>NC_139051.1:19387887-19987887 GCF_965140915.1 Aythya marila
ACCTGTGACTCAGATTTTTCTGGTATTCTCTTTGCATTTTTTCCATGAACTGAACACGAGGTGTGAGGTACCCACCATCATCAGAAAATGAGCTAGCTAATGAAGATTAATCAAGACTCTTCTAACCTTGTCATCTTCACTGACAGTACAGCTTGAGCTACGCATGCTTGATTTTGCAAAAGGGCTATTGCCCAAGATACGGCTTTCGTTTTGGCAGAAACAGTGTCAGCTGAATACATCCTTGATGGAGAACAGTACATCACAAGATGGCTAGGCTTAAAATAACAAACCCTCGGATCCAACCAGGAGTTATGACAGCTTGTACAAGTGTGCATTTTTGCAGAGTGGAAAGGGCAGATGGTTTCATCTACACACATATATTTATTAGAACCAGGGAAATAACCCATTTCAGAGCTTGTAAAGAAGAGCAAGTCAGACATTTTGACTGTATCCCCTCACAAGGAAGGGGAGCACAGCCAACGCTGTACACTTGGCAGTAAAAGCACAATGAAGAACTTTGCAATTCAGCTTTTCATGTCCTCTGGGAGCAGGCATGAGGACATGTATAGCAAAGGCATTACTTAGCAGGCAATTATTACTGAAAAACTTCACTGACTACCTCTCCCAGCAGACCTGTTGTTTTTAATTGACTTTTCAACTACAGAAAAATAATGATTTAAAAGACAGAAAGAAGTCCATTTTAAGAAAGATCCATTATCTTACTGCCTATAAATTTAGTAATAATACTGACATATCAAATTTATTATGTACTTTTCACAGCTTGCTATAACCCTCACACACAATATACTTGCAAATTACTCACACACAATTATTATATTGCCAGTGTAATGGTTTGTACAACAAAGATGACAGAATTTTAGATGTATTAGTAGAATCATCAATTCTCCACATAAACCTAAGGACAGTATACATGCCTTTAGAAATTAATTTCTTAATTCTTCTGATTTTTTCTGCTAATTACTGTTTCATACTTATTTTTTGGAGAGCAGTGATAAACATTAAGGCAGTAAAGGGGAATCACCACTGTCAGATCATTATAGCTTGTGTTGTAGTCCTCAGAGAAGTTAGTAGCAGCTAACGAGTGTGACAAATCGATTTGAGAAATCTGCTCTTGCCATTTGAGATGCTATTCTCCCCCTCTATCTGGCACAGGCTACCTAATTCTTGCTACTCTGTAATAGAGACGACCAAAAGAAATGCATTCATGTAACCTAGCCCTTTCAAGCCACAAGCATGCATCTTAGCTCAAATCTATCTTTACTAGCAATTGTAGCTTTGCAGCGAAGTGCTAATCTTTGGGCAGATGTTCCAATTTTTGTTTTCTTAAGAGCATGGCCAGTCCTAAGACAGAAGTAGGTCAGGTAGCTGAATGTGTCCTGCAGCAAGATTTGCTGGAGCTCCTGTAACTACACCAAGTCAGCAGTAGTGTTCTTAGCCTCCACTGACAATAAACCTCTGAAAAGCAGCATAAATGAAGAGAAAATAGAGATCATACATGTATTCCAGCTGTCTAGTGAGAACATTCTAGGCTTACAAGATGAAAACATTCTGAAACCTTCAGCAGTTAGCTATTTCACCACTCCAAATACTGTAGTACACTTAAGGACAAATGTCTAATGAGGTCAAATGAATACCACAAATAACTTCATTATTTTAATCCTGAAATGACCTCATAACCTGAAATACTATTATGTTGTTTGAGTTTAAAGGGTTAAGTTTTTGACAATGTGTCGCAAGACATTACTCAAACAGGGTAAATATTAATTCCACAAAATAATGTAGATTAACAGTTTTTCAAACATTGTAATACTATAATCTTCCTTATGAATGTACAAAAACATCTAACAATTAAAAATGAAGGGAATGAACATGAAGTTTACTATTGATTCTTTGTTTTTTGCTCTTTTACACATGAAGGCTGAATAACGCTTTCCTACGTTCTAAGTATCCGCTTCTTAAATTTAGCCTAGTGACAGCAGCCTAGATATAAATACTTCTGCTGCTGCCATCCACTTAATGTTTCAGCATTACTTTAACCTTTATAAGATGCTACTGTAAAGTTCATTCAATCATACCCTTGTATGCATTTCATTACAAGTAAAACAATGCAGAATGAGGAGGGTGAATTTTCTGGAATAAAAGTAATTCCTGGAAGCAGAAAACTTAAAAAGTTAACTTCCAGATTAATATGAGATTAACATTGATCCTTCTGACTGAATTAGCCATAAGATCTTCTGACAAGTCTGCTCACAGAAGTTTAGTCTTCCTTTAGTTGCATTACATCTGATTTCTGCAAATTTCAAACCAAGTTTTTATTCCAACACCTGAAAGTTACTAAATGGACTTGCAAAATTCACTGAAGTACATTTAATTATACATTTGGGAGAACAGAGGGGAAGACAGGGAAAGTTAACATATGCATGTCTCGTCCTCAAGGGGAAAAAAAGCACACGAATTTGCATGCATATGCTCAGAATACAAGTTTCCTTTAATCAAGTTCTGCCATATACTTTGAAAACTACATCAAAATATGACAATGCTTGCTGCAAGCCTGACAGCAGCTTAAGCATATACTTTAAAAAATAAACCCCAGAACTTACTTAGAAAGGGTAGCATTTCAAGTGCTTAAACTACTACAAGAAATAACATTTCAAAGTAAGAACATCTTTTTGTATTATCCATGGATCGAGTAAGTCATAAATTCCTCCAGCTCTAGTCACATTCATGAAATCTTAGCAATTATTCTCATTCAAATCATAGTACAAATGAAAACATGGTAAAAGAGAAGAGAAATAAAGACTGGATTCTACAGTACATACATTCTGGTGGAAGTCTGTTCTTTCTAAAAGCGAGTCTTTCAGTTTTCTTTCTGCTTTCTGCCAAACTAAACAGGACTCCGTAAACATACTGACGAACTGGCCTATAAAGCAGAGCAGCAGGAGGCAGGTCTTTGTTGGCTTCATCTTCTATAGAAACAGCAATTTTGATTTCACCCTTTTGTGTGAAAGAAAGCAGAAAAACACAACATGTTAAAGTGAACAGAAAGTATTTAGGTATGCTCAATAACTCAATCTAGCTCTAAAATGAATCTCATCTAGTCAAGAAAAATGTGATTCAGCAATAATGTTGATCTTACATACGAGAAGGTAACACCAGAGGAGGATTACCCTACTACAATCTGCTTGCTTTCCTCCAGTAGTTCTCTAGGATCTGATTATTCCTATCACTTTCCTATTCCTCTTCTCCATCACACAACTTTGTGCGTGTATGTGTGTGTGTCTGTCTGTGTCTGTATTACCTGTGTCTGTCTAATTACTGATCTTTCCATACAGATATTTCTAGGAGAAAAACAGTATATACGACAATATAGCAATGTGCGTATAGAATTAAAAGACATGCAAAGCACATTTGAAGAATAAATACTAAATCTAGACTGCAGATAGTTATTTAAAAAAATATTCATGCTGTCTAAAAACACCAGCCTGACTTTATGATGCAAGGGTTTGAAACGGTGCTGGGGACTCACTCTAAAAAACAACATTATGAGAAGACCTGGACAAAAAAACTAACTGGGAATTATGCAAGTACTGTTTCAAATGTGAGTAAATAAAGCTTTAGCATTTTATACTTTATAAAAAAAAAAAAAAAAAAGGCATGAAAGAACCTTCTGATATTCTCTCTCAAAATATCAGCAACATTCTATATTTTTTGTATCTGTGCATTCAATCATTGTAAGATTTTCTGGGAAAGCTACTCATATTCCTATTTAAAAAGGTGCTGAGAACCACCAAACTTTTTAAGGTTTACTCAACTTTCTCATTTTTTTTCCTGACAGTGACCTCAACAAAAATTTCCCTGCGAATAAACCTTGCCCATTTCCAGAGATGCATCTCACATATTAAATGCTACTTTCTAAAAGGGCTTTTCCTTAAATTTTTAAAATGCCACTAACTTATCCTTTCTATGTAGTACAAAAATAAAAACCTGTAACATAATTCATGAAGTTTAACTCCTTATCAAGTAAAAGCAACCTGCAGAAGAGCCCTGTCTATCAGTTGTTTCTTTTTTAATTTTATTTTACTGTATCAGATTTTTTTTAAGCAAATTAAGCTAAATCATCCTACGTAAGGAGAACACAGATTTAGAAAAAGATTTGAGGAAGCCACACTGATTACATTTCCAGTTAAACTCTCCACTACAGAGTAAGATACAGGGAAATGGTACAGCATCCTATATGCTCAAAAGCCTTTGCAATCAACACAAACCAGATTAAAAGGCAGAAACTGGTGGAAGCTGTATACAGCTGTAAACGTATAACTACATAAAAGTTACTTGTTGGCTTCACACCCTAAAAATATGTTATGTCAGCAATATTAGGTATTTTTAGATATTATATGGCTAAAGTATTACACAAAAATGAGTTTTTCTTGTGCGCATGTACAATTAACGTTTTGACCTTTTTATTTTGGAAATTAGATCATTATGGTTTATACTCCACAAAGTGACAGTAAGTGATGGCACAGAGCACAATGCCTCACTTTACTAAATACTGCCAATTCCATCTCCTCTCATCTAAGATCAGACTCTGGAATTTCAGTACAGGATACTATTTCTAAATTATTAAAGTAACTGCAGTGTAGAAATTTATCAGGGAAACCTGATATAGCTGAGATTTCTGAAACCAGGTAGAAGACTGTTCATTTGCAACTCAAGATAAATCCACCATTGCAGAAGCAGGCAAGAACTTTTATCCCTAGAAAAGGAATAAATTAACTCCCCTTTCATTTTCCCCTTGTATTTAGGGGAAAACAGAAGATTTTATGAATCAGTGGCAAGACTAACAAAAAAAACAAACAGGGGCGTTTAATTCCTTCGCTGCATTGCACCCCACAGCCTTTATATTCAACACTGACAAGAAGCAAGCATACTTTTGCTACTTGAATTATAAAAATGTTTTAAACTGTCCCAGTAGTGAATACAGTAGGTGACACCTTGGAGTGATTACGTTACAATATAGCTAGGTTAATTCAGTCAACACTAAGCTAGGTATAAAGAACATCTGAAAGATTTGTCTCTGTATGTAACAGCAACAAAATCTGGGGCATTTTTGTGTACCAATTAAGTATCAAGTAGTATTTAAGTGTATAAAGAATATATGATTATGCAAACTAAGAAACAGATGGTTTCAATGGCATCAATGGTCTTCATAGGCCTTTTGTTTCCTCTCCACTTTCGTTTGGTAAACGTGGTAAGTACAAGAACGTGACAGCTATACAAAATATGGTGCAATAAACACGTGGGATTTAGGAACTCCAAACCCTGATGCAGAAAAGTCTATTTTTAAGCATTTCAAATCCCAGCCTATTGTCCTTATCATCCTGAAATGGATTTTTAAGACTAATACAAATGACCAGGAACGTGGACAACACCATTTTGCTACATGCTGTACAAATATGTACACTGAATGGGCTTGATGAACAAAAACCAGCACCAAGTGTTTTGAAGACTTCAGTGGACAAGAATTAGTTGTCTAGCTCTGGGATGCATATGTTTGCACTTAGAAAGAACAATGAAGCGTGAATTCATGTCTTTTGAAACTTGATTAAATTGAGCACAGTGCAGGAACACCACTGCTTACTTCTGCAAGAAGCTCACGCACTGCTTTTCAAGCTGTCCTTACGTGGCTATTGAGGTAGATCTGATTATTTTGTTTTTTTAACTAAAGATAGAGCAGAAAGTGGCCTATGCTGTGTGAAAATGCTTGTAGCTTCCCTGGCACATTAAGGCTAGTGCATAAAACAAGCAAATCAATGGTCAAAATTCATATCATCATCAAGTTCATCTATAATTGCATTTCATGATTCTATAAGAGGTATTTCTTATAGCTCCTATGTTTCTGTCAGGGGTAGCTACCAGGGATGGGAGGGATCAAATTGTGAGGGAAAATAATCTAAGTATTTTTTTGAACACTTAAAACAGAAGACTTGGCAGAGACACCACAGTACACATGCTGGAGTTTTTAGATGAAAACAGGCAAATTAAGTATTTTATATATCTGTGTGTAGATATATATAAACAAAATATTCAGAAAAATGAGCTATTTTTTAAGTAAACACTTCTAATAACAGTCAACTCATATTTACTGGAACAATATACCAGCCCAGATCAGTGGTTAGAAAGCAGGAGGAAATAAACTGCTGGAAGCACTAAGAATGGACCAAAACTCAAAACATCAGAAAGGATGTAAAATTATGATATTCTTGTCCAGAAACGTAAGTGCAATCACCTTTACAAAAATGATTTTTTTATAGCACGTAATTGTAAAATGTCATACCTTGGTTAGGACATGAAAGATGTAGGGATACATTAACCCCTTCTTGTGCCTGTGTTCTGCCACTCTTAATACTTCAGGTGCTACTGGAGGTAATGGAGGAGTAGTAATATCCATGTGGTTTCTGGTGGGCATTGACAACAGGCATGGGATTTGTGGATTACTGGTTTGATTCCCTTTGACATCAGCTGCCTGACTTCCTGAAGAAGCACTAGAGGAACCTTCTGCCTACAACAGAACATACAAAATAAAGTGCTTTTGGAAGTGTACAGAAACATACCAGACGATCAGCCAAGAGGAACTGCAATTTCCTTCTTCACTCACAGTGAAAATAGTAAATCTTCACGTCATGATGTGTCAGTAAGCAGAATATACTACCCAACATCGACTAAAAGATTTTCAGAGAAGGTAAACTTACAGCCATTGCTTGCTAGCAGAAGACAATTACTGAAAAGGTATTATGTTAAAGCTTCAACTTATTAACAGCAACAAGTAATTATTATTTTCTTTTTTAATTGCACAATACAAAAGAGTGAATGACGACCTCTTAATGAAATGTGGATGACCTCATAATGATTTCCAAAATTCTACCCAACTACATGTTTTAACTGACACAAAGACTGTCATATATATTTAGACTTTCATTAACACAACCCTCCACTGTATTTCTAAATGAAGCAGGAAAGACTACATAGTGCAATTTAAATGCATTAAAAATATAGTGTCTGAACTCAAAAGCCTTAAGTGTTATTTTTTTTTAAACATAAAATTACTCTGAGAAGAAGAATGTAAGAGAAAATGGTAACATTTTCTGACTGCAAGATTAAAATGGCATTTAGTTCCACTTCTTGAAATTTAGTTCACAGGCTTAGAGCAAAAACATGACACATAAAAACGTACTGTAAACCTACCAGTGAATAAGCCTTTTGTAAGCATTTGTGTTATAGCTTTCACAGATACTACCAAAAAAAAGGGTTCTTTCCTAAAAATCCTTGCCTACAAAACTGAATTTAAAGTCAGTAATGTTGGAACATAAAGAGAAGTTTACAAGACTGCCCATTACTAGGGACACATAGGGAGGAAGACAAAAAAAAAACAAAAACCAAATCTGAAATATACGAATGTTTTCTTCATTTGCACTACCCAGGTTCTTCCTGAATCTTTTACAGTGGTATTCAAACACCTAAACCGAGGAACTACTGCAGTAAAGTATTATTTATTTATTTTTTAGTACTATGCAGTCATGCAAGTGAGATGAGCACACCTTTGTCACATATAATCCCACACTACACAACTCCAAGGCAGGAATTTTGATAGGCAAGTCAACAGGGTAAGAAGTGCCGATTGGTGCTGTCTGATCTATGCTAGGTTTTCAGCACTTCAAATTACCTGAGAAAATCACGTAGCTCATTTCAAAGTTGAAACCTTTAGGAAATATTTCTTCTAATTGTTTTATATAAGCCTCTTCAGGAAGTAAGTGAATCTACAAAACGTACTCATACTTCTCCCTGTTGTGCTCAAGAGATACAACTGTCTTCTGCTAAGGAAGGCTAAAGAAGTGGCTTGACATTCAAAAATAACAGTATGCACGTAGAACTCAAAGCATTTACACCTTAAACTGGATGCACTCGAGCTGTACTGCAGGCATGCATCTCCTGCAAAGTTTAATCACTGCTTATACAGCTCTAATTCCGCATGTCCCAGGACAGGCAGGCAGGGGTGCACCGCAGCATGTCCCACCCGCCTGTGACCCAGCTGCAGGGGAAGCATCACCACCACTGGCTCCCCTGGGAGGGCATGGGGCTGTGCAGCACACACAGGGCTTCACACATGGCCAATAGTACAGACAAGAAAGGAATGCAATAGGTCACATTAGCATTTGCATACGGTGACTAATCCACAGGCAGATACAGTTATCATGCGGGGCGTAGTCTGCAAAAATAATAACCACTGATGGATGAAATCATCAGCATGATATTTTAAGCACCAAGCCAAAGTTTACTGGAATTCCTATGCCAAAGGTACAGGGAAAATGTTCTTCTGTTTTTCTGCAGCATAAGTAACTCATGATTTTTTATTTTTTTTTGACAAAAGACTAATAGCTAGCTCCATCACGAAAATGCTGAGGTATCACATGCAAATGATTCAAACACTAAACATGGTTCACACTCGGAAAACGGACTGTCATGCTCTTAATTTGACAATGGTTTTATATCTTCAAGAAATTTAATAGGATAACGTTAAGTCTTTAACAAGGGCTTAATTATTCCATCCTTACTTAGTAAGGTAGCAATACATTGTAGCTGTTCCCATGGAGCTACCTGAATATGTATTATGTGAAAATCATACCAAGTGGTTGTGAAGGACTTTTCCTCCTCAGCTGAGCTTTAATACACCTATAACAGTCCGTGGCTAATGCTGCAATGTTGCATTAGAGCTGTTCTCACTACACTGTAGCTTACATGACATGGATCCTGTACCCATGGACTGTGTCCCATGCAGAATCCTTAGTAAAAAAATAAAAATAATGCACTGCTGTAGATGTGGGTAGCAATATACATGGATGAGACTGTTAGCTAAGGGGTAAACATGTTTCTCTTTTTTATCTAGCATTTTCTAAAACAGCCTATTTAATTTTTATTTTTATGCCTATTCTACAATATTCATTGGAAATCTTACTATATTTTAAAGACACTGCTTTGAAATTCACAAAAAAAGTGTAAAAATTTATGTTAAATCCCACAGATCAATTTTGAAAATTCTACTCACAAGTTTGCTATAAAGATTTAGCACAAAATAATACACTGCAATTAACGTTTGAAACTTAACAAATTACCTTTGTTTGGTCTCCCAGGTCTCCACGTGTTTGACTTTCTGACTGGGTTCCTGTTTTTTCCCAGCCTATTTTGTTCCCACTGACATGGCTGAAGGACAACATAAAAAACATAGTATTAAAGTGCTGCTTAAGGTATGATGTGATAAATCCTCACCAACTGTTAATGGGTCTACTGGTCAGAGAGGACTTCAGGGGATTCTATGTATTAGAAATGTTAATTTGTAGGAGTCTTGAAGACTTAGATAACCATGTTTATTCATTAATACTATGTCAATATTTAGATCATATTTAAAAGCTATAAGGAATCCTTTACAATGACTAAATAATGTTCATGCAAGAAAAATTCTCGATTGAGCTTTAAATATTTGTCACTATGCCAATTTCTCTCAGATAGATGAAGACTACTTCTACAAACAGCAAAGCTATCTAAACTTCCGTTTCTAAATTAATTCAAAACTTACTGCATACAATGCAATAGACAGTCAGATGAAAAAAACGAATACTTTAATATGATATATTATAAATTATATATTATGATATATAAAATAGACTGCATCAGAAGAACAAGTACAAGCTACCATGCATAACTGCAGATACATTCAGAGTTTAATATGATGTAGAAGCGTATTTCGTAGAATCACAGAATACTTCGGGTTAGAAAAGATCTCTAAGCTCATCTAGTTCAACCTTTATTTATACTATTACACACAAATTCAAACTTCTAGAAGCAATCACAGGCCTTCTAAAGACACAGGTTTTGATTCTCACATCGTAATCCACTACTCCTAACAAGATGAAGGTAAACACAAACCGCCACCGTTCAAATTTCCTTTTTGTAGGTCAGTAAGCAGTAATTACAAGGAAGTCTGCACAACTTTATTGCCAAGGACAGACATATGATCTACTGGAAGTCAGAAATACTTCTGCAGTAAACAAGGCACATTAGTAGAAGAGAACAAGAACAATTTCACTGCACCTTTGTTCTATACATAGCCTGTCAATGAGGGCTCTTAGGTCACTGCCTTAAATTTTAAGTTTCTGATGTCCACATCAAGTTTCTCTGCTAAACCACATTATCCCAAAATTTTACAAGCACAAACACTACAAATTCAGTGAAGTTTCATAGTTTTTAGCTACTGAAGTGTTACTGAGTTGTACTTTGATGTAGGAATATTTCCTTTATACAAAAAAAAGAACAGGAAGGTTTTATGACATTTACCAAAATCTCACTCTTTCCTTCTTTCAATAAAGCATAAGGGCAGAAGTGGAAAAATATCCAATATTATTTGGTTTTGGATTTCTGCTCATTAAGAAACAAGGCGACTAGAGTGAACCATGAATATATTTGCAGTCAGTGACCCAAGACTATATTGTGTAGGTCTATCATATCACTAATAAGCAGATTTCTTTACTTTCAGGATACTAAATGATTATGAAAATAAATTTATTTTAGGAGAAGCTGAGTAAGAAAGCATCCTCATGAAAAACTTACTTCACTGCACCTCCATTGCCTTCATCATTGTCAGAGGAGGATGATGTAGAAGAGGCAGGAAAATAGGTTGAATCCACATGGTTAGGGCTCCCACTCTGAGCTGGATTTATTGGAGAAGATCGTTCATACAATGGTGTATGTTTTCCTTCATGAGGAATGTTACTGTAGTTGTTCTGCTCAGAAAGACTTTTTCCACCTGTTTCCAAGGTGATGGCTGGCTCAGAGAGACTGTATGGGTATGGACCCTGACCTTGGGCACCACCCTGATTGGACATCTGCTGGGCCTAAAATCAAGCAATCTTTCTTAAATGAAGGTAACAAAACGACTTTTCTTTTAAAACTGAATATATTATTTAACCAAGCGGCACATTTCAGCTGTACACATTAAATCTCAGCTGTCACAGACATTCACAAAAATTGCTCTACCAGAGTCTACAGCATCTTTATAGCTCCAGAGTAAAATGCAGTCAGTGAACGCCCATACTAAAAGTTGCATATACCTTTCCCACCTAGATTCTAATTCAAGAAGCACAGTAGGTTTCTCCCAAGGAGAAGGAAGGAGGGCTACACTTACCACAGGTTTTGCTTGTAGTGAGGTCTGTGGAATGTTAAGTATCTGAGAAGGAACATATGGTGGCACTATCCCAGGCATTCCAAACTGATTTGGTCTGGCTGCTGCATTGCAAGTGGGAAGGAGGGGAAATAGAAAACCACTTATGAAAAATGCTCACTATTTATTTGACACAAATTTTACCTTTTTTATCCTTTTGCTTCTATGGTTTATCTTTTCTTGTTCTGTTAGCGTTACTGTTTTCCAGTATGCCTTAAGTTAGTTTTATTCATTTTTGCCTTTTAATAAAAATAGCTTGTGAAGTCTATTTTACTTGCCTCACCTTTTCTCAATTGTTTTTCTCTCATTGCCGTACACTTCTATTCTACCTGGGAATCAAAGGAAACTTAAAAGAAAAAAGCCCAAGAGAGGTGATAAGCAAGAAGCTGACAAAAACGATGTCACAGAGACACACAGTGCTAGCACTTTCTATCATTTGAGTATCTGACTTAGAGTAGACTTAAAAATCTTTTTGTTGTAGCTCTTGGAACGAAAAACAAACGAACAAAAACCAATTAAATAAAAAGAATAAAAAATATATTAGCATACCAGTATGGTAACTGAAAGTCATTGGAAAATTTCAGCTCAAGTTACGTTTCAGTGTTAGAAATGAGGGACATGTATTAGGTGCTATGATCATATGATTAGTTTGTACATCTTGTGAGTAATCTGCAACACCAGATCAATTAGTGGCTGCAATTTAAGCACGTATGTTATAACATCAGAAAAATCAAAGACCATGAAAAGAGTTCTAAAATACATCAGGTAAATCAAGCAAGAAGTAAGAATGTTTTGTGGAAAAGAAGCTGTCTTCATGACTAGAACCAGACACAGCTTTCACTCGTTTTCAGCACTATACTCACAAGCAACATAATGCTTAGAACTGATTCAGCAATAGCTAAGAGGAAAATCAGTCCACATTACTATTCTCCTTTTGGGGAAAGAACACAGCCCCTGTGAATACTCTGTGAACTTTGTGAAAAATCTTTTTTGGAAGCATGGTATTCAAGTGTTAATTGCCAGAGAATAAATATGTTTTAAAAGACCCCGTTAATAATAATTTAGGGTTATTAAAATAATAATTTAGGGTTATGCCGGGTTTTGTTTAAACTTAAGAGTCTTTTATTTTTTAATTACTTACCTAGGTAATGTGGTGGATGAAATGGCATAGGTTTATTAGTTGCTGAATAATAAGCAACTGCTCTCTTAAATCGAGTAACTTTGTCATCTGTTCTAGACTAAAATAAATAAATAAAAGAAATATCCATCAAGATCAAATCCAGGCATGTCATCTATATGTCAGCACAGCACTGCAGAGCAGTTAACTTATATCACATACAGTATTAACACCCATGGAGCCATGAGGACTATACCTCCACACCCTCACAAGGAACATCATGTCAACCCCTGCAAGGATAAAGCTTTAAAATTATCCTCATGTACCACTGATTCTCAATGACAGTACACAAAGCTAGACTACAAAACCCCTGTGGTTATCACAAATTTAACTTTAAAGCACTGGGAATAAGTGCAGCATTTCTGCTTTCCAAAAGACTGGAAAATTACACTAGGGTACCTACGACACTGCATATACCAACAGATTCCTATATCAACTGATACAAAGCACTGCTTTTATTGAATGCAATTCTTCAACACAAGTCTAGAGCACAAGTGCACAACTGTTTAAAAAAATATTTTTTTCCATACTTTACCTGTGAATGCTGAAAAACATCTTTTGCTATGGCATCCAAATCAGTGGTGTCCTGAATGTTACGGACGTAGTCAGCTACGGCTTTGATTACTACGTCACAAGGTGGTAAAACTAACTGGTGAGCACGTACCTGTGAAAACACACACATACGTTACTCAGAGATAACAGGGCAGTCCAAGATACTTCAGTTACACTGCAAAGAATTAACACAATTGTTTATTGAAAATATATTCAACAAATTCTATGTTGACAGATTTAAGGATCTAAATATTTTGGGGATTTTCACCTTGTTTTCAGAACTTCACTTTAAGCAATGACTCGTATATTACATCTACAGTACATATATGTATGTATGCATGTACGTATGTATGGGAAACCTCACCTCTGTGTAAATATTTGTTGATTAAGTGAAGTATCTGGTCCAACAACAAACACGGTCAATGACGCTAATTATTTTACTGCTTTCCAGTTAGACACCTCCACATTAGATAAAGGATTTTCTAGAAGATACATCCATTTGGTATATATGCCAGATTTTTTTTTTTATTAATATTTTTATTTTTTTTTATATATTGACACAGTTTATATTCTGAATGTAAAGTGGTGTCAGAATTACTGAAAGAGATCCAATGGGGACAGAAAGATCTCTGTGCACAAGAAACAGAAACACAGGGGAAGATTTGAAAAACAAACACAGAAAATGAATATCTCAAAGAAACTTACTCTCAAGATCCTACAGGTTTTGGTCTGCAAATTATTATTTGAAGATAATGCATAGTTAAATAACTAGTGTTTTCAAACTCTGCATATTTCATTATAGTATGCTATATTCACACACCTTCATATTATAAGGAGCATTTTAGGCAAGAAAATATTGTTTATTTCTTTCATATTATACAAAAAGAGGTATAAATTTCTCTCATTACTATGTGAGCATATTTACTTTCTCTTCCAAGCAGTTCAATATCAACACGGTTATATGCCCGGTTACTCTTTTTACAGACACACAGGATGTTCTTCAGAAGATAATTTCATTGATAAAGTAGTTTCAACGCTCCGGCATTAAAATAATTGATGTTTCACCCTCTGATGTCAGATGCATCTGACCTCCCATACTAACTGACTATTCTGAATGTATGAGAAACATGTGCTTTAAAGGCATGCTACAAGTTCCCCTCAAGTTTATGACCCAAGTCCATCCAGACCATAGATTTTTCTCTACCGAGTCTGCAGTACAGTCTACTCAAGATCTTAGGAAAATACTGAATTCCCATTGATTTACTGGTCACCAACTGGGGCCACGGGCTTGACAAGATACAGATCACTTTGGACTCTGTAGTAAAAGACCTCTGTAGAAAGAAGAAAGAGCTGGAAGAACTTTGTGAGATGACTTCCAAGGTCCCTACAGATGCAGCTCCCACAGCTCAGCAGCTGACAACTGCTCTGCTGTACCAGGCTCTGCTGCTGTACTAGGAAGTTTTTCACTCAGTTCTTTGGCCTAAACTCTTCCCGTTTTCTTATGAAGAAAGGAAGAGAACCAGATATTTCTGGAAAACCTGGCCTTCCATCTAAACACTGTCAACAGGTTCCTCCTATACCTACAGTCCTGAAAATAAACCAAGGATTATTCAACATATTGTGACGGGAATTACCTCTCGTACATGCACTACACAATCCTGCTTGTACTAAAGGAAGTGCAGGTCAAGCAAGCATCATGAACCACTGCAAAATGAAAAGTTGTGTAGTTGTGCTGCTAGCTGGGTCTCCAGAGCTACCCACCCCCGGGCAGGTGGTTCCCCTCCCTCCATGCTGCACAGAGCGCACGCGCACACGGGCAGAAAAGAGGCCTCCAACTACATGGCCTACATTTCTGAGAATGCCTCAGGAACTTGATAAAAATTCTGTCTGGATCCTTGGTACAATTCTGGAGCACCCCATTAGTAGCTATACGGGCAGCCAGATTTTCAACTTTCACCTGCCAATTTGCTAAATTCAGAGATAAAAGATTTGAGAAGTTGTAATTACTGTTTAAGAGTTCTAGACTTTAGATATGAGAAAAGGTGAAAAATCCTTGTTTGTGTTCCACACAGAGTTACCATACTGTATTAAAAAAATACTGCAATCCAGCCTCGTCAGAAACATTTATGCAATACTCTTATTAACACTTAATTAGATTTATATTTGCAATTTAGAGTCTGTACGACAAGCCCTTTTTTTTTTTTATATGCAGTCCACCACATCACTTTCTCTCCGCTGCCTGTATTTGATCCACTTACTGTGCAATTTCTTAGACAGCCTTCTTAATATTTAGACCATGGAAATTTTGCCCAGATTCACATTTTTATTAATTTCCTTCTCCCCGTATCTACTTTTCGGAAGTGTCAGGATATTCATTCTGCATCTGGCCATTCTCTACCGGAAATGAGCTTCTCATTTTATGAGACTGAATAAAGAAGAATTTAGTTTAGTGTAGTAAGTGGCACAGCGATTATTTTTTATTTCAGACAGTAAATTTAAATTTTCCGTAGCGTGCAATCCGAATGTACAGAACAATCCTAAATATAGATTACATTCATATGTAAGCTTGCACTCACAAATATTGATGAATTTTGCTCCAATCTGCTAGCAGAAGACAGCTTTTCTCCTCACTGGTAATCTAAGTCGTCTTACGAACACCAACCATTTTATTTGTGAGTGTAATTATTACACATCTCTAAAGCAGCTGAATCATAACATGGCTGTGTCATGTTCGATGTGCTCTCTGCAGAGCACCTTGGAGAAACCCTGCCTTACTGCCTAAGCGTTTCTGCAATGTCTGCTTGAAAATTCAGTGGATGAAAAGCACGAGCAGCATATCATCAGGCTTATGTAATTTCCAAGATAGTAATATTTAATAAACGTTAAGCAGTTACCATCAAGAGATGATATCACGACACTCTAGCACTAATATTCAGCTCAGACCCTGGAAGCACAAAGCTCAAGCGAGACATGTTACGGGCTTACTATGCATATCACCACCAATTTAGCTCCTTTTAAACCAACAGCCTGAAGACCTCACTGGCGCATATTGCTAACTTCTGAAGTGAGACCATCTTAAAGTACGTATTGCAGATTTAGAGACACTTCAGACATCTGGATTTTATTCTCTTTTATTCTGTTTCAGAAGACATCTAGTCCGTATGTGAGAACACCCTCAAAAATAAAAATGTCATGACCTATACAGAAGCCAAAAACAAAAAAGAGGAGAAATAAGATATACTCTCCTGCTACTGAAGAGGAAAAAATTTCTATTCATTTCGGAATGTTCTAGAAGTCTAAAATTGTACATTTTGCACTGAATCATAAATGTTTCTAATGCTGTGTGCATTAAGATACATAGGAAGTCTTCAGTGTTAGATAAGGGAAAAACATTAAGACTTAACAGTAAAATTTACAGAAAAACTGTTAATGATTCAAATGTGCTGTTAGCTGCACTCAAAGCATTTCAGAACAAAATTAGAATCATATCTTGATTTTTTTTTGTTTCCTTCCTAGAAGCCAGTTTTACCTTAACCTCTTCAGAAGAATTTCTGAGAATATTTTGAAAAACAAATTTTGACAAGTCAAACATGGAGGTAGATCACACTCTTTGAGGGAATCATGTTAGAAAACACATGACATCTGACAACTGCATTTTCCTAGTTGTAAAAGGACGACTTTAATTTCATGAAGGACCACTGACAAGAATCAGAAGTGACCTATTAATGCACTTTGGCAAGATTAAGTGGGGAAAGGAAATTAATTTTACGAAGGTATTTGTCAAAACAAGAGGCAGAGAGCAACATTACAAGCCTTGAAGCTAAGAGATTAAAAAAAAAAAAAAAAAAGCCTTGGTTTTGATGAAATAAACTTGCAAAAATGCTTTATCAAAAGAGAATAGGCTCACATATGTGCAACTCTACCAGATTAGCAGGATACTGTAAGAAGAACCTAAGCTACACTTGGAAAAAACTCCCCCATTCTGGGACAACTACGGTTACCCACCACCGCCAGGAAGAGAAGCCTTTAAAAGCTAATCAACACAAGTACCAGCATTTACTGTTGTGCCTGCTAGAAACAGATAATCAATTTCATTTTATTTTCAAAACATTAAAAAAGAAACGGCAAATGTTCAATTATAGGGAGGTGACACATAGGGAACATTTTTTTTTATTGGTGAGAGAAAAGGCTGAAGATACAAGGACCATTACAAGTTATCTGGGTTTTGTTATTTTTGTCTAGTAATTTCTGGTAGAGCTCCCACCCAAACAGTTTGCCTCTTATCTCTGCCTTTGAAGGTTAAATACATTTAATCTTACAGGCTTGTAGTGTATCTGATCTAACAACAACCTTTCCAAAGAGGCAAGAAGTTCACTGGATGCCTTAAAATCCTCTCAAATGAGAAGCTCAGCTTTTCCCTTAAGATCGGGTTATTCACTTAGAAATTCTCTCTCCCCCCTCCTCCCTTCATACTGGTTGGAAAATTTCTTTCTACGTTCCTATGTCAGGGTGGCAACGGAGAACAATGCACACAGTGCGGAGATAATTTGTGAACAATTTATATGCATAGGACTGGGAGAAAAGTCAAACCTAAATCGAGGAACCAGAAGATGCCAAAAAGAATAGGGGAGAGCACAAACACAAGCTGAAGAGCTGATACAGGCAGACCTCACACGAGACAATCCGCCTGACAACTGTGCACACTGCCATGAACTTGAGGGCTGGGCTGCCATCCAGAAAGACCTAGACGACCTGGAGGAATGAGCCAGCAGGAACCTTAAGAAATCCAGCAACTACAAAAGCAAGCCTTGCACCTGGCTGCTATACAGGCTGGAGATGTGCCAAGGAAGACTGGGGCTCTCGGTAGACGGCAAGCTGAGCGGGATCCAGCAGGGTGCCCTGACAGCAGAGGAGGCCAGCTGTGCCCAGGGCCACAGAAGCACAGCCAGCAGACTGAGGGATGTGATGACTTCTGCTCCTCAGAGCTCATTAAATCACCCCCAGAACACTGCATCCAGCTTTGGGCTCCCAAAGCCCAAACAATACAAGACAGATGTCAATAAAGTTGAGCAAGTTCAGCTGAAGGCCATCAGGACTGTCAAGGAGTTGGAACAGTAGCTCTATGAGAAGGGGCTGAAGGAACAGAGCTTGCTCAGCCTAGCAATGACAAGGCTCTGAGATCACCTAACAGCAGCCTTTCGATGCCTGTGAGAAGGTTATCCAAAGCACAGAGCCAGGCTCCTCGCTGCTGTGCATCGTGGAACAAGAGACAAAAGGCATAGACTAAAATAAGATGGGTTCAGCCCATGTGCAAGGAAAAACATCTTTACCTCAAGGACTGTCAAGGCATGGAGAAGGCTGCCCAGACAGGTTGTGCAATCACCAGCCAGCCTCAGAGGTTTTCCAGACTAGTTTAGGTAAAGCCCTGAGCAATGCGTTCTGACCTCACGTTGACCATGTTTTGAGCAGGAGGTTGGGCTAGATGACCTGAAATCCTTTCCAACCTGAATCACCCTATGATAGCCCGTAGCATCCAGCAGGAGAGCACTTACCTGAAGCACATTTTAAGAGTAGCACCTGAGCAGCAGCACACTGTCTAAGATTAGTCTCCCTCTGGCAGACTCCCTCTCAGGTCAGTGGAGAAAGACAAGAACTTCCCAGAGCAATTCACAGAAGCAGCCCGACCTGCACATTTTGAACTGACTTCTGGAAGCATCTCTTCCTGTCCCTCTACCAAGATGAAGCAGCCAAGATTAGGTAGCTAATTTTGCCAGGTAAAAACAGATGTGATACATTGTAATGGTGGACATATGGAGACCTTGCCAAAGAGTTCAGCAAATTCAACCCTTCAAATCCACACTAACAGGAAGATAATCCATCACAAATGAAGGCATCAATCTCACAGTTTCCCTGCATATTTTTCTCTTTCCAAAAATCTGAGGTTGTGTTAAGACTTGTTTCTAAGGTTACCTTTCCCTTGTGTATGAAGCGTTTGCATTTCTTTGGTGCTATGTCCTCCCAAATCAACACCAACTCATCTAGAGATGAGAAAGTCCCCTCCTAATTCAGTTCTGATGCAAAAAAGGCATTGATCTTGAAGCTCCTTCCTGTAGCAGGCTTTCCAGAATGCGAACCGAATTGTTTCTGTAGACCTCTTAAAATAAATCCTGAAGCACACAAATAAAATGCAGTATAATGGTACTTCCCATAGTAGGACTAGCAGCCAAATTCTCTCAGGAATTTTAACATCTCACCTCCTGTTTCAACTTCTGATCTTAGTGGTCATTTCATTTAGATTTGTCCACAGAATTTCACAGTTTTGCTGAGCTGATGATTGGTGCTGGTGCCTTCTGCAGGCACCACATTTTACCCTGCACGTAAGATGCTGTCAGGACAGTTCGGTTCATTTCCTTCTAGATGTGAAGGACAGACTTTTTCTTCAGATTTCCATTTCCTTTCCTTTCAATTTCTACTCAGCTGTTCCTAGATGAATGGTCCATTCTCATGTCCCTCTTTTAAAGAGTGACAGTTTATTCAGTTCTGCTTTTTTTTCACCTCAACAACTTGATCCTTGAGCAGACATGCTGGTTTTCTACTAGCAAAGACTGGTAATTTCTTACTCTAAGCCACATTTCTTAACTGGTGAACTAGCAAATCTTCTCTTACAGGAAGAGTAACCATTTTGCTACACCATAATAAAAGACTGAGAAAAAATGCAGAAAATACATTGTACATTATCTGTCATAGATTTCACTGAGAAGCTGTGAACCAAGCCACTAGGAACCAAATTTGTTAGCTATCTACTGCCTTAGATATGAAAGATTGAAGTCTTTATGCAATTAGAAAAGTTTTCTATATCCTGAATGAATTGAATGAGGTGTAGAATGATTTCTGTGTTCCTAGGCACCAAAAACAATCAGCACTAAATTTAAATAGATGCAACAATGCAGAGTTTCAAGTATAGCCCACAACTCCCCTTGCCCTGCTTCCCAACTTTTACATTAGCTTCTGATATTTTGTTATTTTTTTCAAACTGCCCTGAAACTACTTTTTGCCCTCTAACTTACAGCTAACCAACTTCTCTCAACTTCTTTAAGTATTCATGAAGTTTACAAGGGGTATTTCTTTCTGTACATCTACAACTAACAGTCTCTACAGAGCAATTTTTAATGACACCATTGACATGTCAAAACAAATAAAACTGAGCTAATGAGCTACTGAAACAAGTTATGATTTCAAACCATAAGCACAGCTGAAACTGAAGCTAAAAAATGAAGTTGTTCCCTGACTGGCAACTAATGAAGATTGGTTTCCTGTAGACTTGTGTCCTTTCTGCTGCAGCCCAGCTTCCTTCTCTCCCTTTTGACACCATTATCAGCCAGGAGACATAAATGCTGCGGTTAGTTTGAGGCTATGTACTTAACAATTGGCCAGCCTGCTGCTGTGAAATGAAATAAATTGTGTGTTGTGCTAGCCTTTTCCCTCAGTAAGGGCACTAATTCGGGTCTTTTTCACCGATAATAGTGTATCAGCTTTCACAGAGCCTGTAACAGCCAAATGGGAACTACTTTCAAATCTGATTAACATTGGTCAACAGATTAAATAAAGGGAGGACTGCCCAAGTCAGCCCAATGATCTCTAAGAAAGTAAGTTTAATTTCCTTAGGATGCCAGGTAAAGAGCCAATTGGTGCTTTCACTGAAAAAGTAAATGCAGAAGCAAAGATGACAAATGTCTGATTTTCATTCTAGTCATGTAATTCAGTATATATTTAGAAGATATTTCAAAAGATCTCTACAACCATATTCTGAATTTGCTGTAAGACAAATCTACTCAGTCTAAAACACAGAAAAGTATTCTGCACATCAGAAAGTTTTATCAACCACTTTGAGAGAAGTCGCACATTTTAACCTTACTAGTCAAAAATAAAAAATACAGGCACATTCCTTTAACCTTTCACTTCTTCATCTCAAGTATTACAAGGCAGCAGCAAACACACGTTTATATTGTTTTGTGATTACAACATGCTGACACTTACCTTCCTAAAACAGGAGTGGTAGCAAAATAGTGGATGAGTAACATCAAATTCTCATACCTGCTTGCTAGGCAATTCACATGAAAGCCTTAAAAACACTGCTGAAAATCTTAAATTCTACCTTTAGCAAATTACATTCTTTTTTTTTTTTCTCCCAATGCTTAAGAAACTTTAGGAGTAGCAGGAAAAAAGTCTATTTTTGTTGTAGATACTTGTTGTAGAAAACAGAACACTTTTACAAAATTTACAAAACGTAAATTGATTAGCTATATGGAACACCTTAGGAAAAAAAGGAAAAGGATATGTGTATTGTGGCAGAGAGAAAGAAAGGTCACTATTATTCCATTCTCTAGTGTGTCCAGTTTCCCTTTTATAGCTGTTTGGCAAATGCACAAAGCAAGTGTGATTAAGCAGCAGAACAGACATACTGTAAACTAAGAGCATCAGACACAAGCCACTTGCCTCAAAAAAAAAAAAAAAAATCTACTGAAGACCACATTGACTTTCTTGTGCAGCCAACTTTGGTATATTTACACTGTAATTCAAGAAGTGCAGATAACTGACAAATTCACACAAACTCAGACCAATAGAAAATAAAAGAATTTGGTAGGAAGACAGCCTGCTAATTATTTTTGACAGTTGAAGAACGTGACTGAACAAAAAATAATCCTAAAAAAAGAAAGTGAGTGTAAAAAGCTACATTCTCTAAGTAAAACACACGCAGAAGCTATTGGGTGGATGGCTCATGGAGCTGAAGGGCACAGAGGGGGATCGCAAGGGCTAAGTTTAGCCTGGTAAGGCTAATCACCCCAGGTATCCTCTGCAGTCAACAGAGGGGCAGGGGCACCAGACAGTGACTGAGAACAAGAGCCCTGCATGGCTGCTCTGACTCCAAAATCTGCACAAGCTATGGCAGGCTATCACAATTCTGAATAAGCTTCCTCTTGCTCTTTATTATACTCACAATACATTTAAAATATTAATCTATTACACTGCTCTGATTAACTGCTATGACTGATTTCACTTTATGCAACTACTAGCAATTAAACTCTGTACCTTAAGTGAAGCTAGTGGATGTTCTGGACCAAGTAAACTCCAATGAAAAGAAGCCAAATCTTCATCAGGTAGAATATGATTACCTAGAATAAAGGCAGAACTTTATTTAAGATGTAGACATTAAAAACATTTCACGCTGATTCCACATGCAGCAAAATCAATATGTAGTCCTCAATTCCCAATAAAGAGTTACCAAAGACAGACTGAACTTGCAGGTACCCTTTTTGTCACTCCAGAAAATCCTAATCAAAATACTGTCCTTACAGCAAAACACACTTCCCTTAGAGAAGCAACAGAGCCAGTCACAACACACGGTGTCTACCTCTGACACGTTTTATGAGGGGATCCTCAACAGCCTTTAGTAGTTGAGGCGTGACAGTGCACGAACATGCTCTGCTGCTCCCCGACAAGCTGGAAAGCCCATCCTGCAGGCCAGCACATGCTGTTACCGATGCACATCAGAGCTGCCGCTGGAATCCGCACTCAGCCCCGCTACACAGCGTGGGTTGAGCACTAAGCCAGCAGGCAGGTTTATCTAACCCTCCGGAATGCTAGGAGCTCTGGTGATACTTAGCAGGTTCCCAGTTCCCGAAGTTTTTCTTCCTGGCCTACCAGGTCAGGAAAGAGCCTGGGCTGGCAACATCAAAGTAATTAGGAACTTATTTAGTTGCTTCAATGAACAAAGATGATAGCTATATTTACCAAGCTGTTCATACCAAAAATAAAATCACTGAAAAGATTGTTTTGTTTTTCAAAGCACATTATGTTCAGGGAAAAAAAACAAAAAACAAAAAACAAAAAACAACAACTTAGTCGAAAACATTTTGAACATTTTAATTCATTGAATACTAATTAATCATCCACTGACAGAGTTTAGTGTTTGTGAATAAAAACTTTATAAAGAGCAAGACAATGTATTACTACCCTTGGTAGGAAACTTGAGGGTATTTTTTTTTTTTTTTTTTTACCAAGTAGCAGATTATCAGTAAATGCAAGGTTCTCATTCAGATCAGTATGTTTACAGGTCAGATGTTGTTGGTTTGTTTTTTTTTTTTTTTTTTTTTTTTTTTGTTTTTTTTTTTTTTTTTTTTTTTTTTGCATTTCAATATTTGGACAAAATCTTGAGCTCCCGCCTAAGTCATAAGGAATATGACGGTGCTGAATCAATCACAACAGTTGCTTATTTTCTTAATACTTTGCTCATAAAATATTTGGCTTTGCTCTTAATGCTCTGCAACATGTGAAAATGAAGAAAGCCGTCCATTGCCTGGTGACTAGTGAATGCCTCCCAGAGAGGGAACTCTTATCCAATCAATATTTCACCTCCAGCTGAGATCTCCAACAGGGAGACATAATCTTTATTCATTAGGAGCTAAACCTGACATTCACATCAGAAAGATTCAACAGGTTTGTATATAACCACCTTCTTACTAATCTAATCAAGGTAAGATTAGACAGTCTTTATAATGCAGGTCTGTAAAAAATCAACTACAGCCAGAGCACTATAAAGTTTTGCGCTAACTAATGGTAACTCCTGCAGATTATCCTAAAATAGTCGGAGCGTCTCTTCCTCCTACCGAAACTTCAATCTTGTTTGGTCTCCATCTGTCATGTCAGTTAATTCCATCCTCTTGAACACACATATATGGCAGTCTGACCATTTGATCAATTCTCACTCTACAGCAAGTTTTGGAATTCAGTATGTTGAAGTGCAGCAGTGTCTTCTATAGTCAGGTAACAGGTGATGCCTGTACTTACCTTAAGTGGTTCTAAAATTTTATTGAGAAACAGAGTAAGACTACATAACTAGACACATTACAAAGTATTGCCACAGTGGGAAAGAGATCAACGTTACATAAGCAACCTCTATTTCTTGACCTGGCTGAACAACCTCAACATATATTGATTTTTTCCATTTTAATGGCTTATTATAGCATATGCCTTAGTATCTAATTGCTTTAAAAAAAAAAAAATAATTGAAGCCACTGCCCTTTCTAAACAGTTCACTGAATTATAGCTCTATACCTCACACTGTGTTTGTTTTTCTACTGCTGAAGCTTTATTTTATTTTTATAGATCATTCTTAAAGTGTTTGAACCAAAATTTACAAAGGAACCTAAATCAGCTCCCAGTTTACATCAGCAGCAATTAGGACAAAACTTTAAGAGCACACTCTTGGAGGGCACAGTATCTTGGCCACGTTTTAACTACCTATGACAAAGATACTCATTACAGTATAAAGCTAGGACTATAAAATCATTTTGTAGGGAAACCTGTAAGAAGGAAAAAACTATAAAGCCAACAAGCTATAGAATATACATAACCATCTCAGAAAGTAATCTTTAAAAATTTGCCTAGTTGGTACAGTCAGAAAAATATTTTGCTGGATACTTAACAACAGAGTCTGTATACCAGAATAAAACTCAATCCCAAAGAACGTGCCATTGAGAATGTTTTATTAATTGACCACTTATGTGTCTTTTCACAAGCCCCTCCTCATTTATTCCAAAAGAAGGTTTTAGCACAGGGAGTTACACTGCTGCACCCAGAACTGAAGAGCAATGCAACAGATTCATATAACTTCTACATCACCAAATACTCAGTTATCCTTTCCCATTGTCATTTTCTTCATTCTACTCAGGAAGTTCAAAAGACCCCCGAAGAGGCCACAGGAACAAAGGCATAATAAACAGTGAAGTCATTCAAACCCTCGTGTATAAAATAAATAAATAAATGTAGTAGATCTGAATAGGCTACCCTGCTTTCAACAAACTGCATGCTACACAGAATTATGTGCCTATATGCATTCAACGTTTCATTAAAACACTAAGTTACTTAAGTCCTTAGGATGTCAAAGTTCAAAACTGTTGCCAGTAAACCAAACAGGATCTGTTTGTTGTGAGCTTATATAACCACTGTTCATATCATCAAATACCTAGATTTCATACTATTCACTAATATAAAAAAAACTCATCACAGTAAAAACTCAAAAGTATCTTCTGTTCTAGCTTTGTCTTTCATAAAGATTTCTCCATTCTGCTTACTCATACTGAATGCACACATAAAAGAAATACAAAAGAATACACAGAGCTAAACATGTAGCTGAACTGTTTTTTTTTTCAACCCCTGTACCAATTTGGAAAAAAAGCTACACCTTTAGGTAATTATTTGAAATTACCTCAGTTTCCTTCTCCTAAAAGCAAACAAATATTTTGTCATGTAAGACACCAGAAGTGAAAATATTCAAGAACTTCTTCCATAACTTTTCAAAACCTTCAACAGCTTTACTAGCATATTTTTCATACCCCATTTCATATCACCCAGCAATGGCTCAACTGGCCATGTAGTTCTACTGCTCTTACAAGGCAAAATAACATCATTAACATGTACTTCACATAAATCCTGTAATGCATATCTGCAACTGTGAAACCGCTTTTCAAACAGTAATTCTTACTCATTGAACTGGCATTCAACAGCTTATTTATAGAATCCAAAACAAAGCCTAGCAATAGTAGTCTGCCACGCAATTTACACAGAGTTTTTTGTTTTAAATTGCAGCTTAGCCAATCATCTGCCATTCTTCCATACAGCCAGGAAAGCAGGTAACCACTCTTGATATGAAAAATCACACGGTAACAAAAAACAACTTCAGCTAGTCAAACACTTGTGGCTTTCTATTGTAAGACCCGTTGGTTCTTTCCATAATGTGGAAGGTATCTGCCTGGACTAGAAACCATTTAATATTAAAGACTATTAAAATATCAGTATGCTAAAGCAGCATAACATTTCCTCTCTCATTCACAGCTTTCAAAGAATCGTGCACCCACACTAAAATACAAAGCCAGCGTGAAAATGAAAAGAAAATCCAGTTTTCTTAATTTTTTGTTCAGTAAGACATGATCCAGAATATGGCTCCTCTGTGCTTATTTACTGAAATCAAAGCTAGAAGACTCCAATAAGTAAGATTTATTTAAGAGAATAAAGTCTATTAGTCATTAACTCCCTCTTCCATCTTAGACCTTGTGACAGCTGTGCTAATACAGTGTGTTGAAATTGCCCCATTTCAGTGGGGATGTGGAACTGATGTTGTTCCAACCTATGCTCCTTAAAGACACAACACCATTTACCATTAGAAGCAGGAGGGCTAAAGAACTATCCAAATGAAGCTAGAGTTAAGATGCTGATCATCCACACCTTCTGTGGAGTTTTACTCGACTATACTACATTTCTGGTGCAGCTGACACAGTCATATTTGTCCAATATTTATCTGAGGGGAAAAATGCCCCTGCAATCCAAAGTCTGCTCCAGAAATACTCTTTCCCAGCCTGAAAAGCGTATTACTAAGATCAGACTTCACATGCCATGTAAGACCAGAACTAGCAGAACCACAGCTGTCCTGAATCCCTACCCCCACCACTGAGAACATTTTGGCAAGGCAGAGCTTTGCAGAATTCTTACTTCCTATTCTTGTTTCTAGACAGCCACAGTCTGCATCACTCACAGGTCTCTACAAATTTGGCATGTCTGACCTCATTAAAAAAAAAGAAAAAAAAAGCATCCAGCCAACCTCAAGACCAGCAGGATTCACTAAAACAAACTGAGAGCTTTGCCTAGATGCTTTGTCAAATTATACACGCATATTTTAAAACATTTAACAGAAACTAAAATTACAAGCCTAACTATTAGCATCAAGTTCTTTTATTACTTCACTTACCTAAAAGAGCAGCAAAAATAGGAAAGCGATTTGGATTCAGGTCCAGTTGCTTGGCAACTTCATGCATTAGGTATTGGCTTGTTGTGAGACTTTTCCCATTACGGCTCAGTTTTAGGGCATGGGCACTGAAATAGTACGGGATGTTGCACAATGCATAATCGGAGTCATATGCAACCAAACCATGGAAACCTTTTTCTCTGCAGAAAGCAATTACTTCTTGATGATGATCCTCAATGCTCTGTGCAACCTATAGTGGAAGACAGAATAATTAGCTACAGTGTTAAATTGCAGCACTGATTTATCACATGTATTATGATACATTAGGTCTTTCCGAAACTACCAATGTGTATTTGAAACACCTGCAGGATATTTATAGCGATTAAAGAATCCGATGACATCGCATGTTCAGACAGGATGCAAGGACTGCTCGGCAGCACAATGCACAGTTCTGGAAGCCTACTCACTGAAGTGGCGTTATGTATCACTAAACTCATCTGAAGTAACTGTTTATTAACAGAAACACTCAAGCTCCAAACATATTACTGCACCGATGTCTGCATTAACTCACGGGGAACAGCCCTAAGGCTGGGGATACTCCAGCAGGTCCACAAGCCGTGGTGCCCCCTTGAAAAGCAACCCCACCACACATCGCTTTTAAAGTTTTACAGCCCTATTCCAGCAGCAACAAAGCAACCCCAGCCAAACTGGGGCAACTTTCTTAACCTTTCCAAGGTCCGCCCTGCCCTCTGAAGCCTAATTGCCTCCTCTTCCCACCTTCGGACCCCCTACAGCCCACATTTCTGCACAGCTGCCTCTGATGCTGCAAGCTGCCTCAGGTTTACAGCCCGAACTGCACCTCTCCGCTCCCATCGCCTAGCAGAGCACATATTTTAGGCTGTGGCCGTCGGATGACTAGAACAGACATGTTCTGCTGGGGGGACACGAGCCAAGCCCTACCGTCGGAGATATAAAGCAAGCCTTTCTTCTCGACACGATCAAAACAAAATGGGCCACCAGGCGAACCCAAGGCCCCGGGTTAGTGCCTCAGCCCCATGCCCCAACTCCTTGCCTCCCAGCCCCACAGGAGCAGCGCCAGCTGGGTGCTCCTCCTGCCCGGCGCGCTTCCCATCGCCCGCTTAGCGAACGCTCGGAAATCCCCGCGTGAGTTTTGCCTCAGTGTAACCCAGCCAGGTACTCCATTTTAACTACAACACACACAGCAAGCGAGCCCAAAATAGCCGCGCACAAAACCATTAGCTTCAGACGCCACGGTATGTATGAATAACGACAGCGTGAGCGCTGCAGCAGCTCCGTGCTTCCTCCGCAGCCACGTCCTACCGAGCACACAGCCCCGCACCTCCACGGCCCCATGAAACGCTCCAGCATCCACCTCCCTCTCAGCAACAGGTTCCCTTCGCCCAACAGCAAGTTTAAAGCGACCCTTCCTCTTCCACCCATGCCTCGCAGGCACCTTCTGGACCTGACGCTGAATCAGGCATCCACTGAGGCTTGGCAAATGCTGCTCTTCCCACATAGCTTTATGAGATGCCCCCGTTTTGGGTGCCCTGAGCACCCACCAGCCCGCCCCTCGCTCAGAGCCACGCTGCCGCCAGGGGAAAAGCGCCCTACCCTCTCCCTGCTCCCCGTGCTACCGCCCTACAGTTCTGAGAAAATGTTACTTCTTTTGAGACGTGCTTGATGGACTGTACCACGGCGCCTTCCAAAGTTAATTTTCTCTGTGAGAAACACAAGAGCTATTCATTTTTCTAATGAATTATACTGTCACCTAGGAAAATGTGTGTGCCTGCTGCACACAGAATAGGAACAGACTGTAAATACCCCAGGAACAATTCGAAGACATCAGATTTATACAGTGACTAACCCGGGGAGGGCAATGCAGCCCTCTCCTCACCTCCAAATCCTTCTATGTTTTAAATTAGGACATTCCCCATAGCTTTTTTTTTTTTGAAGGGTACATAAATTTAAATTATGTACAAAAATTTAAAACAAACACCTTTGCGTGCACGACAGATCCCTGCAAAAACAGAGTACAAACTCTTTTACAGCTCTGTGTGACATGGATGTGCAGGCAACACGAGAGGAAACTCAGCTCCTGGCCAGCTCTGCTCTCCTACAAACTGCTTCCTCCCCCTCCACAGCACCAGTCCCCTCCCTCCCCCCTCCTTCCTTCCCTCCCCATTTTACAGAGCTATCTGACACAGCGTGCTCCGAGCGTGAAACTGCAGTGTTTATGTAACGCTGGAATCCCTATTCAAATAACTGAGCTGCCACACGGAAGAGAGCTGGATTTACCGAGGTGCAGCTAACCTGCAACATAAAACTCAAACCCAGTGAGAGTCGGGATGGATAGCTTACAGGTCGTACCAGAGGGGAGCCCAAAGATGCAACTGCACCCAGACAGCGTGCACAAGTCAAAATCAACCCGGGGCAGGGAGCGGGGAATCACAGCCCGCAGTTTGGAACAGTTTTCAAGACTAAATCTTGTGTAAGCAGCAGTGATGCTGGACCAGAAAGAGAGAATTCTGCATGAGTAAACAGGCACGTGCACGTTTAGATGCTGAGAACAAAACAAAGTCTCACCAAAGTATGACAGATGTTAAGATCTGCTCTGCTGAGGTGTTTAAATTTCAGCAAGCATGCTTCGCATTAAAGGGGTTCTTTTATGAACTATTCCCCCTCTCCCAAACAGAAAACTATCAGGTCACAATTAAGCTAAGAACCCATCGGATATTTATCATAACTAGGAGGAACCTGTTATTTCTACATCCTGCTGAAACCATCCGCGAGTGATTTATAGTTGTTCTAGATGAAATACATTCCTTTTTTTCTCCCCCCAATTACCAAAATAGATTAAATTTATAGCCAGTTCATAGGTCTGCAAAGAAGCCTTCTACTCAAAACTGTAATGTTTCCTCAAAATATGAAAATCAGTTTCATATTTCAAGTTAATCAGTATTCTCAAACCCAACTTTTCAAAACAAATAGAGAGAAAATACTAGAATTTGGTAACAGTCTCATGCATGCGTAAATACAAAGTCAGCCATACATGCAAATAAACATCACACATTCAAACCGCATTTGCTGTCTGCCCACCAGGACGGTTGCTAGAAAGTGAGCACAGGGGAGAATGTGAATAAAACCGGAGTAAGGTTTACAGACAGAAAGATAAATGCAGTAAAGCTGATTTATAAAGAGAAAAAATTGTATCAGAAAAACAGGAAAAAGAATACGATGCAAGTTCAACAGTACCTTTAAAGTACATCCTGTCCTATAACCACGACACATACTACCTAACCCTAAAATGAATCAGGTCAATCAGCACCCAGTTTCTCAACAGCTGTAGGGGTAAGGCATGGAATGGGAACATACGACGTCCTTCCCATTTCCAAGACAGCTGGCCAGCTGGGAGAACCAGTGCAAATGCAGACCCTCCCAGAGCTGGTTCAATGGCACGAATGCTCCTAACAACAACAAACTCCCCCAGCACTACTATTTGGTAACTTGCCCTTGTCAGCTCCAAGAGCTAACCTAAAACAAATGCCCACTCTCAAATCTCCCCCAGCAAAACTGACCTCCCCCCCCCCCTTTTTTTATATTAGAGTTATACAAGGGACCCAGCATGACATGCCCTCTTGTTCCTAAAACCGTTCCTAGAGATTAAGAATAAGGCCTATTACCAAGAAATCGTAAAGTAGCTAATGCTGCTGCTAAGCCTGAAAGCAAACAAAGTGCTACAGGTGACACAGTTGTCAAATGAGGCGACATTATTAGGATGTAAGGTACTTCCACAGAAACTAATGTGGTCTGAAACATGTATTTAAAAGAGTAGCTAGTTCAATGTATTTTGGGACCATCACAAATACCTAATTCCTACCAAAATCAAACAGCCAGCTTTGAATCACGTATTATATATTTTAACACTGCACCACGCAAAGAATCCACATTAAAAGAAAAAAGTTACGTTGGCCCACATATTCCTTTGCTAAGGAGCTCTACGTCTCAGTAACAAACCGAGATTTATCGTGCATCCACAACCAGAGCAAGGTTAATGCCTTCCCTGCGTGGTCCCTGCAACTTTGTGCTTGAAGAACAGGAGTATTTTGGGCCCAGCTACCAGCACACCCCTGGACGTGGGGCCGTCCTCGCTGCCAGCAGCACTCCCAGCCCTGAGCCGTGCTGCTGGCCCGGCCAGCACACGAACCGCTACGGCGGGCACGGCCGTGGCTCCAGCCCCACGCGCGGTGGCCCAGCACCAGCCCCGCTCCGCCAGGGCGTGGGGACACCCACCCGGGGTCCCCAGCGGGCTGGGGGCTGCGGGGGTCCGGGGGCTGCCCGGTGGCCGTCCCCACACAGCCCGCGGAGCTGCCGGAGCCACCGGGCTGCGGGACGGAGCCTTGGGCGAGCCGGAGTGTGGGACTTGTTGCGGGCCTGGCGGTAACTCATCCACCCCGTTCTGTTTGTGATTTTTTTTTTTTTTCTCCTCATACTTTTTTATTTTTTCATTTTTTATTTATTTATTTTTAATCCTCTCTGCCATCCCTCAGCCGGCGGTGCTGGCGGGGCAGCGCCGCTCACCTGCGGGGCCGAGGAGGGACATTTTGAGGCCGAGCAGCGGGCGGAGGCCGGCCCCGACAGAACATGGAGGCGCGGGGCCTCGCCGCGGCCGCCCGCTCAACTTGGGCGCTCGGCGGCCGCCCACCGGAGGCCTCCGCGGCCCAGGCCGGGGGAGGAGGGGGGGGGGAGCCCGGCCCCGCCCGGGGAAGGCCCCGAACTTCCCGGGGGTGCGGGGGGTGGGGGCGCGGAGCGGGGCTTCCACCGCCCGCCCCCCGTCAGGCAGCGGCGCCTCCCGGCGCGAGTCCCCCGGGAGCGAGGCCGCGGCGCCGCTCGCCCCGCCGAAAGCCGGGGCCGCCCCCCCCCGGGCCCGGCGACATTTTGCGGCGCCGGGGGAGCGCCGTGCCCCGGGCGGCCCCGCTGCCATCTTAGCGCGGCGCCCCCACCCCGCCGGGGCCGGGCCGGGCCGGGCCCCGTTAGGCGCGGGGCAGGCGCGGAGCCGGGCCCGGCCGCTCACCTTGATGTGGAAGCGGATGAGGGCCAGGCGGATGCAGTGCGCCATGCAGACGGGCGGCAGGAACCAGACCTTGGGCGGCGGGGTGCCCTTGTTCTGGACGTGGCTGACGATCTGCTGCGCCGTCTGGCGCTCGTTGCCCTGGCGCTTCACCCACTCGTGCAGCCGGGCCTTCTCCAGGGCGCCGTTGAAGAAGACGAAGAGCTCGATGTTCCCGTTGAAGCAGGCCTTGGCCAGGGCCGCCAGGTAGCCCAGCATGTGGTTCCACTGCCCGCCGCTCACCCAGTCCGTGTAGAAGCCGCCGTAGAGCCGGTGCAGGCAGTTGTCGGCGTCGATGAGGAGGCGCAGCGGGGTCTGCGGGGGCCGCTGGCGGCCCCCACCCACGAGGCTGCCCCGCGCCAGCTTCTGCAGCTCGACGGGCACCACGGCGCTGGGGCAGTGCTTCTCGATGTAGTCCTGGAAACCCTGCACTCCCATGGCGAGGACCGGGCGGCGGCGGCGGCGGCGGGCGGGCGGGCGGGCGAGCGGAGGCCCGGCGGCGGCGGCGGCGGCGGCGTTGGCGGCGTTGGGGTCTGTGCTCGGGCCGGGCGGCGCGGCGGTGGCGGCGGGCGGGCGGTGGGAGCGGTGGTTGCGGGCGGGAGCGCTGGCTGCTGGAGGCGGCCGTTCAGCGGGGAGTTGTATGGATTAGTGGGGGGCTCATGGCTGCTGCGGCCGCCATGTGCTGCTCTCACAGAGCCATGGCTCGGGGGATCCGGGCTGCTGCCGCTGCGGCTCCGACTGCCGGCGGGCGGGGGAGCGGCACAGCGCGCAGGAAGCCAACCCGCCGCCGCCGCCGCCTGCAGCAGGGAGAGCGGAACGGGCGGGACTTGGCGGCGGGCAGCGCTGCCACTCACGGCGAGGGGCGCGCACCCGGCCGCCGCCGGGAGGGACAGAGGGGGAGAGGGAGGCAGGGAGCGGCCCCCGGCACCCCGCTGCCGCCGCCCGCTGCCCGCCGGCCTCACGACGGCCCCCGGCGCTGCCCTGCCCCGTCCCGCGGCTGTGGGGCGGCGCGGCCCCGCAGGCAGCCCGCCCGCCGCCGCCGTTGCATAACCCAGGCATGCGCGGGGCCGCGGGCGGAAGCGGCTGGCGGGGAAGGGGAGGGGGCTGCGGCGGGGGCGGGCGGCGGGAGCCCGGCGGGGCCCGGGCCCCTTCCCCTTCCCCCGGCCTCCCCCCTGCCCCTCGGAGCGGGGCCGAGCTCCGGGGGCGCAGCGCTCCCCGGGCTGCTCCCCGCCCGCCGCCATTTCGTGCCCCGGCCGGGCCCGCACCTGTTGCCCGCGGTGCCGGGGGGGGGGGGGGGGGCTCGCTGCCGGCCGCCTGCTGCCGCCGGCAGCGGGGTGTGAAGCAAACCCCGGGGACAGAAGCCGCCGTGCTGCCCGGGGCAGGCCGCAGGGAGCTTGCCTCAGGCTGAGCTGGGGAGATGGTGTTGGAAAGTCCCCGGTCGGGGCTGTCCCACGCCACAGAAAGCGCCTGCTTGCTTCTGAAGTAATTAACTTGGTGTCGGAGCCCTCTCTGCTGTGTAAGAAAACGCCAAGCTGCGATGCTGAATATTCACGTTAATATTTTATCGATCAGGAAATAAGTGTGGTGTTGACGAGATTTCAGTCAGGCTGCGTTGGCACCTGAAGTAAATATCCACGCCTGAGACTAGCAGCGCCTCAGGGACGGGGCAGGGGCTGCTCCGCTCCCAGGCCGCGCAGCGCTAGAGTGGGGCTGCTCGGTGGGTGCCTGTGTCCGAGGCCGTCTGGTGCGGCGTCAGGCTGCTGGAATAACGCTGAAAAAGCTCTGCTAGTAGTCAGAAACATGCTTCTTCCTCGAACTCTGTTTTTGGATTAATCCAAGTGTGGTTTCCTAAGTAATATATTTTTTTTTCAGACTACTTTTCCCTTAGACTTCTTAGATTCTCTTTTAGTAGTCATCACACGTTACGATGACATCTAAATAAAAAGCCTTAACAAGAACATTTTAATAGGCATGCAAAGTATGGTAGTAGACCAGCACTGCTAATAATACAAGGAAAGAGGAACAAGGAGAAAGGGCTTCAGAAATACAAAGATCGCCAAATGCGCAAAACTTGGTCAAAACAGCAAGTACCACCATACATCAAGTGCAAAAAAAGCAGCTGATTGGACATGCCTGCATATAACCAACACGCCAACCAAATTAAGTGCAAAATTTGATCAAAAACAGCCAAAGGATTTACTCTTTTGATGTGCTATTCAGAACCAAGTCTTTGTAAAGCATTAAATAATACGCCCCCTCTTCAAAACACACGTTTAAGAGATGCTTTTTTCATCTCATCTTCTCAGTCACACACCTGTTTGGGACAGGCCATTAAATTATTTTTAAGAAAAGAGCAATCACTGTTGAAGAAGAAATCAATACTTGAGTAATTATTTCACAGGATATTTAAGACCAGTATTCTTAGGAATGACAAATCACATATATTTCCTAAGTTTTATTTTTTTGTTGTTTTGTTCTGTTTTTTGTTTTTTGTTTTTTTTTTTTTTTAAATAAAAGAAAAGAAATTGTTTCAAAGCATCTGAAACTGGAAAAGCAGCTGTTACCGTTATGACACTTCCCATAGTTAGTTGGACTAAGCGTTACTGAGCACTACCAGGCTCACAGGCAGCCACGACCCTCCCTCCACAATAGAAAAGAGAAAAGGGAGGTAAAATAGAAGGGGAAAGTGCTTGAAAAAGTTATTTGACACACACAACTGGTTTTAGGTAAATAAAAATTGGCCAGACAAGAAGGCAAAGGAAGTGTAATTTATGGAAAACAAAATTACACTGGAATACAGGTAGACTAAGATCTAAAAAGCAACTAAGTGGAGGCGTGAAGACAAACAAGGTGTTTTTTCAACAACCAGCAGCAGAAAGCCTGCAGGAGACAGTGCATTCTCTGCACGTTAAGAAAATAGCACAACAGAGGAAAAGGCGTTGAGGAGCTTTCTTTCTCAGCCCTGAGACACAACACATTGCACTCTGTGGGTTGTGAAAGGGAAGGGTTAATAAAGATTAATATTAAAGTCAGTGACTCATTATCCAACCTGAATAGAAGAGAATTAGGAGTGGCTCCCTAGAAGGAAGGAACTGAACAGTCATTAGGAAGAACTCCTAATGAATAACCATGTCAGGACAAGAACATAGAGATGAATGATATCATTTTAGCCTTCATTCTCTGTTAACGAACTTGGTCCTATGAGATGAATGTGGATGTAGGCAATGGAATGAACTATTGAGGGTAACCTCGATGGGTACATCTGCCTGGGAATAATTGATGCGTGTATTATCCATGGGAAACACTTGCTTTACCTGATTTCCCTTAATATTCCTCCTCTGTTCTCACCCTGGTGTGTCTCACTGAGGAGCTGCTGCCCCAGAACTTTCCAGTCCTCACTGCAGCAGGAGAAAAGCTCCTGTCCTGCCTGCTTTCTGCTGGGGCCAGTGAGCAGGCCATGGGCTTATTCTGCACTGGGACACTTTCATGCATTGTTACTTCCACACTCAAGGTGACATAGGCCTCTTATATTAGTATTTCTGTACTGAATTTCAACGCAGACATTTGCAAGTAAACATCCAGTAAGTGCTGACATTCCTCTGTTAGTTGTGACAGTTGGCTGCCCTATTTCCCTTTCCTGTAATCTGAAGCATTTGACTGTAGTAGGGGTAAATGGCACGCAGTGATAAAACCAGCCCTTTATCCTCTCATGCTAAATTTCTTGCATATCTGCTTATTCAGAATTTTGCTTATAGAAGCTAGCAGGTTCCTTATGTGGCTTATATAAAAAAATCAACATTTTACTGGGGCACTTCCCCAGGTTGACGTACCACCATCTTCAGCATGTACGTTATTTCAAGTGATTTCCTTTTTTTTCTTTCTTTTTTTTTTCCCCACGTTATACACATGCTTGCCACTCACTCTAAAATAGTTCAAAAAAAAAAAATAAAAGTTAAGCAAAAAATTACTGTAGGTTTTTTTTTTTTAAAAAAAAAAAACTTTTTTTCTTTTTTGTTAAAAAAAAAAGGTGTGTATGTTTGCAAAAATACATAATCATTGAAGTCCTGCTGTAACTTTGTACCATAGCGCTTGCTTCCAGGTGAGACGTCCCTTTCTTGTCTCTTATGTTGGTGTACATAAACCATATACGAAGCCCACAATTTATACAGCTGAAGAATTCCTGTTTTCAGATACCTCTCTATAAGCTTTCAAAACATCTACAAAGACCATCTTGCTTTTGCAAACAGTAACTTATTTTCAAATATCTGTGAATTACCTTATGATGAAACATTTTCCTCTTAGGACAGAAAAAAATGTACATATGGGAGGCACCTGAGTCATTTAAATGCTTATCAGTCTCTCCATCATTAGCTCTTAGATGAGTTTCAGTCTATTTCTGGAACTTCTTCCATTTTCAGCTTTCTGCAAGACATGATTGCAGAAACTGATTGGTGATAGTTCACCTTAAACAGATTTATTGTGAACAGTTAAATATTTTCTTAGTCTACAAGCAGGAATATTACTCTTCCAGCAATAATCAGGTAATAACAATTCTCACAGTTTCTTTTACAAAACTTTCTCTTTGCAAAGCACTTTGCCAAAATTTTTAATTTCTACTGATCTACTCTAATACAGCAAAAACTCCTGCAGTGTAACATTTCAACTTAAGTTAAAATTCAACTTCCAGCAGAATTTACACTTGCAAGAAACTGGTTGCATTACTACCTGGTGAATACGACTTGCATCTTTGCACAGGTAGCAGGCCTTTTCTGTGGCTGCGTGCACACCCTCTCTGGTTTGCTACAACATGGAACTGGGGTAGGAGGCCAGTGCTCGGGAGAAGGATCTTCCTTGGACATTCTCACCGAGAGCTGTGAACTGCATCAAATGCATTTTGCAACATCTCAATTTGCTTTTCAGTAATCCTGTATTGCTCATGCAGGCTTCCTGCCTTTTTCACGTTCTCTGTCTCATTTAGCTTAAGACTCTGAGAATTGCTAGCAAGGACTACAAGAGACGCACAAGGAACCTCACTTCACTGATTTTCTGTTTTTCATTCTCCCCTACCAGCTGGCCAAATAGACCCTTAGTGTTTCATGCAAGTTGACAGTAAATCCTGCATCTTCTTTGCCCATCTAAGATGCTGATGCTGTTCTGACACTCAGGAAGTCTGCTGTCCTTGTGCTTGTCTCATGCAAATGTGCACTTGCCTCATGCAAATGTGCACCAGCAGTGACCATGCAGGAAGAAGTCTTGTTTTTTTCCCTCCTACTGGCACTTGCTTTTTCATTTACCTTAACAGAATGCAGATTTATCCAAAGTGCATTCTTCCTCATTACGTTTTTCGCTCTTAGTCAAATCCATTTTGTAGTAAGCTGTTTTATTTCGTCCTTCTTCGTTTACTGTCAAGACAAACACTGCTGATTCCTAGTTAATTCTTTATGGATTTTCTCACATTTCTGTCCTTTTGTAAATCGCAATAAGGTATTTAAGAATTGCATCCCCTTTCCAAATCGATGAATCTTCCCAGGTTCTTGTGTATTCGGTATTTTCCACATGCTGTCCCCAACACCTTCCCACGAAGAGGAAGCACATCCAAATGGGTCGACACTGGGACAGAGGCCCACTGAAGACACCCATGGATTTTTCAGTATCTCCATATATTTGGCAATTTCACTTGGCATCTTCATTTTGCTACCAGCTCCATTATTCCTGTAACAGGAGCAATCCAGTTGTTTCCCTGTGCTCTGTGGGTGTCCATTGCCCAGCAGACGGGCTGCTCGCTCAGCGTCAGCAACTGCCCACGCAAAGTGCTTGTCTGGAGCACCCGACATTGCATTCTGTAGTACCTGGTCTGCTAATCCTCCTGAGACAATACCTATTCTGTGTGCCTGAAGAAGGCAGGTTTAAGGAAGGGTATTTTGTCTGAATGATCTGGACAACAGTTTACAGTTCTTGTACAGAATGGCTAAGGCAGAGAGAGGAGGAGGCAGGGCGTAACAGCAGAGGGATTGGGAGGAGCTTGGTTATCTGCCTAGGCAGGGATTACAGGGCTGCTTGTTGGCACCGACTTCTGAGTTGCACTTTTTTCTGTTGTCTTGGGCCTGCTGACCTCTTAACATCCCTATCGAGTCTATTTTTTTTTTCTCTTTCCCTCCTCTCCAAAGGCATCTGCAGCTTTCCAAAAACTTTCTTTAGCCCATTCAAACACTGGTAAAACATGCTAGGCCAACATTCCAGTCCTTTGTGGTGGGACATACCTGAAAACATGCCACTTGCTATGTGAGTGGCAGAGGAGGAAGAGGCCTCTGAAAGCTGCTGTGTGAGGACTGATCAATGGCAGGGCAGGCACCGCTCCGGACACAGGACAGAACTTCAGCAGAGCAACCACTGCCCCAGCAGAACAGCAAAACGTGAAACTTCAGGTTGCACTTTGCAGGAAACCTGTGAGGCTCTGCACAGACATCCAGCGAATGACACCATTGCTCCAGCAGACTTAAAGGGCACACCAGTGACTGGCAGCGAGTCCTGACTGTATGGGAAAGGCGGCCGCGCAGAGGAGGGGGCAAGGGACGCTGGCTGGAAGAATTCCTCCTTTCAGAGAACAAGTGGCGCTTTCACAGCCATGGCACACGCTATGCAGATTACATCAGGTCCATTTGCCTGCTTTAATTATTTTTTAAAAAACAAAAGCATTAAAATTTTCAGTTCCAAATTTGAGTTTTCAAGAGTAAAATTATAAATAATAAAGGCATTGTGAAGCTGGCAACAGGAGCTGGTGAAGGGCAATAGCACTGGTTCTTAGAAAACCTGGAACAGTAGCATGCTGTTCCCTTGGTATTAATGAATACTTGTGTGAGACATACAAAAAGCCAGTATTTAAAGTATATTCTACAGTGCTTTATGCAGGAGGATCAGGAGTATTACAGCTACTAATACGTTACTATAGCTAGATACTACAAGAAATACGATACATTTGCAAGTAGCATATTCAGAAGAGATTGTAGAAGCTAAAAATATATACTGGGGCCATTTCAGAAGAGCAGCTATTTACACTTCTAACACTTTAAAAACATGCCATTTTCTGTTGACATTTATGCAATTAACACAAGTATCTAAAGCATGTGAGTGACAGATTTAGCTACCTAAACGTGCGGTACGGATGCCAGGTGTAGGAACACCATCCAAGCCAGACCTTCGCTTTCAGTCTGCTACAATAACACAACTCTTTGTCTTAGCCAAACACGTGCCAATACACTGCCGGAGCGTCATCCCTTTGACTGAAGGACGCAGACGGCTCAGTTGTTGGTCTCACCACCTACTGCCCATAGGCTCCAGAATTTCACCCCTACAAACCTTGCCACAGCAGCTTTTGCTGCTGCAAAAAGCCAAGTGCTCAGAAAGCCCAGTAAAAACAAACAAACAAAAAAAGTGAATTGTTTTGAAATATTCAGTATAAAGTGGTGGAGCAGCACCTGCTGGAATCTGCACGCAGAGTTCAGTGAGCTCTAAGAAATCCCTGGGTTTCGGTGCAGTGGGCTGCACGCAAGGGGTGCTTTGTGCCGTTGACCCTCCAGCCCCATCAGGGCTCTGCGTGTCGAGGGGTATGGCTGCTGCTCGTGGGGCAGGCACAGTGAGAGGCGAGGAGAAGCAGCCAGCCTCCTCCCGCTGTCAGATCTGCCCCACAAGCCACCAATTAGGCTGCTCTGAACTACAGCGCTCAGTTCAAAGGGCTGCTAATTGTATTTTAATGACAATTTAAATGATACTGCTGATCATTTCAGAAACATCCAGATCACTAATTACCAGTAGTCTATGCGGTGCTTTAAGCACACGATGCACTGTAAAAACATGAAATAACGTTATTAACATTCACAATGGCCTTCAGCACCTTCCCGGCTTCCAAAACCATGGCTTCTTGCTCCTCGCCCCAGCCTCTGCCCTGCCTGCTCCCAGCTGTGATCTGCCTGCCCCACTCCCGTGGATGTTTTACAGTATCCTGGAAACAAATAAGGAACAGAGATTTAAAATTATTTGCATTTGTTAACCAAAATTCTACAAATATTAATAAAATATGATAGTAACGACTATTAACTAAACTTCTCAGGACATGCCCACTGCACAACACTTTATCTTAAACGCAAGCTTGATCAAAGTGGATCTCAAACAAAACTTGGTCAGGATCTTGAAACAGGCTTGCCATAAACACCAGTAGCAACCAGTAATTGCATCTGCTTGCAGTGGGCATCATTTCTTTCCCAGCCCTCGTGACCGTGCACCCGTGTGGGGCAGGTGGTGGCACGGAGGGAACCCGCGGGTCACCCAGATTTTGGTTTCCAAGGCTGGTGAGTTGGCAGTGCTGTGCTCCTCTCGGAATGTTTGCTGGGATTTTGTACAAGATGCCCACAGTCTGTTGAGGAATCCATTCTCCAGAAAAAATATTTAGAGCGCAAGTCACAGTTTTCCCCTTCAGAAATTCAGCCAAACACACCAAATCTACTAACCGCTGACAACATAGCAGTGGTCAAGATGTTTATACATAAAACAGTCTATCAGTGAGAAGACAGTCCACATCTTGCCCCTGTAATAGATATCTAGTAACAAAACAGAAAAGCTAGCTAAGTTCTTTTCTAAAACACATGCTTTTAGTTTTCTATTTGAGCTCTAGAATATAGGTTAACTGTAGTGCAGGGGATTTTAAATGCAAAGTCTAAGCCATTTGAATTTTGAAGAGACTTTTACTGATGCAGGAAAAAAAGGAGGCTTTTTCCTCATTGGAAAATAAAACGCATGTAAATAAATACTAATGCCTTTTTTTTTTTTTTTTTTTTTTTGTGAAGATTTATGTGAGATTAATCCCTTTACAGTCCTGGAGTGTATTAGGTTTCACTAATCTACCCTCAGATTTATGCGAGATTGCAGGCACAGGCAGAGAGTGAGAAGCGAGCTCTGCTCAGCCACCAGGCACACAGCAAGGAGAGGAGATAATACGGGTACACGCTGCACCTGAAGCCAGAGATTTTCTGCCTGCAGTTGCATGAGCACCTGCTTGTGTGAACGAGCCCCTGAAACTGCTTTAAAGAAGACCTTTGCTTATGTGGCTAGTGTGGCTGGTCACAAAACGAGATTTGCACATGGAAAGAATTTTACATGTGATTTTCAAGACACCTTTTTTGCAGCCATTTGACCTGAGAGCTTTGCTTTCCATTCAAATGATCTGTCTGGCTTGCTCAGGCAGCGCTGTTAGCACGTTATTTGGGTTCCTCTCGCTTTTCCCAAGGCTGTGCAGCCATGGTGTCTTTGAAAATGAAAGTCTTGCACTTTCTTACGCATTGCTGTTTTTTTTTTTTTTTTCTTCCCTTTTTACCACATGTTGATGGTGTTTGAAACCAAGTAGATAAGCAAATAATTCCTGCCTTTTCTGTTTCAGGAAATGCTCGCCTGAGCTGCCAGTGTGCTCTTAGAGCCCACAGCCTGTGCAGAATAGAAGAGCTAAGCAGATGCCAGGTAAGTGCTGGTCTGGCAAGAGGTAATGTTTAAACTTATATATACACCCAGATTTTTTTAATTAAAGATTTTTTCATTTGGTTTTTATCCTTTTCAGAAAGGTCTGAGATATTTGTGTCTTAGCTTTTCAGCCTGACAAAACAAATATCGATGTACACGGATTATTTTCTCATCATTTATTCTTTTAAAGGTGTTTCACTTGATGTTTACCCTGTGATTTCCTCAACTTCAATGTAAGTCAGAAAAGCAATTAAAATTTACAGAATGAAATATTTTCAGAGATGAAGAGAGTTAATCAAAAACAGCTTGTCACTTGATGACAGAAAACCTTACTTTTGAAAGTCGTACAAACACGTACCCTGGCCTGCGTTCAATGTCTTGCCTGCCATAAAACTCAAAACATTAATTAGCATAAATTTGTAGTCTAGTTCTGAAAAAAAGAAAAAAAAAAGTAAAGTAAATACAACATGGTTCTCAGTAATGAGAGCACTTTTATTTTCCAGAAGAAGCCAGTTGAATTCTCCAGCTGCTCTCCGCACATAGAGCAACTTTTGATCTCCCCCCAGCACAACACAGCACGGGAGAGTGTCTCTTTAAATTCATTTATAAAACCATTCGGGGCTGTGGGTGTCTTTGATGTGCTCCTCTCCACGAGGCTCAGCGGAGGAGAGCAGGTCTCTTAGCAACGCGCGCGGGGAGGGATGGGTGGTCCAGCGTGGCCAGGGCTGACCCCGGCGGCACACGGGCGGGCTGGCACCGCTCGCCCACAGCCGAGAAGTGAGCGCACATAAAACTGTTTGCAGAACTTGGTAGTCGCACTTCCTCCCCCCAGCTTCTGGGCTATTAATAGTAACCTCGCAGCCGAATCAGAAAATAAGGCATGGGACAGGCAACGCGCGCCGAAATAGCTTCAGGACTGGGTTGCAGTGGAAGGGAGGCTGAAGTTTTATTTTTAAACCAGTTAAGCATATTTTAAACTGAATTAGCATTGTCAAGACTAATCATAACTCATCTCATACTGCAGTGTTCCTCTGAACGCTTCAAATAAATTTCTTATGGAGTCTCACTCTGGTTTGCAGCTGGGCGGTTTCAGTGTCACTGGACTCACTGAGGGTCACTCGCTTACCTGGTGGCAAGGAAAAGCTCCGATCTGTCTAAATGGTTACTAGGCTATGGTAACTAGGTAACATCTTAGAACTTTGAAAAAAATATCCATTAGGAGAGTAACTTTGCACTGAGGTAGATGAGCAGTGCTCAGCCAGCCTGCCCTGTTCCTGCAGCCGTACGACAACAGCATCCTGCAGAGCCACGGGGTCAACACCTCACCCCAGCCATCACTTCTGAGCAGGGCTGTCCCAGAGCAGCCCTCATTTTCCTTTTTCTTTTGTACCTTAAAACTTAAACATCAAACCCCAGCGTTTGGCATAGCTGTGTAGCATCCTTACTGCACGTGTTTCCAACACGTTCTTGGGCCACTGTACCAATGTGGCAAAAGCTGCACAGGGAGTCGAAACCTGGCACCTGTGTGCTGTGATGCTTTGGCCAAGGTGAGCATCCAGAGCCCAGGCGGCCACATCACTGTCTGGTCCCTGCTGCACTGCATTCCTGAGAGCCATGCTGCCCCTGGAAAAGAAGAGTGCTGCACAACCCTGCACAAATCTGGGCACATGGAAGAATGGCAGAATCAGTCTGTCGCCTACTTCAACATGTTTCATCTCACACTGGTGAAAAATATCTCAGAATTAAAGGTAAATGCCTTCATGACTTCCTAAAGGTTATGCCTAGATCTTATACTACTGACCTTAAAGATTATTCAAAATTTTCTTGATTTTTATGCCACTTCCATATCTGAACCACCCGTGCCAGATTACTGTACAGTTAAAAGAACCCCGAAATTGTACACAATTCTCCCAGAGCTCTCTCCAGGCAATTCTCAAATTCTGCAGTAAAACTGCAGATTATTGCAGCAAATGCCTACCTCCATCCACAGACTAGAAACTTATCTAAACTGGCATCTGTTGTCGTATTTCAAATATGTTTGTAATTGCTGGAATATATATGTTTGAACTCTGAAGTAAGGCTTGTTTTTATCTAATAACAGAAATGGTAAATGACAGCCTGGATCTCATTAAAATAAGTTTCTTAGAGTAATGTACCCAAGAACCTGTGTATTAAGTAATCAAATAACTTTTAGGACCCATATATACAAAAAAAGTACAGGGTAAAGAGAAAAATCCTGTCTCCAGTGAGATCAGTAGGAAATCACTAGTTGCTGCAAGGTCACCTGAACTCTAACCAGGCTCTGAGAGTGTGCTCTTTGTATGGGCACATGCTTATGTAACATGGTTCTTTGGCAAAATTTAATTAAAGAGAAAAATGTAAAGCACTTAGCATTAAGTGGTCCAAGTTTGTTAACATACACTATTTAGAATGAAACCTAAATTAGCAGCAAATAATGCTAACTCAGCTGTGAGCATCTCAATTAAAATTACTTTATGAAAAACACTTGTAGACTATCTAAACTTTCACTTTTAACTAATATTTTCTATATCGTTTAATTTTTAAGAGCCAAACAAATGCAGAAGCTTTATTTGAAATGTTGCAAGCTGAAGCAAACTCCATTGACTTGACTTTATCTTAGCTCTCCATTATACCAGGGTCAACAATTCTTTTCTGTAACTTAATACTGAATAAGTATTTTTGCTGACTACTGAAATCAAGTGGGAGGAGGAGTCTGGCAACAGACGAACGCTTTTACTCGTGCTTGTATTTACAGTAGCAGCTCATATACTTAGTGGTTTTTATTTTTAGGCAGGAGAAATATACAATATCCACAAGGCTAAGATTATCATGCCTGAAGATTCTTGTTATAAAAAAGTTCCCTGATTCCTTTAACAGAGGCAGAACATCTCCGGCTTCTCAAACAAGTGACCAGACTTTCTGAGGCACATAGTTTTGAGGCATGTGTTTTGGATTGTGATGACTTAAAAACATGTGCAATTAACATAGCTTTCTCCTTATGGCATTCAAGTTACCAGATCAGGATGATACATAAAAAAACATGCAGATAAGGCATCATTTGCCCAAACATGTCATCAGAAACTGCCTTTCTGAAAATATGTCTCTGGCAGAATGAAAACACAGATATGTGATACGTCGCTGTTTCAGAGCAATTATAATATCACTATGATGCAGACTGCCTTCATAACTTCCTTAGCTCAGTACTGAGGCTAATCTGAATTCTCAGAAGTATCATGCTGGATAACTCTCAGTTTAGTGCAAATATCCATGACAATATACTTGGCGGAGAACTAGGCACAACTGACAATACTGGGGAAAAGGTTTTCATTGGTGTGGGATACTGCACTGTGACAGCCTGTTCTTTAGAAAAGTCTCTAAAATATATCAGAAATATATTTCTCTCCCTTGTAGTCTTCTCCTAAATGAGAATAGAATTACTCAGCTTTTTTCACAATGCACAGAACAAATTGAAGTTGAAAATAACTATTGGTTCCTTCTTAGCACACAGACAATGGCTGTCTTTTTATCTTTAAGGAGAAAACATGCTGGTCCTATTGCCCTCTTTAAAACAGTAGGTCATCAAAGAAACGTTTTTTGATGTTTGAAGATCAGTCCCCCAGTGGTCAGTACTTACAGCAATGAGAACTGCAGCGGTGGCAGAAAAGCTGGATGGCTTTACGGCTTGCAGGACTACCATGACATGTCTGACTCCATCACCAGAGAGCTGGCATGTAAATGGAATGAAGAATTCACTGAAATGCTTTGATGTCGCATATATGCTGAATCTAAAAGGAATAGGAGAGTTTGTTTCTAAAAGGAAATTAACAAAGAACATTATAAAGCTATGTAAAATAATGGGTGTTATAAAGGAAGGTCAGGAAATTCTGGTTGTTTTTCCCGCAGTGTAAGGAACCTGGGCATTCACAAAGAGAGATATATTAGCCTAAAAACAAACAAACAAAAAAGAAAACCACACACACAAAAGAATCCGTTCCCTGTTTGATTTCACACCGTGCCATTGCTGCCAAGCCTGCCACCTGACCGAGCACAGCCAAGTCAGGGACCACCGTACAGCAGGCCCCAAACCAGCATTGCGCGCTGCTGGCTCACTGCAGCTACAAGTTATATCTGTGAGGTGTTGCAGCACTGAAAACTTGTGACTCAAAACGAAGGATTTTGCTGGAGAGAAAAAAAAAACAGTGCAGAGTTCCTCGTCCTCAGGCAGCCTGCTGAAATTGTACCTTTTTAATTGGAGGAAGTTGTATTTACATACGGAATTTACACGTATCAATGGCTGTGGCAGACTATTTCTGAGGAAGCCCCTTGTTAATATTTTGGCAGAATGAGAGTGTTTTTTTCCCAATTGCAAATGTCGCTCCATCTGCCACAAAGCCCGTGGTTCCAGCAGCCTGCCCGCCCCCGCGCTGGGGGCACCGTAGGAGCCCAGTGCATGCTGCTGGGGTACCAGGGCAGTCGCTTGCCGGTCCCTGCAGGAATCAAACCCACCCCGTACCATTCCCAGGAGAGTCCTCTGCACCAGGAGAGCCCCAGCTCCCACACCTCAGGTGCATCTCCCCAGCACCACATTACTAGCTCACCTGAGACAGGGGGCTGGCTCTCGCCCCCGTCCCCAAAATTTTCACCCATAGTTTAACATCATAACAGATCCGTCTCCATGAGGCACTTTTTTTTTGGTGAAATGTCTCATTTCCACAAAGAAAGCTTCCAGATTTTTTGTTTGTTTTTGTTTTGCAATCTGGATTATAACGAGAAAAAATGAACATGATTTCTTAAAACCAAAAGAAGCATTTGACACAAAAAAAACAACCTCAATTCTAAAATGACTATTTCAGTGATGATTTGTAATCTGTGCAGTTTCATCTACTTGATAATACCCAGCTTAGTGTTAGATCTAAAAAAGGAATGAAATGAGAAAATCATTCCTTTGATATGCACTAAATTATTCAGTTAGTAAATTAGTGAATCTTATTCTGAGTGTTATTAGCTATTAGCATGTTACACTTCTTGATGTTGCTTATGAAGAATGCATACGAAAATGAGGAAAAGATTTCCCTTTTGAAGTTGCTGCCACTTGAGTTGTTGACATTTCTCTTAATTGGTGGCTGTCCTCTTGAATACAGTATTCTGCTGTCTGTTTTCATGAGATTCCTAATTTTTAATTTGTTCTCTCATTGATTAGACTTTTTTGGGGGGGGAATGAGTAACTATCAAGATAATTAGCTTTTCAAGGGAACCATGTTCTCCTAAGATATTTATTAATGAGTCTCTCTTTCAGTCAGTATACCTAGGCCTTATTCGTAGGGAGAATTTCAAGCTAACATCTGGGCTGGTCAAACCTCTTCTGATACCCCTGTGGGCAGCAAGAAACTCATAGTAGATTTCAGGAGGAACAAGATCAGCCCCTAAGAATTTAAAAAGATCACCGATGTTCAGTTTGTATGAGGAAGATATTCAGTATCTAGGAAAACCTATGATACCTTCAGGCTCCAGTGTAGGATTCTGGAGGGAGTGAAAAGGAAAATGACAGCAAGGCAATTCCATCTGAACAAGGATACTGTTTTCAAAGAAGCTATTGACTTCCGCAGCAGGGCTAGCGAGCCTCTGTTATTCTGCCTGCTCTGTAATACTGGAAATGCTCGGCTCCCTTTTATTTAAAGTCAATGCAAGTTACATAAAAATGAATCCATTTAAAACAACAATCATTCTGCATATGAAGTTATTTTCCACAGGAGAGCCAATAAACTTAAATAAGTACATGTTCGTTTTAGAAATCATCATCTGTCTTATACTCACAATTAAAGAGCACAACAGATAATAAAGCACTCCAACATGTTACACATTGCTGCAGTGATCTAATCTCATTCTCTTCCTGTTTGGCTTCTATAAACCAGTTCTCGTCCCTTTCCTTGCTCTCCTTCTTAACCTTAAAATCTGCCTTGCACATTGCCAGCTATCCTCTTCCTGCTGAAATGCAATCTCTCTTTGGCATGTTGGTCTCTCTCCTTTTAGCAGCTCTTTCAAATCAGACCAGAACACCACCCTCTTGCTTTCTCTGCAAGCTCTCCTGCTCTCTCCCCTAGTTCCATTGACCCTTCGTCACTAAGGAGTCTCTACTGCAAATTTGCCCATCATTCCTAGACTTCTGCCCACACTAAAAGCTCAGCCCATGTCCTGGCATAGGTGCCTGTGGGCACCCAGTGCTGCCCTGCCGCAGAGCCAGCTCCGTGTGCTGGGGCCACTTGGGTCTACAGCTCCACATAGCTGGTCACAGCGGGGCTACCACCTCTACGTATAGGCTTTGTATGTAACAGGGAACAACTGCTGGCTTTGGGCTTCTGCTGGTACTGAACTGGAAGTATCTGAGTGCTAACTTCTGCGCCTCCTGGCAGTGAGAGTCATTTCTAGAAGAAATAGATCAACAACTACAAGACAAATTGTCAGAAAAATCAACATCACCTTTCAGATTGAAAATCAATATACAAATAATAAAATTGAGGAGAAAAACAAATAACTAATTAACCAACCAACCAAAAAAAACCCGAAGTGATTTTGCACGGGCTATAAGGGTTGTTATAAACAGGTGAACAGACCATTACAGAGTCATATCTTACAGGGAAGCTTCACTTTGGAGAAGAGCAATGTTTATAGAGCTAATTTTACTTTATTGAATACTATTAAAATACCTATTAGAAGTTAGAAGTTGTAGTCTAAAATACTGCAGTGCGGCTCACAGAAGAGCCAGCATGGGCTGTAAAGTGGCCTTACATGGTGATCTATTTCTGCCAGAATATAATATAAGCTATTTCAAGAAGCCATTTACAAGTAAGCTGCCTGGGTAGAACCCTGCCCTCCCTGAAATCAATAGGAGTTTTGCCGATGACATCAGTGGAATGAGGTTTTCCTTTCGTTTTTAGGCTGTGCAAGATTACATATTGGGTCAGAAAAACAGTGTTAGTTCTACTGCATGCAAGTGCCAGTGATTTTAAATACAGCATTTGCTTAGGAGGATTACTAAACGGAATTTGCAAAGTGATTTGTTAATGGAAATGTTTTTTTTTTTTTTTATTTCATCCGTATTTCCTTATAGGTAGAAGTTCCATCTTACTTTGTACTTAAGCATACTTCTGCTGCACCAGTAAGAAGGACACGCTCCAGCTATGGGCCTTTGGGTGTGAGAGGCACGTTGCTTCCCTTCCCCATTCCAATGGAAAAGCAACAAAGCCGACCGTTTAACAGTACGAATTCCATTATTACACGGCTTAGAAGCTTTGCAAGCATCTAAGTGCTGCAAGTGCTATGATAATTTATCTTTGAACTTGTTAGTAACAATGCATAATTAACAAGTAAGCTGTAGGAACATGCAATTGCTATGTATTTACATGGTATTTGCCAGGCGGTTGTGGTGTAATTACAGAGATTATACCTGCTCTGGAGCACAAGGGTGCGTGGTGCAGAGTGTTCTCTGTTTGCGTTATTTCCCACACTTGGCCCAGCGAAGCAGAGCACAGCTCAGTGGGGTCTAACAACACCTTTCACTCTGGTGGAGGTAAGCCACGGGGACAGAGCCATGTGGACCTGCACCCAGCCCCAGTGTTTCAAGAGTCACCACAGGTCCCTTCTGTTTGGCGCAGCAACGCTTGTTTTTGAGCTCAAGTTATTTATGCTTTGGACCACTGCCCTTTCAGTGATATAAACGGAGTTAACTATGCAGATTCAAAAATTAAGACAGGTTGGGCACTTTTAGTATAGCAACATTTTCCTGTTATGTATAATATGATGTGTTTGTGTAATAATTATAGATAAAAGAATGCATGAAAAGAATCCACCTTCTACAAAGCTTTAAACAAACACACGACAGCACATGACAACTACTTTGCCCTAAAATTCACTAGGTTCAGAATACCAAATGTGAAGTTGTGTAACTTAGGCACTATAAAAAAATCAGCTAATGGTGAAAAGTGCAAAGAAATATGCTGCATCTCTGAGGTAGTCGTGTTTTACTTGACTCAGCATCAACTGAATTAAAACTAAATTAAAAGATTCTATTACATTTGAGACCTGCTTTCTGCAGAAAGCAGATCTCTGTGCACGAAGCATCCTGAGCATAAAATACACGACTTGCTAGGCAGTGGGCACAACACTACTCTGGGTATTTAAGTAACGTAATGGAAACTGATAGATTTGCTGATGTTGAAGATGTAAAATTTAACTTCAGCATACAAGGAAGTAACTATGAGCTACTCTGCTCTGTCTAGAAGAAAAGGTAGGTATCTCTTTGAAGTGCAAGTTAGTATTATTCAGCTTCACGATAATCTCCCTGTCTTAAGGGACGTGATTTATGAGTATAATGATAACACTTCATGCTCAGAAAGGCCAGCAACGTGACGTGGCAGGGCGTGAACTGTGCTGGGTTATTTTCCTGTTACTACACTGGCTGCTTACAACCGCACCATAAAACCAAGATGCACATTCACACAACCTAATGATCTTGTTTGAATGTCTCAATGTGATTTTACCTGCTGTGTTGCAGCCAGCACACTCGCGGTTCACAACAGCCTCTGGACAGAGCTCCGTGCCGAGCTCCAGCACGCTGCCTGGTGCTCCTGGCCCAGCGGATGGCTTCGCTGCTGCTGCATCCTGCGAGCAGCCACCTGGGCTGTGAACGTGAACGCGTGACGTTTGCCACGGATCACGAACAGCTGCTGCCTCTCGCTCGACACCTTGCTGCAGAGCCGTGTGCCGCCTGGCGCTGCCGTTATGTGCTCGTCATGGCTGGAAAAGAGTGAGAATACTGCTGTGACTTTTGAAGAGAAATTGACACTCAGGCTTCTGAATTTCCCAGCACACTATTTTTCCCAAAGACTCGATGCTTGAGTTCTAGACAGGGCTCAACTGGTTGTGTAAAAGTCGGGTCCAGGGAATTTTGATGCTTGGCATCAAACATCAATAGCTTATTTCAGCAGCATACTAAATGGAATGGAATAAATGAATCCCAAGCGTTACTTATCAGCACCAACAGTTCAAATTTCAGTCCATCTCAGATGATGTAGCTCAGGAACATTAATAAGGTGCACTAAGTCCTGTCTGCACTGACAAATTTAAAGATAATTTCAGAAGAAGACAGTTTGAAAGGAAAACATAATCTCCCTTTGCAAAATTCCTAACTGGAAAAAATGTGAATTGCTTAATGACTTGCATTCTTCAGTATTTCTATGTGGATTTTTTTTTTCCCCAAGGTTTTCATATTTTCATGGAGTGGACCCTTCACAAGGAATCAGGGAAAAGATGCCCATATGTGATATAGTTAAAATCAGAGATATCATCCATAGATTTCATGACTTTTTCATTTCTATTTCTTCTATTTAAAATCATGAAGTACCTGGGTGACAAGTTGCAGCAATTGTTTACATTATCTAAAACATCAGTGCAGCATTTTTGCAGCATACCAGCAAGAGCCAAGACCCGTATTCTACAAACATCTTTAAAGGAAACATTTCAGGCAAGCTGCAAACTTTGGGTTTGAAATTCTTGCTCCAGTTAAGGTTGGCACTTGGCGTTCGAATTTTTTACCTCCTTACCTCCTTTTCAATATTGCATATGCATTCCGGTACTTTCTTTTTAAGAGGAGACACATTAAATACCCAAATCCCTCTGAACAGTGAATTCTTTTAAACTTTTATCTGAAGAGATGCTGTTTTACAATCTGAGAAGCAGAGTCTCCTCTGTCTATTCAGTGGCAGATAATTCAGAAAGGAAAGCTTTCCACTGACTTCAGCAGGGTCTGGATCAGACCCTTCAGCTAGCATTTTGATAGAGTTATTTTTCATTAAGATGCAACAATAACCAGTAGAACACTGTAATTATTTCTGGGGATTAAATAATTTTTGAGTGGTGAAATTGTGCATGATATCAGTCATACTTTGGAACCCAACCACTTTATACGCCATTGAAGGCCTCATCGCACACAAGGGATGCTTTGTGAGCCAAATTGGAATGAACTGGAAGGCAACAAAAGCTCTGGCTAGGAGCAGACCCTAGTTGTGAAGTGTGCGAATGATGTTCTCTTTAGGGCTGGAAAAGCTGTCTTATAGCTGGTGTGAACATTACAGATGCTGGTAAACTGTGAACCTCTCAGTGAACGTGCATGCCTAAATCTGAAATCGTTTTTGAATAATTCTTGCTTTCTATGCGAGTTTTCTAGGAAGGGGCTTCAGAAGTGTGATTTTTCCCAGCGAGAAGACTCAACAGAAACCCAGCTCTTCTGATGTGTTGATGGAGTTGAGGAGCAGACACCATGTGATGCAAATTCATATAGGGCGAGCAGAATTAGGACAAATGTTTGAACACTTCTCAACAAATTGCTCACAAATGACTTACAGAGAGAATTACTTGCAGAACGATTAAAGCATATGTTTTCAAAGAAAAAAAAAAAAGAAAAAGATTCAGGAACATCAATCTGCTCACGGACAAATAATGAAAAGAGGAAGAGGAAAAAGTTATCAAACAAATATGAAACTGCAAATTACTCACTCAGCTCAGTTTGCAACAAGCAATTTTTATGGTAGTAGGAGCTTGTGGAGTAGGAGGTAACTGTAAGAAGAATGATTGATTCAGTATCTTATATTGCAATTCTGGAAGGGGTTCAACATCTAATTTAAAAGCCATTTTCTTGCTTTTACCCAGTAAAGAAAACAAAATGATTGTCAATGACTGTGAGCTGTTTTGGGCAGATAGCATCTATTTTGTGTCCCTGTGGTCACTGACAAAGGCTGGTTCATAACAAAGAGCAGTTACTTATTACAAAAGACCTCTCTTGCCAGAAAAACAAAAACAAAAAAAAAGAAAAACCTGCCTGAGGAAGGATATTGCCATCATAATCCTCTTTGCATCTTCCCATTAGAGAGGAAAAGGTTTGCCTTTCCAGAAGAGATATAAAATTGGTCTTAAATTTGGTGCATTTTTTCAGCCTTTGCACTGTGGAGACTTGAGTAAACGGCTTCTTTTCCAGCCTCTCTTTTGGTCATGTCACTGGAGAGGAAATGGTAATAAAGTAAGCAGTGATTTACTTTCCCCTTGGAAGACAACAAAACACACTTTGGGCATCCTTCTCCTAAGACTGCCTGTTGTTCCTCCGTCCCAGCCCAACGGGAAGCCAGCCACCACACACCGTGACACTGGCAGGTATTTTCTGCTCAGGACAGAGGGGGTGGCTGAAACATATTCTGTGCCCATGGCACAGCGGGTGTGCTATCAGCATTCAGACCCCCTTAACTCCTTATACCTGTCCTCCTGATTCCATATTTAATTCCTAATTTAATTCCTGAAAAGGCACATGCTATTTTTCACAGGGATAACAGATGTGAAGGAGTCCACTTGAGCCCTACTGCTTCACTTCAAAACAAAACAAAACAAAAACACAAAACTTAAGATGTTAATGCTGTAAATAAACATTATGGCACAATCTTTGGGTAAACGATATCCAGCATTACACAAAATTTTAGTCACAATGAAGGATTTTACAAGCTCCTTTGAACTAATGAAAGAAAGGGTTTCATTTAGAACAGTGATACGTTCACTCCAGTAAATGCCATTTGCCATAAATCTCAGTATAAACTGAGCCAAAATAGTTTGTTGTGACTTAACAATAACCAATGACTACAATTTCATTTTACTCTTACTATGTTTTTAGACAAACGGTTACCAGCACCAGTAGATTTCTGTGTCCACTGAAGGGAACAAGAAGACGGTGCCTTTCTGTCTCTGCTGCGCTGATGGCTGTGCTTGAGGAGCTGCTCCTGCATCACCCACCTCTGCTGGGGCACACAGCAGCTCATCACCTGCAAAGTCACAAATTTAACTACACGAGTGCTTTCATTCTGACCATAATCTGAATGTAGAGAGATTTGGCCTGCCTCAGTTTGGTGACTGCAGGTATAGATGGAGACTACTTGATCCAGGTCAAAAGCTACCGCTGCCCTTTGCCTTTACCCTGCCCAGAATCCCCCAATCCAATTGCATTTAGGAAATTGGGCTAGAAAGGGTAACACAACATTCTGCTGCTGCAGCCCCCCCAATCCTGCAAGCTTTTTTGCTATTGTTTAATTTGCTACATGTGATTAACTCCTCTGTGTTTCTGCCTGGCAGAATTCGTGACTAAAAATACCCTGCGAGTATATGGTGTGTGCTGCAACACTGGCAGAAAGTAAATAAGACCATAGTCTTCATAATCGCTGTTTTTGCAAAGAACTACTGCTCCCAGCAGACTGGCTATTTTAGGCTGTAAATGGAAAGCAGAAAATGAGATTTTCTTTCCCTGCCAGGTCTTCTCCTGGGAATTTTATTGCTTTCTGCTGTGCACCTACTCTGGGTGTTGATGGCAGCACACCGATAATACCGGTGTCATGGAGGATGGATCACTGGAACTGGTTCTGAAATATGACAGTGAACGTGGGAAATAATTTCCACTGGTATCAACATATCAATTGTTGATATAAAATGGAGCGATAGATCAAAAGCAGATCGGGATAGCCTGATTTACTCCATGATTCACTCCATGATTCAGGTGACAGTTCATTCAAATTCAGCTTTGCAAAGTCAGTAAAGGTATTCCTTAGCTGCCTGCACTTTCTGTTCTAATATTGGTAATATATTTACTTCTATCTTACTTTTGCAGACCACGTTTTACCTCTTATTTGATGATTTAAATGCAGTTATGAAAGTAGACACTCTTGATTTGTAGTCCCATTGACACCAGCTATGCCTGGCCTTATCTGCATTATACAGCACCTAAATCACACGTATCGTATAGATCTAACAAAAGACCTTTGCACGGTGTTTACATCTGAGAAGCATTAATTATCATTCTTAGACTTCATGTATTATGCTTTTTATTTTTTTCTGGAAAAAGCCCTCCATTATTAGGAATTCAAAAGATTAGACTTTGTTACAGTAACATGCAAATCTGGGAACTTGAGAACAAATTATAATCCTTAGCATTTACTGCACCTTTTTGATGCCCAAAATGGTGTTCAGAAAGATTTTCCGTTCCAGGAAATACCCTAGATATTTCATGGCGTAGATACTGCTGTGGTATCAGGTCTGTATCCCCCCATTTGATGGAACACCACTCATGAGCATCCTTTGACTTGTTGAGTAACTGGTGATTTATTTTAATCAATTGTAGTACCATGGCAAAGTGCTCTCTTTCTGTGTATATAAGTAAGAAACTTTTAACATGGGAATAACGTCAATCGTGCTGTTTTATGTACTGAGGGAGAGGGAGTGAGCTTTTCTGGGAGCAAACTTATTGAGTGAAAGCATACCACAGTCAATAAGGGTCAGCTCTGGCACTGGGCAGATGAAGGAATTTCAGAGAACACATGAAAAAAACAGATGGCTTTAAAGAAATAAATAGAAAAACTGCTTTGTGTTGTACCCAGACATCACATGTGATAATCCAGACATCACAAATTGCTGTCAGAATTATGATCTGTCATTCTCATGCTATTCCCTTTTGCTTTGTCATTTACAGCAATCATGTGCTTGTCTTCAAGCAGTCTGATGTTGTTCACTACTTGGTTCATTTGACCTTAAAAATATCATTAACATGGCAAAAACATTTGAAAGTTGGAAAATTATCATCTAAGGAAAATTCCTGGAACACAACGAAAGACAGGAAGCGACTGAAGAACCCCCTCTGATGTATTCTATTTGAAAAGGGCCTGTCTCTCTGCATCTCCTTACACACCACAAGCCGCAGCTGTCTTTTCTAATGCTGCTTCCTCTGCACTTTTTATGACAGGCTCTCTTGCCCTTAAAAATTTCTTTTGGTACTATCTTCATCCTCATCATTTTCTACTCTCCTTTCTAAAACGGTGCAACACCTAGCTCTTGCTTATTGCCCCACTTCTTGCCCTCTTGTCAGCTTCAGACTTCCTCTCCTCTTCTACCTGTGATCTTGTTTACTTATCTGGGCATCTTTTCCCTCTGTCCTTCACTCTTTAATCCCATGGCTTTGTGTGTAATCGCTCTCATGCCTGGACTCCCTTCCCCCTATACAATTACAGCTCCTCAAAATCAGAGCAGCAGACAATAGACGTTTTTAGAAACACAGTATGCACCATGGCTAGCCACCACCAGAACTACTTTTAGATTTATAGCCTTTTTCTCCAGAGAACCCTACTTCTTTTTACATAGGTGTCAGCTGGAAGCACAGCGTGCATTTCTCCCCTTTGTGCGGCACCTAGCACAGTGGAGGACATCACCTCTTTGGTCCCAGGGATGCTCGAAGTATCTTTCACCTGCCAGGTCCTTGCCTCCTATGCTGCAGACTTACCATCTTCTACTTCCTCCTTTGCAGCCCTTCAGCTTGCAGCTCCTCACTTTCCCTGTGCCGTACACACGTGGGAACCTGGGCAGGACAGCTGGGACTGCTTCAGTGCGTGCTGCTCTGTTGCGTCCTGTGGTCCAAGCATCTTGCTGATAAGATATTAAGCCAGCCCAGTAGCCTCAAAGAATGTTCAACTTAACACTCAAAACGTCGTTTATCCTGGAAGTTTAACACATGCAATGTTCAGAAAGTGTACATAGGGAAGGTTTTTTTACCCCATAAAAGGGGTCGTATAAGTCCTGAAAGGAAGAGCCTGGGAGCCAAAGAACATGGCTCTTCAAGCAGCTCAAACTGCTTTTAAAGTAACTTGATCAGTTAGGGAACTAACTGAGAAATCTATCAGAGGGAAGAGGAGGAGTGGGGACTAGCACCCCTGCTCTTGTCAATTCTGTCAACTGCTATTGAAATAAAGGGCCTGTAGAAGAGAGGGTCATAAAAGAAAAAAGGAAAGGGTTAATTTTCTGGAAAAAAGAAAAAGATCAATTTAATTGATACCAAAGGTCTGTTTTTACTGCTGAAAATTATATCAGAAAATGTCAGAATTTGAGAAAAACAGACCTATGAGAATCTACCAAATTCAAGAATAAGGAGTTTCATTTTTATACATGTATCAAATATTTTGATATTTGATACATGATACATGATTTGATACATGATACATGATTTGATACATGATTTGAACATCTCTGGTGGTAAAGTGCAAACAACAGGTTGGGGCTTTGCAAAATCAAGCAGTGGCCTTTCACAGAACCTTTTACAGTCAATACCATAAGAGTAAAATAATACAGTATTTCATAAAGGGATTTTCAAAAAGTTTTTATGTGAGAGTGGTGCAGTTTGCTACAGTTTCACAGCATGCACTTGAGTTTACTCTTTTCTCAGCCAATATAAAAATACTGTCAAAGATTTTTCCACAGATTAAGCAGACACTGATTTGCAATGTGAAGATGTAATTAAATAGTGTGATGGATTGTTGTAGGTTCCATCAGCTCTTTCAAGGCTTTCATATCACTTAATTGTCTGGACAGTAAATTTCGATTTTACTTATATTATGTGAGTAAAGAAGTCATGTTCCATGAAATAACTGATGTTCAGCTGGGTACTTATTAAAGGATATACATGACTCTTAGAAGGGCACAGGCTCAGCAAAACAGAAAACTGACCCTTCAGGTTGAGCACCCTAAAACCGTGTCATCCAAAACCCACAAACTACTTGGGAACAGTTAGGCTAATGCTTACAACTTTTGTTATAAGTTCTTGTGGTGCTATTCAGTGCAATACAATTATAAGCACATGAGCTTTTTGTATCACACAGCTGTTAGCCAACAACATCCTGATGTTCAGCCAGGTCTGCTATTCTAATAGCAAACTGAAACTTTTCTAAGTTAAGCCTAAATAGAAACAATTGCATGTCCATACCTGTACTTGCAGCATTCTTCTGGTGTCTTATTTCATTGAAGATCCTCTGACTATTCAGTCTGTTATTAAGGAGAACATGTATCAGAATATATATCAGAAAAACATATTCTCTCAGAATAGAAATCAAGATCAGTAGGCAGGAAAACCTTAGTACCTTAATGGGGCTCAATATGAATGACACGTGGGCTAATCCATCTGTCAGTCTTCTCCTACTACAGGTACTCTAGCTGAACAAGAAACACTGTATTTTGTTAATTATTTGTACTTCACATTGCCCCATACCATGGGGTCCCCCTGGGCAGGCACACAGGAGCAGACAAACCTTGTCCTGGAGGCCTGCAGCTCCAAAAAGTGGATGTTTGCCTCCTGCATTTTCAACCTTCTGCCAGGGTTGTTTCCCATCACTAACTGACAGAGTACTAAAATGGCTCTGAAGAAAGCTGTAAGTTCAGTTTAAATCATTAACTCCACTGACTTCAACATTATTATTATTATTATTATTATTATTATTATCATCATTATTATTAATAATAATAATAATCTGCACCTACCTCACTGTCAGCTTTATGGGTCTTGTCCAACACATTCCCCAAAGCCCATCAGGGACCCAGCGTGCTGTTGCTGTGTCAGCAGGCCACTAGCAAGGCACCAGCTTATTCCAGCAGAGCATTGGATACTAGGCAATTTGGGGACTGTGTGAAACTTATCTTCCATAATTACCTGTTAATCAGTGCAGAGTGCTTTCTAGAGCAGCTTGATATAATACAAAATCATGCTTTAAATATTCTTGGCTTACACTATGTACCAGCAAGAGAGGAGGATGACCTCGAGAGTGCAGGGTGGTTTCTTGAGAGCCCACAGAAATACTGTGACGTGATACAGCTGAGAGAAATAGTTGAAACTGGCCTGAAGCTGCCAGCAGGGAACTGAGGGAATCTATAAAGTAAACAGGAGAGCTGGGCAGTTTCTGTCTCAGCCCATCTGTAATGCCACCGGACTGGTATTTATTAGGAAAATAGGCATTATAAGGAAAATAAGACACAGTCAACCTACGACTGCATCTTCTGTCTCGCAGAAAGATGAACATGTTATTTATTTGGACCTTCTAGGCATGCTGTTTGCCCACACACTGCAGCCAGTCCCTTGGCAGAAGCCCCGCTTGCCGAGTCAGTGAGCAGGACAGCAGGCAGAGCTGGCCTGTGAATGGAGCACGTCCCAGCACCATCCACAGCCACCCTTAGTAAAACAGAAATTGTACACACCTGTTTTCCACCAAGATCGCCGAGCACAGGTCTGGCCCACCAGCAGGCGGTCTGCTCACCCCCGGCGCTCGGTCACACAGGGGTCCAGGGAGGAGAGGCACCCCCAGGTGAGGGGAGCAGTGGTAGCTCACCGAACCCCCAGGGATCCCCAGGAAAAAGCGATTTTCTGTCTTCGGAAACTTCTGTTGGGGTGCACAACCCTTCCGCCAGCTCCTCAGGCCTCTCTCCAATTGCTGCAGAGTTTTGCTCCTCACATTACTGTGAACGGTCTTCTCATTTCCAGTCTGCGCTTATTCATGATTAATTTATACCCATTTGATCCCAGGCTAGCATTAACCTTTAACTCCTACAGTTTCTCTGCTTGATATTTACCCCTAAGGGTATTTATAAATAGTTGTCTTCTCTCATGCTTAGCTCGCTGTGCTAAAAAAGATATACTGATGCTTATCGGCAATGGAATCCTTCCTGCACAAGAACAAGCGTGTCGCCTCATCTCGCAGATTAGCCCAAAATAGGCCTCTGGCTTGCAACAATGCGGTGTTCCCAGTTACATTCAGAGGCTGGTTGTTTTTGTCTGGCAGTGACAGCTACTGGGTGTTGGGACACCAGTCCCCACCACTTTGGGAGCCACAGCCATGCCGATTAGGGCCCACCAGGCCGGGCAGCGCCATGTCTCTCTCGTGAGGCACCCATGGGCTGCCGGGCAGAGCTGGCCCCTCGCCTGCCAGTCATGGGAGGGCTCCTCCTCTGCAGCCTCCCAGGCTGCGCCTCCAAACTGAGGCAGCAGCCTCCAAAACACACAAAAATCAATCTGAAATGAGTTTATCGGCCCAACCTCGCTTGAGTGTTGGGTGCTGTGTAAGCATCCCCGCAGCAGAAGGGAACTGTTAATTGTCCTAACTGGCACCTCCCTCTGCAAAGCTCCTCTGTGTCTTTGTTGGAGAATTATTATTTGGGGCGGGGAATTATCCTGGCAGAACACGGCTATCAAAGTTACACTCCCCACTGTCACAGACTGCACCTTCCCTGCAGACCACACACTCCTGTCACATTTTCCTCTTCCTTTCCCTCCCTTCTCCTTCCCCCTCAGTTCCTCCCAGCGCATGCACTTGCCCCTCGCCGACCCGTGGCACCTGCTGCCGTGAGGAGAAGCACCTGCAGGCTGCCCAGGGCAGCAGGCCTCATGCAGTGGTGGCACAGCGCTGCCCTTCCCTGCTGGCAGCCTCTGAAAGCTGCCAACATGCTGTACTGGCACGGTGCTGGGCGGAGCGGAGAGGGAGGTGGGAGCAGGAGGTGCTGCATCGAGCACCATCGTGGCACCCGGGTGGGCACTGGGGCCGAGGAAGAAGGTTTACCACATGCACACTGGGGTTACCTTCGTGCCCTCTGCTATGTTTGCGCCCCCACGAGAATTCCGGGGAATAAGTTAAACAGTTAAAGGATTTACTAAGAAAGCTACCATGACAATTATTCCTGAACGCTTGTGGCATGGCAAATCCGGATCCATCTAGTGTCCTGTGGGAAGGTGGCAATGGCCCTTACCCCAGCTCCACGGGCTCGGGCACTTCCAAGAGGCAGCACGCTGCCGTCAGCACACTCAGCAAGAAGCTTGAAGGAGCAGGGGGAATGTTGCCTCTGCGCCAAATGTGCTGGCTTTGAAGCGTGCCAGTGAGTTGGCTTTTCCTCCTGCTTGGGCCCTGCTCCCGTTCATGGTGATCTTCCCAGTTCCCAGGCAAAATATTTCCCTACAATGAGCTGCACCATCTGGAGGAAATATTTCCACCAAATACCTACCTGCCTATTACGGAGTGATGCTGGTCTTCCATTTTCACAGCTTTGGCATTCTGCAATACAATCCATTGGTTGGGCTTGGAAGTATCTGGACCTGGTGCTTTGTATGGGTAACAAATTGCAGGGGCAAGATGTTCCTGGAAGGCTGAAGGTTGCATTTGTAGAGCTAAAGCCTGTAAAATTACTGGTCTTCCAAGCATGCAGAATTGCAAACTTCAGTGTAAACAGATTCCTCCAAAATAAACAAGTACTCTTACTGAGGAAAAACAAATATTGAGCTCTTTGAAGGAATGGCAAAAAAATGTTCAGGAACTCTTGACATCTCTTCAAAGTAAACTCCCTCTTACAGAATTGCTTTTTAGATCACCATGCTTAAAATAGTAGTGATGAAAAGTATTTCTAGCCTTCATTTAAAGAAGGAAAGTGTCTTTACTCTGTCAGATATTTATGGCAGCCTCCTGAATACAGGGGACTTAGTAAATTCAAAATAGTCAATGCTAAATTTTACTGAGAAACAGACTTTGCAGAGATGAAGTTACACTGCATCATGCCGCCTTGCTTTGACGATTAATTTAATTAAAGTGGAGCATTGAAAATTTCTCTGCTTTGAGATGAAATGTTTTGTTTTCATTGCTAACAGCACCCAGAAGTCAGCCGGGAGCTCAGAGATTATGCGCTACCTTTTGGAAGAGCATTGCCCAGCAAAGAGCAACTCAGCGTGCAAGGCAGCGGTGCAGCCGTCATTGCTGCTCAACAGGCTGTGGCCTCGTCCTCCTACAGGAGGAAAACCATCTCTCTGCTAATGAGAAGAGAAAAACTGGCATTGCAGGATGAGAGTGCACAGGGAACTGCAGCAACGAGGCACTGCAACATTGCTTTGCTAAATCAAAAACAGCATCAAAAAAAGAGAAGTGGACAAAACCACAACCTGTGCTGGTGATACAGATTTGGCTAGTGCCGGTCCGAGTGAGCCTGCATTCCCAGCTGTACCTCCACTATCAGCAGCACCAGTACCTGGCACCTGCCACCTCTATGCTTTGAATTGAGCTCTCCACCTCAGCAGTGTCCCTCTGGGAACAGGGGCACCCAGAGGCAGATTTGGGCACAGCCCATCAGAGACGCAGGTTTGGACTGCAGCACTACCAGAGCTCCCACTTGGCCTGTGGTGCCCAGGAGGACCTTGGTGCCCTGCAGCACCCGCTCAGGGCAGCAGAGCCCAGCACCTACCGGCCCTGGTCCCCAGGGTCCCCTTGCATATTGGGACAAGCCAGTCAGTGCCCACGTCCCCAGCACAGCTGAACCATGAGGCAGGAAGCATCTCCCACTGGGCACAGAGGAGGAGGAGTGCTGGGAGGAAGGAGGGCTGACCCCACACAGCACTGTGTGCCTGGGACAAGGTGCCAGAGAGAGTGCATCATTGTGGGAGATACCCGGTGAACACCAAGACAGCTAATTTTAGCAGGAAGTAGGGTTCCATTTTGCTTCAATTTATCCTTAAATTCCCCCTTGCCCATAGCACACAAGGATGACTGCCAAGGGCAGAGCGGCAGCTGATCAGTAAACAGGGCACCAATTCGGGACACTAAATCTTCTGAACCATTCCCTGACAAAGGCAAATGCCAGAGCGACTGTTCCGGTCTCACGCAGAGACCATTGGGTTCCTCTCGTTGCTCTCAGGGCTTGCAAATAGAATCTGTCCTTATATCAAGTTGTTAACAAAAACATGAGTGCGAGCGACCCTCTCACAACCGAGGAGAACACTTTCTGTAGCTGCCCCCAGCACCCCCAGGCACGTTTGGGGAGAGCTCCCTCTCCCCCCCCCCCCCCCCCATTATTTGCCATGAGTTTTACACAGCAAGGCATGAACTCAGAACCTAAACATTTTGATTGGGTTTCTGCCACAAGCAAGGCAGCGATAAGGAATGTGGCTTGGTTGAAACACGCTGGCTCCCAGCTCTGGCATTGCTGCTCTCTGAGCAGAGGCTTTCCAGAGACCCTTGCAGCTTTGGGAGGACGCTTCTGGGTGATTTAATGACCAGTGAACTTTGCCCAGCCTTCAGGCGCTAAACTCACCCGAGGAGCTGAAGCATAGTCAGGTTTTTGATGTTTGGAAGGACTGCAGAAACAGAGTCCATCTGATACTGAGTATTGCAAAAACAAGGCTCAGAGAAGAGGCTGCTGCTTTCAGTTTACTTAATTAGTTTATACACTGAAACTATGAATAAAAGGGCTGTGCAATTGCTTTGGCTTTAGTAGTAGCCCCGCAACCATGACAACGGTGAAGCATTACTGAATCACCATGACAAAGAGCTGGGGAGAAGACTGCTGCTGCAGAAAAGCTAATTTGGGCCAATCAGAAATCGTGCTTGCATGGAAAAATACGTCCTCCAGTAGTTGCTGTACTTTAATGCTCAGTTTTTAAGTGTCATATAAAAATAAATACCGGGGAATGGGTTTGGGGCAGCTCACACGCATCCATGACGGTTCATTTTGATCACAATCTTAACTGCTGGGTAATGACAACCTGTTTGTGCAAAGCCAAGATGTTATACAGCTACTTCTACTTCCTTAAAAACAGAGATCTTAAAATGTACAGAGCAGAGCTGCTTCCTCTGCTGATAGCATGGGAAATGCAGTCACCATGCCCGCCGCACCAGGTGGCACAGGTGCCTGCCAGCCCCAGCCTGGGGACCTCTCTGGGCAGCACCCGCTCTACTCTGGCAATTTGCTCACAAATGTGCTGCATTTCTGGGAGACGGTGCACTGCACACCATGGCTGGTGGCCACAGCCCCTTGCTTGCCCCTGCCCCATCCCAGGCCCCTTGGGACGCTGCCCTCAGCAGCACCCAGGGCTCCAGTGCACGTGCTGGGCATCTTGTCCTACAGCTGGTTATGTGGAAAAACGAAAAAAATTCTGTGCTTGTTCCCCACCCTTCCCCATGAGTCTACACCCTCCTGATAAACTCTGAAATTTTGCCCGGCACCAGGAGGTGTTCCAGTGACACGCTACTGCTTTTGGAGAGGGCACAATGAAGGGAAGAGGAACAGCACCTGGAGGACATCTCCTGCTCCGGCGTGCTGGGCCAGGCTGCTCAAAGGTCCCACAGCAGCTTTGGCAGAGGAGGGAGCATTTAAAACCCACCTCTTCAGGGTCACTTGGCACAGCACGACTGAAAAACCTCACACTCCTCCACAGAGGGTCCATCGTTCCTCCTGAAGTTTCACTTATCGCAGCGGGAACTCACCCAATACTTACCGGAGCAGCAGGGGAAAGTCTCCTCAGAAAGCACTGCACCAGCGAGGGGGCAGTGGACACAAACCAGTTGTCGCAAACCACGCGTCCCCGCTGGACCACCGAGGACAGGCAGAGCTTCGCTGAGGCTGCTGACCCCCAGAGCCTGTGCCAGCATTAGCACAAGGTATGCCAGGCTTTTTTTGGAGCTGGAGAGCTGAAACCACAGGAGACAACACCCAAAAATGCCTGAAGGAGGCCGGGAGCTGAGCCTGGTGGCAGGGAGGCTCTGCCGGCTGCAAGCCCCAGGCGTGAGCAAACCCCAGGCTGGGCACCTGGGCAGTCACAGCTCCGAAGGGCAGCAAGTGGGGCTGGGGGCTGAGCCTGGCAGAGAAGCAGCCGGAGGAAGGGGGGCTCCTGCCCGCTCCGTGCATGCTCAGGGAAGCCAGGCTCTGCTCAGCCGCTGAAAATAAACAGCGCTGCCTGTGAGACAAGTGCCCAATCCATCTTCCTAGCAGAAATGGCTCTGCAAGCCTGCAAACTCGGTGCTCGGGTCAGGGGAGGTAACCGAACAGAGTCCCACCATTTATTCAACAGCCACCAGGGCAGCTGCCCCTTGGGCATCGGAAAACACCGAGGGGTTTGGGGAGGGGCTGCAGCAGTGCCAGGGTCGCATTGGGCTGCCCGGGGCACTGGCCCCACGTAGTGCCCACAGGCAGAGACAGCTGGTCTGGATCCTCGCGTGAGCCTGGGAACACAGCCTCTATGTGCTCCTTAGTGCAGAATATGCTGGGTGCTACGGGCACTTCTGAGTCAGGAGAAACTGCAGCCCTGCGGTGTTACAGAGCAACAGGTATCGGACCCAGCGTTGTTGGGTCTTTGGAACATTTTAGGCAAGCAGGGGAGTTTCTCCTGTGTTTTTGTGTCCTTCTTTCACCTTTCTTGTGCTTGCAAGCACAGCCAAGGAAGGATCATTACCCCTGGGCTGCTGCTAATTGAACTGGAGATGGGACAGCCGCTAATAGCCACAACTCAAATGAAAGAGCATTCAGCTTGATTTTTCAGCAACTGTGTTTTCCATTGAGAAGCCATCCAGGCAGGTAATCTCTGAACAATTTTACTTGCCTCATTTTATAATAATTGGTGCTAGAAAACAGTGAAGAATAATGGCAGGAAAAATCATGAATAAAACCCCTGCGTGCTTAGCTCTACCGGACACATGTCCCTTTACTTCTCGTCACTGGTAAGCAGTGACATTTCTCCTTCCACACTGCTAATCGCCATCTTCCTTTCATGCCATCCCTCAGCAATCAACACTCACCAGAAGATATCCGGAAACACATCCCTGGATTCTCAGTGCAAGAGCAAGCACAACAGAGGCGGCGACTGACCTCACACCAGCACGAGCAGAAGGGCCGAAACCATGCTGCTGGTGGCGTGGACAGGGCAGCAGAAGGGTGGCTTCTTCCCAGCTGCTGCCACCTTCTCCCTCCCCGCTCCCCCCAGCATTGCCAGACAGCGCCGGCCAGGTACCCGAAAATGAAGGTTTGTTCTGCCACCAATAGGCAGGCACAGCAACACCGAGGTTTCTGGACTGGTGTTTATGCTTCTTTAAACCAATGCAAACTTCAGCTTAAAAAGGACAACGCAGCCAGTTTAAAATGAAAAATAACCCCTCCAAATGTCAAGCTGAAGGGCTGCAAGTCCCCCGTCCTCAAAAGCGCTCCTCATGTCAGCTGCTGTCAGGAGCTGACTGGAGCAGTCAACAGCCTGGCAGTCCGAACTCTCCTATGCAATTAGCAAATATTTGAGAATTATTCTGCTATGTTTGACATTTTAAACTGACTCCCAATTTCTATAGCTATGCTAACAGCCCCTGGATTCCTCGTTAAACATCTAACAGTTTCAAATATCGCCGTATGCCCCCAGCATCAAATCAGCATCTCACCAAATTTATTCCTCCCTTTTTTTCCAGAAATTTTTCTGCTCCAAGCACTGAAGCACCAAGAAAGTAAGGAAAGGAAATAAAATATTTACACGTGTTCTTGAATCTGACAGAAACTGTATCAATCCAGAGGGGATTTGAAAAAGAAGTTTTCAACAGATTTTCCCTAAATCAGAAGCTATTATTTTACTGCTTCAGAAGCCCCTGTTGCAGGAAGCTAAGCAGCACTTTTAACATTTGCAATTGTTTCCTTCTATTACCACAAAGATCTATCCTTTTTGGGAAGCCTCGGTTCCAACCCCACAGCTGGGCTGTTTGGGTTTGGGACCATCGTTTGATCCCACCTAAGCACCCACCAACACTTGCTGCATGGACACGGAAGCTGCTGCAGCCCTGCTGCCTGCTCGCACACTCACAAAGGCCTTGCTGATGGACCCTACTGAAAGCCCGAGCAGCTGATGCCTCCAGCCATTCCTCCAGGAGGATTACACGCTGATTAACCTCACAGAAAACCTCAAAGCCAAGGCCTGATACTGAGGACATCCCCAGGGATTGTCTGAGAAGATAAAGATGCCCATACCAATAACCCAGGAAATCTTCACTGCAAATTATCCCAAGACTTTAACTGTTTTATGAGCAGGTCTTCTAAATGACTCAGAGGAGTTCATCTACAATTTAGCTAACAACAAGTTTTTTTCTGAAGTTTTGTATGCATCTAAACTCATAGCTACACTGTCAATAGATAGATTGCAAAAAAAAATGCTTATTTTTTTCTTAAAACAGTTGTTTTATGTTGAAAGGAATTCCAGAATACCTGGCAAACACCGAGGAGCCCCACTCTCCTGGGCACGGCTATGCCTAGAGCAGATGAACTGGGTTGATTTCGTTGCACTCAGCTCCCATGTGGAAAGATTTATTTATTTATTTAGGTGGCATTTTTCTAGCTTGGGCCGGAGCGAGCCGCAGTGACTCACAGGGAGCACGGAAGAATATTTCCCAGGGATCGGCCCCGGGCAGGGGCTCACTGGCACGTGGGATGCCGGTGGAGCGCCCTGGGGCTCCCTCCCACACAAGGTGCCAGGAGCCCCACAGAGGGCAAGCTCCACAGTAAGGCTTCAGACCAGAGACATCACCACTGCCTTGGAATATTCACGGGGGCAATGAATTCAGGGAGCTGCTGCAGGTGCTGCCTCTCTGTGTGTGGGTACAGGACACAGCCTCCCTGTCTCAGCACCAGAGTATCGAAATCAACGTTCGTGTCAAAAAAAGGATGCCAAAAACACCTCATTCCCAATGGCCCCTCCTCGGGCACACTGAAGCAAGGACCAGAGCTAAGGGGCCCAGAACAGACTTGGGTCCCTACTAGCTCACGGCTGGAGGCAGCAGGCACTGAGATGCACCCGAGCAGTGTTTCCCCTGCAGAGTCCTCCTCATCAGCACGCAGGGAGCTGCGTGAGCACCCCTAGCACTCCTCAGGGCTTGTACTACAAACTGCAGTGCCAGCCTTCAGTACGTGGGCTACAGACAAAAACCGAGCAGCCTTTTGCTGAAGAGATTAACTGAAGGTAGGTGGACTTGGCAGAGATGGGGGAAACAAACATCCAGGGTTTGCTGAAGTTTTCACTCCTCAGTGTTAACCCTGATGCTAATCCCTATACTTAATCTGAATATTCACAGATGATTTTTAAATACTTATCTGGAGATGGAGGCTTTTTGGCTTCCTGAAGTCATAGCTGAGGCCATGTAGGAGCCCAAGGCGTTGCAGGAGCAACAAGGGTCGGGCACCAGAAAGCCTCTGGCAGAGCCCTGGAAGGCAACCAGCATCCCAGGAGGTACCGCAGGGCACTGCCCTGCAGAAAGGAGCCTTTCAGGGAACAAAAACTCCAGGTGATGGCAGAGCATGTTCCTGCCATGATCGCTGCCACAGGGACTCGTCCCAGGGCAGCACGTCAGGGACGTGACACTGCTGCCCCCACGCAGAGTGTGCTCAGCATGCTTGTGGCAGCCCAGGGAGGATGGCAGAGACCAAAGCAGCAGACGGAGGGTGCAGTGCTCAGTGGGACCCCACAGCTCCCCCCGCTCGCAAGAGGAACCAGTCCGCTCCCTCCTGCCAGCAGGAAAGCCAGAGGCAAGCAACATTTCAGCAACAGCCCTCACCACTTGTCCAGCTCCTGCTGTCACGCAGGAGATTATTTCCATTTCCTTAGATGTGGGTAGAACAGGAGGCAACACAGAAACACAAACATCTATTTTGGCCCTGAGGCTTCAGCTCTGAATTTACGAGGTGTTTTAATGGTTTCTTGCTTCAGGGCTCTCGAGCTTGAGGTGCCAGCAATAGACCTAAATCCACCCGTGTTCTCAGCTGAGCTCAGGAGCAGGGGAAGCTAGCAGGTCAGAGCTGAGGTGGTAAGGAAATAGTGAACAGCAGCATCAAAATAAGATTTATTATTTAGAACTCAGTGTTGGAAGAGACAGACATGGCAGATAACAACGAAACAAAATGCCAGGCTCCAGCTATGAGAAGGGATGATACGGAAAGGCTTGTGGGCAACTAGAAATTCTTATTTCTGTGGTACCAAAAACTGAGCTAACAGAACATCGCAGTCTGACACTGCCTAAGGGGGGAGCCACCGAAGTTTTTGGGTGTTCAGCAGCAGGTTGGAAGAGTTTGGGGCCAAAACATAACAGCAAAAGCAGCACTCTCTCCTGCTCCTCAGGAACAGAGCTAAAAGCCACCTTTCTAAAGAAAAAACAGTTGAGTAGTCTTTTATAATAAATGATTACTCATGAGATTATTGCTACAAACAGGTCTGTACACCACCTCAGCCCAGGAGACAGGTGAAGCCTATCATCAGCAAATCAAGAAAAAGAAATCTCCCACCACATAATTTTAGCTTGTTAAAGGCACTTTAAAATCTTTTAAAAATTGCTCCAATTACTGACTTGTCTGCAGAAGGATTTTAGGCTTACATTTAAAATTAGAAGCGACTTGAGAACTGTATTCAACTCTGGCAAGAAACTGTGGCTGGTCTAGAAGAAAAAGAAAGGTGGGGGGAGAAAGGAAGTGACAGTACAAAGTTACTCTCCAGTGAAGTCTCTAGGTTTCTTTACTTGATTTAACCAGATTTAAAATAGAGCATTCTCTTTACAGAAGAACAGCTCTGACTGTGAGAAATTCACTTGGACTTGGAATTTATCTTCTTTTAACTACAACCTGAATACATGTGCCTAGCTTATTTTTCGAAAATGACTTAAAATACAATTAACTGAGTAAAACAAAAAGTATTGGAAAGAATGCCTCCTCCTCCCTCTTCTCCAGAAGCTGCTCACAGGAACCTGGCTTACAACAGAAGGGAACAATTTGGAACAAAATCCTTTTCCCCCAAAATAATTTTCCTTTATTTTTGCATAACATTTTTGTATTTCCAACTATAAATAAAAAATGATTAGAAAGAAGTTACAAAATTGGTAGAATGGACCAGAACGGCACAGAATTTCTCACACACGACAAATCATTTCCCATCTTCCTCTTCCTCCTCCTTAGCTGCAGCGGGACCTGGCGCTTGGCACCGTAGCTGCGGGGGCCACGTGTCAGTCACTGGCGGTCGCATTTTCAGAATCTAAAAAACAAAACGGCCACGTGAGATCACAGACCGCAGCGTGCCAAAGGCACTTCCATGACAGCCACTTCAGGCAACACATGAGAACAGGACCCAAAGGTCCTCACACTGAGAACACGGCAGCACAAACGCTCCTAAAGCACCTCACCGAGTTCTTCAGAGTGAGGTCCCCACTCAGACACGAGAGGCCACGCTGATGCCCAGGGCCCACAGCAGAAGAACCAGAAGGAAGCACAATGAGCACAAGGCTGAAGCAGCAGCAGCCGCCCCGGGAGCCGTTGCATGCCCCACGCTCGGTGGCACGCACCCCACCAGTGCACACCTGCTGCGCTGGGGACGTGTGCTGATGTCCTGCACTCCATGTCATGGCAACGTGCATGCTGGTTGTGGGATCTGCAGGCATGTATGCTTTGTATATGGCATACAGCTTACTAGATTATTCCAGAAAAGACACGGTGAGTCTTTCAGGGCAGAAGGGAATGCAAGATGCATCAGGGAGAAGCACATTATGCAAACAGACTTTGGCCTAGCTCCTAGGAGGGGGAGGGGGGAGGTGGAGGGGTCTTGTTTAAGGCTTTGCTATCATTAAATTCAGTCCCAGTTTTCTCCCTCCCATCTTTCTTGCTCTGCCTGTTCAGAGGAAGAATTGCTTTTAAAGGAAGTAAAATTATGTCTTGGTCATCATTCTTCCACAAGGTTCTGCTCAACAGCAGTTCTGCAAATCCACCTGAAGGCACCACTGTTCTCAACAGCTGCCCACTATTAATAACCAGTCCTGGCACAGAAGTACATCAAGAAAAATGAAGTAAGATAAAATTAATGATCTCCAGGTAACAGGGAAAATCCTTAAGACTGCAATGGAACTTACTCCAGCCTACACAGCAGGTCAGCCATAAAGCCAAAACCAGCACGAGCTCTCCGGGTGCCTGGCTCTTGTTAGAAACCCTCACGTATACTTAGCCCACATCCCCAGGGACAACATCTCCAATTCTAATACTGAAGGCAGCCCGAACTTTTGACCAAAACTTGAAAGAGCAACATCAACAGCACTGAAGAGATCAGTGAATTTAGCTATACTAAATATTCTGTGCTGAGGAGAACCACAGAAAAATATGTGCCTTGCATCTTGTAGCTGCTGACTGGAGAAGGAAATGAGCACTAAGAAATATGTTAGGTATAGTTTTTTCTAATCTAATAAACAAAATCTGAATGCTGAAGAAGTTTCTACATTAGTTACAAAGTAACTGAAAGCAAACAAACAACAACACACAAGTAAATACTCTTTTGGGTTATTTTATGCCAATAAATAACATCCACTTGAGGACAGGGAGCCAGTTATTTCTTTTTAAATTCCCTAAGTTTTTAGGAGATGTCAGAGCTCCTGGATATCTCTGGAAAACCTCAGTAGACTCCAGACCCCCCAGCACAGCAGCTCAGGGGTCTCTGGCCACATCCATCACGTATCCCATAGCTCTGAGAGTGCAGCGGTGCCATGGGCGCACTCAGTGGGGCAGGCTGGGCCGGAGGCTTGGAGGAGCCTTAACAAGGAAAGGCAGAGTCTGGGGATCTGCTCCTTTCCAAGGGAAAAGAAAATAACAGGCAACTACAACAACATGCTAAATATATGCTGCAAATACATCCAGTGGCACCACATCAAAAGAAATTAATGTGAGTTTCCCTTCCTCAGACTTCAAAAAACCACGAGTTTGTCACAAGAATTCCAATGTTACAACAGATCCTTAATCAGACTAGGTCGTCTTCTATGCATAGCTTCTCCACACTTATCAAGGAAAATCTAAAGTTTAATGAGGCTGTGCATCTAAGAGTGAAGGCTTGAATTATGCAGCCTCTAGACTTCTCCTGGGGAAGTTATTTCAAGTGAGAAGTTTTATAGTCAAATATAGATCCAAGTACATACAGCAGCAGTCTTGATATTACACCGCAAGTATCACATGGGAGGAAAAAAAAGCAGAAAGGACCACATAATTCACAAAAGTTACTGCCTACTGCTATGAGCCTGACTTCTAGATGAATCAGTTACAAGTAATCTATTTACTGACACAGCCAACGTCAGCACCATGGTACATCCAAATCCCTCTGAGCAACAAATTCTTTCATAATGCAGAATTTGTAACCTGACAGCTCCTAAAATCCATTTCATTATGTTGCACTTCTGCAGCTTATCTGCATTAATAAAAGAACAAACACAGCCAGGGCTTGAACACCCCCTTCCTGCTGCATCCACAGGGACAGCTCCGCAGAGACTGTCGTGAAAACGCAAGTACTGCTCCAGTCAAAAACCGCTGGCACGCATAAGTCACAGCACAACTCACCTCTGCTTGATGGTTAGTTTCAGCAATATAGACTGGAAAATAATTGTATTTACCAGGTTCACTTGGGAGAAACAACATGAGGATCAGCACAACAGTCAGCCTGCACGAATGCTCAGCTGAAGCTCAGCTCAGATCTGCACTGGCATAAGCACAAGCCAACCAGAGCCCAACACCACAAAAAAAAACAAAAACACAACCAACCAACCAACCAACCAAACGAAAAGAAAAAATCTCATGCTGAAGGATTCAATAAATAATAAATAACCATCACAAGAAATTTCATGTGATCATGTTTTTGCTGTTTTATAAATTCAATTAGCAAGATAGTCATCCACAGAATCCCTTAGGTTGGAAAAGACTGCCAAGATCATCAAGTCCAGTTATTAACCTAGCACTGCCAGTTTTACTACTAAACTACATCCCTGAGCACCACATCTACACATCTTTTGAATACGCCAGGGATGGTGACTCAACCACTTCCCCGGGCAGCCTGTTCCGATGCCTCACAACTCTTTCAGTGAAGACATTTTTCCTGATATCCAGCCTAAACCTCCCCTATTTGCCTGTGGACTCTGCAGAGATTTTGCCCCTGTTCAGCAAACACATCGCTCTCCAGCACAGCCATCCTTTTCCCCAAACATCACCAGAAATCTGGGACTGGGAAGGACAGATGAGAAACCAGGAGAATGCGAGAAACCTCACTAAGGTATTAAGCACAGTCCCGAACTACTGCATTTGTAACTTCTGACCCCAAGCCAACACTTTCAAAAACGTTATGGAAACTCAGCTGGGGAGCCCTCAGCAGCAAACCAGAAAACTAGGCAGTTTTTTGTCATAGTAGCTAACTTCTGAGATACCCATCTTGCTCAAAAAGACTTGAAATCTTTGCTTATTTTGAGGCAGGAGGATGAAAGCCATGCAATGAGGTCAAGTAATTTCAGAATGGAGACTTCCGATTAAAACTCTCCAAAGCTGACTCCAAAGAACGTAGAAGGGCAGATGTTTTTCCCCACTTGAAAAATGCCTGTAAAAAACTTGTGCTAATTGAACAGTACTGACACAAACATGCTGAACGCTAAGCCTATGAGGCTTGCTTAGAAAAATTCTGAAAGTTCTCTGAATTGATAATATCGGGGCCACAAAAATGCTTTAATGGAAAAAGCAACTATTGAAAAAGTCAAGTTAAACTCTGACTTAAAGGTATTAAGTCAGAGTAATAATCATAATATATGATTTCCTTCCACAAATATCAAATGGCAAAGCCTCCAATTTGATTAAGAAGTTCATCTCCAGAAATATTGGCATCTAACATTAGGCACCTATTCCTGAATACAAGTCTCTCCACAAGAGCACACAGACTGCTACACTTGGCTAGCTGACTGGCCGTTCAAATCATCATCTTGTCTTTGATAACAGTCCATGTCAAATATCTCAGAAAAAAAACTGAAAGCTACATCAGACAGTGATGAAAGAGGAAGAAAGAAGCACTTTGCAGATAGATGTCAAGTAATAGCTAAATACATGTAATATTTACTCTTAAAGCTGTAGAATGAAGACCAGAGTTTACACATGGGAAAAAAAAAAAAAAAAACAAAAAAAAAAAACCTAGTTTTTGCATCATTCCTTTGAACAGATGCAGTGCCAGGGGGGCTGAACTAGGACCTGTGGCAGAAGAGCCCTGAAGCATGTAGGTTCCCCCTGCCTGCTCCCAGCCCAGGGATGCTGTGGAAAAACAGGATGCGAGTCCGCAGCCAGATACTCCATCACAATGCACGACAACTGAAAAGCCTAATTAAGGGCATATGGGCAAACTTAATTTGGCATCTCCTAACTACTGGGTGCGTGACTTGGCAGCTTGAAGTACTCCTTCAGTATTTTGTGCCCCCCTCCAGCACTGCAGCACTGACCCCTCGGGTGCCTCCTGCTGCAGGTCGGAGCTGAGTGGAAGTTAAGGTCTCGGCCCAAGTTGTCTCAGTCTGGCACAACAAGCAGGCTGCTGATGGCGGGCTCACGTGCTGCGGTGTGCCAGGCAGCCCTGCTGCCCAAGGAAGTACCCATACCTGCAGTACCTACACCCTTTCCTTTCCAAAAACTTCACGCAAAACACATGCATGTAGCTAAAAATAAAGTACTCGCTCACTGGTCCTATTTAAGTGGACTGTATTTAAGTGGACTTCCTCTAAATAGTTTTTTAAGAAACAAAAGCTGTTTCTTAAAGCATGAGGAAGACATCCAATGACAAACAGCAGTTTGAGGCAAGTTCCGCCCCCCCACTTTTCAAGGATGCAGGCAAAGTGCTATGGCCAGCACCTTTGCTCACATTTTACTCGAGAAGTTGTCCCCATTTGCTTAATTGCCACTGAGGGTCAAAGCGCCCTTCAGCATGATCAAGGATAATGCAATGTAACTGGAACTTAATGGTTGGAAGAACCGAAGCCAAGATGGCTATCAGAAAATTAAAATCACAAATACTGAAATGAAAGCATCAACCTCTGGTCCCAACACTAGCAAGAGATGCCCTAGTTAAGAATGCAGAGACTAAAAGTTTGAAAGCTTCGTTTTAGAAGAGCAAACCAACATGTCTGTCTCCAAATCAGAACCGGCACCGGGAGGCCCTGCTTGCTCACATAGGCCGCACACCGCATCACCGGCTCTGCACAGGTGCTCGGCGCATGCAACGCAGCCGTCTGCCTGGGAGAGGAGAGGGGAGAAGAGGAGAAGGTAGGGGAGGGATGCTCCTAGTGAACTGCAGTGCAGGCCTGGCGCTTGGAAACGTGCGCAGCACGCACAGCAAAGCCGTGTGGGTTGGATGCGCAGGAACACAGAAGCAGAAGTACCAAACCCCTGCCTGCACATCCCTTCCTAATTTCTGCTGCAGCCCACACCAACAACAGTGACTGCCAGGAGCATGCATGTGGCAGACTTGTAGCAGGGCCAAGTTTCGTATCTGCCCTCTCTCACTTTTAAATTATGCCAAGATCAAGTTAACGAGGCTTCCCTAGTACTTTTCAGTGTAGGATGTACCCAGTCCAAACACCTCATTCACCACCTACCAAGCTCTAGCATCCTCATTTGTACTGTCTGAAGATACCAGCAGCTTAAAATAGCCCATTTACTGTTCTGGTCTGGCCTGCTCTGCAGCAGCAGAACATCAGAAATACTGCAGCAGCAGGGAGGTCTCAAGCAACACAGCCTGCAAGGCAGCACTACGCCACTTCTGGTGCACACTTTCATGTCTACAGCTGCAGGAGGTGGGACATGGCAGCTCTGGACACAGGCTGAGGAACAGCGAAGGCATCGCATCTGCTCCTTACGCACAGGACAAAGGATAGAAGTCTGGAAAACAAATGCAGAATTACCCGGAAGAGCTGAGAATTAACACGCTTCTACGCTTCAGAAAAACACTGGGGTTTTCACACAGTTTTCAAGCACAAAATGTTTATTTTTCTTCTTTTTAATCTATACAATTTCTTGGGGCTTTTAGTGCCACTGACTTTGTCAGTATACAAGGGGTGGACTATACAACAGGCAATAGCGACATAAACTGTAAGATTCAGTGCAAGCTGAAGGAAAACTGGTGTGAGAACATATTTTCCATGTTTGCTCATGAAGCATACAGACATGAATCTAAAAAACCCAAACAAATTAAAAGATACATGTTACAGAGAACAGAAATCTCTTACTACAGTAAGTATTTTGCCCAGGCAGAAGACTCTGCATAATTGTCTATAAAATTCAATTCTAACTGAATTGATGGAATAATATATTCAAAGGGTACAAACAAAATAATTTAGACAGATATAATGCTCAAAGTACAATAGAACTATACAATTCACAGCTTGGCAGCACAAGACATCTCTGCCCGTCAGCAGACAGTATAGAATGTCATTGCAGTAGAGATACAGAGCAACGCGCCTCCAAATTTGACTGCATGTTTCTTTACCTGTGCCTGTAATGATGGCCCTTAGTGCTTTCTGTTAAAATGAAACTTACCATTAGCAAATCAGTTTTTGTGGTTATCTTGTGCCTTTAGACTGAGAGGTGCAGATGTAGGCTCTATGCACAGTAAAATGGGCAAAAAGCAACTTGCAAACAGGAGAGAGGTGTCCATGCCACCTACAGTGCAAACTTAATTAAAATTAAAAAAAAAATTCAAACAAAAGTTGGTGAGACTCCAAAACTGAAGCATTCATTGGTCATATATGAAAAAAGAAAAATAATAGCTTCACATTTTTATTCCACTTCAATGTGAACACGGTTAGCACTTCAATGACAAACCCCCATTCTTAGCCTTGGCTGCTGAACTGAAGGCAGAGTGCACGCAGGTGCTGTACTTACACGGCTCTTACAGGGACCTGGGGACGTGCTCCTGTGATTGAGGTTTCAGTTAGAATTTTCACTTAGGAAACATGCATGGCTTTGTAATTTAACTAAATTATAGAAGCCCAGCAAGGGAAAGAAAACATAGTCCGATTCGGTGCTGATCTGGAAGAAAACAGTATTTGCCTGCCTGTAATGAAGTAAATTGCTGTCTACAGCAACTTCACCAGAGACTGTGTAAGGGAATGAATTGCACTGCCCGAAGGAAGCTATTACCTGTTCTTATATACAACTGACTGGGATCATCCTGTAAATGCTCCTACTTTAAAATGTGCATTTCACTACTCGTCGTACAAACACAAATTTCGATCAGTATCTCAAACAAATCTCACCTCACGATTTTTTTTGAAAGCCTCAGTAATGAAAATTCAACCCATGAATTAAAAGTGAAGCATTTACAGCAGAATGAAACTGATGAAGAACTTCAACTGTAAACCTTCAATATCATTGCAAACAAAAAGAACTTTAACTCACAAGCAAATTGTAAATAAAATACACCTTTCAAATATTTGTATATCTCTTTCCAGCTGGAACTGAAAAGCTTATATTCAAGGCACTGTACTCCTGCAGGGTTAGTACAATTTGCTAGTCATCAATTCAAGTACATCAACTTTAAGGATTGCAAGTGTAAAACATCTGAACACAACATAATAAAGTGTCTTTAGCAATGAAATATATGCAAATATTGCCATAACAACAACCGATCTTTTGTGAAAACCCTTCACAGTGATTGCTTGATGCGGTGTATGGCTGTGTATGCTAGCAGGCCTGGCCTGGGGCCAGCGGCAGACCCACACCTCTTCCAACACGTATGGCAGCTACAGATCAAACACTCCACGTTACAACGTCGAAATCGTCTTTACCTATCGACAGGCAACAGAGCTATGTCGTTCTCATGTGCGGGCCTGGCGGGTCGGCCGCAGGCTGCTGCAGTGGCACGGGGTACATCTGCAAGCAAGTTTTGCCGAGAGCCGAGAAGCGAGCAAGGCTCTGCCCTCCTACCAGCCCCGGCCGCGCCGCTGCCCCCGACCACTGCACTCCGTAAAGCGGCGTAGGGAACACTCCTCCGTATTGACAAAGAGGCATCACATAGGGCGTTACTGGGCCAGAAAGGGTAGTACCTGGCATAGGCACTGGCAGGGATGGTGAAACTCCGGGAGTTAGTGCAGCTGACATGGGGCAAGACACTGGAACAATGCACCTTTTCCCCAATCCTGTTCTTACTGAATTAACCTACAAAAAGAAAAATAAAAAAGCATGGCTATTAAGCTTCTATTTTCCTAACTGCAGGACGCAGCGCTGTCATGCATGGGGAGGACGGCTCGTTTCTGGCCTGCCAGCAGCAGCAAGTAGCTCCCACGCCTGTGCTGCTCCCTGCAGCAGCATGATCCAGCCCCGGCCTGAGGGGCCTCTTGCTGTCCGCACACATTGGTGGTGGTTATTTTTTACTTTTGTTTATCGAAAATTAACAGCAAAGGTTGATATAGGGAGGAGGGGAAGGGTGTACTATTGAAGGAGCCAGGAGATATCACTGAACAAGTGAGAATGTAATGCCACAAAACCCATGAACCCATGAACCTGTGAACTACAATCCATAGTAGCCCCATTATCCCTCGTTACTACTGGATATCATGCACAGAAGTAAATGAAGTAGCCAAATGCACAATATTAAACCAAATTTCATACGGAACTTCTTATATCCCTTCCCAACGCAAGTTTTCAAAAAATCCAGCAAGTATTTCTGTAGAAAGGTATTTGTGCGCGCTGAACTAAGGGGGGCAGGAATGGAAAGAGATTTTCCATGGAGGTTAAATATCCATGCAATATCCAGCGCTGGTGGTGGTTGCGGTCAGGTCAGGTAAATGAGCAAGGACCCAGCACGAACTGATCATGCCCCAGGGGCTGCTGGACTCAGTCCCACTATTTTGCTAAGATTCTACTAGCATTCACTTCAAATATTCTGCTTTTGCATGCTAGGCTCAAGGAAAGAGATTTCCTCCTAAACATGGGGATGGCAGAGCTTCCCGAATTATATGCTTTGTAATGCACAATGCCACAGAAACAATAATTATACAAAATGCTGTCCAGTCTCTCTCTGGATGGGATTTACAATGTTTCCTCACATTTTAAATTCCACATAATTTACAACTCCCTGCCATAGTTCCCACCAAGCCAGTACCTATTCATGACATAAACAATACTCTTTCCATTTGGGAGTATCCCATTAATACCAAAATATTTCACGTTAAACTAATAAAATTGGCATGACGGTTAAATTTCAGAAGAGACATGAATATATGTGTAAGACTGTGTGGAATGCTTACTCTAAGTTTCTGATTCTAGTCTCATCTCAATTAAAAATCAAAATGGCAACGATACTCTGATTTACTGATATGGGGAATAAACTTGTGATCTAGAGCAAATTTTAGAAAAACACAAAAAATCCAATATCCTTCATTGCTTCACTGTCTCCAGTTCTATCTGAAATTTGAATCTGATGGTGAGCAAACTAAGAGAAAATGCTACTTTGGTATAATGAATGTTAAATCACTAATGTATAAAAATCCACCAAAACCAACAGCAGGATCCAAAGAACAATAAACAGAGGAACTAGGTACATATACATTTATAAGATGTGATGACATCTTTAAGCTATTATTATAACCATGTTTTAACATCCTCAAAGTGATGGCTTCCACCAAACTAGACAGCTTTGAGTGGTTCACAAAGGATGGCTGTAAAGGTACCTAACCAAAATACGCAATTTCTTATAGAACCCATAGATTTATAAAATAGCACTGAAAATGTAAGGTGGCATTTTAAATCCTTTACAGGACATTTTAGGTCCTGCTTAAATATTATAACCGGGAAAAGCTTTTTCTCAGATCTTTTCAAATGCTGAGAAATCTACTGCTACCCAATTCTTTATCCTTTCTTTCTCAGCTACATTCCTCAGTGAAGCAGTAGCTATATTTAAGACTATGTGCAGCCACGAATGAAGTGTCATCACGCTGCAAACCCAAACATTACGCATACACATTAAAATCTGTTCGTGTCGTGACAAATGCATATTCACCATTTAAGGTTGCTTCCTCTACCTTCGTGTGCTTTAGACAAGCAAATCACACCGTGAGAGGCAACACGACACGTAGCTCCTGCGTTTTCCCCTGTGCAGAAGCCCCTTGGTCAAAACCATTTTTAAACCATGATCTTTGGACCATCTGTAATGAATCAGTACTGATGGAGGCTGAAACAAGCCTTCCTCCAGCATGCCAATACTGACTGGAACATCAAGATCAGCACGCATTGGTATGGTCCTCAACACAGACAAGGAGCTATGTCCCCTAGCCTTAGGAAAGCCATGGAGACTGCAGTCACCTTGCTGACAAAATTCAAAGCTCCCCACTTCCTTGGGTGTCCTCTCCTGGTAGCTATCATCCTGTCATTTTGCAAGATTGCTCAAGTGCAAGTTCTGGTATAAGCAGCTGATTCCAAAATGTGCATCAGTTACTATGCACTACAACACACTACGTCCTAGTGACAACAAGGCCTCAGCTTCCACAGCATCTTCTGGGCTTTGGTGCTCTCCCTGCAGCTTGAGGCTGGGTGCAAATCAGTTACTTCACACTGAAGCTATCTTGGGAATTGAAAGCAAGAGGTACAATATCAGAATCCTGCACCAGTTCAAGCAGCCCATGTTTAGAGGTCACTGAAAACAGATTGTTCTAACAATAGCCTGCACTCATGCTTTTTTTTTTTTTTTTTTTTAATCCTAATTTTCCTGCAGCAAGGTGAAGTAAAAGGGATGTTTTTCCTTTCTAATTCAACTTTAGATGATGAAACACTAACAATACAGAATGAGATTATAGGATTTAGCTAACTATGGATGGCATTACTTCATTTGTAATATTACAATATTAATTTACTTCTGTTCGTTCTGCTGCCTGTCTAGAGCTTTGTAAAATCAGCTGACCTCGCCATAAGCAGGCTGAAGTGACAGACTGTCTCAAACTTGATGGATTTGCACAAGTAGTGCAAAATTTACACCAGTCATCACCACATAAAGTAAGTATGTCTGCTAGTGACATTTAATAGGGATTTAAAATTTATTATTTTTTTTTGGAAGGGAGAAGGGGTTGATATCCTAAAACGTATTCTATGTTGAACAGGAAGGGAGGTTTTGTTCTCTCTCTTTCCTTCTGCATCTGAATTAGCCCTTGCTACAGAAGCAATATACTTAATGAACATACATCACCACACAAAGAGCACTTAACCACTTCACTATCTAAGGGGAAAGCCTTGAAAGGGGACCCACACAGACACAGGCACCTAGGACTGCATCTCTGCCCACTGCCTTCCACCTGCTCGCTCGCTGTCCTCCTGCATCAAACCCTGCCCCAAGGGCTCACACACATCCCTGCCAGCTACAAACACCTTCCTGCTCCTGCTCCCCAGATGTCTGCTTCTTACTGCCAGTCTTCACTTTGCTGCCATTTACTCCTGGTCCCCAAACCATACATGTTCATTAAGAGAATAAGAATAATATACGCATGAACAAGAAACGCATATACACATACAGAAGGAACATATGTGACAACGAAACACACCCCAACTGGACAAAAGCTATAGTAGTACAGAAAAAATATCTGTTCTTTGGACTCATTGTTTCAATTATCTGCCTTGTCATCATGTGTCACCAAGCTCTAAAATTCCCCTTTAGCAATATTCATAGCTACAGTATTGGGAATGTATATAGCTAATAGCTACATATTACTTATAAACTTTATAAATATCTGTTTTTGTTAGAACAGAAGAATCCGGCTAATTCTGCTGTGAAACCATAACTATCGCAACCCATTCTGAAAAAGAAGGATTTAAATATTTTTTGTTTCAGCTGCATTTTGATGGCTATGTATTAGCATTACTGTTGTACTTCTGCACAGCCCAACTACCACTGAAATGAAACCGATAAACAGAACAGTTTAGTGCTGGCTGCCAGCACGAGCAGGGCAAGGATGCTAATACTTGTTTATCACCTTTTCCAGTTTACTGAAAACCCAAAGTTATGAGGTGTTACTAAAGATTTGTGTTTGTATCCTTCCAGGCTCCTGGAAAGCTATTCTGACATTCAGAGCGAGAAAGCAGCTCTGAACAGCTTCAAGCACAGATTCATCATGTTTTTATTATTCTTTCAATCCAATGGACATGGAGGACACAGTAAAAGGTGTTAATAGTCCTTCTGCTCTGTTTTCACATCTGTAGCTATCTCCAGAGCACCTGCTTCCCGGGCAGCCAGCTCATTAAAACCAAGATGTACTAAATGCAAACAGATGTGCAGCTATTACTGACAGTGCCTAAACCAGAGCACACGTCACCGACTGACACAGACCCACATGCTTCACAGAAACAGCCGCGTTATGGACTCAGAGCACATTTACAGCTTTTTTTTTTTTTTTTTTTGTAATAGGTTTTTCCTTAAAACCCATGTAGCCATGTCACAGTATGAGGGAAGAAAACATTTTTGCTACACCTTTTACTCCCAGGCATCCTCAGATAATACCTTTAAGCACACAATATCCAGTACTCTTTTCATGCAAAGCAGCTCACGTTCCTAGATGACGGTAACCACAATTACCAGGAAGAAAGGATTATTTCATCATGCCTTTGACATGGATGAGCATGCGAGAAATAGCTATTTTCAGGCAGTTTGACTTTAATTTTTATTAGTATCTCCTACTACCTTTCAAATTACTGAAAATGAGAATCCATTCATGTTTCCATGCTCACATAAAACCTCTGAAGAAGAACATCTCAGTGCTCTTGTAACATAATTGGAAGCCTGAAGGTTCCCCCACAAGCTTCTAGTATGTATCAAGATTTGCAGCCAAACTGACAGGCAATTTTTTTGCTGACAGAATTGTCACTTCCACAGAAATAAAGCAGAATTTCAAGTCTTCCCTTGCATCTCAATTATTTTATTGCTTTCTATACTCTGACAACAAAGAGGAAGAAAATAAAACCACTAACTCTTGAGGCAGCTTATTAAACACTCCATTAATTTCTCTTCTGAGCCAATTTCCACCTTAAAAAGTATCCTTAGTTAAAAAAAAAAAAAAAAAAAAAAAGGATACCAATAACAGATAGTATTCACACAGCAATTTGCTGCTGTTCGTTAGAAGCATCTTCCGGGAAGGGAGGAGGAGAGAGAGAAGGACAAACACAAGAACCAGAACACCTCAGGAAAGTTGTGATGAGTATGATATCAGGAAAGCTACTTCTCTGTTTCCACAGAGAAAAACCTGAAAACAGCCAAACTGCCTTATGTACTGATAGCAGTGGTTGGACAGCAGGAGAAAAACAACCAACCAATGTACCCCTACAGATGTTTTGTTGCAATTTTACTTTGGCCTAGAGCTTGGGAAAACTAACACAGAAGAAAGGGGCCATCTGGTCTGATGCCTTCTTGGTCATACTTTGTACAACACCAGTCCCAAACCTGCACCCATCAGCTACATGGAGGAGCTCTGCATGGTGCTCAGTCCAGGGTCTTTCCTTAGAGCCAACAGAGCACTATGGGATAATTCACATTGCTTCAACTCCTGTTTAAAAGCTCTTCAAGCTTTGACATCTTTCTTTCCAATAAACTCCAGAGGATATTTCAAAACAAAGGCATGAACACTACCTCCTGACCCTCATTGCCAAGTGTCACACTGGACCAGCATTAGCTTCTCCCACAACAAAATACCCAGTTTGAAGGTAGGAGGCAACCTGCTCTCCTACTTTCCTGCTGCTTTGTTCAAATGTTTAGCCATTGGTACTGCCAAAAAAAAAAAAAAAAAAAAAAAAGCTAAGTAACACCGCATTTCCAATTTATCTAGCCTTCATTTCCAACATAAAGTTTTTGTTTGTTTGTTTTTGTTTTTTCTAACTTTCTCTGGTGGGCTGGAAATCTGTTTAGTGCTCCTAAATTCTTTTATTGCAAAGGTATTCTTGTATTTAACCAAAAGGAAAACAAAAAGATGGTGTTAACAGATGGACTGAAGAAGAACAGCCTGAGCTTTATACTCTCCCTATTAGGAAGCTATTTTTTCCTTCCTTTATGTGATTTCCTGAGTTCTTTTTGCCTAATACCTTTTTAAAATATGGACTCAGCAATGATTTAGTGCAAGTATATATCTCCCCATATAACTAATTACTGCAGCAACTGGCATTTTTGGGTCACTTGTCTGACTGTCCAGGCTAAGTGTCCTTTCTCACAGTTTCCCCCCTGCTCTTTGGGCTATTCTCAACACCGTGAAGCATTCTCCTGCCTTCACCTCAAATCTCCTGTAGGGTGAATTTGAAGAGGCACAAACAGCAGAATGATGCTCAGCTTCCAGAACAGCCCTTGTACTGTCCTGAAGTCTTTTAAATCACATCCATGGCCCTGTTTTCTGCTTTGTCCTCCCTGAGAGGGAGGATGGATGCAGCACAGTGGCAGCTCCTGCTCCCTGCACAGGACGGTGCAATTCAGAGGGGCTCGTCTGTATTGGAAGGTCTGAAACCATCTGTGGCACACTCTGCCATCCTCACGGCCAAAACACCCCGGCAATAACCTTAAGCACACTAGGCAGATTTGCTATCTACCTCTTCCGCAGCTCCACTCCCCTACGAGGCCTTGATGCATAAAATAACCCAGGGCAAGCTGGTGCAGAGCTTCTAGTCTGCCTGAAAGCTTTCCAAGCAGCAAGTGGCAACGTGAACTGAAGAGCAGGGAACCCCAACCTTTCTAAGTTCTTTGTAAACAGTCTGAGTTACTTCAGCCTTGTTCATTCCTTGGAACAACAGGCATATTCTAGAAAAGCACAAGCCTTCTAAAATCAGTGTGTCAAGACAAGGATGTTCCTGTTCTCTCTCAGAGACATTCTGCCTTTTCCACAGGCTTGAAACAGCACATAGCAGAAGGCAAAATTAACCCTAAATTGATGTTAACAGCCCATTTAGATAAGAAAAATAACCACTCTCTTTTCCAGAGTGGAAATTAGGCGAAACACCCCCACCAAATACTTCAATCTATCATACTAGTCTCAGGGAAAAGAAATCAAGGTGCTAAAAAGCACACTGAAAAGAGTAAGAAGAGACTAAAGGGATCAAAATCCTGTGCCCTCATCATCACTTTCTAAAACACCTCCAGAAGCCTTTAATTTATGTTTACTAACACTCTCTTTGACCTGTTTTGTGAGTACTAATAGGGTCTTAAGTTTCTGTTGCTACTACACCGAACACTTTTATACTGTTCAAACTATCACTACATAGCAGTGTTATTTTCTCTCCATTTTTTGTTCATTTATGGTCACTAGGAATTGATGTAAAACTACTTAATAAGCTTACAGAAATGTTTTAATCCTGTGAAGTGAGTGATCTACCAACTCAGAAACCAGCAGGTAGCAAGGCAGACACATCAGCAAGTCCCTGCTTCAGCAAGTTTCACCTCCTGAACAGTTATACAGCTGCCCTGCTGCATACAAATGCCTTTTCCCTTCTACATGCTGAATAGGCAATGGATTTCTGCTCAGGTCTGGTTATCTTGTTTTTCAGTTATTATAATCAGGTATTGTATTCAAGCAGTCCCTCACTAGTTTTGTTTTCGCTGTTTCTTTGCCTTTAAAATTATTTTCCTCTACTTTGGCTCAATTTCCACTCTTTCAAAAAATAAATCCAGCAAAAGTGATTAGTCAACAAACCACCCATCTGTGAGGAGGAGGAAGGGCTCTGGAAAACCGGACCAGGGTGGGAGAGGATTGTAAATTGGGATTCATTCGCTTTTGTGCCTGCCTCTGTATCATCACAGAGTCATAAAAACAAGAGCTAAACACAGACACAAACGCATGTCACAACGTTGTTTTCCTGCTACTGAAAATGAGAGGGGATGAATGGGGGCACTTCTAATTCCCATTTGATTGTAGTTTACTTTCACAGAATTTCTGTTTTCATGAGGCAGAGCATCTTAGAGATGCACAAGTTTAGCACTGCACAGGGCAGCACAACAAGCAAGGGTAAGAACAAAATCTGTCTGTCCCGTATCTCAGCATGGCATCCACACCGCTTCTGCTAAAACAAAAGCTCGCTGCCACCAAGCCGCTACCCCAGCCACCATTCTGCCTAAGGAAGATTCATGTCAAATACCAAGAAAACGAAAATCTTAGCAATAGTAAAAACTTAACTCAAAGAACATGTGGTTAATGGTACGAGTATTGCTGTATATTTCTGTTAATGAGTAGTTTGCAATTAAAAAATATATATTTATATACATATTGCAGCCCATATATCTTCCAATATTATTCCAAAAGGCAAATTTTTAAAAATCTATTTTAGTACTTAATGAAAAGAGTTGGACATTTATACGAAGCATCTATTTGATGTAATTTAGTTTATGTCCTCCTCCAAATCTGAGTTCTGCAAAGGCTTTCAGACACATAGCAAAAGGTATTTTCTTCAAGGAGTGCCACTTACTCCACATGTCTCATTCTGCGTTTGCATGGGATTAGCCTTTGGCTCCATGTCCTGCCTTTTTTGGTTCTGCTTCAGTTGGTTTAAAGAAGGTTTTGCCTGTGCAGCTCCAACAGTTTTGCTTGTCCACTGGTCAACCAGCTTGTGCAGATCGTCTGTGAAGGTTCCCTTCTTGTTGTTACTGTTGTTGGCCTGAACCTGCAGAGTTGATTGCGGGAGGGGCTCAGGACACGTTACAAGACTGTTTGTGGAGGATCCTGGAAAATCACACACAAAGAAAGTTGACAATGGCATCTCTGTCTCACCACTTTGCTGCTCAAACAGTTTCTCACATACTGCGATTAATCAAATGGTGGCATTTCTGACTTAGCCTTCCCCCTCCTTTCTACAGAACACCTTTGCTTAAAGAAATGGTCCAGGTCCAATGCATTCATATTTGCAATTATATTACCTTACCTGAGCCACTAGCTGTAGTGCACAAAACTTCTCTCTAGCTGAAATTAATGACCAAGAGAGAAGAAACAACTCATTCCCAGTAACACTGACCTCCTAAGGCTTGCAAAGTGTCTTCATGGAAGACTACCACAAGAGTGGCACGTTACTTGCTAAAGCTGTGTGCATTTTAAAAAAGAATTTACCATCTATTTTACTTGCATAAGTTTACTGTCCTCCTGGAAAAACTCAATTACCGTACAGGTTATGAGTACAGCTAGCTATTCTGCCTCAGAGGCTCTGGGATCCCATAGCCTCTATGCGCTAGGACCAGTTTTGGTGCCATCTTCACGTTTTGGAAAAAAACATCAGGACCATGAGTGCACAGAAGGAAGAGGAGAGAGGAGGACTTAAGTGGGTGTTTGAGTTTCTGACACAAAGATACAGATACAGAACTTCTGGGATAGGTAAGAGCAGACAGGAAGAATATTGACAGAGATTTAATTTTATAGGCTCACATTTTTTTTTTCTATTTTTTATAGAAATAACATCCTATTTATCTGTTGGTAACTACAAGTCTGACACAGCAAGATCAGCAGTGAACAGCAACCAAAGGTGCCTGAATTTGACCTGAACAGAAACTATAAAGTAACTTTCTGCAAACAGTTTTGATGCATCTATGTATTTTAAATAAAGACCATCTCTCCAAGCAAAAAGTTCAGAGAACTTTTAGTAAAATTATTACATAAGCAAACACAAACGTTCAGTCTTTTTTTTTTTTTCTTTCTGTTAATCAGTTACCAGCCAATGAAACTGAGTAAACTAACTACTCTTACGGTTATACAAAACGTTAATAACCTTTAAATGATCATGCATTCAACCTGCAACATAACATCTAAATCAACACCGCTCATTTCCTTTTCCTTTTTTTTGGGGGGGAAAGGGACCAGTGAGAAAATAAGTATCTTGACCAAAAAGCTCTTCAATTAGTGTTTAATATTTCATGCATCTCAACAGGAACAAGACAGTTTTAAGCTATAAATTCCTCCAGCAGAAAACTGCAGTCATATAAAGATGTGTATTTAAGAAAAACATAAACACATAATCCAGTTTTCTGGCTGCATGCGTGCACAGTCTCACACACAAAGAATACCACAACTGTCTTGCAGCATGCGTGGTTCCCCAAACATCACAGCACATGCATTATCATGAAAGTATCACGATTTATACAGTCTAATTTCATACCAGTATAAGTGCATCAGCTCTATTCATTAAACAAGTAGCTTTTAGTAAAAAACAAAACCAAAAATAATCCCATGCCATGAAGGAAATACTGAGAAACAAAAATGGGATAGTTACTACTACTGTGATCTTTGCCTAGACATAGTCGTTTCAAGGTGGACCCTACAAGGTAAAACAATACAAGACATACAGAATTAGGTAAGACTAAACACAACAAATTTGACGGACAAGCTTCTGTACTTTTAAGCAATCAGAAAGTAGTTATTATGCAAGAAAGGACAGACAAAGTCAGCAGTTCAGGTGAGTAAAGAAAGTCTAAATAACTGGACAGCTCAAACCTTTATTAATGTGCAGCCATTCAGAAGCTTTGAAAGGTACAATAGCATGCCAAAAGCAAGGTCCCATGACTTAAAGATGCATTTTTGTTTGTTTGTTTCAAATTGCCTTGGCTTCCTACTAGGAGATTTGGATTCCTATTTTATGCAGGAAATGATGTCAATTCAGTTTGTGATAGGAGGCCAAAAATGCTTTCAGGAACAAGTAAAGCTAGTCTGGCTGCAAAGAGAAACTGTAAAACAACCCTAAAAGTCCTGTTTTACAAGTCCAAAAAGATACATTGTTCTGCAGGTCTGAGGCCAATTTTCTCAAATATTTATTAGTATGATTTGTGTCTAAATGTGAGATTCTGAACTTCAATTAAAGCAACTGTGAATGAGTTTCCCCTATGTCTTGTCCAAGTGCAGAAAAATAATCCAGCAGAGTTCTCATTTAACGAAACTAGGCGTTTTTTTGTTATCTTGTTAGATCCTTCATCATTATTTTACATAATCTGTTGGACAGTTATCTACAGTGCCAGAAGTGTACAGAGAACCCTATTTGACAGTCAGATCTCGCCAGACATGAGCACCATTTCTATTTGAGTGCCAAATTTCCTGAAAGGTATTTTGGACTTGATAAGAAGAATATCGTCATGGTATGGTAGGAGATGAAGATCTGGTATGGGGCATGGTAAGTTTATTGTGAAGAAGCACTTGAACACATGAACAAAATCAGAAGGCTGGGCAAAAGGCAAGATACAGAATGTGTGTGCTTTTCCTGCATGGTGAACTGGTGCCATCAGTTTATGTTACTGTGCCAGAAATGCAGCTTTAAACTCAGAGATTGCAGGTCCAGGTTGACAGAGGCTCTGAATGAGTCTTCAAAGGAGAAAGGAGAGACATCACTCAGAGACTAGAAAAGAGAAAATAAAGAAAAGGGGGAGGAAAAAAAAGGGAGAAGAAATGCTTGTGTTCTGATATGGGTGGCATGAGGAGGAACAAAAGGATTGTTTTGAAATATTTTCTTGTTATTTGCTATAGTTTAATGAAGTTGAATGAAGTTTCTATTCCAGGGAAATCAGAAGGACATGACTACAGTAATGTCTTATGCAAGCATGACCAAACGTTTAGTTTCTCAGCTCAAAGCCTAGAGGAAAAGTACAAGTCACATTCACAACTGAACATTGTGTTGCATTCTTTATTTGTTGGTAATTTTTTTTCTTTTTGCTCAGATGTACTTTACCTTACCTATCTCTTAAAGTTAGCTAGCAACTGCCATTATAAAACATCAGTGGTAGTGATACTGGAATGCTATTTTCTTAATTATCCTGCAGCATTTTGCAGGCAGCAATGGGTAGTGTTTGGCACAATATGTATGTAAATGAAAAGCAACTGCCTGCAAAAAATACAAGCAGGCAGCTGACTACAGTACGTGCTCAAAAGCATGTAAAAACGTTTAATCACCAGACCCTCTACTTCCTGAACACCAAGTCACAAGCTAATGTGCACCTTGGATGCCAAACCCAGGGCCCCGAATCACGTGGGGAAGTAACAGAACAACGATACTAGACATATGCACAAAATATCCACATGAAGGGAGCCTACTTTAAGAATTAAGAAAAGTGCTATGAAAGGGTCAATCACCAAAAAGTGCTGTTTCTTCCAAGCTGTATCACTCCAGCTCATTGCTTGGGAGATGAGAAACATTATCTAAATAGTGCTATTGCCTGAAACAGGGACTGATGATCACCACCTAAGATTCATTTAAAATTCAAATCCAATTAAAAACGCACTTGGTAAAATTAATTCACCAGATTAATTGTATTACTTCTACAATAAGGGTGTTTAATAGCTGAAAAGCAAAGGAGATGAATCTTAATTAAGGTTTAATCTCAGACTGTAAAAGTTAAGCAAAGTGTTTTACCTCCAGTTCCAGAGATAATATCTGAAAAATTAAGTAGCTATTGTATCTTACAGGACAGAAAAAAAAGGCACTGTCCCATACTTGTACTGTAACAGCTGCCAAAAAACTTGAAAGCTAAAATAAAATTGAAATGGCAATAAATTGTTAGACCATTTCCATAATCACATATTCATGTACAATATATTAATGACTATAGACCTGACAAAAATAGCTTTACATGAGATTACAAATCTAAGTGAAATGGATCTCTTGAAAATCCTACTCACAATCAGCGCAAACTCCTCCCTAAGATGCCCTTGGAATTTAACCCGTGAAAGAAGCTAAGGCTTAAATGATGCTGGAGACCATCAAAAATATTTTATTCCATGAGGAATATACAATGAAAAGTCAATCCTGGAGAAAGGAGACAGACACCAAAAGCAGCCCTGGGAGAACACTGTGAAAGTGTTCAAGTTTGATGGGCTCTGTAACTAGGGAAAAATTTTGGGTAAAACTGTCTTTAAAACATCCGAACATTTATTTTTAGAAACTTGCTGCTGCTTTCTCTACTAATACAATATGTGCCGCACTTTGAAACACCCAGGCTCCCTAAAGCACTGTTATTCCTCCATCAAATGTATAGATTCTGAGCATTTCTGAAAACCCAGCACAACTTCTGCCAGCAGCTCTCAAATAAACTAAAAAAATCCCAAGGAAACCTTGACTTGTGGAAAGGACCCAGGCACCTGAATTACCAAGACACGAAGAACTACCTGTGTTTGCAGGTTGTAACCCCAGTTCCACGTGCTCACCGTGTCTCAAACGCTCACTCTCTTTGCTCGAGCCTGCAGCAGAGATGCCAACACACCACGCTTCTGGCGCCTGCTCCAAACGCTCGGGTCTCCTTCAAGCTGGGTCAAACTACATCCCTTCCAGAGGGTAAGGGGCATGAGCTTGCGGCATTCCCACTGTCATCACCATCATTTGGTACTATTTTTTCTGAGGCCCGTGGTCACGGCTGCCCTGGACACCACTAGATGGAACCACTAGACACACGTCTGTTCAGGTTTTAGCTATGGCTGCAGCAGCCGAGCCCTGGGCCAGGTGGGATGCACAGAGCCCCGTCTTCCTCACAGGTCCCTTCCCACGCACACAACAGGTCAGGTGGGCTCACCAGGAAAACAGGCTGAAACAACCTTCCACCCCATCAAAAGCTACCAGGAATTCAGCTGTGGAGAGCTGTCTAGCAACTGAAGTGACTGGCAGTATTTCAAGCTTGGGATGGATGTGTCAGGGTGAAGCGCCTAAAAGCAGGTCTGTGTTCTCATATGACTCAGAAATGGGGGAGCGCCAATCTCTGAACACTTTGCCCAAAAGAGACGGAGAAGCAAGCATATGGGCTGAGAACAGAAACCAATTAGTTGTGCTGCTGAATTATTTAAGTATTGGGAAACTTTGTGATTTGAAGAATTTACATATTCCCTCGGTTTCATTCACAATATCCATGCACCCAAACATCTTTAATATGCTGTTTGTTAATTGCCATCTCCCAGTCTTTTTGCATCCTCCCGAATAGTAATTTTGTGAAAGATTAATGAAACCACTTCTGAGAATTATATGTGCAGAAGAAGAAACTATTATGTCTATTATAATACCAAATGGAACAACTCGTGAAATGAGAATTTCCCTCAGGTTCTCAGAGAAATCCCTGAATGCAAAATTGTTTCAAAACTTGTTAAAAACTTGCATGAAAATAAATGCAGTATGCTAAGCAGTAAACATCAGTTTTCAAGAACCTGAACAATTGAATTTTATGGGCCTCAAACAAAAAATCTAGATTATTTTTAAAAATATTGTTTATTCATAAAATTAGGAGGAGTGTTTTTGAGTGGTCTTGTGCCTTTGATGTATACCGCTTGGATAATAATGAGCAACACAGAACTCCAGTAGGAGATCTGCTGCCAATGCAAACAAACAGCCAGTTAACCAAACGTTTTCTCCAGAAAGTTATTATCCTTCCTAGCGTTATATGTAAGTGGCCTATAGTACCTGGTCAGCCCAACATATCTTTATTGTACAAGCAAAATCTGTTTGCCTAAAAGGCAGCATATACTGTTAGGTAAAAAGGTTTGTATTTTTGAATTAGAAAGCTTGATATCATTTGGTTAAATTGCCAATTACTTTAGACGTCATACAAATAAGGTATAAATAGTAGGTGCACAATTATCTGAATTCAGAAGTTCTGGATCCTAGCAATCCGTTTCGAAGTATCATATAAAAATCTGATACTGCTTTTTATTTGTTTCTGCTTTGATGAACTGCTAATTGACTTCATCTCTGAGGTCACATAAGGTCATAAGAAAATAAACTGAGTGAAGTGCTTCAGCCAGATCAGTTTACACAAAAATGTTTGATGGTACTCTACCTTGGAGTAACCAGATCTTCCCGCTACTTATGAGTACATAAAAAATTGCTCACTTACACTACTTAAAGTGAATGCATGGGGAAAAGCCCACCTAGAAAAGACGTTTTGGAAGAACTAGCTGGAGCACTATCGTCTCAGCATTTCCACATGCAAAGAGCGGGGGGAAAAAATTAAAGAAAATAGAGTGGATATAAACAGTACTGTATATTGTGTTAATACAGCCCTTGTATGGAAGTTATACCCTTCAGTGACCTTCTAGTATTGTATCAGCTTGCTACATGCATGTCTTCATAGTCCAAACATGTGTGAAAGAGACCATTCGTCTACAGAAGGATGGATTTCTTTTTGTTGTCGCTGGAACCGGGACAGCAGACATGTATATTTGCCACATTGCAAATAAAAAATTACTTCAACATAAATCACATAAAGTACAAAAGCTTTGATAAGTCCAGGGTAAAATTTACCATAAGGCTATATAATAAATGATGAGATCTTCCACACATGCTTTTGGTGCCCAGGCATGAGCCAAAAGCAGTGCAAAAAAAGCTTTCATATGAAAAATTAATATAAATAAGGTGTGTTCATGATGATTACTTAAAAGAAAGATAAAAAGAAAGAAAAGATGGTTCAGAAAAAGGGGCATCCTGCCAAACATATTAGAGATATAAAACATGAAATTGGAAAAAGGGGGTAAAAGAAAGATGGACTGTGATAAAATACAAAAGAACAAATACAAACAGATGGACAAAGACACAGGTCCACTGAGGAATCTGGTACGAGGTTTGCTACTAGATTTATAGGTCACTCTCTCAGACGTTTGGTGGAAAACCGTCCAGCCTGCAAATGAATATAAAGGGAAGAAAACAAAGACACTTATAAAGTACAAGTAGCTGTGATCAGATGTCCTATACCATCAGTCAAATCAGCTTTGTTAGTTAAACATCCACATCTCCATTTTAACTTTGCCAAAGAGGATTAAGTTAATTGACCATACACAAAGGATGCAATAACAGCAGAAGAGAACAGATAGATATTTTGTAGATTAGTTTGGCAGGATGTGCAATGAGAGGAAGGTATCTTAATCATCATTATAACTTCCAATATGCATGGCAACAAGATCAGTCAAAGCCTACAGAGGTGTGCACTACACAGAAGTATCAGAAGTCAGGACTGGGGAAACACAGCCAAATCTACCACCCTACAGTCACTTAGCTGGGACTCCAAAAGCATGCACAAAGTTAACCCCTTAGATAATGGAAGCATAACTTGATTCTTTTTTTTCTTTTCTTTTCTTTTTTTTTTTCCCCCACATCCAAGATGGATTGGTACTTTATAATGATGAAATCTGGGTCTACCAGTATCAAGGGGCTAGAAAAAGCCCAAAATGAACAAACGGAAACAATCTTCATCTTTTTTTTTTTTTTCCCTTCCCTTTCTTTTTTCTCAGAAATCCATAAGGCAGACTCCAGAAAAGGTGTCAGTATAAAGCCACTGCTGGCAAAAGTAAAAGGCAGTTACTTTCTAAAAAACTAGTGTGCCTTCCTGAGCATTGATTCTTAATACTTTGTAAGATACTTTATTTTTGTTCTTCTGACAATACTGTAGTGTCATTTTAAAAGGTAAGCCAGTAATTTGGATTGCCAAAGGTTCGTGTTCTTATATCTCTAAAAGTGAAATCCACTCCTAAAAGTTCAAGCATAAGGGAAGCAAATTAATTTTAGCATGTGCTGGAAGATATGCTGAACAGCTGGTATGAAAAAATCACCTTGGCCAGAGCTTGCATTCACATCGCCTCCTTCGGGGCCTAACCCGGAGCAGATGTCAGAAGACAAAGAGGCTTTGACAGAGCATGGCTGCTGTGTCTGAACAGACTTCCCAAATGTGGCTGATGCAGAAGAAGTTACTGCCGTTGTTTCTGGAGATCCAGATTGAGCTTTAGTTGTTTCTTTGTGGGGTGAGTCTTTAGAGTCTGAAAGATTACCTGAAAGAACAAACAAACAATATACAAGCAATGGCAAATGCTAGGAAACTACTGAAGAAAAAAACAAACAGTGTCTTAAAATAATTGTTAATTTGCTACCAAGAAGAATAGTAGTCTACAATTCGGAAGTACTGTATTAAGTGTAGACTTTATAGATTATTCTGTGGCACAGAATAACCTCACATGCTATTACTGATCCAGATTCTCCAAGAAGCTCGTGGAGTAAGTTTGATTTTTACAGCGTTTCTTTTTCACATTTTAGAAAGACTGGAGTCAGGAACTCAAAGAGCACTGTTTAAACAAAGTGAGAGTTGCAGAAGTGCCTGACTAGGAGGATGGAGTCACAAAATAACCGAGCAGAGTAAGTAGGTTTGCACTCAAACATGAAAGGTGAAAGCAAATAAATGGAGAGAAATACAAAAGTTGCTGAAAATACCTGAATTTTTTATTTATGGCTATCTACAGATACACGTGTGATGAAATATAATCTGCATCTATATATCCACCTATATAGATATCTCAGGCAAAGAGACTTTAACACCTGAGTAACTTTGTAATCATTCGTGACATGGATTTATCAGCAAAAGCAACTAACAGTGGCAATTAGTGTATGTCATTAACTAATTGCATTAGAGACCACCTGTCCTTGATCCCTGAGAAAGGCCAAAAAATGAGGAATGTAACTAGTCAAGGATGAGAAAACTCAGACGATGAATGCAGGTTCTCAAAGATAACGTGAACTTTACACAATGCCTCAAAAAAGTGAAAAAGTAACACTGAAGAAATGCATGAAGGAAGCATGCACTGAAGAAGCACCCAGACTGAGCAGACTGCAGTTCTCTAACTTAAAGTGACAATGAAAAGGATGGAGAGGAAGACATTGTAATGTGGAAACAGGCTTAAATTCTTTGACCTAAGGTAACGCACTGATACGAGCCAAGATCCATTAGTGGAGGCATAGATATGGGCTTTGTGTGTAGACAGAGAAAGGCTACAGACAACCCAAGAACAAATGGGAAAATGGATGGACAAACGATCACAGACGTTCACAGCATCTCACCACAAGGAAAGGAAGTAAAACCTATGCAAGTTAACCAAGCAGCAGCTAAGAAACTTATAAAAGGCTGAACGTTGCTTCAGTTCCTGTGCAGAAATACCGAGATTCAAGATGGATCACAGAATTTCTTGCCTCTGAATATCTTTGCTATTCCTGTCTTAGTTGAAATTCTAAATTAAAAGCAAAAACCTCTAAAAAAAAGGCTGTTAAGACTGATGCAATGAAATTCTATAATACATTGACTTTGAAAACAAGACCTACCAGATTCAAAATACAGGGCTAATACTGGAAGTGCTGCTACTCTTCTACATAACAGCATGAACCAAGTTGAAGGAAAATATTTTTATTCTATTCTACATCCTGCTGAAGAAATAGACACGGGGAGTATCAATATTTCCCACATGAATGTTATCTTCATACTTTCCAAAGACATAATGACTCAAGGCTGTCAAACTGTTTGAGAGTATTTGAAAAATCTCAGGTTCTTCAAATGGTCAAAGCATCCATCACAGCTTTTATAACTGTTTTTTTTGCCTCGCATCCTTGGGGAAGCAAATGCAATCCAATCTTATTTATATGGCACGTCATAAGAAAAAATAAACAACATGATACAGCACACAATCAATAGGGAGTAACAGTTCCTAAGAAGTGAATACAAACATCAATAAATTGTATTTGGAGAAAAGATGAGAAAATGTAACCAGGCCGTATTCCAAATTAAAGTGGGATATTGTTTCACTGCCAAACATTGTCAATGATGCAAAGAAGGTACAGCTCAGTGCTAGGCAGCTGTAATAAGATGTTCTCAAAGGAAGTCCACTTCAAAAACAGTTCACAGTATGCAAACTTGAGTCATTGTATTAAAGAAAAAAGAAAGAAAAAAGATTCAAACATTTAGGATGTTTTCTGCAGTCTGTGCAATTACACAGCAGAACCACAACAGCAACAAACAACAGGGAAATGGAAAGTAACCTAGTGTACCTACTTGTGCTTGATGTTCCACTCCTGAGCTGTTGAACCAGAGGGTTTAATAGTTTTCCACCTTTCAATTTATTTTTGCTGGTTCTTCGGCGACGGCTGCTTGGTGGGGCAGAGTGAAGGAACCCCATGTTGGGAGGAAGGGGTTTCCCCAACCTAATGTACAGCGCCTCTATCTCATTCTTTTGCTGAGTCTGAAGTTCAGCAATTTCTTTCATATGCCTAAACATAAACAATAAAGATTAAAAACTGTTAGCAATGTATTTGATAGAGCACCACATCTTGACGGCACAGTTAGTTACAAGATGAAACAAAACAGTCCTCAGTTATAAAGACAATCCACTGCCTAGCCAACAGTACATATGAAGTTAGAACTATCTACCTAGCACATGTGGTGGCTGACTTCTCATATGTTCATTTATGAGACAGAATCCTAGACAGCTAAAAAGATGTTCAACATGCTAAGTAAAAACAATCAATTTCAACATGTGATCTAACACAAACTCAACACTATTCCAGAACTTCTATTTTCAAACCAGTGGCTTCAACAAAGTTACCTCTTGAGGAAAATATGTCAGTTTGAAATAGTTCAATGTGAAGAAAAACAAAAGTGTTTCCCATAAAATGGGAGCACATAAATCATTACCTTATTAATGCAGATTTAATGATGCCATAAAGTGAGTTTAAGGTTTTTGTACCACTGTAGTTCTGTTTAAAACAAGAACCATGTTCAGTAAAACTATTGTATCTTAAGCTAAATATTTTGGTTATGCTACCAGATAATGCTAGTTTAGCCATCACATGCCAGGAAAGAAAGATCCAAATTTTAAAAAGCTGGTTCTGGGGACTGGCAGCACAACAAACTCTGTACAGGCTCAGCCAGCCTACCCCTGAGATTGGATAGATTACTACTCTATGTAGTAATCTATCCAATTACAAGAGCTACTTGCATTACAAGAGCTACTGTAAAATTGAGTTCAGGAATAGTGATGGGTCTGTGGATCTGCTAGTCCAAACTACCCTCTCAGAGAATGATATGAAGATAACTCCATTTCAGCTGTCTATGCAGACATCCAGATTACTTTTATGCAGCCTTAACTGGCATCCACATTGGAACCTAACACTACACACAAACATGTTACAAATTCTATTGCTTGCTACCAAAACAATGCAGCTTTTCAGTAGGGAACACTGGACATCATGGCAGAAATTCTTTGCTGCTTTGAAAAAGTTACTATTGAATTATTCTACTTCTAAATGGAATTGACAAATAAATTGATGTAAAATGATGCAGTATGACATTCAGGGGAAAGTCCCAGTGACGCCTAATGTGCTCAGGACCAGTTTACTCATTACAGCTATGCAAAACACACATTTGCTTAGCATATGCAGAGATGCTGCCCAGGTATCTTAACACAATCTACCCTAGCACCGTTTGCAAACCCGACATACTTTTCTCTCAGGTTCTGTAATTCTTTCTTCATATCTGCATCTTCAAATTCTGAGTCATTGTCACTGCTCATGTATGACGACTGCGAGTGGAAAGATGTTATGTTGATGGTAGGAATTTTTGTTCCTTGCCCATTAGGTGAATCGAGGCCTTGTGAGCTAGCTTTTCCAGACCTTTGCAGAAAAGCAGCTGCTTTTTTAATTAAGTCGGTGGCCGCACTACTGCTCGGTGGGGATAGTTGAGCAGCAGCAGAAGCAGCAGCCTGCCGATGGAAAGGCTCATCGGCAGAATCACTCGAACCCTGGTCACAAAGGACATCAACAGAAGAGGCTGTCTGCACCCGTCGGACAGCTGTCTTCAGGTCAGGGCTGGAAGGTAGCTCATCCAGATAGACGTCTGGGGGTGCAGAGAACCTTAAGCAATGCGGCGCTGCTAAAGTTAATTCATCTTGCGTGCTGATTACTGAAAACCTGCCAATAGTTTTGGCTGGTGTACCACTATCATGAGTTTCAGCCTGTTTTCCATAGGAACTGGAGTCTAGAGAGTCATCCCTTTGAAGGTTATTTATCACCCCATCTGCTGTAGATATCTGCATTACATTATCTGTGTGTGTAGATGAAGTTGTAGTCTTTGCGTTCTCGTTCCTTTTAGAAGTTTCCATCTGTTTAGCTATGCTTGGTGATGTAGGTGCAACCTGGAGAAAATAACGGAGATTAATTTTGAAAGTAACTGCAACAACCAAACATAAAACTGTCCATAGTTTCTGCTTACTTGAAGGAGGCCTTTTGCTGGAGCCACAGGAGTTGGAACGATGCTTGCAGCTGATCCTGTTTTATTAGTTGGGAAAAGAAATAAAAAAATCAACGTTTAGAATGCCTTAGTATAGAAAAAGCCTACATGCTTATGATCATAAACTGAAGTCTAATGGTGTAGCACTGAAGAACAATGTAAATATCAATTCCTTGTAATGCAGGATCTAGGATTTTTATTTGTTAAACGCAGTAGACAATAATGATAACAATATAAAATATCTGCAGGTAAATACTCTCTTCAGTCTATTCATTCGGGGAATTCAAATGATAATAGGAGTATGGAATTTCATTAGCCAATTGGATAATTTTAGAGAGAAACAGAAGAATGAAAGCTACATTGGGCCTGCGCTGCACTACTGAGGTATTCTTAATGTCTTGAAAAAATAACTGCTGTCAGATATTCATGCACACAAAATGCTGCAGTTGACCACAAATAGCCCATTACTTCACACCTTTCATTTGACAGATACCTACACAAACAATTTAAAGTGCCTGAAAAGAAGCTAAACACCACATTGCTGAAAGTGCAAATTACAAGCTCAAAAGATGACCATATGGACCACAGAAGCACGTAAGAAGCAAAGTATTATTTGCAATAATCAAGACAGCATTATTTCCCAATGTGGACACTGCTTTTGAAATCAAAGCAATACATGCAAGCCTTTCAGAAAGCTGCTTTCTTATGGCACATTGCACCGAGTGAACATACGGCAGAAATCTGTCACTTCATATTCCTGAAATGGTGAAATACATTCTTGCTTTATGGTATCTAGGATACATTAATTTTACTACACAGCGCTGCATTTCACTTGTGTATGCTCTTCTCTGGCTTCAGTCTGCCAAATTAATGTAAGCAACCAAGAGTCTTCCTCTCACACTGACTTAGGTGGTGGTGGACTGCAGTGATCCATGAGTGTTTTTGGCATTTGACACTATTTAATGCCCCTTATTTTTTCTAGAAGAACTGCACTACTGTGGAGTTTGGGAGAGGCAGTGCGTTAGCTCCAGCTCTGCTGGGTCAGCCAGAGATGTAGCAGGCAGTTGCAGGTGCATCAGTGAGGAGTGATCTCTGTCATCACACCAACCTGGGACCCAGCTTTGCAATGACAATCTGAAAAAAGAAATTACAACCCCTTCCCGACCCATGGCAGCAGCAGTTTCCGGTTCCTCAACACTTAAAACTTCCTGTAACTTACAAGACAGGTAAATAGAGCATTACAACTGCCCGGTTTCTTACTGTGGGGCTCCTACCGTGTTATTATGGAAGTTGCCATTATATCTACAAGTACCTAAAGAAAGGAACTCTTTTCCTAGTTCTCTGTGGGACTCTCTTAAAAACTTAACAAGCATCCTCCTCCCAGAGATGCTACCCTCAACCACATTATTTTTGTGAATGCCTTTCTATGTAGCCCCAGAAATCCAAGAGATGTTCTGATAGATGTTTTAATGGCACCAGAAATTTACTGTTGGGAACGTAGCCTTCCACATAAACACCTACACCACGGGCATATATTATCTACTTATTTCTAGAAGGCTTAGCAGAAGTGAGATATTTAATATTTGTTATTTTGTTATATTACTGAAGGATCAGAAATGCACAGGGCTGGGCACAGCTCTGCAGTTAATCAGAAGAGCTGGCAGCAAGGGGACACAGCAGAAGAGGACCAGGCACCAGATCCATCACTGCAGTTCATTGCTGAGAGGAGCATTACCTTTTCTGCTTGCTGACCCACCTCTTGCTTCTGCAGAATCAGCACCAACACCAGGGACCTCAGACTTTTCAGACTTTTAGTAAAAAGAAAAAAAAAAGAAAAAAGAAAAGAATTTCAGTCTCAGGCACTAAGCAGGAAGCCAATACATTCACATTCTCTCCCTCTCTCTCTCTCCCCCCCCAAACCCTTCTCTATATTCACACTACTGTGGAGTATGACACTACTTTATACTCTTTGTGGAGTGGCCTCCTAGCTTTTCTTTCAACTCCTCCATTTTTTTCTCCCTTGGAAGAAAAAAAGAGGTGGCAGTGTCACAGAGGGGACTGCAACCTAAGTTACTAAAAGCAGGCACTGAATTATATATATGAATTTTGTTTTTGTTCTGTTTTGCTTCTCCAGCCAAACTGTACACTCTTCATCTTTTTTTTTTTTTTTTTCTTTCAGAAGTCTCTCTTCAGAAATTCTATGCCTCTCTTTTCTTATTTGCACAGATTTTAAAAGGACAAGTTCAAATTACTGGAAACACACAACATCTTTCATAGAGAATTTTAACTGCTGTAGGTGGTCATTTATAATTAAAAACAACATTATAACTGGAGACTCAAGTGCAGCCATCTTTTTGGTAAGATACAGCATCTTTCAAAAAGCTTAGACCGTTCATCCAGCTGACTCTACATGGAACAGACTCATCCTTGGTAGTGGTGATGTAATTATCTCCAAAAGTACTTCTTTTCAAATAAGGCATACATTGATCTTCTACCAGAAAGTGCTGCAAATCTTTTGAATATCATCAACTCAACATTTTATTTGAGAGAGTGCAACGCATGTCCACTACTAAGATACTGAGTGAATAATTACCCAAGACTGCCTACTCCAGTAAACAAAATTAAAACCAAAACAAAAACCACAACAAATCAACCCCCCTCAAAAAGCTCACTTTTCCTTGGATGCCCCCCAGTGAAGTCTTGCTCTGCTAAGTTCAGAGGAAGAGAAAAATCATTCCTGGAAGCAGAGCAGTCTCCTACCTACCATGTCTTGCATCAGCTGCAGCACTTGAACAAAACAAAGGGTCCTGAAGTGTTTATTTTATTCAGACTGACTTAGAAGGCATGTATTATAATCACTGCCATTAATTAATACTTAAAAGCTTCCTATAGCAGTATAAATATTTCACATTCAGTGCTACTGTACCTCACTTTTAAAGTGACAGCAATATAGGCTATATTTGGAGTCTAAACTACTTCAGCAACCTACTATGCATTCTAAAATTGGTCATAAATGCATAATATGCAAATTAGACATTTATTATCACCAGCTTCATGACAATGATGCAAAGCACAACTCTATTTATAATCAGTCTTTAGAGAAGTTCTGTTTAACTACTCTAATTCCACCTCATGTACAAACATGAGGCTCTCTGCAACTTGCCTGCTGCTATTTGCATTTGCTGTGGTGTGAGGCAAGGTGAAGAGGGATATCCCCATCTAATAACTACACACAGGAACGAGGAACAGATGATAGTCTGTCAGAGCCGGATGACCAAAAGCTACCTGCTTCATCAGAACTTAATGACTGCACCTCGATGTCTCTTACCTTCTTAAAGTACAAAAAAATTATCACATTTCTGACTGCTTTAGAAACAGAATACAAAGGGAAGAGAATGCATTAAGATATAATGCCACTTTAAAACCCAAAGGAAAAAATCTGGCTTTCACTAATAAGTGTTTATGGAAAATGAGTCAGAATGCATCTGGCAGAGTAAGGACTTGAGAGAACTTTCACAGTGGAAAGTAGTCAGCAGACAAAAGGTGATATACCAGAGAAGCCAGAAACCCATACATATCCTGCCATGGACACTCTTGTTCTGACCTCTGCTTTGGAGCTGTTCATGCCAGCTGGATTTAGGGGTATAAAGGGCAAAGTCATTACTGGACTAACCAGTACTGGGTAAGGTGAGATCTCAGGTGGTACAAGCGATGCAACTTGGGCCTCAGCAGCTTTCACTTCCTGGCCAGTGTCTGCAACATTACAGCCTGGTTCTCTTAAATCCAACACCAACTTGGGAACTTGATCCTCAGTAAACGGTGGCAAGTTAAATTCACTGTCTGCCTGTTCCAACGGCACACAAGTGTCTGGAGTTCCTGCTGATGCAGAGGAAGTAGGGACATATTCCTGGTAAAGCAAATTGCGCAGTTTCTCGTCAAGGCTTTTTATCGTGTTGTCAACGAAGTCCACCCTGGGTGGCCCCTCTCCATCTGACTCCACGGTACATGGCTGCTGCTGCTGCAGCAGGCTGATCCCCACGCCGGTGCAGGTTATGGGCTGCGTCTGGGGCAGCATCACGTGTTGCTGGGATGCAGCCACTGACACCTGAGTAGGACTCTGAAGTTGAGACCCTGCCAGACTGAGAGAATCAGATGCAACAGCTGCAGGAAACACTTGGTTCACAAAGGAGTGCTGCACCATGCCAGGCTGGCTGGCCTCTGGCAAGTGAGGGATCTGAGATGCAGGCTGCCGTTCCAAAACGACAGCATCTGAGAGCACAGGGAGCGGGCAGAGCTCTGCTGCATTTGCAGGAACTGGTGGGACTGATTTGGGTGGCCCAACACTGCAACACGCTATCTCCACATCAGGAATACACATGCCCTCGTCTGCCGGCTGCTGCACATGCTGAACGGGCTGAGGAGTAAGGTGAGCATCGGTGGGCTCCTCCAGCAAGGCAGCATGGGGGGCAGGAGTGCCAGGCTGAGCAGGCATCACTGCCTTTAGTGGAGAATATTCCAGCTGACCTCCGTTAGCAGCCGTCTGCTCCAGGATATTTGGAGCAGATCCCGGTGGTGCTGGAGCTGAAAACTCTGCCTGGCTCTGTAAGCCGGCTGAAGATGCTGCAGCAGGAATTTGTGCCAAAGATGGAGAGGCTCCAACAGGGCTGTCACATACACTTGCTTGTAGAGGAAGCTGCTGACAAGCTAAGACACCAGGCACATCCATCACCGCAGAGCTCACTTGCTGATCATCTGACTGCTCCAGGTCTAGAAAGAATACAAACATCAGTTCAACTTCTGATGAGCTATACTGAGTGAAACGGCCATGGCACAGCTTCCCTGTTGGCTGCAGTGGTAACTACACCTAGCCTTAACTGATAACCACTTCCTCTCAGAAAATAATTGTCACAGAAGAAGTCAAACTAGAACTGAAAATTGCAAATTATGCAAAAATATTTCACTGATAAACCAGCAGTGACTAGACCTTTGACTACCTTATAGTATAAGGCAGAGTTTTAAAGCGCTGGGACTTTTCTGAAACTCAGATAAATATTCCTAATTTGGTTCAGAAGCATAAACACATTGAAAATACATGATTTAAGGAAGGCTCTTCATGGTTGACATAAAAGACACACTTGTTTTGCGTGATAACCATTTCCTAATCAATAGAAATTTTACTCTGAAGTACTTCATCTCAACACTGGAACAAGGACAGGAAGGCCTGGGTTCTTCAGACTATGTGAAGTCTTGGGGATGTAAAATTATTTTCAATTTAAATTGTTAAATGAAGACAATTAGTCCTAGATTTCATAAGGTATACCACTGATAGGATACGGAAGAAGAGCTTTTCTAGATCTCAGGAGTTTATCCTCAACATCTTGAAACTAATGACTGATGAGTGCAGCTCTAAGCCAAGGCAGACATAAGCCAGGGTTTGTTCCTCCCCTCTCCTGCCTTCCCCAGGCCACAACAGCTTTCTAAGGGATAGGCAGGAGTGAAGATCAAAGCCAAGGGACCTTTTTTTTTTCTCCCACTCAGTTCATTAAGCAGCCACCTTATAATTACAAAAAGCTTTTTAGAACAGAAAGGTCACTTGCAGTATGTTTTGCCACACAGCACCCAAGTCTTTTAACTACTAAGTAATATTAGGTAACAGTATTAAGCAGTATCAGATCATAGTAATAAACTACCACAGCACAGGAGCAGTAGATTGCAGCCCTCTGGGATCAAACTAATGTTGAAGTGCCACTATATACATGTTTGCCTGTCATTATTAGGTAACTTATTGAATACCACCACTAGAAAATATCCATCATTTTCTTCCTCTTACTAAATGCAACTATCCCAATTAAATCAAGCAAGACTAGGAGAGAGATGACATAGCAACCTTTGAGAAGAAAATATTTTCTGAAAACTTTGAAGTCTTTTAATACCTGGACCTTCAGACTGCTGTGTACTCTGAGGAACTGGTGGAGAAAATTCTGGTGCATCAGTAGTAGCATTTTCCACAACAGGACATATAATAAACCACCTTTTTCCAGTATGCAAAACTAGAGATGAAAATGAAATAGGAAGTAAACAATAGTTTCTGTTCATTCCAGACCACACATCATAAACTAGTCTTAACTTCTATATTTAGATAGAAAGACAGAATAACTGTAGTACTAGCCAAGATTAAAACAATGGCTCCAATTTGATTCCTATCCCAGAGAAGCCACGATCTGGAAGGGAGACAGCAATACCTCTCGATTCCACCATGTACTTACAGTAAATTATTGGAAAATGTATTTGCAAGTGTTTATTACCCTTGAAAGGGTAATAGTTTCATACACAATTTTATTAGTGGTATTGCAAACAGTTCTCATTATGGAAAAAGTTCTTAATTTTTGTGAAGTTTATCTATTTTAACTAAGGATGAAGAGTTATAGCTAATATTTACTTTCAAGTCTTATCTCAAGGTGTGGCATATGAAAATGGCAAACCAGAACTGTACACACTTTGAACCTTCCACCAGCATAAATATAAAGCTTATGTTAAAAAAAGCTGTGCTAGAAAATTATACGACTTCTATAGGCAAAAAATAAACACTATCTTTTTAGCAGAAAATCTAGTTTGGAAGATTATCCAATTTCTGTACCTGTCAAGTTTTAAATTATCCTTCTTTCCCTGTAAGAATGGAGCAAATACACAGTATTAGCCCCAGTAATAAGAATTTTGGGAACACTGCTTCCTCCTGCAGAGGTTTAAATTTGTCCACCAACATCCACTTAAAAAGAGACTAAAGGACTTATTTTTTTCCCTTCTGCACTTGGCTGTAAAACCTCTAAGACACAATGATGTTCAGCAGGCCATGATTCCTCTCAGTAACACTGAGATAGCTAAAAACTTTCAGGTTAGAAATTTCAAATAAATTACCAATGCAAACACAATCTTTTAGCTGTCTCTTCCAAATGTATTAATTGTTATGAAGAGTATGCTTTCCTGTGCCTTCTTGACTTTTCCTAGACTCATTATCAGCTTGCGTAATTCAGGGCTTTCCTAAATGCCCCCAGATGTTAGACTAATCCAGCTCAGCCCTGCGATCTTCAAGGCTACTAACAGCAGAGACCACTGTTACACCCTTATTTCTAGATATATTACCAGCCACCAGTAGCCAGTGGATGTCTTCCTGAATTAGCAAACTTCTGCATAAACTAATCACTGACTTAAAGCTAGAGATGGAGTTTGTATTCAAATGTATTTTTACCATTCTGTTGATACACGGGTGTCTTCATCTGAGATTGCCGCTTCTCCTAGTAAAAAAAAAAAAAAAAAGGAACAAAAGCAAAACAGAAGAACTAGCTGTCTTGGTATCAATAAAGCAGCGTTATTCCAAGGAATATGTATATTGTAAGCCTTAACTGAGTAGAAGAATTATTCTTATAGCTAAGAAACCTTGTTTTAGCATGGAATATAAAACTAATTTACGGTAAGGGATGTCAAGAAAAAGGAATCAAACTAGAAGTTTTTAATGTTTCTTACCTCATTCATTTCCAGTCTATCAGTATCCTGTTGGGGACTTGTTCCCTGATCAGAACTTCGTTCTCCTTCTGTATCTTCACTGAGCATATCTTCTGCTTTATCAATAATATCTTTCATTTGTTCAATAAATGTCTCTTTTTCACTCTGCAATATGAATTCATTCTCTACCTATAAGGTCACATCAAAATAAAGAGCAAAAGAATAACATTTTTGTTAATGTCTCATTCCACAGCCACCAGAAAGCTTGTAACAAGCCCACTTAAGAATAAATTGGCTGAAGCAAGTTGTTGTAGTAAGAGACTGTGGGCAGCTGTACCATCAAGTCTTACCATGTATGTAGCAATTTCCTCTGGCGCATCGCCATCCAAATCAAACTTAAAAGTCACCATTTTGTGATTGTGTGTTTCGAGCTGGCACTCCACCATCTTATCGCCTGTGTTACAAACCTGCAGACAAAGATTAACAATGATTATTTCTGGCACAACCAAACTAATCCTGAATTTATCCTCAAATAGAGTGTACTTGCATTTAATATGGTCAGTTTGGGTCTGCTGGACTTCTCCTGGCGTGAACGTGCACGTGTAGATTTCTTATGTTTCTTTGAAGACTTTCCTTCTTGTTTTCCACTTCCTATTGCTCCTTCGAAGCTGTCACTCATCTCTTTACCTGAAGCAACATCTGGACTCATGTAGCTTTGCAAGAGAAAGGAAGAAACCCCCCAGGATGAAATTGCCATCACAGATGATGGAGTTATGCACAGGTAAAACAGAAGAAAAACAGACACTAAAAAAAAAAAAAAAGTGAATGTCTGCACTTCTAGACCAAATTGAGCCAGCTATGGAGAGATACTCAGTAAGTGAACAGAGCTACTCTAAGTCAGGAATGTACTCTCGCTATCACACCTAACAAGAAGTGACCTATCAAGGTTGCTCTCAATACCATAGGGAAGTCCTATCACTCTTAATACATCACTACATTCCCTAACCTATTCTCTTTAGGGATCCTTGGGGTCCCTGTCCAAACTACACACTTTCTTATTTTTCTAAGCTTCAGCTTTCTCAACTCCAGTTTGTTCAAACTCACAGCAGAAAGTCTGAACTTGGTCAAGTTGTTTGTCAGAGACAAAGGAAAAGAAAAAACATAGTACAGCACCCCTCAGAGACAGTGTCTCCCATCTCCACAGTTCTCAAGACTGAAAAAAAGGTATTGTGCCACAACATCCCTGATGACCAGTGTCCCAGCTAGTAACAGTCCATTATTTTTAGCAACCAAAACAGTAGCTCCTAACAACCTTATCGTAAAATAATGTGTATTGGAAAACGTCAACACGCAATTTATGAAGCTGCCAGAATTTTCCAAAGATTCATAGAAAATGACTCAGAAAGGAGTCTTGCAAGGTCATCTGACCCATTTATTACTTTAAGGTACGATCAGCTCTATGCCAGTACACACATATGCTTGTGTAAAATTGATCTTATAAACCTCCCTTGAGATTTCATAACCTTCCTGGACAATTTATTCCTGTATTAATTTATTTGTACAGGAATAAAAGAACTTAAGACTAACCTACAGATTCCTACTTAAATTTAGGGCCTTTACTTCCTGTTCTAACTGCAGAAGTTGCACTGAACTGCTTAGTACTACCCCCTTCACAGGTATCTTATATGTGCAAGCATTAGGTCAGGAAAGAGAATACATTCTGCACATCGGATATACCCTGGATCATACCTTTGCTGCAACTGCCAGCCTTTTTATTCATGCACTGTTAACCTTCACTCTACAAAAATACAGCCCAACTTCAACACTGAGTTCCACGTGTATGTGGAAAATAGAAACCTGTCTACAACTACGAGACAGGTTCTGACACAGCCTCCTCATGTTGCTGCAGTCACGATAGTCAGCTTTTCTCACACAGTTCTGGAACAGGCAAATTAGATGATGACAAAAAAATGACATACCTTTCTACAACACATTAGATAGCAAAGTGAATTCATTTTGTCTAACTTTTTCATAGTCAGAACTAACCTATAGTTAAGAAAAATTAGATTTCACTTTCTATGCAGTGTTCAAAAGCAGCAAATTCTTGAGGGGGAAAAAAAGTTCAATTTTAGGGCTGCGGGGTTGCATGGTTTTGTGTCAGACTGACTTTTTTTTTTTTGGTAGGGCAGATAGAAAACGGTAAGAGGGGTCTTCAAGTTAAATTTATGAACTCACCTTGTCTCTTTAGGAAAACAGAAAAGGTCAACAAAATCCTAGCCCAAAGCACAGAGCCCTGCAGCTTTATAATCACTGAAGACAAACCTGGTGCTGGCTCCTGCAATTGGCAAAGGACTCTGCTGCTTACAGATACATGCTGTTCATATCTACCTTATCCACATCCTAGCACGGAAAATTCTGTTACTGCTGCCACAAAGCAGGAGTTGTGGTATGGGAGCAGCAGCATGCCTGCCCCAGAAACAGCAGCCACTGCCCCCATTCAGCTCTCTCTCCAGTCAAGCAGCCACAGCAGCAAGCCTTCCGCTCCTGGGCTCTTCCTCACTACATCTTCTAAACCTTTCTGCTTCCCCTTCTGCTTTTGAGTACAAGAACAGACAGTCAAGGGCTGGCAAAAACTGAGGTTTGCTTATGTTTCTGAGGAGTGCTGAGCTGGCTGTATGAATTATTATTTACCATTACTTCTGCAATTAATGTATTACTGGGCTTAAGTATGAACTTGTGCACTGCAAAGCCACAGAACGGGCTCTGGCTGCATGTTCCAACTCCTGTTATAATGATACATTTGTGAATGGCTCAATACACCGTTCTCACCAATACTCCATCCCCCATAGCATACCTGGGGAAAGATCATTACAGAAGGTGAGGCAGGATTACCCATTCCAAATAGGGAATAAGCTACAGACCCAACTAATGAAAATATCATTATATATAGATTCAACAGCATCAGAATCAGCGATCATACTGCTTCAGTTATTTTAACAAAAATAAATTACATGCTGAAGTGAAAGCTGTTGTGTGTACATCAATGCTAGAATGCAATATCCAAATTAAAGCATGAGAAGTGTTGGAAGAACCAAAACAGACTCTGCAGACAAAACAATTGTGACTTTTTCCCTACACTTGCATCCTTACATCTTTCTTCTGCTCAGCGCCTGCTGCTCCTTCTCCTCTCACCCAAGCCAAAAAACAGGCATTTGACTCAGCTTTGTAAAGATAGAAGGGGAAAACAGCCTCCAGAAAGAAAATATTTCTTATGCCAAATAGATTATATGATACCTTTCACAGCTCTGTGACAGAGTTTGAAGTTTGTCCTGTATTGCCTGCTCCTAAAATACAAGAAAAAGTTGTTTAAGCATTATATTGCTGTATGAAATTTAAGTAAGTTTTATTTAGACATTAGTAATCCTAAAACATTCTGTTTAACCGCTTCTTGGAACTTAAAAATGCCCCATTTGACCCTCCCAACATTACTCCTGACCGCAGCATCAATACCTGTGCATGCTCTTAAGACAGAGACACTAAAATGCCAGTTCCCTCCTGCTGTCTCTGAGGCAGAAGAAGCAGAGAAAGAAACAAAATATTCCTTACCACAGTGGAAAAACTTCAATGCAGGACAAATCCACATCAGCACCTACCTTTCTTTTTTAATGGATGTAAATTATACGCTAATTTGCTTTATTGCTCTCTTGTTTCCTGAAATATGTTAGGTATTTTCTGTATATTTGGCTTATTGTGAAAATTTCCGATGAACTTGCAAATAAGAGACAAAAATTCATTGTTTAAAAACATGGTCCTCATACCATGTCTCCTCTTGTGATGAATTTGTGGTGGTGCTATTACTGGCCCTACTAGTATAATCTTACCACGTATGTAGGTAACATACACAGACACACACACCTTGGTTTGTATATAGCAGTTATAGGTATATACACACACCAAATGTATTAATAAATATATATAATCATATATATACTTATGTAAATATACATTTATAGACATACATAGAAAATCCTTCTATAGACACACTGTCACAAAGAAGGCCCTGGACTGTCATCACTACATATTCATACCAGGGCAGTTTGTAGACCATAGTTAAAAGCTTAGAGGTTAACCAGTCCACACCCCTCATTGCTTATAATGCCACACACTTGCCATGCCAAACTTGACCGCAGTTTCTATAAAACTGCAAAATTAATGAACAGTGAGAACACAGACATAATGTATCTAGATTTTAGTAATGCACTTCATCAAGTGTCTTACAAAATCTCATTTGCCTGATCAATTCAAATTGGTTTGGATATGAGTACTGCCACACATTTAAACAAGAGACAGATAAAAGCGTCATGGCAGAGCAGCAACAATATGTGGTGTTTTGAATATTTACAGATATGAAACTCCTCTTACACCCAAGAAAACCTTAGCAATATATGTCATAAAATCAGCACGGGAAGCACTTGGATCAGTTTGACCTTTACAAAGAAAGTTTGATGCCCATGCACTTTGCAGAGAAGCCAGCTGCAATGATCAGTGCTTACAGCTCATTGCAGCTCCAGGATTCCAGTGTCTCCTGTAACAAAGGGCAACAGAGGCAGCACTTGCACTTGGGGCTGGGTTCTAACTGGAGATTTTGCAGGTATGAGAGGGAGAGAAGGGAGAGAAGAGCACTGTATTGTCACTCAGAAATTCAGCCTCTCCTACTCGAGAAGCCTGTTCTACATTACTCTAGAAAAAGGCGACAAAAGTATGACATTGGATTGGTTTCTTAAATTGCATGAGAGAAGGGACTTAAATTACAGGTGAAGTACAAGAATGAAGTTAGCAAAACAGCCGATACATGTTCCTAGGTATATGATGAAGTGTCAAGACAGACACCTGCCTCAGTGGGCACTGATTTCTCAGGTAATGTGGGACAACGTGCATCCCCCATCACACACTCCACTACAGAAATTAATTTTGTTTATATTTCCAGAAACACTATTGTTTCTGGATACTGTAAGAGGATGGGCCCTGCATTGAAAACTGTAGCTTTGACATCAGCACTGATTCGAACATGAGCTGTGCACAGAGATAAAAGGAAGGCTGGAAAAAAATAACTCGAGTAAGGGATGTGTCTGATACAGCCATTCTTTACATGGGGACTCCACACATGAAGTACTACAGTCTAGTTCTACTGTTTCTGCTACCTACATCTAACCTATAGGATAAAGAAATTCACCAGGAGATACCCTACACCACAGTACAAATAATTCCTGACAAGAACTAGACTGCCACTGGATAGAAGGACTGACAAAATGTGGAACTAGAATCTAGTTTCAGTGCTTGTATCATTCTTAACATCTTCTGGAAGAAAAGTTAAGTGGTACCTCAAATGAAATTCATAGGCTATGTTGTGTAGGAAAGGGATGCAACAAGTGTATGGATGTATAGGTTAAAAGAGGAGATTAATTTGAGAAGATGGAAAGGGTTAATTTGGGAGGAAAGATAATTCAGAACGGAGAACCACAAGTAGAAACATGAAAGCAGAATTGATGAGGGACATGTCCACTCAGAAGCAGAGAACAGATTCAACTTAATTACTAAAATCTGGTACAAATGCCAAAACCTTTAGTTTGATTTGCTTATAGATATCTATTAAAGAATTGAAGAGAAGACATTCTGTCAAGACTGAGGTTTAAACAACTATGGGAGTGGAAACAAAAGTCAAAATAGCAGACAGAAGACAAGCTTCAGTTTTATTGTTTTTCCTTATAAACTGTATCTTGCTTATATGGCCACTGAGAATTGGCAATGCCTATGAGTACTTGAAGAAACAAAAATATCACAGGGCTAGAGTAGAATTCAGGCAATACAGGAGGGTAAAACGCTGATGAAATGCAAACAAGGCTCAAATTGAAGAACATGAAGAGCTTTTACACAATGAAAAATCAGATTATGAAATGGTTTCTTAAGGCAAATGGTGATTGGTTGCACAATGGCTTGAGACATTTAAAACTAGACTGGACAAAACACAGATGGAACTTTATAGAACAGTTTCTTACTGACCCACAGCACTTAAAGAAGGTAATTTCTGTGTGTATTTGCGCTGGACTACTGACAAAGATGTGCTTTGTGGCTGACTTGTCCTGCTGCCTGATTACTTCAAGGAGACATTTCACAAGTAGCAGAAGGTAAAACTTGCCGTTTCCAGCTTCATTGGAAATAGCCAATTATTTGCCTACTCGGAGTTAGTAGCCTCTAGGAGAAGCAGCTCTATGTGGTGAGAGTGGATCATCTCCCTTGTGAAATAAGCCCGTGCCCACAAGGAAGGTTAAGGGGGAGGCAGCACTACCTCTTGCGATGTCTCTGTAACTGCCTGGACAGCTGAGCTGGGAGCTGGGAGCTGCTGACCCAGAGGCTGGGAAAGATCTGGTTGAAGCTGCAGAAGACCAGAAGGCTGAAGAGGCAGACAGTGATCTATGGGCACTGGTGGGCTAGCTGTAGCAAGGCTGCCATGGATCTGTGAAATACTTTCTGGAGCGACACGGGGAGGCAATAGTTCGGGCTGCAACTGCAAAGGCGGTGACATGACTATCGAAGGTTGCACTGGGAGTACCGGCACCTGGGCTGCAGTTTCCAAAGCATACTGAGTATGTCCAGTAATCTGCTGCAACACAATAGACACCTATTAAAATAAATCTCTACTTAGAGTGCTTATGACTTATATGACAAAGTACTAAAGTCACTGCAGTTCATGGAAAAAGGATTACAATTCTGCATTGAGAATATACCCGTGTGGTTTCTGATTGGAAGGGCAACTAAAGAGTTTAGATTTGCTTTAACATGACCAAATAAAAATCAAAGGATTCTTCCTGTACAGTTGTGACAGCGTGTATTTCACAAGCACTATTTTCTTTGTAGAAACAAAACCATGTTTTGCTAAGAAATTAAAATCTTAGATTATGAATTCCTTGTCCTGTATAGTTTGTTCTGTTTTCAGTGAGCACAACACACAATCCATGCAGAGAAAAATATACTCTATCCATAATTTAGATTTTTTTTTTAATGTTGCATATGCACTATTAGCTAATATAGACACGATTAACTCTTTTTAGACAGAACATATGCCAATGCCTTACAGAACACATTGTTTTCCATTTAGTTTAAAAATTTCAGATACAATTTCTCCTGGCACACTAAGGCCTCAATCCTGCAAGCGCTTCCTTGTGTCACACAGAAGAAGTTTCATTTATCTCAGTGGATTTCTTCAATGCTTTAAAATAACTCATGTGCGTAAGCGCTTTGTGGGAACTGGACCGATACGATTAGATGCCAGCTACCTTAGAGACTATGTTGTTATTCTGCATAACAGTTCTTTGAGTTGTACAGTTAAGAACAGAATATTCTCCTTTTAAGTACATTGTGTATTTTTCCAAGGGGACTGAGCTTGTAGGAATAAGGAAAAGGGGAGATAAGAAAATACAGAAGAAAGAAGGCTTTTTTGTACTAGGTACAACTGCATAATTTTTAATTGTTTTTGAAGTACTTGTCATCACCTAGAGATTTAAAATATTTGGACAATTAAAAAAAATAAAAATCAAGACTCCGATGAGAACTAGAACACACAACTTCATTACTGCATGCTCTGTGCAGATTCTGGATATGAGCCAACATTATTATTCCAGGTTTTAAGTGGATAAATATAAAGATGCAGAGTCCTTTGCAACACAATGGTTACAAGACTGCCTAAGTGGAGGTTGTTAGAGTAGTAACTTTGGTGTACAGTGCAGAAGAATAGTGAAATGTTTTTTTCATCTTACATAACTAAAATAATTCACAAAATGTTTCAATTTATTATTTACCTGGGCAAGATTGGACATAAAGGTGCTGGACATCAATTGCAGAAACAGCCCTGCATTGGAATGCCTTTATTTACAGAAATACCTTCCCATTAGGAGCACGTTAAAAGATGAACAATCTATTTTTGAATAATCCTATGTGCTTGTCCATTTTGTTTGCATTAGCTTTTTTTTAATCCTAAAGAATATAATGGAAATCTTCTGTACGTATTTGGTAAATAATGACTGTCAGCACTGTTTGCAAATATCAGTTCTTTAGGTTTGGTGTTTGCCACGCCTGGTTCAATTCTTTCTAAAGCCATCAGAAAAGCTATGGCTAATTAGCTCAGTGGTAACAGTCTTAGGGTCTGCATTGCCTACACTTCCACAAACAATATTTCTGTACCAAATATATGGCTGAAGACAAATTTAAAAATGATGTACTACTTTGAAGATGCCATGATATGGCAGGTTGAAATGAGATGTTATGAATTTTAATCGGTATGTTACAGCAAAGTGATGTAGTAGAACAGAGATTTTCAAGAATGCTATTACTAACAGATTTAGTGCTCTCTCCTGCTTGGGTCAGACTGCATTTCATGTTGTCATACCACAGATGTGGCAATACAAGTGTTTACAGACTCTGTCAACGGGTCCTGAATCAATTCTCTTGTAAACAGTGCTAATGTTGGAAGCTTCATTTTACGCTTCATTTCTTTTAAGGGGGAAAAAGGGTCTGAAGCTAGTGTTCATTCTTGTCTGATAGACTGCTGTCATGCAGATTTCTGAAGTTATCATCAGATGGTCATTTCCTTTGGCTTTACAAAGGACGCTATTCTCAAGCGGGTATACATCAAAACATTTCTATCATTTCACTTGCTTCTGCCAGCTCATCCATATTTTGCCATCTGTATATGAAGTCTATGCATCCTGAGTGTACTGGCAGCAAAACCTCAGCATCAGCAGTGCTGGGTAGTTGCTGTCACGGCTTAGTCACCTCTCCTGTCTCACGAGAATGACAGCTCATGCTTCCTTGCCGCTCCTTTCTAGCTCAGATGGGAGAAAGAAAAGGGAATTCTGAAAGTGCATGTTTCTGCCTGCTTTTCAAAGGCCATTAGATCACTCCTTTTATCTACAATATTCACCTGTCTCTGGTTTAAGACCTCAGTGCTCCACCTGAGTCCAGCTCTAGCTGAACTGCAGTCAGAATCAAGGACAAGGAGTTAACAAAACATCTTAAAAGCAAGAAACAAATCTCCCAATTGCACGTTTACAATGGAATAAGCCCCAGGAATGCCTGCGTTCAATAACCACCCTAGGGTCTAGCAGCGACACAGCCCAACGGCGAACGGATTACCTGGTTACCAGCCCCAGCCGCGGGCAACGTCTGTTCTGAAGGATGAATTATGCTTGGCTGAAGTGACTGAGGAGGTGGAGGTTGCTGCGGCTGGGAAACTGCTTGCGTGCTCTGCGTGTGATGGGGAGAGGGCGCTTCGCTCTGAATTATCTGCTGGAAGGTGGTCTGGTACATCTGCTGCTGGGAGAGCTGGGACACTGCGTGATGTGGCGGCAACGCTGACACTCCCGGCGGAGCCACAGCAAGCAATGGTATTGTAGCAGCTGACATATTTGGCACTATTGTTTGGCAGGGCAAGACCAGAGAAGCCACAGTTGTATGAGGAAGATTCACTGCCTGCATGGGGAGGGCTGGGGAGTTTGGTGCCATAGGCAGAGTGGGGTTCATGGGGAGGCTCGGTAAAATCACAGCTGGAGCAAAATATTGAGAAGGAGCAGGTATGGGGGGCACGTTTGCAGCAGGTATATCAGAGAGGTTTGGAGGAAGGTTGTCAAGTCCTGCCAGAGGAGTAATTGCAGGAATGACAGGAAACTGAGGAATCTGAAAAAAATATAATATCACATAAATTGCAAGTGCTTTCATTGATGGTACAAAGTAGTTTCATTTGCCATACAAGTATGTAAAGATCACCTGTGCCATGATGATAATTATGTCTGTTTGTTAATCACTTCCATTTATGTCCTGATGTTTATAAAAAGTACTAAAAACTTAATTGTTCTTTAATCATTAGAAAAAGAGCAAGAATTTCAGTTGGGGGGGGGGCATTTTTACACCTTGGGAGCTTAAAACTATCTCTCAAGCCAGTTCGAAGCCTTCAAGCAACATCCTAACTTAAAAAGTTGCTTTCGTTTTAACAGAAATTAAAAGGAATCAGAGCAGACAAAAATGCTACATTCTTTCATGCAAAATTCAATGTGACAATATAAAAGTCTTATCTTTAAAAAGGTTGGTTGCATCCCAGGCAGCACAGGGAATTCTGTAAAAGGGTTTTTTAAAATCAAAACCTCCCAGTGACACAGCAGACCATGATAACTGCACTGTTATCATCGAAGCAGCTCGCTTCTTCCCTTTTGGGTAAGCTGCTTCACATCACAAAGGCTGTCACTAGCAAACACAACAGCTCCAACAAACCGTTCCAGGCCACAGAAAGGGTCCATCCCTGCTACTGAACACGGAAGCAGGTCTGAGAGCTGGGAGAGGTTTAGGGAAAGTGGTGAAGAGCTCAAACACAAAAAAGGGCAACTTCTCATGCTCTAAGGCCTGGGATGGGAAAAGAGTACACCACAGGGGAAGGTGCAAATAAAAAATAAAAATAAACTAATGGGATTATCCAGGCATGACACAGGATTTTTCACAAAGTATATTTTTGATTCTCCAAACAAAAAAAAATAGTAAGGAAAAGGTGTATTCTTATGGACTAAATAGGCATGCATTCAAAATAGCCATACAAAAACTGCAAATCATATTATTAGCTGGAAAGCTTCACTCAAATGGATGTATTCATACGCAGTTTTCAAAGGTATTACCTGGGAAGGGGCAACGGGTGGAAGTTGTGGCACAGTTGAAATCTGAAGGGGTTTTAGTGGTGTACTGCTAGCTGCCACCTGAGAGGTCTGAGGTTGATACTGGGGCAATAGATGGGTTGCAGGCTGGATTGGACAGACTGGCTGACTGGCAAGCACCTGCTGCAGAGGAGTTTGCTGTGATATGGGTTGCTGCCAGGAAAGAAAAAAAGAACAAAAATGGGTTATAGCATGTATATTATGAAAGAATCAGTTCACTGGACATAGCCACAGCTTTCTCTCAACATGTTTAAATGCAAGATACATTACCTGAAAAGACAAGTTCTAACTGTCTTGGAAAGGTTATTTGTAATGACTCAGTCGCTAAATCCCAGAGATCATTCTAGTTGGCCCAGTAAAATCCCCACCTACTGAGTTCAAAGATTCCCACTACACAGATTATACCCAGCTAATGTTGGCACTTAAAAGCCAACTGCGTAATGCAGCAGGCATTGAAATATACAACATATTATCTGGGATGTGAATAAAACAATAATTACAGTGAAGGAATTGTTAGTGTTAGGTCAGAGGTTGGACTCGTTAATCTTGAGGTCTTTTCCAACCTAGGTGATTCTGTGATAGTAAAAGTTCTAGCTGGATCCCAGGTATTTGTGAAGTGCTGGAGTAACAGTGGGCCTGCCAAAGAAGCAGTTTTATCATTTCATGGGAATGGTGTTCCACTGGCTGGCCAAATTCTATACAGTAGAGCAGAAATAAAAAGCTGCATTAAAGCTGAAAATAACCAGTAAGTTTCATGTTTTTCATGGTACTGATATCTCCCTCTTCAATACAATTAATTAATGCTGAAAGTACTTAAAAAAAAATCTTCTGTTTCAGAAGTATGGCACTGAGGCACCAAGCTGGCTCTGGCCTGACCTACTTGGGACCGCAGGACTAATTGATTAGCCCAGGCTCTGCAGCACATAAAACCTCATGCCATGCTTGATGTTCAAAAGGTGACTTTCAAACGAATAGCCAAACAGCACAATCATTCATCTTTGCCACTTCCACCATAAACCTGTATTATAAAATTTTGCTCTATACTTTTTCAGTAGAGAGATTCTTCAACCAGAATTTTTAGGTACATTAACACAATAAAACTGTATGATGTGCATCAAGGAAGCCAGTTGCCACCCCCCTTTGAACTGCTAAAATTCCACTGCAGATGGTAAGTTGCCAATACAAGGATCAGTGAACCAAGGAACATTTGGCTACTGGTGCCTATTGTTTGGGGCTGAATGCACTGAATGCCACAAGCAGTGTAAGACACACTAGAAGGCACTGTATAGGTGTCAAATAACTGCACAACATCAGTTCATCTCCCGCAGCATTTACTAGTCTCGGCTGAGTATTTGTCCTGCCACATTAAAGAAAAAACAAAGAACTGTCTCTGCGTTGCAGTTCCTGCCATTCCAGGTTTGGAAGAGCAGGGGCATTTAGCCAGGTGAAATCCCAAACTCCAGGGAGTGGCAGTGCAGGTGCAAACACATGGCATGGCCAGAGCTGTCCTGACACTGGCAATGAGCAAGGAGGAGACAGCTGAGATGAAGCCCAGATGAGGCACTGAGCCTTGGTGGGGAGCACAAGTAGCTCCCACAGCATGGGCTCTGCTCCCCAGACCACTCAGCTCTGCAGCAGGGACCCTCCTTCCAGGAGCAGAACAATGCCTGAGCCGAGCTCAGGAGCAGAACAGCGCCTGTGCATGGTGCTGCACTTGGGCTGATAAACCTGGCCAGCACACAAAGCCAGCTCAGGTACCTCGGCATCTGTGCTGGGTTAATCTGCAGCTCAGACAGGCGGCCAACAGATAACTGGGAATTGGGCACACTGACACCGGCTGTTCAACCTACCTTCCGTGTGAGAGGACACTTAAAAGCAGAAAAACTGCCCAAATGGAGCTAAGGTAGCTAACTAAGACCTCCATTTTCAATTCAACTTGTATTTCACAAAGTGCTTGTGAAGTGGATCAAGCACAGGGAGTGCAAAAAGTCCAGATGAACTGCGCTAATTTTGCCTCATTATAGCCTTAACATAAGTGAACAGACACACAAATTGAAAAGAAAAAAAAATTGAGGAGATGCTATATTGATCCCATGTCTGAGTCAGTGTATATTCATAAGAGATCGATATATTTCATTCTTTTAAACAGACAAGTTTTAGCACCCTGATTTCCCATCCATTTGCTAACATGCCCTACCATCTGTTTACAAAAAGATTGCAGTTTTCCACTGCTCATAGTGTCATGCACGAAGACACATTATCTAGTGCTCTACTGGATTTGGCCTTAAGGAATATGTTCTGTGCTGACTGCAAAACCAGTTACTATTCCTATAACTTATCACTGTCTTCAAAGTAGGTCTTCCTAAAGGCAACCAACTAAGAGTGACACAAACATTTAAGAATTCCTATGTAAACGCCAAAACCAACAAGTGTTACACTGTCACTGTAAAGCTCCAGAGGCCACTACAGAGATCTCCGCAATGGGAGAGGTCTTAAGTTTGCTTGAGAAAAAACAAAACTTTAGGCTGAAAGAACCATATCATCCCTGCCCGTTAGAATAAAAAGAAAAAAAAATCTAATACATCATAAAATTTCACATAAGCATGTGTTTTTCAAAGAGACCAAATCACATTGTTCCCATACTGATGCTTTCAGAAGAGTAGGGCATATTAAAAAAATAATAACATGTAACACCAATAAATACTGATAACTGGAGAGGTATGAAGAGATTTGTTATGTGTCAGACACAAAGTATGCAGGCATTTCTCAGCCTTGTCAACAGTTTCTTCCCAAGGAAGCCAATATTTTGGTAGGATCACAAAAATGAGCCACAAATTAGCACATTATATAGATCTGTGGCTACACCTCTTTCAAGCTGATACCACCTGTGTACAAGGAAGCAATTGTAGCCTTCACAGATGTCCATGCTTGAAAGAGGTGTTGTACAGAACTTGTTGGGGAATTCGATAACCCAAAATGCACAGAATTACTATTTGGAGACAGCTCAGAGGGAGACAGATTCCTCTTTTCGAAGATAGAGGGATCTGCGGGATGTTTATAATGAGCTACATTTAACATGCATGCACAACAGCGTCACTGAGTGTTTGAAGACAACTGACACCAGTACTAGGCTTGCTTTCTGACCTTTTAAAAATACTTTGAGCTAGAGGTGCCAAATTATAGTGCAATTAATACAAATCCTATTTCAAGGTATTGAACACTGATTGTGCTCAAACCCATTACTCTTCTGTGTCTTAAACTCAAAGCCCATCCCTGACCCTACCTGAGGCTCTAAAGTGATGGTTTAATAGTTTGAAGTAACTCGAACTTATCATAGGTGTCAGCTTGAGCAGAGCATGGCTAAAGACTGGGGTGAGAAAGGCGCTGTGGGGCAGCAGTCAGCCTCTCACCTGCTGGCTGGCAAGCACTGGCTGCGACTGCCCCAGCTGCAAGGAAGCGACGGTGGTCGGCTGCACCACAGGGAACGTCATCGCTGGCTCCTGGTAGTGCTGGGGTCGCTGGGGCACGACCGCAGGTGGAGCCTGAACCACAGGCAGGGCAGGCTGCAAGCAAGGAGAGCACAGAATTAGGGAAAAGAATAGCCCTGATGCTAAAAGTCTCTGCAACTGTTAGGGATACACACTCCAGCAAATAGTCTACTCAATACTTGGTTCAAATCAGAGGAAAAAGACATAATGTGAAGGTGTTATGCAAGGAATGGAAAGTTTGTTAATCTAAAAACATGGAAAAAAGCTGTCATTCCAAAGGCCAATGAGACAACCACGCTGCATTGCATTTCTTTATGGAAGCAAGCATGCAAGCTAATAAAACCACTGACAGTACATACACGGTGATGAAGAACATAACAACAACAAGCCACTAAGTAGGTACAACAATATCTTCACAAAGACACTTATACTTTCATAAAGAATCTTGATCTTTGAAATAAACAGGTAATTTACTTGACATTGAGGCCAAGAAAATGAATAGAGAAGTGAAAAAAATAAAACAACCGGTGAAAGTAAAAACAACAACAAAAAAGAAACACAGATAAGGCTTGTAACAACAGCAGTTCTCTAAAACTTCAGCTCCAAGTAGGTAAATATGTTGAAAATAAACAGTATGTCAGACTGATATTTAAAAGCCTAAAACAAAAAACCAACTACAGCTCCAGCTATGTGCCGATATGTTATCTTGGTAAATAATCTCCCAGAAAAATACACTGATACTTATTCTTTCTTGGAAAATGGAAGATTTTGAGTCAGACGTGAAATTCCCAAGAAACACAGAAACTCTGGAACATTTTATCTATGATACTGCAGAAAGAAAAATAAATATGGAAAACTCACCAAAAACCAAAGAGCTATTTTGCTTATGAATAAAGTTATTATCCTTTCAAAACCTTATTCAAGAAGAAGTAATGCATTTAGGTTCAAATTAGAGATGTATCAATGGAAAGAATAAGTCTGCTCTAAAACAGCAGTCTGCACAGCTCAATTTAATAAAAAAATATTTTAAAATGTGCCTTTTGTGTGCTACATTAAGTTAGTGCTTCATGCAAACAAGGAATGAGGAAGAATGCATCCCTGCAGAAGTATGCACAGAGGAATGGTGGTTTCCACAGTGGAGGGAGCTGGCTACAGGTTTTTCCTTCAGGTAAATGGAGTCATGTTTCAGTGCATTCACAAAATACAGTTCACAATTTCTTGCAGGCATTTTGGAAAATACAAGGTAAAACCAGGGAAAGTGAAGCACTTTCAAAGTACGTTGGGTAAATCTGGATCAAGCAGGAAAACCACTGGTCCTGGATTTCATTTTTCTTCTGTTATATCAAATAGCACAAAACAAAAAAATTAACCTACCACATCATTACTGTCATTTTTACTAGGCAGGCTGCTTCCACTGCTCCAGGTAGCTGCAGTCACCCAATTGTTCTCTGCCAGTGGTGTTTTGCCAGAGCAAACTTCACAACAGGGCTGGAACAGTCCAGGCATGTTGACTTCTCCACAATCAGAGGATTCACAAGGCAGAGTACTTTCTGCAACTCTTGCAGATCTCACGGGAGAACTGGTCTTCTGGCTAATTATGTATTGTAAAGATTCATGTAACACAGGCAGGTCTAAACTCCTGCCACATGGCCTGCTTATTTGGGGAAGAGGTTGTGACACTGAGCTGTCTGGAAGCTGGCTGCACAGGGAGTGAGCACTTTCAATAGGCATCACAACTTTTGACACGTTTTGGTCTCTGCCAGGCTGAAATAAGTAAGGTAGGCATGCCTGACAAGACTGCTTAAGCAAGACTACCTCAGCAAGGTTTACTGAGAACCCCAAAGCCATTGGTGGTGATGTGCCTGCTTCCTCTTCTCTAGTCTGCAGGGCTGTGTTCCTCTCTCTGAGTTCTTGGGGAAGGGACATCATATCTGGAGTCAACCCCAAGACCGAATCACTGTGGCAACGAGAAGCACACGGAGCACTGCCTGTCACATGTGCAGGCTGCAACAGGAACGTGGTGTTGCTGCAGTTTCTGAAGGACATACCACACTTATGGCGTACCTCTCACTGGAATCACCTGATGATTTATGTTCACTCACATGTGTTTATTCTTGCACCAGTAGTTCCATTAGCTGCTTTTGGTCAAGGTCATAACAGTATGAAAGTGGGAACAAGTGTGAATGTCTGACTGGGCTTCCAGTCCTTGATTTTGGAACCTCAATAATGGAAGTACCTCGCCGTCTGTGCGATGTTAAATCCAAACCCAGAGCCAGAACGGCAGTGAATGGATGTTTGACCCTCGTCACAATGGGGAGAAACATCATATTAAGAAGCTCTTGAACAAGTGAAGAAAAAATGCATGGCTATATTGACAGTAAACAAAACCAAACAAAACAATTCTCAAATCTAGGCATGACTTTAAAACTAGTATTTCCAAAGCTGTTACTATAGCTCAGTGAAAACAGATTGATGATGCTTTTTAACTGAAAAAAAAAAATAATAATAAAATAACAGCTGCCAGTGAAGCATGTCTTAAGAATGGTGAAATGAACTGCAAGTACATGATCTACTTAATGCGTGGTTTAGATCAAGTAAAAACACCGACTAAGCAAATCGCCATTGGTAGAAACAAGTGAGGAATATATGAAGCAAGCCCTGGAATTCATTCCTACTGACAGCAGAGTATAAATTGAGTCCTTAAATATAATCTGTGATAACAGAACAGTTTTGAAAAGCTTTAGACTTACCCCTGAGGGCTGCTGGTAGTGCCCCAGCTGCTGAAGGCTATGGGGCAAGGCCTGGCTCTCACTTAGCGGAGGGCTATATACCCGTTGAATAGCAGGAGGTACTGAATCGGGTAGAGATGAGTAGATGACGCTTTGCTGGCTGCTCTGGGAATCTGAATAAACAGTGGACCCCTGACCACTGTCAAATGTGCTGTCAGCTGAAAGAAGAATATTTTTTGTATTACAGGCTCAGCAACTCCAAGTGTTCACATAATGATTTCAGAGCAAGGTCAACATTGGTTTATGTAATTTGCACTTTACTAACCTAGCCCTTTACATTATATAAATAAATTATACAACACAAATGTTATTTTCTACAAAAGGCACACACTGCTCCTTCTAAGCCAAAAATCCCCATGGATTTCCGTCTACAACAATACTTTAGGCACATCGATATTTCCTTTAAAGGGCACAAGGTTGACATTAAGAATTGCAGATGTTTATGGATTTTGTACAATGAAAAGATAGGAAACCCCAATTGTAATGTTCATAGCGGGTCATGGAGTCTTGGAGTTAGTTCTTCTAGGAATGCAGTAATTTTAATATCTTTGTGAATTAGTAGTATTGAAAAACCACAAAATTCTTCAAACTATATGCTTTGTATTAGTTAAATAATAACCAACTTGAGCAATACCTCAAGATGATGAATGGATAGCAAAATAATTCAATTGTATTAAGGGAAAACATACAATGAAGAAATAACAGAAAAACGTATTACGGATTTTTTGATTGATGTGTGTGACACAAAGTAAAGCAGCATCATTTAAGCAAGTCTGCAAAAAGAGGCCCTGCATCACAAAGCAGCAGATTTAGGGCTGCACTGGCTATAAACAGACTAAGTAGCAGTACAAGAACAGATCCTATAGGAATTACAAATGAAATGCATCCTAATTTTGTTATTTGTAAGTGGAAAGCTTTAAGCTACCTGTATTTAAATCAAAATCACGTAATGAAATACGAGAGCTACCTCAGTCCAGCTTTGTGGCAATTGAAGAGGACAATTCAGAGCTCTGTCAGTGTTTCTCATGCTAAATCCAACTAATCTGCAGAATTGCAAAACTGTGGTATTGGGCAAGTGTAGTATCTTTTGTTGAACAAAAATAAATCTTATAAGTGTGCAATTGAGTATTACTATTTTTAAGATGTCTTTTCATGGCTTTTGAAGCCACATCTATCCAGTTTCTCTTGTTTCTTTTTTTTTTTTTCCTACTGTTTTTTCATTTGAGAAATGGCAAGAGACAACCAAGACTGTAGCTATAAGTAACCAAAAGGCAAATGGATTGTAACAGAAATTTAAAACCCCACACTGAAAGAGAACTGTTACCAGAAAGTTTATATCCTTTTTTCTCCAACACTTTGCATCTTCTATTTTTCCATATTTTGAGTAGGTTTTTACTTATTTAGATTTTAAATAACAAATAGCTTTAATAGTGTCAGTGATAAAATTTCTCCTCAGTATTTATAAACTCATCTCCCTACTATTTTTTGCAAAATTAAACTCACCTCCCTATTTAGCTCATGTACAAAAAGAGTCAGCACGGCCCTACTATAAGAAGGCACAGATTTCTGCACCATACACACTTTCATTTTATTACAATTATTCAGGACCTCAAAGGAACAAAACAGAATATGAAAGAAAATGTTGAAAGACATCCAACAGTAAATTGTTGAATAATATCAAATATTGATTAAGAGTTGAGGAGCAGGAAATAAACCAGGGGTGTCCTATTTTGCATCAAGTTCTGCCAACTCGTGACCAACAGAACCATGGGAGGCACGAGCAGTGTCATTGTACCATTGGAAACAAAGAATTGTAATTAGCGTTTCTCAAAGAAATTAGCATAAAATAAATACATGATCTAAGAAAATGAAGTGACAACAATTTAGCTTCAGAAAAAAAAAAAGCTTTGTAAATACTGCAACATTCTTAGATTTATGCAAATATGGCATTTCTCCTATCTTCTGAAGGTTTGTTTTCTTGTAGAGGCATGCTTGGTTATTTTAGTATTCAGAGCAGACCTCTGTATAGCAATTTATACATTACCTGAATTAAAGTAGCAGCTGTCTCTTTGCTAAAGATAATGTGCCTTTAATTTAAATACACTTGCATAAAAGTCCGGAACAGTAGAACAAAAATATCATGATAATAGCTTAGTAGAATAAGTACATCAGATTTTACCAGAAAAACTGGCTAGAAAAAAAAATCTTACAAAATTTCCAAGCTAAAATTATCCAGCAAAATTGCCTTCAAGATGTTTAAAACTACAAATACATTAAGATTTTCATAGCAGAGCTTGACTTGCTAAAAAAGGGGACAGACATGGGATCAAGTTTTTTTAGCTAGCTAAAACCACTACTTCCTCATGCCTTGCCGTTTGCTGGAGATAAGTCTGATGCTCACAAGTAAAATGAAGAAACAACAAGCTCTGCAAGCAAGGCAAGGTAGTTCTTTTTCAGAGATAGACCACAGTCAGTGTTTGAATTTAAAACAGGAGATGGAAATCCACTTGTCTTTAAATAGCCCAGTGATTAGTCATTATTTGTGAATCGACCACCATCTGAATGTAACGAGTTGGCAGATCACTGGTTTGTGGTTGTCAGGGCTTGGAGGAATGGAAGCAACTACCTACTCTGGCCCCCACTGTTCCCCAGTGCACATCCAACTACTTCCTTGCCTCAGATCCATGAGCTCAAAATGAAATAAATAGCCTGGAGGAACAGAGAAAGCACCTACATCATGACTTAAGAACCCACAAAATAATTGTCAGCCCACAAGGTGGGATGTTTCCAACAAGTGTGACCAAACCATAGTTATTTCCCACCAAAAAAAAAAAAAAAAAAAAAAAGGAAATCTTGAGTTATACCACATACCATTCAGAGGTAGCTTTTTTCTGCTGTAGATCTTTGCACAGCTTCACAAAAACGTCACACAAATTATCAAGAGTAACTCATAAAATGCAATAAATTGCAGGAAATGTTTTTTTTCCCATGTCTAGCAGTAGGTATCCTTGCTGTTCTATTTACAAATATATTAGTATACATTTATTTTTTTCACATTTATTTCTATTGAAGAAGGAGCTATCTCCATACAATGTTTTTTTCATTTCAAAAAGAGTTCAAGACACTTGTGGTCTCTGAGCTAATGTGCAAAAACATGCCTAATGTTTCACTGCTGAGCTCACGTTACTCTAGATTTTTACTGTAGGACATTCATCATCCTGCACAGACAAAGTTAACATGAGACTTACATGCAACAGATGTGACGCTGGTGGGCAGGTTTTGCTGAAAGGGGTGCTGGTCTGCCTCAGGCTCCTCCGACTCAGACAGGATATGGTGACCGGTGTGAGAAAGGTATGTGACTTGAACCTGTTGTGCCTGTGGGGTCTTCAGCTTCTCCAAGCATTCAGAATCTCGACGTTCCTCTGATTGTATTCTAGGCCAAATTCTCTCTCTTCTCCATAGTATTAATGCTACTCTGTCACGTATTGACTTTGCAACTATCTTGAGATCGTTTTCATGGAAAAATCCAGAGTCAATCTACAGAGGAGGAACAAACTTAGCAAGATCATGTGCACACAGAGGTGCACACATACAAGTACACACATCTATTAATGGAATCTCTTTCTAACAGAAAATACCACTTTGAAAAAAAAAAAAGTTACAATTTCATTCCTCACTAGAACAGGAATTCAAAGAGCTCGATGGTTTTATGAATTAAACTTCTGTCCCTAGTGCATTTTAAAACAGCAATATATAATTTCTAAGACCTGAACATAGATCTGTTTAATTGACCAGTTAATATACAATGATGAGAACAAGCTTAACACAGATGGGTGTTTTTCTTTTTTTTTTTTTTCTCCAAAGGTTAACAAAATAGTCAAAAGAAAAAAAAAAAAAAACCTTTTGAAAAATGCCCTTTGAACTGCAGTAAATCTTATTACCATTAATCAGAATTTATTGCCTTAACCTTTCTAGCATACACAGTTCTCCCAACTGCTGTGCTTGATTTCACAGCAAGTCATAAAAGAAAACGTTAACAGAGTTTAGCCTCAAATTAACTTCTCTTAAAAGGTGAAGTCAGGGAGTATTGACTGACTTCTTATAAAAGCTTTTGCTTATCATTGAGTCAAATACAGACTGCTCACATTTGACTGAAAAGGGGAGCAAGATTTCTCAGAATTCATTCGCTCATCAGACAAAGCGGAAAATTTGTCTTTTGCTCTTTGTTTGCATTAATCTCCTTGTCATACTCCTACAAATAGGAGCACAAACGTTAGATCAATAGCGAGCTGCCAGAGAATTGTATGTTCAGATCTGCATCTTCTGAAAGATGCATATTCTACAGATTTGGAAGCATTTATCTACCTGGAGGAAATTTAGAGGTTGTCCTTCTTTGCTCTTGCCCAAACACAACACAGTTTTACAGCTTGGATTTTTCGATGTCTCAAATCAAGTAGTTACAAAGGAGCTTAAAATACAGCTGCAAATGGATGTGGGTATTTTCCAGTGCCAATGCCCTCAGACCTTACTGACATTCCTGAACTGCTGATACAGCAAACGCTAACAACGGGAGTGAGTTACTATAGAGATGAACCACACAGGTCCAGGGAACCTTGTATGGTATTAACCGAGGTTGCCAGCAGATTCTTCTTTGCAAAGCTTAATAGGAAGGCACTAAAAACCTGGTATATTAGAAAGTTCCTAAACAATTCTTATGCCTATATCTCTACTCAGAGAACGGTTAACATTTAATGAAGACATGCCATTTTACCGTACAACTGGCTTTGAAACAGGTTGCAAACCCAGCAGAGCATTTCAAGTTCTTTTTGCCCACAACATTTGGATAGTTTAGAATGCCTGACAACTGAAAACCTCATCAATAATGATAAACAATTTCCTGTACTCAAAAGATCTCCTGCATTATTTTCTTCCACAGCATATAAATCAACACAAACTGATGAAAACACATGGCTGTGGTGTTTCACAAGTCATTAGGACAAGAAAAAGACATTTAGGAATGATTGCCCATCCAACAACCTCAAGTTTGTAAGTATTTCACATGCACTCAGGTAATTGTTAATGTAATTGTAAAATGCAGGCTTTAAATTTGGGAAAGGGGACTTTTGATACTACAGCATCACAGTAGTTTGGGAGTGATCTTCAAAATATACAAGAAGTACTTCCTGCTTAAAAATAGATATCACAACTATAAGCCTGGTACACTACAGAACTTCAAATCTCCAAATGCTTCCATAAATATTTAAATATAAAGGTAAGATATAACAGTAATTAACTGGACTAGAGCAACTTCAAAATTAAGTTCTGTAACAATAAACTACTGGAAAAATATCGGATCTATTGCAAACTAGTGACAAGATGACAGAGAAGCCTGATTTCCTCTCATTGATTTTTGGATACATGGTGGTAAGTCCAAGCATAGTAAGGTAACATTACCAAAATGACTGCCTCCTAGGCAGAACAGGAATGGTGATGCCAACATCATTAAACAGGATCCCTTGAGATTTAGGGTATAATAATAGGAACATATTTGCATGCACAAGAACATTCAGACCCTTGACTAAGGGCTTACTGGTTCTGTTTCCACAACTTTAGAAACAACGGCAGTAAAGACATCTTTAAAATATGAATTCAATGATTATGCATTGAAACTTGAACACAAGAAATAGTTTTTTTCTAACAACACAAATTATGAAGATACAATTAAACTTTTTGTTAAAAAATATCCAAAGTATACTCCTAACTCTTTGCAGTTGGCTTGAATCTAGCTTTCTAACTCTTTGCAGTTGGCTTGAATCTAGCTTTCTATTTATGTTTAGTGATAGAGTGACTGAGCAGACTTCCTCCTCATCTATATTCCTCCTAAGTAACACTGATAGAAAAAACAAAGTGTTTTGAAAAATTCTGACCAGAATATTTTTGATTGATCTTTTGAACTCTTCTAATTTATTTCAAGCTGCTGTCTGAAATTAAACTGAAATTAGCAGAAGACTTTTCAAAATTCAGGAACAGAAGATACCTCCTTGGTCCCTAAGTGACTTGCTATTTTGAAACGCCATTTCATGTATCTGATTCCATGTTCAGTAAACATCTTTTTCAGTTATTAGTTCTTCCCCATTTACCCTTTCTTCTAGCATTCACTCTAAAAAAGCAATGCAAACTGCTTAAACAATATCTAGAATGGTTTAAATGGAAGTTACTTTACCAGACTTGCTCCTGCTGTCGTTTGAGATTTATGCACTAATTACATATATATTTTTGTCAGGAGAAGTTTATTTTACCATTTCTTGTGCAACATCATCAGGAGTTTCCTTCTCCAGATCAAAAGTAAACTCAATGGCTCCATTATCTTTGGGTTTTCCTTTCAGTTTCTTAGGATCTTCTACCCAGAGTCTTAAGGCAATAGAGGATTTCCTACCATGGTCTTCTTCTGCAAGTTCCACTCTTACCCCAGTATCTTCAGCAAAAAAGGCATGGCTTAATAAATCTTTAATTTCATATCTGCAATGGACATAAAGAATATTCGAATACTTCAAGTATTAAGCACTTTCAAAGAACTTCATGACAATAAATTTGTATTAGAGGCAAAAACATTTACAGTCTTTTGGTGCTTATCCAAAACAACTTGTGTTACTTGCATAAAGAGGTAGTATTTCTGGTTTTACTGAGGATTGCTGAAAAAATGGCATTGCCTATTTCACAAAGCTTCAGCAATATTCATACACCATAAACATACATAAACATAAATGGAGATTATAGTTCAACTTTCCTCAAGTATCTAATCTTAGTGAGTTCTAAAATGAGGTTCTCTCTAGATAATCACCTAAGGTTCCTAGGACCTGTATTTCTTAAAGTTAAGACATATATAGAGGCCAGTATAAGAAGATTAGGTTTTTAAAACCTAAGATGGAAACAGGTCACAATTTATCTTCATATACAGACGAATCTAAAGGGATGTTGTCAATCCTCTACCGCATTAGTCAGAACCAACCTGCACCACGCTTGATGCTCCAGTCAGAACCTCCTGACTGAGATCCTATGGTTAGCTATGCCACTCATCCACAATTATGCTTTTTGACATTACACTTTAAAAGTCAGAGAGACACAGCAATGAAGTTTATTCTATTATCCTGACAGCAAAGTAGGCAATCATTTATATTTTTATTTGCGTTCTGTATTTTTCCTGCACAGAGGAGACCCAGAGGCTAGAACAGAAATCCACAGTCTCAAAACTTCTGCATATACATTATTTAATACAAAACTTGCTTATTTGAAACAAACCTTTCTTCCTTATTTTTGCAAATGCACTCCCCAATTATCTCCTTAATTTCAGGATCAGTAACTTTCTCAAAGCTTGCTGGCTTTATACCCTAGAAGGATAGGAAAAAACCAAGTTAGTCTGAAAAAGAATGACATTTTAGCTCTTCAGTGAGAATGTTTTTATTACATTGTGCAGCCAATTCAACTCTTGGAATAACTAATAAAGCTGATTGTCTAAATTTAAAACTAAAATGAAGATTTAGAGCTATATTTCTAAGTACCGTTGCACTTCAGGCACATTAGTTTGTACATGAACTCAGTCATACACCATACAAATCTCCTTTTTCTTTACTAACACTTGCTAACTTTTCTTTTGCATCCTGGGGATTCTGAAGTCCTTATTCAAGAAACAGCCTTAACTCTCAAAACAGTAAAACAAATAAAAATATTTGTGTTTTTCTTCAGATAGCCAGCTGCAGGTCAAATATACCTTTGACAACCCACTGACTATTCCAAATTCCTGTTTTCCACAAACCTTATGCTTTTCTATGCCCCCCAGTACTCTCAAGAGCTCCCCCTCCCCACTTCAAACCAACCCAAAGCCAAGTATGGCAAAGAAAGAATGTGCTCAACAGCTCTGTGTTGCTCTTGCATTTTCCCAAGCACATTGCTAGAATCTTATTGGGAATGAGTGAAAGGACAGGCGTAACCTGCAAATTGACATTAAGTTAACTTTTTTCCCCCAGAAATGCTGGTCAATTCTGTATGTGGAGCATCTAACCCATGAACGTAGCCTTCCAAGGACAAAGGCCATCTGTTGACCGCAGAAGAAAACTTAGAGAAGCATAATCTCATTCCCCATGTTCTGGCTCTACACAGATGCAACAGGAACAATTTGAATTTCTTTCAGGTTAGGAAGGGTTGTTTTAAGAAGATGGAGTGGATTACAATAAACACACACACCTCTAGGGTAGTCAAAGTTCACTTCTCCCTACTCTCTAATATTTCAGGGTGAATATCTTAACATGATCCTCCTCAAGGTATAGAGACCCTTAATTAAAGGAAACAAAACAAAACAAACAAAAAAAAAAACATACACCTTACCAACATAAAGAGAGACTGTAGAAGAAGTAGCATGCAAGCACTCAAACTACATAACAGTTTATATCTCATATCTCTGTACATGTAATCAAAATGTACTATAACAATAATTACCAGGAAGATCCGGGCGGTTAGCAGACATGTCTAGCTGCCCAGACTGACAAGTTTTCCTTTTGTGAGGTTGCAGAGAGCAAAGAAGGGAAGTTCACTCTGGATTTGGCAAAAGCAGCCATTCCCGGTGAGGCCACCCCACCATGCTCCTTGTCAGCTGAGGCAGGAGGAACTGACACCCACCATCGGTAACGCTGACTGACTTCCATTCAGTTCAGCACAAGGTTTCCTATGAATGCTTTTCATGTACATATTCAGCTACAGATGCCAGTGTTAATACAGGAAGCTTTCCCTTTTGTGATGTTCAGCTTAATTTAGAAACAAAAAGTCATCCTTGAAAAGATGCATATACCTACTAAAACACGGTGCGTATGGACAAAAATTCAGAGACATGTATTTTTAAATAGGTTTTGCAGCTAGACTTTGTTATTTAAGGAAACTAATACTTAAAATAAAATCAATAAGCAGAACAAAAATAGGAAACATAATTTCCTTTATATTATAATAATAACAAAACAACAACAACAACAACAAAACAGAATCTGATTAAGCACATAATTGAATGGGATTTAGCCATTTAACTCCAGTCAAACCCTTTTAAAAGTTCTGTTCTGAAAGAACAGCAGTAATATTCATACAGTGGCAGATAAGGATGCCTGAGGTTCTGAAAAATGGACTTTTGGCTCACCTAACACTATCTTTGATTAAAAAGAACCACCTCTCACTGAATCTGGTCTTGAATAAATTTCATGGATGAAATTCAATGAGGGTTGGCATCTCCCGGAGAATTTCTGAGTATTCCAAATCACATCATACTTTTACCTTTTTAACAATATTCTGTCACCATTTAGGCCTTAGATTTGACTTTAAACTTGGACATACTTATCTTAATTTCAAGACATAGAGGGAGTGATTGACCTAAGATTCAAAAGAGTAAAATATGTAATTTATATTATTTTATATTATTATAATATGTAATTTATATAATTTATATGGTATTGAAAGAAAACCATGGAAAAGTCACACAAACTCTGGCTTAGGCAGAGAGATACTGAGATCAAAAAACATTCAGAACAAAACAGAATAGTCCATACATGTGATGGGCTCACTGCGACCAGCTAAAAATAATTATTCGAATAAGCAAAACTAAATCTTGCTTACAAAATGAAGGTTCAATTACTGTATATTAGTAAATTGTGTCAAAACAATAGGGAAAGTCTAGTCGACCAAAGCCCAGACTTGCCTAGAATAAGTGAAAGCACACCACAGTGTACGAAAATTGTTTCATAAAAGGGCTCCTGTACGTGATTGGAAATGAATGAAAACAAAGTACCAAAATACATTTTTAGCACTAATCTCTAAAATTCATTACTAAAGCCAATACAATCTTTTATTTTGAAAGAAGCACATTTCTAGCTCCCCTTATGATGATAACCTTGGGAAAAAGTAAGTCAATGTAAAATGACTATGAAATCATCATCCTTGAACTGGTTTTCTTCCCTTGCATGTCACAGGGTCATTACAATCTCACCTCAGAATAACAGTCTTTGAGGAAACAGTGCCACGCTGACAAGGGATATGCTTTTCAGATCTGCAATGCTATCTCTCAGTGTTTCAGGTAAGATTGCTATCACAATTCTTTCTCTATAGTTTTAGAAAAAGTTTATCACTGTTTCCATGCCCAGCACCAAATATTTGGGGCCCTCAGACTGAATAGGCAGATAAAGCTACAGGAGGGTGTCTTGTTCTCAGATGGGGAGGAGTTTAGTGAAATCTTTGCAAATTCACAATAAAAAACAACAGGACATAGTTAAATATATTTTCTGACACTTCAGTTTGCTATAGAAAATTATGGAATTCTAAGAGAACCTTAAAACATAACCCTTGAGGCAGCTTCCACCCCACTACCTGAGGAACCTTCACCTTTCTAGATGAACATACTGCTCCCATATCTATGTGCTCACATAAACTTGCCAATTACTTCTTATATTTCCAGAGTGCCTCATGGATATTTTGACATAAACTGAGCATATAAAGCGGAAACAGCTTAAGGTATACCACTATACCTCTTGATTTCTTTTTCTTTTCAGAATTCATAAACATTCTTCATTTAAGTGGTCTAATGAACTTTGACATGGCTGAGATGGAGCAGGGCAGGACATGTTGGGCACCAAGGAATTAGGTTTGCCTCAAAACGTTTATTTTGAAAGACCCCTGATTACCAACCCTGATTTTTGACAGTGCAAATCCCTTTCATAAAAATAGCATCTCCTACAAACACCATTTTACTTTCCACATCCAAACATCTCTTGTATTAATCTACTGAACACCTAGGCTATGAACAGATCACCAAAACAAACAAGGATAGCATATATCCTTGTGAAGTACCAAACGGAACTGCTTTCCTGAAGTGTTTTCTCAATGCCCAGATGCTACAGAATGCTTTAGTTCCTTACTCTTCATTAAAATCTCCAAGGCCACCTCATTGTAATGCTGCAAATCCTCCCTATAGCACTGCGCCCTGATGCTTACAAGCCTCCTGACAATGGAGGGGGTTTATGTGAAACACAGGTTTCTATTTGGAATCAAAGGATCCATCTCATTCATTTATTCAAAAGCCATCTGCCCTTCCTGAGCATTCCCAAAGAAACATGGCAACAACATTCAAAGTATATTGGCTAAGGAATTATCCATGGCTGTATAAAAACTGCACAGCTCTCTCAAAGAAAAGTAAATTCAACACCACTTCATCCAAAATGGAGGGTTAATTAGTTGACAGGAGATGTATAGGGATAATTTCATACAAATTCTTTATGAAAAAAACACCACCAATAACAAAAAACACATCAAACCCTATATGAAAAAAAAGAACACCTCAGTCCAAGAACAAATCCCCACCACTCCTTCAAGAATCTCCTCACCTTCTTTCAAAAAAGGATTTAGATTTGAAAGGAAATACACTACACTCTGGTATAAGATAGTTGAGTCTGCAGACAGGTACATGTAAGACATTAAAGTTTTTATCTCTGCGTTAGGGGGAAAAGCATGAAACTACTTTTTCAGAGTTCTGAGAATAGCTGCTTGTCACTTTTCCATCAGCAAAGCACACTTTTCAAACTGATGATCTCAGTTCTGTCAGGATTTTGTTCGAGGATGTTCATCAGCAAGATCACCGTTTGTAATTATAAACTGATCTCTACTTCACTCCAGAACGTTACTCAATCCTAATGCTAATCTAAGAAGATTATCTGCAGATCTAAGAAGATATCTGAAATACACCAGTCAACACAATGACATTGGTAACACTTTGTCTGCTGTGGCTGTGCTACAGCTATAGAATTTATCCTATCTATACAATCAATATATAACCTGCAAATGCAGTTATATGAAAATCTAGATGAAAAATTTAACATGATAAACTACATGAAAATTTAACATGCTAAGCAGAACTCTGTAGACACATGGGTTGTTTTAAAGCATGAGTTTGTGCAGCTAAAGCCAACAAGGTAGCAGTGAACACTCCCCCCCCCCCCGTGGGCACAGTTGGTCTGCAGTGAATTCTGCAGTGCTTCGGTAAGAAAACATTGGTCTGGAGCTGCATGAGAAGGCCACAGACTCTGATGGTTCATCACTAAATATGCCTATTGTCTACATTAAAATCTCTTGGCAGAATGATTAAACACAATAAAAAAAAGACTAAAAAAACATCAAGTTATGCATGAAAAATGAGATTATGGCATCAGAATGAAGATGACTGCAAATATGCTGACAAGGAAATCACTCCAAAGTTAACTGCAGTAAATGTGGCTTTGCCCTATTGCTTGAAAAACAGGTTACTTATGTTCTCTTGTATTATCACATATGCTTAAAATCAGCCAAAAAAAGTTTTGTATTTTATTTTTTCCCCCTCATGTACATTGTTGGGTACACTGTTGCAGTAGGCCCTAATGAGGAGTCCATGATCTTCCATAGCAATTCCGGTTTCTCATTGCAGACTCAGTCAGGAACAATATTCATCTCCTTTAGTTGTTCTTTACAGTGTGACAAAAAGCATAAGAAATCATTAGGAGAGGAGCAGAAGAAAGGGGTGAAGAAAAACGTGTTGATTTACACTCCAGAGTTCTGGATGACAGGGCAGAGAGAAACCTCCTAAGAGTGATGTCTAACCTGGCAAAGCAACGAGCCTCTTTGTACATTTGGGAAACACTTTGGGAAACGATTGCTGCAGTACCTTGGTAGACACATAACAGTCCTCAACTAAACCTAGGAATGAAAGTGTGATTCAACCTCTCGGTTTTCATCTGCAGTCTACTTCTACACCCCATTCAGTAAAAACCAATTCAGTAAAAACCAATGCCAGTAACAGCTGCTATGATGACTGCAACCCTGACTCTTCACGAAGAGCCATTTTAAATCTCGTCCTCTGGGAGTGGCCCCCAGCCCACCTAGCTGGTCAGAGCCAACCCTCCTTGATGGCACATGGTGTGGAGAAAGCATAGGGTCCCCAGGCCCTGTGCTCCGACACCCGACCCATAGTGACAGCCCCCCTCAGTCCCAGCGGCGCCTTGCCGGTGCGACTCACGTGGATGCATGCGGGGTCCTCTGCTGCCACCAGCTCTTCTGTGGACATAGCTTCTCTACAGAAGCTGCTGAGCCCCCAAGAGTTGTTCCCTCTGGGAACAAGGATCTTCTCCAGGGCTCCTGCTGCTCCCCTCACACACTTGCCCTGGAGGTCCTCCCCCTGCTCCTCCTCCACGTCTGACAGTTCATGCAGCTCATGGCATGCGACAAGGCATTTTTCCTCTCCACAGAGGCTTGGTTAACCCCTTCCTCGTGAGGACACTAATGCCAGTTTTTCCATCAAAGGAATCCTGGTGCCTTTGCCCCGGCTGCTATTGCCTTGTGATCAGCAGAAAAAAAGCAGTACCTTTGTGTCTGTACCTGACGCATCCTGCTTCAGCTTCCCCTACCAGACAGATCTGTATCAAAAACACCTCTTACAAGTAATAAATTGACCTTTGAAAAGCTTCTTCACAATAATCTTTATTTTCCATCTCTCTGGAGTTGCAAGTATAAGACCACTCTTACAAAGTTACCATATAATCCTCAGCTGCGTAAAGGTTATTGCCACAAAACATAGTTGGCTCAGACTTTCAACAGTGTTTAAAAAATGACTACTTATATCTGCAAATTGAAATATAGCACCTAATTAGGAAACCTCTGATTAATCTTTATTCTTTGCTGTCTTGGATATTGCTTTGATAAATGAGGCTATTGAGTCTTATGAAGTCTTAATCACCAATATTCCAGATGGCAAAGAGCTGTACACAAAGTTTTTCAAAGAGCATGGAGCAACAGAAGAAATCTATATTATTTGTGGCTCTAAATCCATACACACACGTACTACAGGTCAGCTTAGTATTAGCTAAACACGATGGCAGCTCCACAAAGAAGTTCAGCGCACTGCTCACACAAACTTCTGCCCAGTGCAGGAGGCAACACACCTAACACCCCTCGTCAAAGCCATTACTAAATGCCTAGGATAACCAGACCAAAAGGGGACCCAGTATCACGTTTAGGAGATGAAGCCTCATAGCCTAACATCAGAGTAGTCTTCTACTGTCACCACGTGACGTGTTAGAGCATAAGGAGATCTTTCTTAAGATACACACAAAGATAGCATTTAGAGCAGATCCTAAGGACTACATACCTAAACGAGGCCAACAAGCCATTGTGCCAAACGAAATAAACTTTTCCTTGTAGGGGTGGAGTGAACAGAATAGCAATGTGAACCAAGCAGCTATCCTCATAAGGATTCAGGCAAACAACTTCACCAAGCCATCAACTGTATTTCACTTCTTTGAAAAGATGCAGTATGCATTTGCAGCCAGCCCATGCTGCACAGCAGAACAGCTTGTAGTCAGCAAACCAGACGTCCCATCTCTGCACACACTTCACACTACACCACCCTACAGAGCAGGCCCAGCCATTAGTGCATCAGCTAGCAACAAAGCTAACTGCACTGCAGAGCAGCTTCTGATGCCTCCCTCCCCCCCAAGTAGCAATGGGTTGAAAGCAGCACTCTAAGGAGAGTTAAACTACCCAAAGTCAGGGCTGCAGTCCATTGGGAAAGATTCATTTTTGCCAAGCTACAAATGTCAGCTTGCAACCACTTACACAGAAATGAGATAAAGCTGTTTCCCTCTTCAGATGCAACCTCCTGCTTTCAGCAAGTCATGACATCTCTCTCATTTCCAGCAGGGACACCGTCCTGTTTTTTGTGATACTGACTGCAACTTTTAAACAGACTTCTGAATCATTGTATCTTCCCTCTCCTGTCAGGTTAGCATCATCACAGCTGGCTAGCACAGCAATCTACAAGAGCACTAACCTCCTTGCAGCCTGGTCTTCAGTTATGAGGAAAGACAGATACTAGACAATACAAAATATACTTATGAAGAATGAAGTGCACATCAAATTGCACATGCAAGTGTGTGGGTATCTGACTAAAGCATCTCTATTACCTGACATGAGAGACTACTATTCGCCAAGTCAGAAAATGCAATTTGAGCAGCATTAGCTGACTGCAGTACTTTACAGGACCATATTTGTACTAGCGTGATTCACAAAACCTCTTGGAGAAGAAGAGTGATCTCAAATACATTTCAAAACTGGGAAGTTATTACTGAATTTCATTTGTGAAGATTTTTATTCATTGCAAGCAGTGGGACAAGAGGAATACTAATTTTGGGACCATGCTTTTGAAAGCTGAGATGTTTTTTCGCAATACATCTATAATGTAAGCCTAACAACTCTTTTTACCTTATAGATTAAAAAATAAAATAAAATAAAATAAAAGCAACCTTATCTGTAGCTATTTTTGCAAATTTTAGTGCAGTCTACTTCAGAAGACTACTCTCGTCATATCCTGAGTGTGCAGACTGCATCTTTTGATGATGGGAATATACAAGGGTCAACCCATACAGCTCAGTAGCTCCTTTTGCAGCAGCCAGATGGAAAGAAGTAGCTGGGAAAATCTTTGACAAGCTATTCTTCTTAGCATTATCTATCCTGAAAAAAAAATACAAATCCTATACTCCTGGTTTTATTTATCCAAGAAGAGCAGAATATAACCACCTCTTCCAAGGCATTTGGCACATCCCATTTCTCTGCAGTCAGTGATTCTTTCACCGATTTGCAAACTTACAAACTCATAAGTTCTTTCAGGCATTCGCAGTGCAGCTCACATAGACAAATATATTTATCATCCGGAGGTGAGGGTGTTGGGGAGGATGATTTTTTTTAGTATAGAAATAATTTTAGATTGGTTTCTCCTCCAGCCTAACTTAACCCGAAAACGCAGCAACCCATTTCCATGGTTCCAGTCTGGCAATTAACAAACCGTACAGAGTTCCTAAATGCAGATGTAAAACTCCTCAGGCGCACTCCAAAACTAAACATGGGTATGCTTTCCCTTTTATAGCTTTATACCATTTGTTACACACACAAGCTGAAAGAACCCATGCTAGAAATGTGAATCAAACAACAGACGCCACCTAAGTATTTAGGCTGCAATCTAAAAGTTAGTCTTTTTGTCTTTGTGGGAAACTTCACCAGCTCTGAATAGTCCCTATTTCAAAGGTAAGACTACAGCAGAGATTTTTTCCTGCTCATTGTTCCCAAGTTTCATGCACCTTTAGCTGATGGAGATAAAACAGCAACAAATATTACTGAAAATATTATCTGTAGCTGCAGTGTATGCAAACACAGTCCAACCATAGAACTGGAAGCATTCCAAAGAGACCTGCAGCAGTTCTCTGCAACCTAGAGCTAAGATACCTCAGTTTCTACAACAAACCACACACACACAAGACAGTACTGACATCTCATTGAACTATGTTTTTAAACTTTCAGATTACAAAGTAACCAAGGTACAGATGTAACTAAAATTAAGGAAGTTTACTCACACAGGTTACTTTCCGGTAAATTTGAGCAGCATTCTGGCATTCTGAGTAAGGGTATTCTGAGGTAGCCATTTCCAACATGCACATTCCGAAAGCATAAACATCAACAGATTCATCGTAGTGTTCCTCGTACATTTCTGGGGCCATAAATTCTGGTGTACCTACACATAGATGAAAAGATTGTAAGTTATTCATAAAGTCTGAATGGCTTTAATCGCAATCCTTTTGCTGTGCAATCACAGCTGTGCAAAGGTGCATGCAAGATTATTTCAAAACAGGGAAGTAACTAGAAGAAGCTCAAACATCCTCCAGGGAAGAAACCCAAAGTCAATACACCCACAGCTCACCAGTAATATACAAGGGGAGGGGATACATATAAAAACTTCAAAAGAGAGTACTCAAATGAGATACAGAACAATGCCTGAATACACTGGAAGTTACAAAATGGTTCCCTTCTCTGGATGAAGGGAGGGACGCTGTTTGTAGTGGTGAAAATGACAAGAAATGAGAAGCTTTGGTCTTGCTTTTGACAAGGCAAGTTTGCATTTTTTCCTCCAGGGAGATACACAGCAACTACCCAGCAGACAGACAGCACTTTGAAAGCAAGTGGTATCACAAATTCACCTACAAAGTCGTGCAAAAAACATTAAACATGGTTCTGTCACTGGTTCAGCAGTAAAAATCAATGAGACTACCTGCAGAATAAGGTCCTACTCCACAGGGATTAGGGTGTCAAAAATCAGATACAACTGAATAAATATTAAGGGAAATGTTGTACTTACTGCTTCAAAATGGGAAGATGCTGCTTTGTGACAAGTGGCTAATTACAATGCCTGCAAAAGTTATCTTTTATACAGAAAAGCAAAAATGAACACACAATGTCATCAACAACTGCAGAGTAACTCCTACACTTCACACAGACTGGCAAGTTCAGTTACAAGAATTGCTCGGCCTTTGTCAAAGAACCTCTGCACAGCAAAGTGCTCAGGAAGGTGTGGTCTTACTATAAAATCACAGAATCCTTGAAATTGGAAAAATTGGAAAAGACCTCTGAGATCATCTGGTCCAACCATCCCCCCTGCCACCACTATCACCCAGTAAAACCACATCCCTAAGTACTTATAGAGCAAAACAGAAAATAAACATTTACGTAGTTTATCTCAAGAACTGTATCTCCTAAAATACTGTACGCTTGGGAGTCAAGGCTGACCTTTCTTTTTACATATAGAACAGATGAAGGAAGAGAGATTAACAGTCATCTGCTGTGGGAGAGGACAGTTTCCACCAGTGAGCAACGGGTTAACAACAGGAACATGAGGGATCGTGGACCACATAACCTCGCCTTCAGTGCAGTAAACTCCATCCCAGCACCCACATCCCCCTCCCCAGAGCCCGTTGTCGATATGGCAAGTTGCTAGCAGCATCTGATTTTCGGCTATGACATCTCTCCCATCAGCACAAGCACAACTGCAAGACTCTGAAAGAGTCTATTCTAGAGCTGCTACATCACTTGAGAATGAACAAGACTCAGACACAGAAATGAACCTCATGAATTATGGAGCATTTCAAGTAAGTTTCTTGCAAATCTGAAAAAAAAAAAGTGATAGCAATAGACTAAGAAGCAAATGATATTCTTGACACCATTCCAAAACGCCATGAAAATGACATTTTCCACCCATCCCTTGGGGGTGGGAAGGAATACATACAAGTATTGCTAACAAAACAGACCACCTAAAATGCAAAGCTGCTCAGCAGCTGTTCAGCTCCTCTCTGCAGCACGAGTTGTGCCCTGGCTGGGCTCCCTGAAGAGACACACCGCAAGGTCAGGCGAGCATCAGTGGAGGCACAAACACAGCGAGGGAGAAATTGGACTTCGGCCATGCTGACTTCACTGTTAAAAATGATGTGGAATTGCAGCTACTAATATTCATTTAAAGCTACTACAGCTAGGGAGAGGGCTTGCTGTAGGCAAAGATAAAGTGAGCGGTGAGGACAGCAGGGTGCACGCAGCACTGGAAAGCCAGGCTGGGACACGCAGCAGGAGGGAGAAGCCAGAGCCTAGGGCTGGTGCCCAAGGGACACCCTTCCCACCCTGCCCCTGCAGAAAGCCCACCTTCACCTCTTCAGTCCTCCCACCTCCCTGCCTACACTTTCAACCCTTAGCTTCCCACCTGGGGGAAAAATGCATTTTTCTACCCTGCTGTGAAGGTGGGAGCTGGCCCAGCATCAGGAGCAGAACCAGTCACACCGCCAGTGCTTCCAAGTCCCCCTAATTCTTTCCTCAGAGCAGCACTACTCATGAAAAAGATGGGTTCAGTTATACTGCCAAAATGAATATAGACAGCTTGCCAGCAACATGCAGCCCTTTTCATTATTCAATTTCTGTTAGACACAGCCATGGCTTGACAGCATTGTTGTAAAATCTCATTTTGCAAAAATCTATGTTGGTATTTCTGATATTATTCCTAGTCCATGGGTAACCGTATACTATCACAGCATATATAACATGGTATACTGCAAAAAAAGGAGAAAATTAGGGGAAGAAATGCTGAACTCCCCTACCCCCCCCCCCAAAAAAAAAAAAAAAAAAGCCATTAGAAGGTAAGAACGAGAGAAACTTAACAGATGTAAACCAACACAATTTCACTGAAATCAACAAGGTTAAGCAGACCCAGAGTAGCCAAACACACACACAACATTTCAATCCTAATTTCACTTCAACAGTACTGGGCTCCCCACCTAAAAAGGGTGAAACTTCTATATAAATAGTTATAAAATATAACTGAAGAAAACTTGAGATGCTATAACAGTTATTTTAGAAACTACTGCTTTAAAGATAGCATGCTATTTTCTTTATAGTTATGGAATAGTGGTTGTCACTGGCAGTTTGTTAATTCTAATCATCTCAAACCTAATTTCCATTTATATAGCGAGCTGAAATACAAATATATGCATGATAACTTCCCTCACTTTCAGCATCCTTTCTCAGGAATTTACATATTCCAAGAACCAGCACATACATATCCGAATAAGGAAGATTTGCTAAGAAAGCTCAGGGTAAAAAATAAAAAATGTTTGAGAATTCGGGAGAAGGATATCCCAGACATTTCTCACACAGAAGGCATTGAATTTTACTTTTGCAAGGGAACAACAATCATTCAGAAAATGTCCTCCCAGTTCAAGCAAAACCAAATTATAATGCTCCTTGCATGGGTACCATTTAAGAACATCAGCTATTGTATATCCTAGTGGAAATTTCTTTTAATTTTGTAGCTACTGATTTTTAATAAATTGCAAATGTTGTTTAAGTAGGACTCTGCCAGGACTACACCGAGGCACAGACAAGCTCTGCAGTTGCCTGCAGAAGCAACTTATTTTGCTGATGCCCCAGTAAATGGGGATAAGCTGTTCCAGCTGGACCAGCTCTCCTGTGACCTCCCTGCAAAGGAGAGAAGCCTGGCTCTGCAGGGTACTACCCACAGACCAGGCTGCCTCTCCCTTCGGCAAAGTAACTGTTATCCCAGCACTGCTGGCAGCAGAAGTCTTCCCAAGGGCTTCCCAGAGCCTTTCACAGTGCCACCTGGTTTGTGAAGAGCAGACCATCATCTGTCTTTCCTCCTCCACCTCTTTTCTCCTCTCTCCCCAACAGGCACTGAGCCTGTTCTCAGGGGGATGGTACACACAACCTGTTGGGAACTGTTGCTGCTTCTTTTGGAGGAGAGAGGAGAAGGATTTGTGGAAGGAAAGTAATATGTCAATTAAAAATTTAACACTGTGATACAGAAGGAAGAAAAGATCAGGGTAGATGATCTTCCATAGGCCCTACAGACTGAGATTTTTATAGTGGTATAAAGGGAACAGCCACTAAAACCACTTAAGTCTCTGCTACCAGCCTACAAGTGAAAATAACACTAACATGAAGTGTCAAAGACAGACAACTTAAAAACACAATCACTATACCAACAGAAAGAAGCCAAAGAGAACAGAATGATTACCTATTACACTTTTGGCAAATGAAGCTCTCTTTAGGGTTGCCAGTCCTAAGTCTCCTATTTTCACAGATCCAGTTGGTCCAGTAATAAAAATATTGTCACATTTCAAGTCTCTGTGAATTATTGGTGGAGTTCTTGTGTGCAAGAAAAGAAGACCCTTCAGGATTTGCCGGCACCAACTACGCAGAACTTTTGGTTTCATCACTTTAAATCTCTTCAGATACCTGCAGTACAAACACACAGAAATGGTTATAAAGAAAATGAAGTGTTATTACAGATTCTAGGGGCTTCAACAGCTGAAATTTGTTTTCGATAAAAGCCTCTTATTAGATGCCATAATAGCAACTCAGAAATATCTCCAAATTGAAAGAAAGATCTTTTTAGAAAAGGAATTCAGAACATTCATTTTTAGGTAAGAAGAGAATAAGCATTTTTGGTGCAAATACAACCAAATATTTGCAAGACTGATAGTAAAGCAAATCACTTCATGCAGAGAACAGTTTTAGAAAATCTGTTTCACATATTCAGAACTGAATAATACTGAAGTTTAATTTTAACACAGGACTTTGACCTGTGTATCACGCACCTGCATTTTTTCTATTCACCTAAAACACTGATGGGGAAGGTACATTTTGGAAAAATGTCCAGTCGGCTAATGCACCAGAGTAGCACACTGGATATATGCAGTGATGAGCCTTGCTCCCATTGCGGCTGAAAATCTGTTCCCGAATTCATGCCAAGTGCTTTATATCAACCTTAACCAGATTGTCAGTATCAAAAGCTATTAAATAATATTGTTTAGCAGATAACCTAGAGCACCTCTTGCTTCAAAAAGAGATTCTACCATTCAAGTACTATTCTATCTGAATTTTGTAACAAAACATGCAAATACAAGCTCAAAAGCCATCACAAAATCACACCCTGACAGATCGAAACTTCACATGCAGATGAAACAAACCAGAGAACTGCTTCCAGTTACATAACTGAAACAGAAGAACGGGGAAAGGGAGGTGGAGGCCGAAATTCTTCCTGCCAAGTCAATGCAGTTCAAACATAGGGACACACGACAGACACCAGAGAACAGCTCCATTTTTTCCTTTTATCTTGAGATGCTTTTTTTTCAGAATGTGAAAGTAGGATTTTTCTAAAAATTTCCATAGCTATTCTTAGACTGCTCACCAGGAGCACAGTACTTACGTCTTCAGTGTTCCAGAGGTCATCAGTTCGGTAACCAGTACGATGCATCTTTTGCCTTTTACACAGGATTCCCAGAAGTCATAAAATCTTACAATGTTTGGGTGCTGTAGACCTTTCAACATTTCTGCTTCCTCTTTAAATCTCTGTCTCTCTACTTTTGTTAATTTTCTGTCCTATAACCCAAAATAAGTTGTTATTAGCATTAAATGGACAAAAAAATAAAGCCACCGTGCTGATACAATATTCATAATTCTAGATTTGTTTTATACCTGTATCAAGAACACTTATAAAATCTTTTACGTAACAGACGAGCCATGTGTATGAACTAGGGCACTCGCCTTAAATCCAGTGTCAAGAAGACAAAGACTTGCCTCAGAACAAAGAGATGTCTGTGCTATGCCACATGACAGCATTAATATTTCCGGCAACACAAACATACCAGTGTCTTGATGTATCAACATATGACTATTTACTTCTTCCTTTCGTAAGGATCATTATCTGTCAGATTAATAAAAACATTTTCATTTCCAGGTGTGCAACATAGCCATAGCAAAGCCTCTGCTTCCTTTTACAGCTGTGAATACTCAGCACAGTCAATGACTGCACCTGGGAATTTATAGCAGGGACTACCAGGTGAGGTCCCCTGAGTAACTACACTGGGCAGTGCGGATCTTTCCATTTCTCTAGGGACAAATTAAGACAATACCACCTCAATTTCTCTATTCACTTGCAGTTGTGCTTAATTTTATAGACTTTTCTTGAAAATTGGCAAAAATTAATTCAAAACTGTTCTTCAGCTCTTTCTTTAGGCTACAGGGCAATATGATATGGTTTAGTGGAGGACTTGTTAGTGTTAGGTCAGAGGTTGGACTCGATGATCTTGAGGCCTCTTCCAACCTAGACAATTCTGTGATTCTGTGATTTATTATTTTAGATTAGAAATGTGAGTAATGTTACATTCTACTTCTGCAGTATTCCTAAATAAATTTGGGAGCATTTAGTCCAGGCTGTAAAGTAAGAGCTTAAAATGTATGTAAAGCCCAAGAAAGGCTTTTCTTTTTTTTTTTTGTTTTTCCTCCCCAAGAGCTCCTACTGCCAGAAATGAGCATATGCAGTTCAGAGACATAAATCAACCAAGTTCTCCCAAATGGCTTTTTTGTGCTTCCCCATCAGCTGCCACCTCCTGCAGGCTCACAGACAGGTGGGCTCCAGCCGGGAGCCCCCCAGCCCACGAGACAGAGCCCATGTCCTGGCTGCAGGGGGGTGCACACGGGGTCTAATTAACACCATCTAAACCTTACAGCAGGAAGCTCAGCTTTGTGCTCTGGCCTCTTTAGAGGCATATCACTGAAGACCACATAGCCATGGACTAGCTCATCTCCCGTGGCCAGCCGGTGGGGCTGGGAGCACTGCAGTCCGCTGCCCTAGAAATGAATCGTGTTCGTTCCCTAAAAGGCACAATTGTGTAACTGTTCTTACTTACAGGAAGGCAGGCTCGTGAATCACTAAAATTAATTAGTTCACATATTAACCTCGGACATTCTCCTTTTCTCAGTTAACTCAGGTATGTTCGTAACATGAATTCAACTGGCAGCCAGCTTACTTGTAACTGAGATCTGGAGCAGCAAGGTCGCTGCGTTTTGATACGGTGTGCCCTTGCCTGTGGTTGCAACAAACTGGGCACAGCAAGGAGTACTCAGGGGGCTGCAAACACACCAGCTTTGCACAGAGCTTTCACAAGAAGAAAAACCGGGTTGAAACAGTGATATTTTAGCTCTTCTTGGAAGACAGAAAGCCTGCTTCTCCAACAGCACGGGGGAGGAGAACCTCTTCCTAGCAATAGCGCTCTCTGGGCTGGCACAGGGGTGGCCATGGGGACCTGTGTCCCCATCCCAAGGGGTGGCTGGGAGCACCCCATGCCCTGGCAGAGCTGCTGGAGCAGGCGGGCACCCGCACATCAGGCTCCCACTGCCAGGAGCAAGGCAGTATTGCTGCTGCTGCTCTGGACTTACTGTGTTTTCTGTAAGTTAAAAAAAAAAAAAAAAAAGGCTGTCTAATGAGCCAGCACAAGAGAGCCTGAGAATTGCTTTCAAATCCATCACTACTTCCCCTACTGCTGAGTTTCCTCTTAATTTAAACCCTGTAGAATAAATCAGACACACTGCTATTAAGGAGGAAAAGGAGCAAGTCCTTGTGTGAGGCAGGAAGAGCATAGTGTGGGCTAGCAGAGAAAGGAAAAGAAGGCATTGCAGATCCAGTAATTTCTGAAAAAAAAACTCCTAATTAAAAAAATAATACTAAACCCTTTGACTCTCATTTCCAGATTTCTGAGCACTGCAAGAAATTTTCCACTGCTACTTTATGGGTAACATTTAAAAGACCATTCAGACGTCGCAGACAATCATATCCCATATATTCTATGTATTATGAGCATTGGGATTGACAACTGACTTCAAAAGTATTACGACGGCAAGCTGAGCAACAGCAACAAAATGATTTTGGAAGACAAATACAAATTTCATATATAACTACAGGGAAGAATCTGGATTTTTTCCCCCCAATCAAAACAATAGCTGAGCTATCATTTCCCAGGAGACAGCAAGGGCCCATTACTAACACAAAGCAGCAGAGGATGAGGCTTTGGGCAAAGCTGCTGCCCTGGCAGGATGAGCTCACACCCACCGGAGGGGTCTCATCTCAGACAGTGCAAACCAAGCTTTTTAAATTCCACAAGGCTGAACCTGACATGAGCCATTTGCCAAAACGTAAACTGTTTCTGAAAGGGCTTAACAGTTGAACTGTTTTCTACTCTGGAGCAGCAAAACCACCTCTGTTTAACTGTGTGACTCATTCGGCATTTATTCTGAACCCAAAAAACATTCACTGGGGTCACAGACACTTACTCCCTATCATACAATCCCCCCAAGGTGGAAAGTTTTTGTGCTGGACACAAGGATATAAGTCTGAAACAACCTTAAGATACCAAATTTTAAGATGAGGAACAGGATTCTTTGGAATAGCCATACCAAAGAAAACTTATCCCACTTAGCTGGATATAAGGCATCACTTTGCATAATCCAAATTCAAATGAAATTTATGAAAATCTGGGGGAGTAAAGTGAGTTTCCAGATTCACCCACTGAGTCACCAACCATCGTGCTGTCTGCATGGGAGATGTTTGCGACACCATCCAGCTGAACAGGGAGGCTCCCAGGGATGCTGCTACACACAGCGTTGCTCCAGAGCTGAACAAGTGCAACCACAGCCTTGCACTGAGCTGCCCAACAGGCACATGGTTGGTCTGCCTCACTGCTCTAATGGCACCACTTCTACTCTGAGCTTCCTCAAGGTACAAGACGTGAAAAGAAGCTGGAAAATATTTGCAGGGTGATCAGAGAAATATCAGTATTAACCTGTAGATGTCTCCATGCCTCATCTCCTTTTAAGGCACCCATGGTGCTTGGCTCTTTCCCTCCTCACAGGGATGCGGTCTGGGCTTGGGGGGCTGCATTGTACTCCCATTTACAATAACTGAAAGCTTCTTAAGTCTTCTACATAGCACCTAGGCTTCCAAAATAAACTTCAACCTTCAAAAGCTCATAACAATCACACCAAGCTGGTTCAACTTTTCCAGACGAGCTGAATTTAAACAGAACCAAGCAAGAAGTGAGACAGCTGCTCAGCTTGTCTTATTGCTAAGGAGGAATCTTAAAGTTTACCTTGTTCTTCCATTTTAATAAACTGTGAGGAATAGTCAGCTTAAAAGGATTCAGTAAAGAATTTGTCTGCAGCACAGTCAGAACAAAAGCCACAGCGAGACCAGATACAACAAGCAGCAGCTTTCTCACACCATCGATGTATTAATTTCGCACATACATGCACAATGCAAACTCAGATTCAGTCTGTTATTCACTGCAGTGACATAACTAGAATAACGTCTAGCAGCAGGGAAAGTACTGAGCTACACAAGACACAAGAGGAAATTCACTCTTTTAAGCAGATAAGAGATTGCATCCACTGCCACACAGGCTGCAGAGCAGAACGGGTCAAAGCCTCATTCCCAAGTGCAGCCACACCGACCCGTGGTCAGCTACCTTACCCAGCATTCAGAATTTAACATTTTATTATCACAGCTACTTTGGCCTCCTGCGGTTACATATTTACCGAGTGCTTCTGCAGGAATAAGCCACAACATCATGCATTAATGGTGCATCGCAGGCACAGTATCAGCAGGGGTACAGGCACTGCCCAGTCACACACGCAGCCTGGGTGATTTATGGCTCCGTAATTTAACCTTTCATATAAATAAATGTGCATTAATTGGTTTAGGGTTGCACAATGTATACTTCACTATGAAAGGCAGTCTGTAACAGACAGATAGCAAGTGGTAAGAAGAGGTACAAATTGTGAAAGCTACCTTCTCTTTGTTAATTCTCTTTGCCTTCTAATTCTCCCTGCTGCAAACCAGATGATACCTATGTGATCCATTTTAAGCATCAAAACACTGAAAGCTATTCACTTCTTTTTGGAAGGAAAAATAATTCCCCATTAGTACTTTATATAATTGCTGTTGGTAAATTACATACTGATTCATAGAGACTTGAGTAAAAAGATGTTTTTAGCAGGAAGACACATCGAACTGAATTTCCTACTTGTAACTCATAAGTCTGCTAACCAAGCACCATTCTGTCACATACGCTCTCTGCTTCTCCCCGCTATTCCCAGGCAGAGCTACCAAAGCTCTCTCTTTGTTAACATAAAATTTATCCCTTCATTAAGTTCCTTGGCAGGGAACAATAGCAAAGATTGGAATTAGTAAGTAAATGTGTTAATAAAATCAAAGGGAAGGCTTACGAATTAAATTTCTGGAATGACACCCAAATTAACAGCAGGAACATGTTCTGTTAGTCATCCCCAAGCATCATTTCCTCCAGGTTGTAACATATGGGCTCTGACTAAGTCTTGGTAAGTTACACAAGCATGAGACTGGCTTTCACCTGAGTTACAGAAGATTTCTAAGAAAGATTAACCACTGAAGACAAGTTTCTTCCCTAGTTAGTTGTGAGGGGCTAATAGATTTGGGAATAAACTACATTACCACCCTGTAAAGGAGACAAGATGGAAAAAAAATAAAAATAAGATCACAAGATTATTTTTTAATTTTTTTTACATAGAAATACCTAAAAATGCTTGAAGTTGCAGAGTTATACTTACAGATAGCTATTTGATTTTGCGTAACAGGACAAAGTCCTCAATTCAGAACCTATTTTGGTCAGTCGGTGAAGACAGAGACAAGCAGAAGCACTAGGCCAGCAAATGAGGGAAGGACGCACCTCTGTCACGTACACGCTGTGTCAGCTACAGTCCCATCAAGGGCTGCTGTCATCTTTCACCCACAATAGTGATGAAAAGGGAACTGAAGAGGCACTCCCAAGAGAGGAAATCAGGTATCTAAATCAGCAGAATGAACACCTATTCATGCTGATTTCTACATCCATATGCCAAATTTGTAGATTTGCTCATGCACTGCAGCTGCTGTTCTAATCGGACATCACCTTGAGATATGCATCAGCAGTGGGATCCATTGACAGATTTCTCCTACGTTGCTATACATAATTTTACTGTAGATTTATGAACAAAAGCACAATTCTGGTCTGCCCTACTGTCACAAGTTTGAGAGTGGGACACCCAGCATGGAGGGAGCGCACAGCACACACCAGACCCTGTCAGGTGAGGGAGGAGTTTGATTTGTTCCTGCTGTGAATCTGGGACACATTACTTGGTACCTCCATATCACCATTAACTCCTTAAATTCTCTATTATCAGTACTGTCTTTTTCAGGGAAACACCATAATTTTGGAGAAAGTTTCAAAAGTAACTAGTAAAATAATAGGATCTACAAGTAATAGAGCTCACACCTGTACAGGGCAGCTACTGTGGGGACTGCTTAGTGTTATGGAGGATGACCAGATTCTCACTCCAAGTCAGGGTTGAAGACGATGTATGATCCAAAGGATATTATGTCATTTATAAAACATGCGAGATGCTGGTTTCAGAATTGTCCTGTGTTTGGCAGAGAGATGCATGGTACCAGATGCCTCAATCTCATTGATGGGTCTCCCCTTTCCCCATCAGTATTTCATATTTCTAGAATCTGATTCTCCAATTTCTTCTACGGAATACAATTTCAAAACCTTCACGTGCTAAAGAAAATTTGCCAAAAGAAAGTTTTCCAAGAGCTGATTTTTTTTTTTTAAGTTAATCCAAGAACAGCTTATTCAATATTAATTGAAAAATTATGGTAGAAGTATCAATTATTGGCTAGTGAACAAGATATAATATAGAGAACTATAAAATCTGATCTTACCCATCTTCGTAATTTTTTGCACCTTCTTCTGTACAAAGTAGCCACTAATGTCAACAGGAATAATTACGTCTTACCTAACATTTTGATACTGTAATTCAGAAAACTACAGTAATTTCACAGGCCTTTAGAAATGAACAATAATAACTTTTAGAAGAAAACTAACAGCAATTTTTATTTAAAATGAAAACTTCACTCACAGAGTACAATCACTTTTTGCATTTCAGACTTGTTTCATCCACTATCAAAGGAAGTCCCGAAGACAACTGGGAGCACAAGCAGGCTCAGACATAGCATTTTGGACTGTGAAGGGCTGAAGATGTTACTGAAGCAGTTACACTCATGTACCAGGTTTATGCCTTTCTTATTATTATGATGCCTATGCTGTGAATTTTTAAAGATATTTAGAACCTTTTATTCCCACTCCCCATATATTCAACTCAACAACTATGTGTCGTTTAAAGAAGTCCTAACGCAGAAAATCCCCTTTCTGCGAACAAACAACAGATGCCATTAGACAACTTGCGAATGAGGAAAAATTTTTACAGCTTCATTACACATCAGCTTTCAGCCAACATTTTTCTTCACTAAGTCACCCTCTGTGAAATTACAGCCTACTATTCGTTAGCTGTATTAGTGAGGTTTCCCAGTGGTAGCTCATTTTCCAAATGCAGAAAAATCAGTCCTTGCCCAAAAGGACGCTCACAATTCAGTGAGCAGGACCTGCAGAAAAGGCTGTAGGAAATTACACTTATTTGCCTGAGTTCTTGCTAGAAATTTACAGAAAATCTGGAGCCAAATTTGAATTGTTATGGCTACATCCGGCACTATAAAAAAGCCTGAGCTTTCTTTCCCACTGGATGCAGGTACAGCTTGCAACTTTTTAAATTGCTTAAGAGAAGAGGCAGAGTAACAATGAAATTCACCTCTGAACGTCAGAACTTAGAAAACTTGTCCTGCAAGGTGCAGGAGGAAGGTGAATCAGCATCTCAAATCAAAGCTGTATGCAAGGGTCATGAAAATACATAAGAGACCCAACACCTTGGGCAGAGGCTGCTTTACAGATCAAAACCCTGAAACCCAACTATGCTATGATAACCTTTGGTTAAAAAGAAAGAAGTTCATGTCACAAGCAATTGAATTAAATGCAGGTAGCACCCCATTAACTCTCTTAATTACCAGTGCTTCACAGGTCCCACATAAGCCTATAAATCTAGATGAAATACCAGAAACAGTCCAGGCATGCCTCACAAAATGACTATTTCAAATGAAACTGAAATAAATGTATGAAGAAAACAGACAAAACCTGTTACATCAGATCACCAAAGTACAGCTTCTGCTTCTCAATGAACACAGAAATAATAATAAGAAGAAAACAAAAAACACCAGAGGAAAAAGAAAATTTTGTCTGTGTCATAAGAGTTGATATTTTCTGGAATTCACTTCTGAACTAGTGTTCATTAAAGTTTACACAACAGTTCATGCTGCTTTTAAAAAGCCTTTTGCATCACTTACTTCATGTCATCCATAAACACAGTATTTGGACACATAAAATGTCCAGTGCTATGAGACAACATCCCAAAGAGCTGAAGCTAAATTCCCATGTGCTTGTTATTCTGTTCTTGTGTCCCACCTGCAGTGGGCAGGGTACAGAAATCACCATCCTGACTTCTGCTTTCATTTCTAAGAGTTTTAAAGAGTACCTGCTGCAGGCTGGATACCCAGGAAGATCACGCAAATACCTAAAGGTACAAGGGCTGATGTCCGGATAATTTAATAGCTGTGGTTTTGAAGTACCCTTGTGCCAGTGCCAGTGCCAGTGGTTGCAGCTGTCCTGGCCTGGGCTGCCACAGCAGGAAAAGAAAGAGAAGTCTGGCAGCTGCTGCTGCCCCCTAACCTTCTGCAGGTGACTGAAAGTGTGTGAAAGGGAAGAGCAAGGAGATGCCACCACCCTTGGAAGGCTGGTGTCTCCCTCCCAAGCCTGGTGAGAGGAAGAGAAGCTGGGCAGCTCATGGCAAATGAACATCATCTACAGACCAGGACAGCAGCAGGACAGCCACTTGCAAGCATACAGAAGCTACTGATGTTTTTTCTTTAAGCTTCTCTCCTTCAAGACAATTCTCTAATTAGCTTATTTTATGGGTACAAAACCCCCATCGCTTTATCTTTACTGCACACAACTCCGTGCTTTACTGTTCTCTGAGGCCAGCTCCCTCCCTGAAAGATGAGGCGCCACTTCTGGCACATGAGAGGCCCGGCCTGAGCAGCACCGCTGCTCCCAGCCTTCCAACATGAAGCAAAAATGCTATTTATCCCAAGTTAATATTCAGCATGTAAATGGTAATGCTCGTTTGACCAATTAGCTTTGCCAGCAAAATTAACCAGCACAAAAAAAAAATAGCAGAATAAGGCAAGTTTTATTTAGATTTGCCCTAGCAAATTTAATTTGACTGCTTCTTGTGTTGCATGCAGTCCTGCCTTTCCAACAGCAAATTTCATTTTCCTTTCAATTTCATCCCATTATTGCTACCATTTCCCATCTTGCTATAACCTATCAATTTGGTCCTTTAGTTTGTAAAGCACATTGATAAAGTGAGATGTCGTTACCCGTGAATTAATTATAACCCCCAATAACCCTAGGTGAAGAACAGGACGCTCATTTACAGCCACAAGCATTCAGAAAGAACAGAGCTGTTCCCTCAATAACGCAAATGCAGCAGCTGCCTAGCACAGACCTTCCAGTGTCAGAGGTGCTTTGAATAGTAACATTAACTTTTGTCAAGTGGTTTCACATGTACATCTGATACGAACACAAATGTTTGCATGGGTTTAAAGTCTCGTCAAAATAAGTTGTGATTTAAATTTTCTTTGCAGTAGTAGCAAAGGTAGAAACAAATGTTTAATTGGTTCTAACCTATTGACACCTGAGGATGGGAAGAACACATGACATTTGCATACTGACTTGTATATTTTCACTACTTATTAGTTTTTATTGTTCACAAATACACCAATCTAGAAAAGTCATTTAAGATAAACCATTACCTTCAGAATTTACATCTAACCACAAATGCAGTAACAGGAAATACACTACATGTATCATGTTTAGGATGGAGTATATTATTAAAGTCAGAACATGCATTTTCTCCTTCCAAAATTAAGCCTTTGAACTGTGCTAGATTCATTAGTCACAGGCTTAGGCCATCTTATCCATCTTAGAAGGCATCGACCAAAGAAGCCTTCAGGCTTGGTCTTTAATTGCAGACCAAATATATTTATTTTAGGAAACCAACTCAAAAATTTTCAAATTAGCAGAAAAAGAGAAAACACCTCAAAACTCCCCACCACAAGCAGACAGCAGGGCTGAAAACCATTTAACAAGTGGCTGGAGAAGCATTTGTAGAGTTCTTCAAACCTTTATCCCTACACAGTGATGAATACACCTTAAATTCTTCTCAGAAAAGCCTTCTCCCATTACATAAACGCAGTTGAGAGCCATTTCTCGTTAGTTGCCATCTACCCAGTACAATGGGATACTTGAAGACTTCAAGACCCAGCAGCAGAGCAGGCTGCACCAGCATGGAGCAGAGGGGCCACCGGAGGCCCTGGGGCTCCTCCCCAGAGCTGACCGGGCCGCTCAAGGCCTTCTCCTCACACAGCTGGAGGCAGGAGGTGACCCCACGTCCCCATGTTGGGGCTGGGAGCAGCCTGGCTGTGCCCAGACACAGGAAGGGTTTTGTCCCACCGAGGATGGCACTAAATGGCAGCAGTAACAGGGCTGCACCAGCCACAGCATCCAGGCCAACCTCTGCTGCCTGCGCTCTGGGAAGCCTGCTTCATCCACACCTAACACCAGTTAGCTTTGTGTCTCTTCCATTATATGCAGGAAAAAAAAAATAACCCAAAGGCAATCTTAGAGCTTCTGTCTCCTTCATCACCCTCTAATAAGTGCAGCCTTTGTTTACCTGCATGTATATCCTGTTCTCCCAGAGAACATGAGAGGTGGACAAGACACGAGGGCTGCATAGGCAAGTTTAAGTTAAGCATTTCAAAACTTCTCATGTATTTGTTTTTATGAAAAGACTAAGAATGAACAAGCACACATTCTATCACATGCTGAATTTAGTTATATTGTCTAGCCATTTTACATTGCTTTCCCTCAAAGTGACAGTTCTCTCTGCACCCCTTAATTAAAACTCTAATAAGGGTTTCATGCATTCTGGAGAAACTTCTTTATTCTTGACCCACTCTTCAGCCTGCTAACTCATCCACACCCAGGCACCTCACCCCTCTGTGCCCAGGTTTCTCACCTATGTGATACAAAGCTGACAAGGAGCTCCTCAGTACACCCTGCAGATCTGTGGATACACAGCACCATGACCTGCAGTATAGGCAGCTCATCTTTCTCACACCTTGCTTTTTTCCTTGGGGTGCCCAAGGAAGCACCACAGCACACTGTGTACCAGCTGCTTGCTGCCACTGGAAACATATCTATGGGACGGATATAATGCAGGGTTGAAGGGAAAAGCCAACATACAATCTTTTGTGTTGAAATAATACAGAGACTGGAAACAAGCTTTCCCTGTAGCATAACTGCAAGACTTGGAAAATAAAGACAGGGAACTTTCACCACAACAAAAGCACTTTGCAGACTGGGGTATCCCTGCTCCTGAATGTTCACACAATAATTTATCTGGAGTTTGGAAACATCTTGAGAGAAGTTTTAAACGCTAAAGAGAAAGCTGTCACATTTCTTGCATTCCTAACACCATTTGACAACCTGTTAGAAAACACTCAAAGGCAAATACTGCACCCCCGACCGGGATATATTAATCAAAGTCTCCCACAATGGTTAAGAACTAAGCTGAGAGAATCATATTTGTAACTTTTTTTTTTTTTTTACAGACCCTTCTGCAAAGCTTGACATTCTGTAGCCTTGCCCAAAAGAATAATACTAGCCTGTCAGCTAAAACATAGTCACAGCTAAAAATATAACTTCCCTTCCCTTCAACAGCAAAGCATGAAAAGGGTAACATCAACACAGTTTTATAAGAAACAGCTCCTGGCTACTTTCCAATGAGATTATATGTTTGGGTTAATAAAGATAATAGCGTTGACATAATGAACCCACATTTCTATAAAGCATTTGTTTCATATTAAGGAAAAAAAAGAATGATACAGAAAAGAAAATATCCATTTAGAAAAGTTGTTTAAAAATTAAGTAATCAGTCATACAATTTAAGTTATACATATAAAAATTGCACATCCTTGATGATAATCAAGAGGTTCTGCAGGGCTTTGCTCTTATTCTAATGAAGTGATTTGCATTTTTACAACAAACCACGAAAAAAGCACAGTCACTAATAAATTTTACACCTTAAAAGAATTAGGGGAGTGTTGAAGCATAAAGATGAGAGGCCACAAAGAGATCCAGGTGCTTGCGTAAGCTGAGCACAAGCACTCTGACAGCGCTTCACCCACACGGGGTTGTGTAAGTCAGGCCGGAGGCAGCCGCGGGCTGGCAGCCAGCCTTGTCAAGCCATGGAGGCAGAGACACGAGAGGCACTGCCAGCCAGCTCTCCCTGCGGGGCAGCCGAAACGAGAGGCCCAAAGGGGAGCAGGAAACAAGAACAATCTTTTGTGCTGCAAAAATGCATTTCCCACTGCAGAGCATGCTTTTCAGTATGCACCTTAAAACAGGTTAAGGATGGGCAATGAACATCACCAAAGAGCTGGGGCATCCTGGCCGTGACTCAAGGAGCTCAATCTACACATCTCAGACAGGGAAAGGGATTATTTGATGACAGTCTGTAAGTACTTCAAAGCCGAACAAAGAACGTCAAAACAAAGTTCATCATGGGAAAACTCTTTTTGTCAAACGCATAACTATTCTGCAAGCTGCAGTTCAACAGATTCCCATCAGCAATAAAACACTTTCTCTTTTCCTTAAAGCACAACGAAGCACTGGGAGGTAGCCAGCAGCCTCCATTGCTGCTGCCCATAACCTCAAGGCTGCGTGTTTTCCTAACCAACACGCTTCACTTCAGTCAGCAGGCCTGGCCGTGAATCAGAGATTCCTCCAAGGAACTCCTATGAGCAAAGGTACTCAGGAGATCCGATGGGATGATCACAGTGCTACTTTCCAACCTGAAATCTGTGGAACTATGCTATAAGCAGTGTGCTCTTGGCCAAGGTCCTGGAATACTAATTTGAATGCTAGTTATCAAGTGCAATCAAGAGTGTTCAAATCTTGGCTAGACAGGACCAAAAAAAAAGCATGAAGTCAGCAGCACCAAGTCTAAACAAATTTGAACTGTGCTAAATGATAGGAGATCCTGCAGCCAATCATGGCAATAACTTGAAAACTGGATAAGCAAAAGAATCCAAAACATAAAAAAAAAAAAAAATCAAAGATTTTTTCAGATGTATCCTGCACTAGCATATTTAGAACTGGTAGGCATAGACAGGTTTCTTTACAAGTAAGTGTATTCAGATCCCTTGATGGCAGCTGTTTAGTTAGCTAAAATTGTAAGACTACATACGTATGGATTTTAGAATGGGATGCAAAGAATGTTTCACATATTGGATTTAACAAATGGCATCAGACATTCAGAGACTCTGCAGAAAGCAGTATCAGTCAGAAACTGAGGACAACATTTTACAAAATACTTGAAGAGTACATACAGCATGCACACTTCAAATACTTTTAATGAGAAAAATGAAGCTATGGAAAGGAATGGCTTGGCAGTTTGCACTTCCAACTCAGGTTTCATGAGCATGGCAAAGAGAAGATATTGTCAATATAGAAACATTGTCTGTCAAAATAAAGAGCTTAAATATATTTAATTACATATTATTTCCTATGTTGCTAAAACCCAATACTGAACAAAACTAGAAAGTCAAAATATCCAAACCAATCAATATGCATTCAATGATACATATATATAACACAACACGTAAGATGCTTGATCACACTATGAAATATTGGTATTTAGCAGGATATTTTTTCTCATAAAAAGAGATTTAGACCCCAAGTGATTGCATAGTAGTTGCTAAAGTTAACTATTGGTGCATCACACAGCATGCTTCTATTGACTTCTTATACCAAGATAGCAGTGCTACCTGCCTTAGAGATTAGTTTGTTTCAAATACATCAAAAAGCTACATTTGAAGAAAACAACAACAACAACAAAATAACCCTAAGCAGCCTGGAGGTGAGCTCCCTGGATTCTCATCTTAATCTGAATTATAATAAGAACAACACAAAATCTTTCTTCCTTTATTCTCTCTCCTTTCCCCCCTTCCCCAAAATGCTCTGCAAACAGGAAAGAAAAAATCCAAGCAACTCTATGAAGTCCCTTACAAAGGCAATATATAACGATGCCATTATCCTTGGCTATCTGGCACACTCCACAGTGACGTGTACTTATGCAAAGCAAACAGAACTCCTTTCAGTTTAGCCAGTGTTTGATTTCAAATGCACTAACAAGGTGCTACAGAACTGACACCCCCCTGCTCTGAGAACTAACCCAATGGAAGCGCTTGCTCTCCTCTATTAATTTCAGTAAATAAAGAGATTAAAATCTTATAACGAAACAACCGAAGAAAAAAAAAAAAAGACAATATTACATTAATTTGAATAACACCACCTGGATTGACTTTTTCTTTTTAATTAAGACAACATTACTCCCTCCAAAGACAGATCTCTCTACTCAGTACAAGTTAATCTCCTATAAAAATAAAGAACAGTAACAAAGTCTACTAGCAGTTAGGATAAATTGTTAGGATAAATTACCTGGTAACTCTGCCTAGTTTTCATGCAGTTTTCAAATGCATTATACATATTCTTTAAACTTTCTAAAATTCAACTATTTCATCTCTCCTTAGAGATTTTCCTATTAATAAAGACCAATCAATATGCCCTTTTAAGACTATAAATGCTGTTTTCTCTGAAGTCCCTGTGGCTTGCACAGCATGAAAGCTTTTTCCTAGTATGAAACAACAGCTTAATTACTAGTGATGGAGAACCAGAAATTCAAGTAAGACTTTTTTTGATTACCAGTGGTAATGAACGCTCACTGTAAAGAATGCAAATCCTGTAAATGTGCTTCCCACAGTCACCAGGATTAGTGACAGGTGAGTACATAGAAGGGCTTTATCGGTCAACAAGTTATTTTTCAGTCATGGGGAAAATGGTACTCGGAGAGAAATGAAAGCACAGATGTCTGCAGAATAGACAGAAAAGAACAAAGACAGAAAAATGCAGCATTTAACCACACATCAGAGGATGTATCAGCAACTGCCCTGGCACGACGACGTGTCATGGGATATAGCCTCACAGGAGATTTCAAGACTTACTGAAATTAAAAGCAAAACTAACACCTTCAAATTATTCTTTGCCTTCTATTTCTGTGTCAATCAGATCATGGCTCTATGCGGCACCACCTGTATAACAGCTGCTCAGCTCCGGCTGCCCCAGCGCTCAGCATCACCCCGCCAGTGCAGCATCGCACCGCAGGGCTTGGCCACGAGGCTGCCACGCTCCCATGCAAGTGCAGCTCATGAATGGTTATGGATGCAATCACATGAGGGTGAAGTCTAACAATGGTAGATCATCACTAACAATCACTCTTAAAAGTTTCCTCAGGAAAACACAGAAACTGGTAGGTAGATGGTTTGTGTAAAATACTTGTGCTTAGGATTTCTGAACTGAAACCGCCTCTCCCCTGTAAAACAGCACTAACAATAGGTTTTAGAGCCTCTGCATGGGCATTCATGATTTCCAGTTTTAATATCTTCATCCTTTTAAATGAGGTATTAAAAATCCAGACTTATGTTTGAATCGATTTTTATAGCTTATCTCTTTATGCATTTTCTATAGACATTTCAGGAAAAGCTGGACTCATGCAAGGCACAAAAAGACTGCAACAGGAAAACTGAATTTAGGTCCATAGGTCTAATTAATGTAATCAGTAGGGTGATCAGGAAGGTCTTGTCACCGTTCTTGCCCCCCAGCTGACCAGTTTCAGTCTGGCACAGACCTGCTGTCAGCAGCCCACGTGCCTGTCACTCAGGGTACCCCTCTGCCAGGTCCTTCACCCGCAGGTGGCCCAGCAGAACACCTGCAAGGTGCAGGACATGCCAAAGAGCAAGAGGACACACCTGCGCTTTAACCATCCAAGCTAATCAAATTTGGGTTCTGTTTTTAGGTTCTCCCCTCTGAATTATGCTACAGGCACGGATCATTTATTGCAAACTTGCTAGAAAGAGGCAGCTCTGCCTGAGGAGAGGAATTCATTGCACAGCTTCCCCAGTGCAAAATGACCCAGAGCAACCATGCCACCTATCTGCTTTGGGGAAGGGGGCAAATCATCTTCCCTAAACCCTCCCAAAATATCCTTTTCATCATACCCCACCTTTTCTCAGTGGTTCCGCTCCTTACTCTTCCGTCACTGCCAACCTGGTGCCAAAGAGGGCAAATGCTGAGCTAGCTGCCAGCCTGCACAGCTCCTCCTCTGGCTAGTGGCAAGGGGTCAGGCAGAAATACCCCCAGCTCACCAAAACAGTTACCACGCACTGCTTTTCCATCATCATACAGTAAACATCCTAAAACAAAGTTAAAATAAGAGGAGGGTGAGAGGATGGAGGACAGAGAGACCATTTTCCAGCTCCACAAATTAGAAGTCAACTCTCTGCTAACACCCACCCGGCCATCATATTATCTCTGTCTGCTGCTCTCCCTGCAGTCTGGATTAGTGGTTTTGCCTGCACTTGGAATTCTGGAAATGTATTAGGTATTGAGTCGTGCCTCCTTCGATAAATCAGTCTCACTTAAACCGAATCATTTCCCTTGGGCACTGCTTCCTTTTAAATCAGTCACCGAGATGAATAATTGCATAGTAAATTCAGGTAAGATACCATGATAAATAGCACAAACAAGCCACGAAAATACCGTGAAGGCTTATATAAGAGGGCAGGGCTGTCTTTAAAACTCGTCGTTATATTGAAGTGCAAGGCCATGCACTTATTCACAATTGACCGTACCCAAGCCCAAAGCATATGCTGCAGTTTAAGCCCAAACAGCTCAAATCTGAAACAGCAGTGTGCCCATTTATTTTCAGCTCACGCTAATATGCATGCTAGGGTGAAAGTTACAATGGAAAGTTCAGGAAGACATTACAGGAATCATGAAAAAAAATACTAAAAAAATCACTGTGCAACTGAATGTTTACTTTGTTTATATTTGAATGCAAGCAGATCTCTGTCGCTGAAAGCTGTAAAGTATTTTTGAACCTTTATGCTAGTTTCTAAATGAAGCTTTGTTGTAAATCCCAGGCAGTGCATTAGTGCTCATTTCTCAGCCACTCAAGTACCACAAAGTGTTTTAAAGATGCTAATTGTGCCAGATAGATTACAATTTGCCAGGACAAGTCAGATGCAGTGGAAACACAGAGGTGTTTCAGAAGTCACAGCAGGCCCGAACTAATTCGGGCTGTCCTTTCACACAAGATACCGTACAGGACTACGCACAGACACACAGTGCAGCTGGCCAGAGCCCTCCCAGTAAGCCTGGTCATCCAGGACACGTTGGATTTACTGTGCCCATACAGACTGGCACACACGCACCCGAGGTTGGTCTGAACGCAGCCTGGCCACCTGCCTCAGCTCTCCGGACACCGCGCAGCCGAGCCCTCTGCCTGAGCAGACAAAGCGTACAGACACAAGAAGGGGCACACCCAAGGAAATTCAGGCACTCGACAGCACTACTAGTCTGCAGGAAAGAGTACAGGAGCTCTTTTTTCTTCCTTCTGGTGGCAACCATAAGTCAAAGCTCTCAATCCTATAAATCATTATCCTGTTAGTATGCCAAGCAGTACCAGATTGGACATACGCTTATCTGATTTGTTTAACACCATCTGCCTTTATGTGCGAAAGAACAGTTCCAGTCACAGAGATGCTGAATTGCTCTCCAGAACAGCACTAGTGGAAGTGATTCATGCCTTTATTAAATAATACTATGCATGTCCTGTTAACAGAGGCACAAAGACCCATTTTTGATTAAGAAAACACTGTCAAGGTCCATTGGTTTAATTTTATCCTGAAATGGAAGCATATGGAAAATCATCCCATAGGGATTGGTGGTATTTTCCCAAACAGATGTTCTTGCCACAGGACACGTTTGGAAGGAAAGCAGGTGTGATTTATGAGATGGCCCACAAACATAACCCTTTGCCATAACAGGAACACCATTTCCATTGAATTCCTGAACGGTGTCAAGCCTTTGCAAGAAAGAAGAACGATCATACAACTTGGACCAAAAGACTGGAAGGGAGGACACAGAATGAGTGTGCATTGGCTATTCTCACAGAACGAATTCTGTGAATTAAAGTAACACCTAGTCAAACAGCAGTAATCTTTCTCATAAAGTGGTATTATTTTTTTAAAAAGAAAAAGATACTTCACCATAAAGATATCCACGTAACCAATTAAGAGCTGACTTGCCACAAATCAAATTCCTGTCTCAGGTTATTATCCTGTCTACTGCCTCTCTCAACCAATCTTAAGTTAATAACCAGTGATTTCTTCTGGTCTATTTACTGGGTTGCTTCACGACACATGCGCCCCGGCTGTAACAGACCTACTCACGGAGACAAGGCTCTGTGGAAAACCCAGCATTAACTTCAGTGTTCTAGCATCAGCCAAAACAACACGTTAATGCTTCACTTCTCTTGACATCAAGTATGCATTTTTTTCCACCACTACCAAAATTCATTGAGTATATCCTGAAAGTACAGACACCAGCTGTGCATTTTCAGGTTACACTGAGCAGACTTCAGCAGGCCACCCTCAGAAAGGCTGGGGCCTTACAAACAGCGACCTTGGCAAGGGCTCCCCAGCAGCACGGCAAGAAGCTATTGAGATGATGCTCATTTATTCTGCAGGCTTGCCATAAGATGCAGAGTTATTCTTTCATAATTAGACAGAAAACCTTTTTTCCCCAGTCCTGTAAATTAAATACAAGTAGTCTACTTAAAACAAAACCCAGGCAGACAGCAAAGAAGACCCTACCAGCACTTGCACAAAACCAGTGGCAGCACAACGCTGCTGCCAGCTCCCTGCTCTGAGAGCAGCCGCTCAGAGGTTTCGGGGGCTCAGCAGCTGAGGAACTCCCATCACCACTGCAGGCTGCCGAAGTCCGACAGGCTGCTTGCACGTAACACTGCCTTGCTTAAAGATTGAGTTGACATGCTCTGTGCTGGATAAGCAGCCATCTGATTGCATCAATTTCTCCAAGTTCTCAAGTTCAAGGTTCGCTGGCATCATTTGGGTTAGTTTTCTGACTCTGAGCCTCCAGCTACTGCCAAAAATAACACCAAAATCAAATTTATAAGCAAAAATGTAAATGCATAAGCTGAGAGGCATCATGGTTCACAAACAGAATGAGAGCTTTCCTTTGCTTATTTTTTTTTTTTTTAATAGGAAGCACTGACAGGAAAACAAAAACCTCCACATTTTTACAGGTACATTCAAAACACATTGATTCACGCAGCTACAAACCTGACCTAACTACAGTGTTAAAAACAGACCTTTATAAAGCTCAGCAATTGATCAGCTACATAAGCAGGTACAAAAAAAAAAAGGGGGGGAGGATTTCAAGTTAAAATCTCATTTCCATGTTCCACTATCTAAATCTTCTACTTCATGCTAGCATGCTGTAGATGTCGGATGACACCTGAAAACTTTGACAATAAGGTTTCTTTCAGAAAAAGATACATGCAATAACTCAGGCTGTTAACAGGAAAAGTTGCTTCTGGAGACATCGTCCACAGGAACTTCTGAGGTCAGTTGCAGGACATGTCATATCATCTTGTTCAAAAATTCAGCAACATTGATCTTAAAACAATCAAAATTCTTGTCATGCCTTTCCTAAAGCAAAACTGGGCTAAAACACTGTTCCCCCTCTGTGTTTAGTTTATTCAGATGTTTAGCCAGTTCAGATACACTGCTTCCTGAGCCTATTTCATCATTTAGTCTTCCTTCTATTGAGTCTTTCTCCCTTTTTCTCCAGAGCTACTACAGCCCCCTTGGTTTTCAGCTTGCCAGGCTGAGGTCTATCCTCCTGTAATAAGCAGGGTGTTCCTCCTCCAGTAGCTCATTGCCACACATTTGTCCTTCCTGAAGACACTGACCACAACCACAATGGTCACTGCACCCAGACAAGTCTCTGCTTCTCTTGGGTGCTTTATTGCTCTGGATGTGAAATGGGCACAGTTTCTGTTGGCTTGGCTATTAGCTGAAGTTGCAGCATAACCTGTGAACTGTCTGAAACCAGTTCAACACACTCTTAATTAAATTAATGCAAATATAATTTGCCAACAGCTCAATTTGAAGATGACTTATGACTATTCAGTTTAGGTTGGCTCCTTCCCAAACTTACATTCAGCACGCGCTGATTGAAATAAGTGCTCACAGGTCTCAGCAAACCAATACAGATGCAAATCTTATAACCTTGAATATGTGACCAATGCCACAGTATAGAATAAAAGAATCGCAGCAAGTGGGTCTGGAAGTGACCTAGAAACATCATTAGTCCACCTCCTTGCTCTTAAGACAGGCTCAATGATTCATAAATTATTCCTGACAGACCTCACACCAGCTTCAGTGAACCTCCCTAGGCAGTATTTGTCAATACTTAAGTGCTCTAAAAGTTGGAAAGCTCTCTTTCCTCCAGCTTACATCTCCCTAGTTTCAATTTAAGCCCATTATTTATTTGCCTCAACGTAGGGGGTACAAAGAATCATTTATTTTCCACCTCCCAAATGCAGGCTTTGGGGTTTTTCTTGAGAAACTGTTTTTCAGGTAACTTTGTGTCAGTCCCCCCTTCCCAGAGTGGACAAACCTAACTCCATCTCACAACCAGCCTGTAGTCCAGCTCTCAGCCTGCTGTGTACCCATACGCTGCACACCAACCAATTAGCCTGTATCTTCCCTGGAGTTAGATGCATGAAGTTGTTTGCACCAGACAGCAAGCAGTTAGTTATCTGACGGAGTCATCCTGCATTTTGTACATTAAGACTGGGAAATAGGGGAACATCAGCTGGAACCAGAGTTGATGGTTCACAGCTCCACAGCTGATACACATCCCCTCTTTTGGAGACAGCTGAGACTCAATAGGTGTTGCACAGATACTTGGTTAATGTTCAACCTGAAAAACAGATAGCATTTCAATGGTCAGCAGCCCCTTGAGGTTAATCTGACTTTTCAAGCATTGAGCTATTTATTTAGTTTACCCGTGGGATCTGGAATGCAATACTGCTCCAGTCCACTTTCTAGAAAAAATCTGAGAGTATCTCAGTGTACTGCTCAGCTTCTGAACCACGCAACGGGACACTCACCCCAATTAGAGGAAAGGTCCAGACAAGCCTACAGGCACAGCAGTACTTGGGGTATTAATCTTTAAAACAGCAGCAGTTTTTCAGGACGGTTTGAAGAGGCTCATATATCCCAACCAGACGCCCTCCTGAAACACCTCAGAAGGGATTGTGCTGCCCACCCTCATCAGGGCATTTTCCTTCCCAGTGTCAGCACTCCCAAACGTGCCACCAGGACAAGCTTGCTCACTCCCTCGCCCCCCCAGCACCACCGCTCTGTACCTGATGCGCCTGCTCACAGCTCCCCACTGAGGGCACCCAATTCCCAGCCCCAGGGCTCAGCTGGATCCCCACGGCCTCTCCCACCCCACAGGGACCCATCCCTGCTCCCCTCAGCATCCGTGTCCTGCAGAGTCCCCAAGTCACCCCTCTGCAAGCTTCCACCTTATCTTCTCTTGGAAAACCCCTGCCTTGGCAATTTTCTGCTGTGCTGAGATCACATTATTCCTTCCCTAACTCCCTGAAGGAAAAAAAATAAAATAAAACCAGATTGGTGCAACGTGTTTTGGTTCTCACAGATTTCTGACTGGCCAAATTCAAGAGGGCACCAGCCAAGCATGCAGCAGGTGAGGCTCTGTGTATCCCCCTGGAAACCTGCTGGCAGAGGGCTCTGCCCTGCCTGTCCGATCCATGGGGAACATCATTTTACGCTGCTCATGCATAGAAAGATGTTAACTCTTCTTCTGGACAGTATTGTCCCTCTTCAGTACTTCAAGAGCGATGAATATTATGGAGACATTTGGGGATCAAACGACCAAAACATCTGAAATAACCTCATTCCCCTGGCTCTGTAGTTGGCGGTCGGTGCTCAGCCTGCCTTTTCCAACCGGCAGCATCTGAGCTGTGCCACAGCTCGCAAGCAGGCAGCAGCAGTCGCTGTCCTCTATATCCACATTATGTAACTGTACCTCTGCGTGTGGCCAGATTTCTCCAATACCAGTACTAACCACGTTTTCCAAAGTACGTTCACAGCAATTCCGAGAGGAAGGAACATTAGGAACTCACTCTTGTGAATCATCATCTCGCCTTAATGCCACATGTGATCACGTTGTCGGCCTGCCCACCAGAGAGCCTCTGAAGAAACAACCACGCAGAGGGAAAAGAAGTCCTAATGGCAATCTGATCTGCGAATGGCTCCAGCAGTCAGTGGCATTGACTGGCTCCTGGTACTCCAGCACCCCACTCAGTTTGTTCTTTGTTATCTGCCCTGGATGGAAGAAGCCAGGACACTTCCCCTCACCAGACTTTGTTAACTGCTTTCAGATTCAAGAGGTTAAAAGCACTCATGTGCAGATCTAGTTTTGAAGTTTGTTTCTGAACTGTAGTTAATGTAGCACAAACCATTGCAAACTTCCCTTTCTGCCATGTTTTCAGCTTCAGTTCCTTACAACATCCATCCCCACTTACCCCTCTCCCTCCCAGAAAAAAGCAGCGGTGTTATAAAATACACTAAGGTGTCAGTGTTTCACATCCCAGTCAACGTAACCACGGTACGTACAGAAACACGTCAGATCCCTCTCAGCAATTTTCAGAATATTTCTGTATGATCAAATGGGAGCTCACGTGCTCCTGCCATCAGAGAGCTTCACTTCTTGGAGACGCCGGCACCAGCACAGCACGTGCTGAAACTCCACCCTCACGTTTGTTTTGAAAACCTGTGATTATTTGGATTACCAGCTTATCCCAGGTTCCACTACATGGCAAGAATATTCCTCGTAATGTGGTGGGGTTTTGTGCTCACTTATACAAACCAAGGCCATACGTGCCTGGTATGCTCAGACTGTATTTTACCTGAATAAATTCCTTCTAAGCTGATCTCTCTGACTGCACCAACTGAGAAATATGGTTCTTTTATCATAGGAATAAATCTCCTTAATTTTCACATTTTAACTTCACATTGAATATATCTCATTAGCTAGATGGCATTATACAGCATAGCCAAGTGCTATTGCGTGTGTTGCCTTCTTCATTATAAAAGTTTGATTCAAGACATAATAACTTATTTATTATGGGTAAAGTGAGGAAAGAATTTCCTCACACAATGAAATTTGCAGGCGATTGAGAAAGGAATTCTGAAATGTTTCAACCTAAAAAAGATATGAAAAACAGATGTAGAGATCTGATCTCAAAAATACAGTCATGAACCTAAATACAGAAAAAGAAAACATCCCTTAAGCTATTGAGAAATTTGAATTAACTAATTTGAAATGGGACTTGAAAGAAATTACAGGACTACGCCTTTTCAGAATTGAGATACCAGATGTCAGCATTCTGGGACAGTAGTGAGTTGTGCTTTACAGCAGACCCCCAGCTGGAAGAACGGATTTAGGAACTCCTAGTTGGAAAAAAAAAATAAATGGATGAAGCACAGCTAGTTAAGCAAGGACAGCCTCTTATTAATTGCTCAAAATCTAAAGAGATCCTATTGCAGGTATCATTTAGAGCTCAAATGCAGCTACCTAGAAATTGCTTCCACAGCTTAGATTCAATAGAGAATCACTGAACTATCAGGGCTTTGAAATACAGCAGCCAGATGATTGCTTCTCAAACAGCAGCAGTACCCGAATTTGCAGCACAGAAGGGACAGCACCCATGGCACAGGGTCTGAAACACTGATGAGAGAAAGAAACAAAGGGGAGCTACAAGCCAGAACCAGGGGTTTGACTCCTGACAGATGTTGGACTATTGCTACCATGACCTGAAAGCTGGCACTGGTAACTTACTGTGCTCCAGCAAAAGCAAAGCCACCTTTAAAAAGAATCACCACCAGCCTGTACGTATTAGTTTAGAGGATATAACTAATCATTGTCTTATTATAGCTTTTATATGTTGGCTGCTGTTCCACCGAAAGATCTGTTAAATACCACATCTGGTTGGAGTCCAAATTAAAAGCTCTGTGATGACCTTTTATTCCCCGTAGCAGGGTTTTGCTCGTTTGTTTTGTTTTTAAAAAGAAGGTTCTGGTTCTCCAGAACTATATCCGGAAAAAAGTGGTTTAAAATGTCAGAGACAAAGATAGAATAGGGCACACCTATGTCAAAAGAGGTCTGCACACAAATTCAATTCACAAATCCAAGTCTCACAGATTTTCACCCTAGAAATGCCAAAGAGGAGCCCTCGGTGCTGGGCATGGTGGCAATCCCTACTGGCAGAGCTCTCAGGTAAGACGGTAAACCAGCATAAAGAAAGAAACAGTAAGCCCACGTAACATAATATTAAGAAGGTTCACATGGAGATAAGATTTTGCAACTCATTAAACACATAAAACCAATATTTTCTAAAACTGCCACAGGCTCAGCCCTTAATAGGATTTTGTATTTCCTACTTTCAGCTACCTGGGCATGCTATGTGAAAAGACCCGCTGTAATCTGGCTCTTCTGAAAGGAGCCAGGAAATATAGCTGTAGGAAATTAAATGCCCTTACCTATGGGGAAAATGAAAAAAAAGCTAGGGTGATTTCTTAATTGCTCTTAAATTCACATAGCCTCCTCTAGAGCAGGAGAAATTCAAGTGAAAGCACTGAGTGACAGCTGAGAAGACTGGCTGAATAACTTATAAGCACATCCCTTTTCTCCAATAAATTTCCATGGGAAAATAAAAAAGCTAATTCCCCCTTTAACAAGACAGTTATGAAACGTACGTTATTAAGACAGCGTTTCAGGAGCTAGCTGTCAGTACGCATCGCAGGCTGCAAGCTACCTGCTGCCCCAACACACAGCGTGCATTTCCTGCCCAGGACCGCCAGAGCAGCCCTCTCTACTCATGTTCTTCACTATTACATGAAATCCAGAAAATTTCTCTTGACCCCTTTCTGCTCCTTCAATTAATGTGAATACAGAAAAGTGACCTCTTAACAATTGGTTTTACCTTTCCTCAGTCCCTGTGAGCTTCATTTCCGCACACAGTGTGTCTGTGCTGGGCACCTTCAGAACCGAAGGGTGTGCACGCTCTCGGTTTGCTGCATCTTGAACTTGCCAAACCCTCGATGGTGGCAAGACACAAACGCAAACAACCACAACTGTGCACAAGTAGCACCACAGTCTCTCCACTGCAAATGAACCAAAAGACGCATGAGCAGCTCTTGTTGCATCTTGTCTTTCTGGATTGTTTAACCTCACTCAAGGGAAGTAGCAATGTATTACTGTCACTTGCAAAGCAGGACAGTTCTCTGCTGCAACACAAGAAAACAGTAGCTTTTTTGACAAAAGCTTGATTTTTATCAAACTGAGAAAGTTTTCAAAAACCAATAGTTTTCTACTAATGCTCTTGAAACCAATATGATTTGATTTTCTGCAAACAGCACTTTAAAAAACAAAACAAAACATTTTACAAATGTAAAAGTTGGAGCTCAAAGAGGTTCCAAGTAACTGCAGTTAAATTCTGGATATCCCAAAAGAGGTTACTAAGAAGTATTCAACAAAGGACTTCTTGCAGGAGGAAGCTGCGTTAGTCTCACCAGTAGACTCACCCAATTGCCAATGCACACAAAGAACAGTTAAAATATCAGAAATAGAAGTAACAGAATAAAGATCAGAATCTAAATAAGAATTAGCATCCAATATGAAAAAACACAGCATTTTTGAAATTGAAAAACTCCTTATGAGTTATAAGGTAATTAAAATATTCTAAATTTTATTTTTCCTAAGTTTTCAAAATGAGAAATCATCAGAACATTTTATTGACTCCAATGAAATAAAAGCTGTAGCACAGACTTCCTTGGAGTCACAATTTCATTTTAAAGATCTACTTTCTAACACCTTATGATATAACACATGATCAGTACAATCTTATATGCAGCATTCAAGAAAAAATTGATGTATCAGCCACAATATAAGAGTTAAAATATTTGTAAAATCAAGACTTCTAGCACTCCTATGTAGAACTCCTATCTAGCAGGTCTGCAGCCCACCCAAACCATTCCAGGTCCTTTTCAGAACAAGTACTTGAGAATTCCTAACCTAAAGATTTTTCTACAAGTCATTCGGGCATGCTTTGCCTTCCAGAAGCGCATTATATATTCTGCAACACTGCAATTATCAGTGCCACACACTGCCCTTGATTTTAAAAAAACGCATACTTTAAAGGGTCTTTTAACAACAACAACAAAAAAAGACTCGTTATGAAAGAATCTTATTTAATAGTCACTAAATTTAAGAGGACATCGAGAACTTTAGAAGCTTGTATTTCTCACCTGTGCAAACACTTTGTTCTCCTTATTAATACTATTGCACGTTTTTAAAAGCAACTCTCACATCCATCTCAGCTATGCAATAAGCAAGATCAAGCAAGGAAACAGCAAAGTGTCACTAAGAATATCAAAGTAAACAGCAGCTCAACAGGTAAAAGAAAAGTAAATTAAATCAAAACAGCTATTACTGAGTGACCTCTCCACTCCACTTGTAGCATTGTTACCAGATACATCATGGCACCGATTTAACAAAGCTTAACATTATAAAATTAAGTCAGGTCGTAAGTATGATGTTCTGTAAAACAGTTTCTTAAAGAAAGGTAGAATTACTGATTTTTCTCTGAAAAGCAATGTAAGCATTTGAGTGCATAGTCTCACCTGTAGATCTATGGTTAAGGGGAAGTCAATCAGCTGAATCTCCAACTCTCTATGTATGTTTACATATATAAATATACACAAATATATTTACAAGAACTCTGTTTTTGCATTGTGCTTTCCTTTGTGTAGATGAGAGTTCTGCTACAGGCTTCCATACCGCCGCTGTGTATTGTGCCTCACCACCTTCGTTATCTCTCTGATAAAATCCTAGTTTGTTCACTCCTGCAGGTATTTTAATCTTGCAAGAGAAATAATATTCCAAAGACCTGCTATCATCGCACCATTATCAGCACAGAGAATTATTTTAAAATTAGGTAAGTTTGCATAGCAATTTTGGGTAGACCTAAGAATAAAGCTGCTGCTCTGGAAATGCTATTACATTTCAAAACACATCGCATTGTCACAGCAGAGCAAGTATAATGCTTATCGCAACACACGCACAAGCCGTGACTCTGCAATTTTAAAACTTTGGTACTCATTTGGTTAGTATATGAGCATATTAAGATAACATAAGACTTTTTTCTTTTTTAAAGAGTGCATTAGAACAGGTGCACAGGCTTCATTAGAAATTTTTCATCTTACTGTCTTAGACCTAAGAGTAATTACCATATCAGTTTAACATCTAGTTCAACCAGTGCTTCCATTTTTCCATCCATGCAACGCAACAGACCCTGCTTTACCACAGATCACAGTTATTTCTGGCCTTTACACGTGTATCTTCCACACAGATGCATACACAGCAGTACTGAGCTGATGGAGAAACTTTATCATTGCATAAATTCTGAACAACAAATATTAACAAGCATTTTATACTTAATTCACCTATGCCAGGTAGTTACTTTTGAACAGACAAACCATTCCACTGAATCCCCCGTGTGGGCTGCATAATAATCCTTCTGTTACTGTACAAAGATGTTATCTGTAACACCACACAAGCCCTACAAACAACCCAGAGCTCTATAGAGCTACATAGAGACCTTCAGAGCACAGCAAAGCAACTGGCTACTGTGCAGAGCCAGGCATCCCCTCCAACACCCAGCCTGGCAGCAGCAGCACCCCAGGAGTCCCAGCACCCCCTGCCTCCTCCAGCCCCCAGCCCCATCCTCATTGTCCTGTGGCCACCCGAAGGACAGCAGCCCCACACAGGACACACACCCTGGCACAGCCCACAGCTCTCACTGCAGCTCCGTAAATGTAGCAGGACAGGACTAAGAACTTGTACTTTCAGGGGAAAAAAGGTGCTTTTGAGCCCTCAGGAAATAAGACCACAACGATGCCACCTGCACGAGCACACGAGCGTGTGCACACACCTCCTGCCCACACCTCCTGCTGCCCACGACAAAAGCAGCAAGGGAATTGGCAGAGTGACTCAGGGAAAACAGACAGCTTTCAGTTTTCAGAAAAAAATGATAGAAAAGGGAAAGAAATACTTGTTTCTTCCACTGAAGGAAAACCTGCAGAAAAATCATGACCCTGATAGCTGTAAAACCCACAGGAAAGCACGTTTATAAATAACCAAACTGTGAGAAGCAGCTTCATGGGGAGCTCACATCTTATTAGGTACCAAGGGCTCCAGCCACAAGATGACTTTGTTAGTTACACGGCTTGCAGAAATCCATCTTGAAATATATGCTCTGTATCTTTTACGGTACAAAGGTCAGCATTCATTAGAAAGCATGGAGTTCTCTCTTTCTATACACAAAATAGCTTATTGGAAATGTTCTAATGGCTTTTCTCCTTTCTTTAACGGATCTCTCATAAATTACAATTTCGGCTTTGAAACAAATAGAGGTAATGCAACTCGGACAGTGGAGACTCCAGCACACATAAAATACATAATTTATGAAAGTTTTTTTTATTATTATTTTTCAAAACACTTACATCACATGTACCATTAAATTGTTAATTGCGACATCAGAATTAGGGGACCTAAGCATCAACCACCAGGGCAGTCAGAAATACAGCAATCATCAGCTGTTGCTGATCAGAAGCTAACCACTAGTGCACAAGAGGTTAGGTTACAAAATGCCTTTTCATCCCTCACCCTAGATTCCACTTCATTTTCCTTCATTTCTCTGCAAATTCTGATTTTCCTCTCAGGCTAACTATCACAGCACAGACTTGAAAACCGGTTGTTTGTGAGTGCCAACTGGAATAGTTTGCAACCTTGCAAAACCCAGCTCTGCAGGCTGCGTTACGGACACAGAGCCAATTACCCAGCCCTCGGCTCAGGAGTGCTCTTAATTGACCAAAGCATCACAGGGCACCAAGCTGTCACTGCTTCAGCCTCACTGCTGCACAAAGAAGCTGCCCAGGAAAGCGCCTGGGAGGATCGCTGGTTATGAGAAGTATCTTATAAGATTAATCAGGAAGATAATTTCACCTGATTGGAAAAAGAACCTTCTAAAGAAAAAGAAAGGCCATGAAAAAAGACCAAGTCTGTCTGCATGCACCTCACTGGGCAGAAGGTCCTACAGACCAGGGCCCTGTCACTAACTCCTGTTTTGGAAATGTGGGCAGGGGTACAACAAAGGGGAGAAACGATAGCAAGGAAGAAAGTAAGCTAACTTTTTTAAAAACCTACTGTAAAAGTTTTTTGAAGTACCATCCATTTTTAATGAATCCTCCCTACCAGCGCACAAAGGAATGCAGGAACTGGCTGATGAGTCACCTGTAATCCTTCCCTCACCTGTAACAAAACCAGATCGGTATCAGTCACACCTCACACTGATTACTTCAGACCTAGCAGCCACACCAATTTCATTTTTAGGCCCCAGGTTAGTAAGCTGCGTGTTTTCTGTTGTGCCCTCTTCATGCAAAGGGCATTTCCCCAAGCACAGCCCTGCAGTTTCAGTAATTCCACATCACCCCCTTCATGCTGAAGGGCTCCTTCCCAACTTGGACTGCTCTGCAGAGCAATACATATATTTATATTTTAATAAGTTGAGCTGTTATGTTCAGAAACAGCAAAAAACAAAGGAAGAAAAACAAAGACAGAAAAGCATTTGTGTGGCAGAAGTTGATAAACACCCGCAGTCCCATTTTTGGCAGCACTTATTTCTGAATCCATGTACACTCCATTGTTTCCTCAAGTGTCTCATTTTGGACGCAAGATATTGCAGTCCAAAACCAAAGCTATTTAGAGGAAAAATGTTCTTTGAAGCCCACCTGTGAGTGAGCAATGGCTGGTTCTTTCCCTCCCTCAAACCACCTGAGAGATAGCTCCAACAACTACACACATAAGTTAATAAATGAAGTTTTGCATTTTGTACTTTGATGTCACTTGGGGCAGAATAGCCTGTTTCCCATGCTTTTGTAGCCTTGGCAGTTAGAAATGTGCAATCCTGTTTCATCGCAGTAAACAGGCATACATCTCGGATCACACACATTTTAAGTATCAGCTGTTTCTCATAGTTTGTGGTGCTGGAGTCACTTCTGCAGTCAGTAAGCACAGCTGCTTTCCTCTGCCCGTACAGCAAGCCTTCCACAGTAATGCTTCAGGGGTCTTGGTTGTGTGTTTCTCAGTACGTGTAGGGGCTTTGATGGAGGGCTTCAGACTGGGGGCAAGGAGAGGGGAACTCAAGTAGTAAAGCAGTGGAAAAAAAAATCCCCCAAATATCCATAATTTATTTCAGAGAGTTAAAGAGCGCTTCTTAGTGCGGGGTGCTTCCTTCCACCCCACACACATACAAGCACAGATACTGCTACAGGTTTCTTTCCTCTATTTCTCAATACTTTGAAAGGAAGGCTCAATCCTCTTCCACGTACAAGGATTCACGGAGTTGTCTTTCACCTAGAGGAAACCGCAGGGTGCTTTCATAGGAGTATCTTGTGTCAGGTAGGAACCTATCCAGTTGGCTTAATTTAACATGAGGCTATAAAAATAAGGCATAAAATTGACCCGAGTCCAAGTAGGCTCTTCTGCAATCACTCGCTGCTCTGCCACCCCATCCTGCAGCTGCCAGGGAACTGAAGACAATGTGTTTTTTTCTTAAGACAAGGTGCCTGTGAAGCAAAGCTATTTTGCATGTGTCCCATATGGCCTCAGTCTGACCAGGCCATTCAGCATCCCCCTCATGTATAAACACAGCTGGGATCCAGAAAGGAACCATCATCCACTCCTCAGGTAGCTGAAGCCACGAGAAGACACCTACAGAGCACACCTACCGCTCCATGGACAAGCAGGGCTCTTCCCCATGATGGCACTGACTTTCCCCCTACAAGCCAGCCAGCAGAGGCAGTCCCTGCAACCCCTCCCAGTGCAGCAATACTTAGACCCCAAGTTTAATGCTAACAGGGACAATTAATTTCCGATTCCACCTGCAATAGTCATTGAAGGCTTCACCAAAGCTCGCAGCTCAGGGAAGGGCGAGGAGCCCAGCTGTGTCCTCACTCCTCCAGGAGCAGAAATTCCAAGACCCAGATCTGAGCACAAAGCATCACAGCCCCCAGGCAGAGCAGGCAGGTCATGGTCCCTTCCATCTCCCCCTGCTGGGGATCCTGGGGTCCTGATCTGAAGATGAAGGGGACTCAAGCTGTGGGACGCAGCCTTCCCCCCACCCCAGCTGCCCTGTGTGCCAGCAGCCTGCCCAAAAACAGGTCGGGGTTGTGTGTGGTCCTTCAAGGAGCAGCCCGAGCTGCCACTTTGCCACCCACTCACTGCCTGATGTGGGGCTGAAAGCAACCAAAGCAGGCAGTCCTCAAGGCCCAACATGAAGGCTCCAAAGCGAGTGTTCTATTTAAAGACGGAATGATCTCGGCTACTTGACACCCATGGGCTCGGCAGCTAGGAGAATTTATAGCTCCAACTTGCTTCAGATAACGTTAGTCGAGTTCACGAGTCTGTTGTGCATCTGAGGACCAGCAGATTAACAGTAGAAGCTTTGCTCTCGCTTTTATTTTTTTTAGGGGAAAGTTACAGAAAGCCCCTATTTGTCACCTGGAATTGTGCCACAAGCACTTCAAGTTAACAATAAAAGTAACTCTGAATTACACCTGATGTTATTCTCCTCCACTTCCCCATGCTGAAAATTCCTGGACCTTACAGGCTTTGGTTAGGCTGAACTGCCACAGGGACTTTTTAAATTCATTGAAGTTAATGAAAAATATTACAGAAGTTACAACGTGCACAAAAACCTCAGAAACCTTGACCAGACAGGATCACAGATGGGCTACAAGCACTCATTCTAGTTCATTCTTAACTCATTTTATGTAATACCCCTTCACTTCATACAAGTGGCTGTGTATTTACTTCTGCTACTAATCATGCATATAGACCAACAACACCATGTTCATCCAAAGCAACCTATTTTCATCATGATTGCACTGTTTGCCAAAGGACAAGATGCTCTCATCCTCCATAAGTAACTGAAAGCAAGTTTTTACTGCAGCTGACAGAAAAGCAGCTCTGTTGGTGCAGCACTTGCTTTATTATCAACAACAATTTTCAAAGTAAGCACTGGTGCAGAACAGGAAGAACACAAGTCCCAGTGCACATGACCCCAGCAAGTTCCCTTAAATAATCAGTAAAACCTAGAACAAAGCTGACATATTTGGAATCAGTTTTACAGGATCTAGGTATCAAACGTTTCAGCCGTGAGCCGTGCAGGCCTGCAGCAACAAGATACATCTGGAAATGTGACTCCCCCTCCTGCACTGCTCTACTTCAATAGCCAGAATTGATCCCGCGCAGCCAACCGGCACAGCTGTAGCAGCTCCAGCGAGTACAACGGGTCACCCTAAACATCATTCCAACTTTAAAGAAAAAAAAAAAAAGACAGCATCAGGAGAGCAATGTTAAAAAGCTGCTTATTGTACAAAAACCTGAAATAAACACCATAATTTTAATCCCCAAACTATGCACCAGAGAGACATCCATTTCAGGAGCAGACTTAGGCAATACCTACTTTATATTTATTTTGTAAAGTAACAATTCAGTTGTCAATGTAGCAAGCAGCCAAATGCTATTTATTCTTTTAATAAAAGATACATTTCACAATGTATAGCCAACTTTTTATTATTTTCATAAAAAAAAAAAAAAATTCCTCCATCTGTTTGGTCTTACTAGGTTTTAAAAAGTTTTAAACACTTGAAACAAACCAACCATGGTATTTGGACAAGTATAGCTAATACCTGCAGGGACCACAACATTGCTGTGCTCTGTACAGAGCCACCGTTTATTAAGGTCCATATTTTGCTTTTTTTTCATTCACTTTGTAGCAAGACAGTTACCCAATAACAAAACAACTTTAAGGTAGTTTTCTGCAGAGCTGGACTACAGCAGGACTTTTGGAATCTCTGAAAGAACTGGTAGCTTTAGTAACTAACTACATTGCAGCTTTTCCACTAAAAAAGCATTAGGAAAAGACTAGAATGCAACAGAAAAACATCCCTTTGGGGTGTTATCTAATCATTTTCTTATAAGCTAGCAATCAATGCTGGTTTAAGCTTACTTGCCTAACCAAAAATTGCATTAAAATTCAAACTAACTTTGGTAAAGTGCTGCAGAGATTCTTAATAGGATCAAATACTACTTAAAGTACATTTAATTTTCCTTTAAGAAGTTTGGAATGAAGATCAAATTGAATTCACAAAAAAGGCCAAAGGAAAAAAAAATGCTAACGTTACTTGAGCCTGTATTCTCCTATCTGTTTTCCTGAGAGTTCATGAATAAGCGTTTTGTATCCCTCTGGAGCAAACAACTGAAGAACAGATGGCACTAGGTCTTATGTTACTCTTTCCTCGGTGTTTAATTGACATGTATGTTCCCATACTACAGCATTTCAGTTCACCCATACTCCCCTTGTGTGCTTAACTACCATATTACTTATTAGTTACATTGAATTCACACACTGCAGCAAAGTTATGTTCCAGTAAATCGCTTACTGTGGTCAGATTGTGTACACTAACACTTGGTATGAATTAAAATGTATATGCACTTATGTGGAAGACCCTGGAGTAAGGGGGAACAAGATCCACCCGCTGCTTATTTGTGACAATGCTACAGCCATGACAGGGATATGCAGGACCTGGCACGTTTGGTAGAGGTGAATAACTTTTTTTTTTTTTAGAAAAAACTGTTGGGAGGTTGGTGAACTGAAAACCCAGGTAAGTCCATTCGAGCGTAAAATGGAGCATCTTCCAAAAGAAACTTGAGGCAAGTACAATTGCATGCGTTCACTTATTTGTTCTTTCAGGGACTGAGCAGAATGGATGCCAACACGCACTGACCTCCCAGTTGTACACATTCAGAGGAAATCAAGTCAGTGCTAATGAACAAAACAATTACTCTAGAAAGTTTTTGGTAGAAACTTATCAGCAGCTGATTTAGAACTCAATCTGAATTGATCAAACCCTGTAGAGGCCTGGCTGGCAACTGAGAGGCTTCCCTGCCATATGGCTTGCAGGATTAACAAATGGGAGAAACATGCCTTCCAAAAAGGACAGACCCCACTGCCTTCTGACACATCTCCCATGGCTCAGCGATGTCCCATCATCAGCTGTGCCACTTCCACACACACATGTCCAGGTACACACACACCCGCCGGGTGCAGGTCAGACCTGCATCTGTCACCCTGCAGTCTTAGCAGGCTCCCAGCTCTGGCACAGCAGAGGCTCCAGACATTCATTAAGACCCCGCAAAAGCCTCACTGTAAAGCCAGCGCCTGGCAGTAAGGCAGGTTTCTCACTTGCGAGCAGGCAGAAGAGCTGCAGAAAGGAAGGGACTTGGTTCCTCCATTTCAGGCTACAGAGAATAGCGCGACATCAGATGAAGGTCGTTTCTAGCTGTCAGATTTCTTGGCTTCATGGGAAAAAACAAAACCAACACAACTTCCCCCTCCCTCACCAAGCCAGGCTTCAGGCACACTGAAATCAAGTCTCATCAAGATAGCATCCAGATTTTCTAATATGCCAGAATCACTTCAGGGAAATAATGCATTTCTAGACATAACCTGAATTTCACATACACAAACCTAATCGATTGGAAAGCCAGTTCTGCTGCTGCATGACTATTTCAGATCTCCTCCAAACATTACTTGCATAAATCACTATTTCAGAGAAACAAAGATGTCTCTTCCAACAACAGTGCCAAGCATCACGCACTCCCATGAGATGTGCTTGGCTGCCCTTTTCTTACAGGCTCTGAGTGCCACACATAAGTGCTTAGCTTACACTTGTGTTTCCAGGCCAAACCTCCTGGAGAACCTCCTAAAGATGCAGTAAGTGCCCTGCTGCTGGCAGGGAATGGCTATGAAGTGGCAAGTCTAAAACCTGCCTTTCCTCTGATCAGACAGTTGTACCAAGCTCTCCTCATCACTCACACCCAAACCTGCCAGTACAGCTGGGCTCCTGAAATGCAGGGATTCACCAATACCTCCTCAACACTGCCTTCCTACCTGGTCCTTACAACAGGCGCTCTACCCTCCACCCACCCAGCCCAGCATCGCTCTTCCTGATCTCTGCAGCACCTCTAGTATCTCCCAGCATGCAAAAATCCTGATGCCTCCAGTAGCTGAATTGCTGTTACCATCCTTCTTTTAGCATATCATTACCAGCACCCCTGGGCTTTCTTCAGACCTCTGTTACACCCTGGCCACAAAACAAGGCAGCAATCAGAGCAAAATGTAAGCATGTTGCACACACACAAGTCAGACAGTGTGCCAAGTGCAAACATTATTCAGATGATAGTTCCAAAAATCAACGCCCCTTCCCCACCCCCCCATCAGCTGCAAACAACAGATGACCAAAGGGACCAGGAATATCCTTTACATCAAGATCTGATTTTATTTTCAGTCACTTCCTTATACTGCTACAGGACCACACGTGCATAACAGGAAACAGCTCAACTGGTACCAAAGGTGTACAACCAACCCGTATGGAAACATACTCAAAAGCAAAAGAAAGGAGTCTCATTTGATTCAAAGGAACAATGTGAAGTCTGACCCAGCTCTATTTCATTTACTGAATTTGAGAAGCAGTCTATTAATAGTTCACTACCATATTCCTATCCCGTTTCTCCCTGTCATGGAGACAGCGCTCCTAACAAACACCAGCAATACAGGCACGTGTCTTCATATTGACATTGCGGAGCAGAGCTAAACCAATTGCTTCAACTGAAACAGAAGTCACTATCTCAGAAATAAACATGAAACAGACAAAATTAGTCTCCAGGAGTTAATTTAATATAAGCACATAGCAATATCAGATTCAAGCTTTCAGATACATTTTTCCTCCTTTCTTCTTCCAAAGGAATTTGCTAAATTGTTCTGTTCATTTACACTACAAAGTTTACCAAGCCAATAAATTAACAGCACAGATAGTAACAATCTGCTCTTCTGACATCAGATGAATGCTGTCGCCAATAAGGACACCATAAAAGCCAAACTACTGCACCAGTGAAAATCCTGAAGTTTTGACTTTTCCATGAAGAAGCCACCTGAATTCACACAGGAGCTCAGGACATCCTCCTTCCACTGCCAGAAGCCGCTTGTTAGTCAGTGTCAAGTGAACTTTAACACTGCCCATTTTATGGGCACCCACTTCTAACAATGCAAACATTTCTGCTTACACAAAAACATCCATGCCATGGACCTGTCATAGCAAAAGAAAGAGTGCTAGGAAAGTACAAAGCACGACACTCACCTTGTAAGATGAAGTCTCTCCATACAGAACTATACCACCAGAAGCTCAGCAGAAAAGCTGCAGAGGGACAAAGGGGTAATTTCTTGCCACCCCACTGTGCCATTTCTGTTGAAGTCCTTCACAGTGTTCTTTATTTGGTAGCTATTCAGAAAATGCAGTCAGAGCTATTTCAGCACTCTTGATTTCTTTTTTCAAACGGGGAAGGGGGGAAATTTACCTCTGTCCCTCCCTTGCTCTTCCATAGCTCCCCAGACACCTCTAGCATCCAACGCCACAACTAAGCGGTCACACAGAGCACGTGGAGGACATGTCCACCTATAAGCACAGAGCAAGTCTTGTGCAACTGGTGGAAAAGGCACAGCTGCCCTGCAGCATTCACCAACACACATTTCTCACCTCTCCACTACAGGTACAGCAACAGCAGGAGACGGCGTATCTTTTCCATGTTTTTAGCAAATAAAACCCAAATGAATTACAACCAAACAGAAACCGTAGTGTTCAGCATCAAAGCAAGAACCAAGAGGTACAATGAGATCTTTGCGTTTGAGATAGTACAGTGTGAGGCTCTTCTGCAGTTTCCCCACGCGTTCCCTAAGGAGAACAGGATGGGGATTTTGGAAACTATTCATCCAACTAAAAACATTATTTGGCTTGCCAGCAGGTTGGCAAAAGCCTATATTCCTTATTCATGATCTAACATTTTACTTACGAGCACAATGCTTGAAATACTGTTACTGAAGCCTCACCACACAGCAATTGTATGCCACCAATTAAAATTAATTATAGCTGTTGAAAACCTTAGAATGCAAACCCTTCCAAACTGCAAGGGCACACTAATCCCATTCCAATACTTCAGTTTCAGGAAGGAACAATAAACTTATTTTCTAGCTAGAATTTGACTAAAGCTTTCATGTCTTCACAGACAGGTCTAAAACCCACACCTAGCTTGGTTACCATTTGGGTCCTACTCTAATCCTAGCCATGATTTCGGTTCTGAACCCTAAAGCCATCTTTTCAATGAAATAAAAGGACTGAATAAGACTGGCTTGCAGGGTCTTTGTATAGATGAACAGAAAGAGGCAGACACCCAGGCAACAGTACAACTGGGCTGAGAAAACTGCTGAGCAAGGAGAGGGGATTAATGCCTGTGTGGAACCTCAACACTGTTAGCTTTTAGCTCTCAGGCTCTAAAAGTAACAAGCCAAGCACATCTCTAGAAGAGAGACAAAGTACAACGTGTTGCCATTTGCCTGCAAAAAGGCTCTCCCATTGTTTTTGATGGTGTGAGATTGCAAAGGAAGGCATTTTGTCTCCAGCAGCATGGCAGTCGTGGCTCCCCCTCATGTGTATCTGAACACTAAATTTCTACAGAAAGGAGCATATCCAAATGGCACAGTATACATAAGAGTTTCCAAAATATTGTGAATAAAGTGATTCTTCACAGCGCTCTGGCTTGTTTCCATAATAAAAATCCCTTGCTGAAGCACGAAAGTCCTGCCCAAGTCAGTACGCAGCTACTTGCACCTTCCATTGCTTCTTTCTTGCAGACTAATTCTGAAAGCAAAGACCTCATGTGGTGTTGGAGACCTGTGCCATTCAGCTCTACTTTTTCACTCCAGACCCAAGCACTGTCTCCCACAATTCCCATACACTCATTCTGGCATTACTTTGATATCTGCATAGCTAAGGGACATGAATGGTTAAAGAAAAACAGCAGCCATAAACACTTTTGTGGATTTACATCATTTTTTCTAAAGTAGCTTAATAACAAGCACTCTTGCTACAGTTAGGGGCCTAAACCAATTTGCATATATTGCATTTAAAACATCTAGCAGCAAGACCTGATTTAAATTGAAGCACATACAGCTGACAACAGAAACCAGTGGGAATTCTGGAATTACTACAGATTATTTCTTTACAGTCAGTTCAGGAATTCCTAAACAAGTATACAGAATAAGAAAAGCAATCTCCAGTTAAACTTCATACTGCAAACTTCCCTTCCCAATCTCCTTCAATTTAAATGACCCAAACACTGGAATTTCAATAGAATGGATTCTCCAATACATCTGGCAGTCTTTTGTAGCTAAAGCTATTCTGTTACAGAAAATATCTTGAAAACATATTTTCCCACTCCCCTGATAGAACATACTGCAAAAATTTGGCAAAAAAATGAATTCCTGCTCCCTGTGATTGCTCTGTTGCATTCTGGCCGGTGCACGCGAGCTCTGTCAGACAGCTAAACCACCCCAGCCCATTCCCACACACACACACTCCCTCAGAGGGGACCTGAATTACTGCCCTAAATAAATCTCAGGTGACTGCAGTATGAGCCTTACACATTCACAATTCGGTTTCCAGCAGCCACCGAACAGGGATGAGGCCTACCTCATGCGCCCTGCTCCTGGCACTGCTGTGGGGCTGAGCTCTCCTCCAGAGCCCCCCGGCAGCCCCCACCACTGCCCCCCAAGACCCCCAGAGGCCAGAGCCCTCCCCCAGCCCCATAGCTGTGGGGCATGAGCTGGGGCTGAGCCTCCTCCTGCACCAGCACAGCCTGCCCTCAGCTGCGCGGCCTCAACCTGCCCAGCCTGCGCGTTTTGAGCTCTGCCTCATGGAAACTGCTGAGGCGAGAGACTGCGAGGGCCGGGGCGCGCTGCCTGTACCTTTTCTGAGGGAAGCAGCACTGCGGTGAATTGCAACCCTATTGTGCAACAAAACCGCCGGGGAATAAAGATGCGGCTGCACATCCATCCCTGCCTACCCCACCAGGCCGGGAGTAACTCACACACGGTTTGTGCCAAGGGTAAATAAATAAATAACTCAAGCTTCATGCAGCACGATATTTACGTGCTATTCTCACACCCTCACAGGCCATGAGGCTCAATTGTCCAGGGGGAGTTTAGGGACCTGGGACTGGAACCAAGAGCTGCATCGCTAGTTCCCACCGAAATCATGGAGCCAACTCAGACCGAACAATAGCTCAAGGGAAAAAAATAAATAAATCTATATTATGTTTCTTCTCTCAAATAAGGTCTTGTTAGAATAGATGTTAACAGAAGGGATGCACATAATAGATACTAAAAGCTTCACAAATAAAAAAAATGAAACATTCTACTGGCATTTTTACAAGAGCAGGAATATATGCGTACATACAGAAGCATATGGTCTCCAACTGAGACTATACGCACTGTAAAATAAATAAACAAAAGGCAATAACCATGCCCCACAACAGCAAAATGACAGTATTTGTATCTTCTCTCCTTGGGTATTACTGGGTGACTTCAGTCTAAAGACCTAGAAGCTAAAACAGGCCCATTATTTCAAACCTCACTTTTCAAAGGTATTTGGATACACAGGTCTTTGACCTGACTGAAGCGCTAGTGCACAATGCATTAAAAAAAGGAAAGCACTCAAGTGCTTTCTGAGGTTCAATTCACAAGTTGGTGACGGGCACAATTTCAGAAGAGGGAACGGGCAGGGTAAGAGACAGCACACGTTCCTGTCTGCATAAAAGCACAGCGCATCTATATTTGTGGGAAAAGGGAAGCACGCTCCTGCAAACGCATTTACGTTCATTTATACGCTGCGTGTGTTTCTTTAACCTAGACCTGCTGCTTGGCTCCTGCTAAATCCAGCTGCTGTTTGTGAAGTGTCAGTCTGAAGTGGCTGGGGGGTAGGGAGGGGAAGAGGAGCTGTGCTGAGCTCTCTTCAGCATGCTCTGCGCATTCAGAGAGCGACTCGTGACCTTTTTATGCAATATGACAGCTCCTATATTACCACGGCTAGCTCGGCAGCCGGGTGCAGAGCTGTGAGGGTTAAGCCTGGGAGGAGTGTACATAAGGTGGTAGATGTGGAGCCAATGAGGATATTGCGCTATAGTTAGACACTGGATACTAAGCAATGGTGACTATAAAGGCTGCTCAAAGCCAAGCTTCTGTGGATGCCACCGGCACCTTGCCCTTAGCTCCTAGGCTTACAAAGCAGAAATAAAACACAGGCGGATCAGCCGGGCTTACCTGAAGTTCACACCAAGCAACTTCCACCCACGTCTCGGTGTCCAGCCCCTTGTAGACCGTTTTGAAGGATCCCCTCCCGAGTTCAATATCAAACTTGAGGAACCTGCCATCCAGCGAGGTGGCAACGGCTTTCATGTCAGCCTCCTCCTCCGGCTCCTCTTTCTTCGCCTTGCCGTGGTCCTTGGAAGCATCCGCCGCCTCCTTCCTCTCCGCATCCTTGCCGGCTTCCTTCTGCTCCTCCGCCCCCGGGGCACCGCCGGGGGCTGGCCCCGGCTTCAGCTGCCCGGGGGGCTCTGTCCCCAGGCACCCCTTCTCCTGCCCCGCCTTCGCCCTCTCCGCGATTATCCTCCGCGTTTTCGGGAGCAGGATAATTTTCCGCTGATGCTCCGACTCGGGAAGGTCGAAAGCGGGCTCCTCCTGGTCCGAGTCCACCACGCTCCTGCGCAGGAACCGCTGGTGGACCAGCTTGGGGTCCCTGGAGCCGTGCGGGCGCAGCGGCGGGGCAGCGGCGGCCCCATCCACGTTCATGCCGGGCTCGGCAGCGCCTGGAAGCCGCCCGCGGCCGCCTCCTCCCCGCCGGGGGGCCGCTCGGGCATCGCCCCCGCTTTCCATCGGCTCTCAGCTCCTGCCGCCGCCGCCGCCCCCGGGCCGGGGGGAGTCACCGCGCTGCGGGCCCGCTCCGGGCCGCCCCTCCGCCACCTGCCAGGGGCAATGCAGAGCGCACAGCCCTGATGCACCGCTCGGACCCGGTCCCCCCTTCCCTAATCCTCCCCCCCAGCCTTCCCCGGTCCCCCCTTTTCCCTCGTTCCCCCCCTCCCCGCAGCCGCGCCCCCCACACCGAGCCATGGGAGGCTTGCAGCGGCGGCCAGCCGAGCTGCGGGGCCCAGCCGCACCCCCTTAGCCCCCCCCCCCCCCGTGCCCCCTTATCCCCTCCCGGGGGTAGCTCCGAGCACAAAGCGGGGGTGGGCGGGGGCCCCTTTTACTTACGTGCGGAGCGGGGGGCTGCCGTGCCCGGCGCCATGGACGGGGATGAGAAGGGCGGCGGGGAGGCGGGGCGGGTGCCGCCGTGTGTGTGTGTGCGCGAGTGTGGCTGCGGGTGTGTGTGTGTGTGTGTGTGTGTGTGCGGGTGTGCAGGGAGCCCCTCGGCCCGCCCCTGCAGCACGCCCTGCCCGCAGTGCCCGGCCCCCCCCCGGCTCCCTCCGCTCGGCTCCCGGCGGGGCTCAGGGCGCGGGGTGCGCCCCTGCCCGCGGCCAGCCCTGCGGCAGCCCCCGCCGCGCCCCCACGGGCGACGCGAGGATGGGCGACGACGCCGGCGGCGGCGGCAGCAGCAGCAGCAGCAGCTGCCGCCCCCCCCCCCTCCTGCCCCCCCTTCCCTTCCCTTCCCCTCGCTCCTCCGCCCCCGCCCCGCTTTTGTCAATGGGAAGCGCCCCCCGCCGCCCGCCCCATTTAACGCCCCGCCGCTGCCGGGCCGCCCACGGGGCGGGGGGGGCGGCACCCCGGCCGGCCCGCACCGCCCCCGGCCGCTGGAGACAATGCCCCGGCCCCCCCCAGGTGCTGCGGGGGGCGTCCTCGGAGCCCCCCACCCCTTCGGGTCTCCTCCTCGGTGCCCCCGAGCTGAGCCATTTCTCCTTTGTCCGGGCCCCGCGGGGCGGCAGCCGGGGGGGGCCGTGCCCGGAGCCCCCCGCAGCGAGCCCCTTCCCCCGGCCGGCTGCGAGGCGCGGGGCTGGCCCTGCCCACGGGCCCTACCTGCCGGCAGCGGGGGCGCTGCTGCCCTCTGGGGCGTCGCGTTCCAGCGAACAGGCGCCTTTGGGTAACGAGGATTTAACGAAATCAGCGCATCTGAAAAAGAAAACCCGAACCCACCGGGTTTACCAGTAGTTGTTACCTGAATTCAGAATTCCTGAGGTTTCTTGACTGCTAAGCAACCGCCGTCAGTTTTTCATTATTCATTTTCAGATGGGATTGTGAAACCTTTTAAAATAAAAATACTGCTGTCTGTCTTTGTATTTTTAATTTTTTTTTTTTGTTGTTGTTGTTATAGAAGCTCCAGTTTTTATTTTAAAATCGCGGTTGATGACTAGTAATTCAGGGTTTGGAAACATTTGATCTTTCAGGGGGTTGCTTTTTGAAGTGTCTGAATACAGCACAATGCAATTATTAGTTCTAGGTCTTGCAGCTGTGGCCTAGAACACAGGTTTGCATGATGTGTGAAACTACAGAACAACCTACAGCTAGTTCTGTACCTTGGGCTCTTCCTACTCCATGGACAAGACATTTAATTAACAGAAAGCAGCATAACATTAGCAAGAGAAAAGCAGGGAAGGTTAAGAGCCCTGACACCTCCCAGTTATTTGATTAACTTGACCTTGAACTCTCATCCCAGCTAGAGAAATTCCCACCACCATGTAGACGAAGGGATGAGATTCAGGCTAATGAAACTAAAAGTAGCAGCCAACATTTCACTCAGCAGCTAGACAAAAGGAAAAGGGGAGTATTCTAGAGCTGAACAAATGTCAAAACCACAAATCCACAATCAAGAAAAATATGGGGAGAAAAAAGACTTGATGCACCCATTTGTCTTTCACTGCCAGGCCTTCTTGGAGGAAGACAAATATAATATATGCATTCATATGAGGACTACATCAAAAACCAGGAAAGAAAGGAAAGGATATCATTATCCCTTGGAATTACTCTTTAACCTGGGGCAAAACTGCAAAATACCCTGCAATTATGGAGGATTCAATGTCTCCCTATTACACCATTAGGTCATCCAAATTTGAAAGGATTCCCCCCACTCCCAGGGCTCTTACCAGGCTGTTTCCTCGGTGTAGAAGCACTATTAACCAAACCAATGTGCGTTAACAAAGGAAAACAACTCTGTTCCTTCCGACCTGTAGGAATCAGCCTAAGAGCACAGCCACAACAGCCTCCTAAGACACGGGCCAAGAACACAAACCCTGCTGAGCTGCAGGTGAGCTCCTTACCAGACCCAGTGCTCGGTAAATAAGCAAGAGCCATCTTCACCCCAGCTCTCTCACTGCTGAGCATCCACTGGCGCTTGCTGTGGTGTCCAGCGTCATGAGAGCACATGTGCCCACTGCTCTTCTGGTGTCCATTTGGCTCCTGAAAAATTTTAACACAATTTGCACATCACAAACTCAATAACGACCCACTATCACATGTTCGGAATCTGTTTACACGGATGATTTTTAATAGTGGCCTTCAGGAAGTGCCCATCCAGGCCTTTCTGTGTGTTAACAGCCAGAACAGATGCAGCACCTGGAGACACATTCAGCACTCAGCCATGCAGTCACCTGGGCTCTTGTTTCCAGCAGTCTCCCCAAAGCCCTGCCATTCAAACACAGATCCCTCATTGGCAACGAGAGCTTGACAGCTGCATAGGGTGGACTCTTGAAGAAAACCTACAGGTAAAGACTGACACAGCCTTTCCACAACCTAGCCAAGGACTCCCTAGCTGATGGGAACAGGGTCCCACCAGCTACATCTCCACCAGCTGCTGCAATGGGTTTGCTCTGCCTGCCTTCAGTCACTCAGAAGGAAAAACTGCTGATTCGTCTGCTATCCTGACTTCAGCCCTGTGACAGTAGACAGACAGGTAGATAAGGGTATGCTTTATTACCAAAGAGCACAGAAAAAGGTCAGAGTCTACAGTTTTCCTGATTCTTAGAGCAACCTAAGAGCAAACTTGAAATAGATGCACCACTGGAACAGCTGGCATGCAGGTGGCATCCGACACTGCAGCTCTTCCCAACAGTAAGGCAGTGAATGTGCTACCTCCAGCACAGTGACCTTAACCAAGCCTTTGCGTTCAAGACCTGTTCTTTGTACAGCTGAAAGCCCAAATTTTTTCTCCATGCAAACAGCCACACTTTCCCCCAAGCACACGTGGACGTTTCCACCAGAAAATCAGATAACTCTGAACATCCGTGGCTGCTCCACTGACCAATGTAAGGAACAGTCTGCCTCTGCCAGAGAGCAAATTAATGGCTGGTGTTACTCTTAAAAAGGAGAAAAATAGCCTTTTTCACCTCATAACAGCCAGTATTTTCTTTCTGTATTTGTTAGTTTGAAGGGAGAAAGTCAAGTCCAGTTCCCCATGCTAACAACTTGACTTTCAGGTTCTCAGATACTCAGAAATTTTTATTTGTTTAAAATAAATGTTTGCTATGGACTGGAGAAACATTTATATTGGCCTTCAGTTTTCTATTAACTTGTTTTTTATATAACCTATAGCTTGATTAAAAATGGGTCAAATACTTGTTGGGAGCTGCTTTCAGTTGGACGGCGGGTGTGCTCTTACAACTGCACATCTGCTACTGGCCCTACTGCAGGGTTATATAATAATTGTGTTTTCTTTAAAAGAATAAGAATAACTGAAAATCCTGGTCTCACAATATAGCCTCAGTTAGGTCATCTGTGTTCTGTTCTAGCCATTTGTTTATAGATACAATAGTTCAAGTCGTTGAGTTAATATAAACTTTTATTGCAAATGTATAAAGAAGAATCTCTGCACAGTGAAATCGTGGATGCTGCTGAACTCACCAGGCAGGTAGAGCAGGCTGGCAGCAACAAGTGAGGAAAGCATGCATCACCCCAATCACAAGTGGATAAATGCCATTTGTCTTTGCTTTTACGTGTGACACCAGTACAATTTATCACTCCAGCATGTGTGACTACTTAAACTCCAAAGAAGTTTTGGTTTTAATTCCTACAGATTTTAGTAGTATTTTATACGCCCTTTAATAAGATGCCACAACTGTCCCTCTTGGATTCTTTAAAATCTTAAAAATCTTAAAAAGTTGGTGCTGCAAAGAAATGCACGGAGAGCATCTGCACTGCCTCGTGGTGTCGCTGAGGTGTATTCCCTGATCCCTGTCCCAGGAGCTGTGCTCTGGCCTCTAGGAGGTATAACCTTATTATATATGATATAATAATATATAATTATATATTATATACTATTATTAATAATTATATATTATTAATAATATATATAACATTGTGAAATATTATTATTATATAACACAGATATCCTTCATTTCTGTGTGATCTACATGGAGCATCATCTCTCCGTGCCAGTGCATGAAGGTGAAGTTTGTTTTTCAGACAGGCAGGCTATCACCTTTCCCACCCCAAAACTGACCAGCAATGATTAATAATTGTTTAAGGATTACTGTGTGATTCAGAAGTTTGTATTTAATTATTTATCTGCTTTTATTTGCCAGGAAATGATGGCTTTGAGCCTGCAGTAAACTCAAATGAACTACCCAATTAATTTCCAAATGCTTCTGTGTGGCCACGAGGATTGCAAGAGTTCAAATAGCATACTGGTATTTTTTAGAACCTCTCTCCCTTTCTTGTGCCATTGTGTCTCATGATCCCTGCAGTACCTTTATCATAAAAATAAAATAGATGGATAGAGCTAAATAAGGACTAGATAAACATAAGGAATAGAGTAAAATAGGCTGAATCAATGAGTCCAGTATGGCACTACATGACACAGGACTCGACAAAATGTTAATGTGTATGTTGAGAAAGTGAATAGCCTTTACTTCTGATTGTATTTTTTTTAGCTGTATGGAACTGTGTTTTATCAAACAGCACATCAAACACATTGTGTGTTGCAAAATGCACACGTTTAAGACAGAATGACAATGCCAGTATTCCTTATAACATAAAGGATGAGGCGTAAGTTCTTCTAAGTTTAATAAGAACACCTGCTCATCTTGTTTCTGTGCAACGCTGCTTGCTGTACTTATGTCTTTGATCCTGTTTTTTCTTACAAATTGAAGAAGCGATGAGAGCATATAACCTGACCACACAAAGAACTCCCCTTCATGCAACACACGTCCCAGTGAATGGGTTCGTTTCCCAAAGAAGAATAAGAACCAGCAGTGTGGTGGGAGGAATGCACCCATTCATCTGGCTGGCTGCAGTGACTCTCAACACACTGCTACAATAAAGTTAAAATCCTGAAGTACTTCTGCGGTGGCAGTAAGTTGAACTACAAACAATACACACAAGGTAAACAACATAAGTAACACAGAGACCATGGCACACATGGATGAAAACAAAACACGTAAGAGTCAACGCCTAGGCTGCAAACAGCCTCACGCTCCACCCTCTTCATTATGAGTCTCATACAATTAGCACGCCAGCACTTCACTTTTATGGTAAGAAATTACAGTGAGTAGAGTATGCCATTAATGTCCTGAGAGGATTCACAAGACCAAGGTGCTTTCTGCATTCCCAAGGTGACTGCGGTACGTGACTTGTGGCCTTTCAGCATGGACTGGCCAACTGCTGTGCTTGTAGACCATTAGAAAACAGACAATGACATGGACAAAAGAGGTCCATCAGTGCAAGAAGGTGTGGACAAGGAGTATGGACTATACACTTTAAGCTCTGTCCTCCTTCTGGGCAGAATTACTTGCACTGCTTTTTTTTTTTTTTTTTTTTTTGTGTGTGTGTGTGTGTGTGTGTGTGTATGTGTGTGTAAGAAGTACTAGTGGCTAGACACCAAATATTAGCCAATGGTACATATGTGTTGGAGATAATTACAGCCAGCTCTGGACTGCTTTTCGAGCTCCTAACAAAATCTGCTCATCCCTTGTCAAATGCCACACCAGAAGAGCATCGACATACTGTCAGTTTTCAGCATTTAATAAATCCAAATGGTACATTGCTACGTCAACAGTTCCTTCTCACCTGTCAGTACAACACAACAAAAAAAAGTATTTGAAAAATACTACAGTAAAAAGAATCTGCACTTACTGCTTCCAGTTCCTATGAGGAGGCCAGAAAAACCACCAACAGTCCTAAGCTGTCTACAAAGGAAGGCACCTAAGACCACAGACAACACATTTCAGAGCTGGGTCCTCTCTTCTTCATTTCTCTTTTACCTTTTCATCCCTGACAACAGCAAGGGGACTGCACATGAAACCTGTATTTCTCAAGACTGTTTAGTAGACAGTAGGCATCCAGCATTAGGAAGGATTTGGGAAGAATCAAGGCCTGGGAGTTACAGCATACATGCAAAAATAAAAGTGACAGATCTCACTTTGGGAACCCCATTCCAAGGTCTGAAGCCTTTTAATGTAGGGTAAAGTACTAGGTAAACATTAAAAATGGGAACTTAGTGAGATTTGTATAGTAATTAATTTATATTTAACAACAGATAGTTCAGACAGAGTCAAATTGGTAGAATATCCTTGATTTCCAGATAGACTCTGAGCACAAGTGTTTTAGCTGAGCACATAATTAGCCCACATCCCAATTCTGTTCTTATTGAACTGAGTAGCTCTTGGTTTAAATGAAGGCAGACTCAGCATGTGTTATAATCATTTCCCTATTTAACCATTGATCTGCTCACAATTCACATGTTTGCTGGGGAAAAGCACCCATTCAAACACAACTGAACTCTTTCACTCAGGTGCATGCACCCTTTGCCCTTATTGCACAAAATTCTGTAAAGATTACATTTAAAAGGAAAATATCCTGACGTTAATTACAATCTAAAATAACACCAAACACAACATAATTCTATGCACCTCTCCTCCTATATATCAGAAATACCAAGCTTTTAAGCTTACATTTTAACTTTTTATTTAAAAAATCAAGCACTGTTTATATTACTGATTTCTAGATGAGAAAGGATGAAGACCAATTTCAGCAGCAGCTGGGAATCAGTATCTTCTTCTTTAGGACTTTGGTAAACTTCTGCTTCTACTTCCTCAGTAGGGATTTTGTCAGTTCTCAGGGTACAGTGTCAATTGATTGTGTAATCAAAGAGTAAGTTTGCAAAACAATGTATGTGATAGCCAAAATCACTAAGCTCCACCAAGTGGCACAACAGAGAACGTGTTACCATAAAGATGGAAGTCTGTGCTTTGGAACCGTTTCAAAGGTGATTGTGATCTCCACTTAGCCTGCCATAATTAAGTATTCAGCTACTTTTGTTTTCTAACTCCTACAAGGAAGATGAATAGGGCACTGGCAGAAAGACGCCCTGCAATATAATTATTATTTATATAACACTCAGTTCATGATGCTGCAGTACAGGTTTCCCAATCCACCCCACTGGGTACGAGGTTAATTGCCCAAGTGTCACACTCCTGTGCATTTTGCAGGAGCGGTTGCAGAAGTAGTGCCTGTATGAACATACATGCTAGGGACACAAACATCTGCTGTTACTCATTTATATTCTGTCAGTGCCTAAATAGCATCAGGCACAAAATGAATGGTGTTACCAGCACAGAAAACAAAGATGGCTCCTGCCTTGAAAGGTTTCCAACTGTTAAATCAATCCATACCCCAGAATGAAAACACTAGAAAAAGTAGACTGTGTGTGACACACGCTAACAGAGCCAAGGGAATACCACAGGCACCAACGCACTCTGTGGTCCTCTTCCTCAAGGGAGAGCTACTTAACACCTTCAGAAGCACTCCTCTGTTCCAACAGCTCAAATTTACTTTTCCACTCTGGTTTAGTAGACAAGTCTTAAGTTATGAATAGGTTGAGCCCTAAAGCTTGTCTGCTTTTTCCAGGTGTGTCAGCTGATGTGCTAAAGGCACATCTCTACCCAGAAAGCAAACTTCATTGCACAGAACCCTTTTATCCCTCATGAAGACACAAAGGATGTTACTTTCAGGTTCACTTGAAAACATGTTTAATATCAGTCCCCAGAGAGCATTTTCCCCTCTCAGTGAATTCATTCAGAATTGCAGGATTCTCCCAGAACAATACTTGTTCCTTCTGGAGGTGCCAGGCAGAAGGGAAGAGCACTCTCTTGCCATTAACACACATGAAGAGCTTGAGGCTGAACATACTATGGAAAAGCTCCTGACGTGCTAGGGCATGTCACATAGGGATACTACTAAGAAAAGCCTATTACAACTACTCCTAATATTCTTATCAGTAGTGATTTTTATTGTTTACTTTTTTAAGTGAACCATTATATGTTTTATAACTTATGTTTTAAACTCTGACCTTGGCATGGCAAACAGGTCAGACCTTCATTGTGATCAGGGCAAAGAGGGAAAGAGGAGAGAGTACAGTATGATAACAAAAGCAGTAACTTCTGTTTAGTGTGCAATTCCCGAGGCAGCTGAGCCCGCACAACAGAGAGCATGGCAGCAGTGGGAGGGAGGTGCTGAAGTTGCCACCGCAACCATCAGGCATCTCAGGATGCTGGCTTGTAATCGGATCAGTCACACAGTGCTCGGAGGTAGCTTCCTCAGGCTAGGGGAGAAGGAAAAACTGATTTGGGGGGGGGGGGGGGGGGGGGGGGGGGGGAGGGGGAATAAAATGCAAGGTAAAGTACGTAAGAAAAATAGGTAATGCCACTTTAAAGTATCAGGTGCTGAAGCAGACTGGAATGTCTCATTCCAGCAGAGAGCCCCACAAATAGCTCCACTCTGTTCTCAGGATTTCTCTGCTCAGGAAGCAGGTTTTAACATCAGCAAAATTATTAGAAACTGGCCTCAAGAGATCTGATGCTTGGGGATTTTTTAAAAGAGTTTACATAAGCTATCAAGACTTGTATACAGAACTTTTATGAAGTGAGGAAGCAATGCCAGAAAGCCTGTGGATGAGAATGCCATAACCTGAAGGAATTTTGTTAGCTCTCCTCCTCTCCAGATGGTAGCCCATCAAATCTTGCCACAAGCCAAGTTATCTTCTGGGTTGGGCTAACCAAAATCAACTTGGGTTGGGCTAACCAACTTTTTCCACGCATATTTTGATTCTAATTCCATAAAACATCTTATCAAACAAAGCACAATCATCTCTGTTTATCAGTCTCTTTTTAGTCAGACGAGAATGACTAAGGCTTAGTTAAACCCTGCAAGCTATCTAAAAATAATCTTAGTTTTTAATCTTTGCCCAAGACAATTCACAGTATTTTTCTTCCTTTCGCATACTACTTGTCTAAGTAACGTCAGGACTGACATTAAAAGAACTTCCCTAGCACAGAGGAAAAGCTGTTACTGTGTTCCCAAGGTTTAAAGATGAATGTCTTTTAATATAAAAGTTTCCTAGCAACATGTGTCCTTAGTCTAGGATGTATTCCAAAAGTGGTGATGCTTTCAGCATTGTATCTGTCTCTCTGTTGAAACTAGTTGCTGAGCTCTGTTGTCACCCTTGCCTTCACAACCCCTTGTAGCACAGAAAGCAATCTTCTTTTCCCAGGTGCCGCTTCTGTCTCCCACTTTGGTCTCACATACAAAAACACCTGCCCACCCTTGTCTAGTAATATGTATTCTCTGCCTTCTTCCATAACTCTGCAGAAGCACCTCCTTTTTTCTCACTGTTGGGACGATTATCAGACTCCTGAACATTTCTGGATCTCGTGTCATTTAGGTGTAAACTCTCCAAACTATGGAGCTATTTCCATAGTGTTTGTAGGGCTATGGACAGCACCACCATTTCTCTGGCCAGCAGTACAAACAAGCAAGAGCACCTTCCACAATAGGAACTGCATCTTGCACACAGAGAAAAAAAACACATAGAAACTTTCATCAAAGCAGATTTTTATATTCTTGGGGAAGCATAAAGGAAAGGAAGATGGGACAGGCAGAATTTTCTAGAACACAATTTTGTCATGACCATGATATGACAGAGAACTTGATGATGGCCAGGGACGATGCAAAAAGCAGAAAGGTATCAGCCACATACCCATCTGTCACTCTTTCTCCACTCTGTCAGAGCAAAGATACAATGCTACCTTGTTTATTGTGCCACATCCTTCCATATTTTCCTTTAGCTCTTTTCCAAGGAAAGCATAATAGAAAAGGTTGTGCGAGGTCACTGAGTCTTGCCAAAAAAACCTTTGGGCTGATGGGTGCATGGACAGGAGCTGGTGACAAATGATTCCTTCCCCCAGGAAGGGCCCTATGTGGGCCATCACCATCTCTGTCCCAGGCCATTCCTCCTCGCACAGGCAGGGCTTTCTGACGCTGAGAGAAATGTCAGAGGGCAGCGCAGGTACAGAGGCCTGCTCCTGGGGAATTACTTCACGCTCAAGAGAAAACACATCCCGCGGCTGCTGCTTGGAAGAATCAGGCCCAAGTGCCTGGCTGGTACGGCGAAGGCAGGCCACTGTCTCCTTGGCAACCAGGAAAGGCACCCGGAAGAAAAGCAGCACAAACTGATCCTCCGCTGTGACGGGAGATCAGAAATTGATGCTTAGGGATCAAAAGGAGAAATCACACAGCCTCCTAACAGGGCACCTTGCCTCACTGCCTGATACAGCTGATCCTTAGGGAGCAGGGCACTTGTGGAGCTTCAAAGGGACGTCCAGTCCTCCTAGACCACGCGAGGTCGTGGGGTACTCGGCTCTCTGGAACATGCAAGGCCAAGCACTGGAGATCCCAAAGGGAAATCAACTTGTTCCAGGCACTCGGGATGCATTGATGTGTGGCTTTACTGGAACATAAGGGCAGTACGACTCGGGACAGCTTCTTGCCAAACCAATCTTTTATAGCAGTCACTTTTATGGGAAGAAAATGTGCAATTTGCTCCTTGCTTGGTTTTAATCCCATTTAATAGCTATAGGAAACCTCTAGCCAGGCTTAACCAGGAGGCAAATTGCTAGGAAACACTCCACAGAGCAGTGTATGGAAGTAAGATCTGAGCTCTTTTAGGATGCCCGTCTGACTTATTTACTGTAAAAACATACTAGTGAAGCAAAAACACAAAGCTATGCAAAAGCATGGCTTTTGCAGCTGACATAGTACAGTGTCAGTATTTTTGAAATACGGTATTTGCTTTAATACATCCATCAGCAGAAGGCCACAACACTGAGTTATAGATGCTCTAAAGAACATTACACTCTTTTTTTTTTTTTTTTTTAACTTCCTGTGTTGAGAAATAAATCTGTAATATCACAGAATACCTCTTAATTGCTTTACTTCTACAGAAAAAGTAGGCCACTCCTTTAAATTAACGTGCCTAATGTTAACTGTACTCTGGAGTCTGTCAGGTGCTGCTCTGAGCAATGTAAGACCAGTGGTGGATCACCCCCAGCACAGAGCTCCCCGCAGGAGCCTAGATAGGATCTGGAGTCACCCTAACACAGGTGCTCAACAGATAGGAAAATTTGTCTGGGTCTGTTTGCTAACCAAGGAGTCTCAGTGCTGGAGGAGCTGCAGAAACAGAGGGAATATACTCCATACACTAACCTGACTTCATCAGCAGCCACCGCAGTCAGATTCATTCATGTTATCTCATTGTGGGGGAGTGAAAATTGCCTAGAAAAAATCCAGCACACACTGTGAGAAGATACATGAACCCACTCCAACTGCTTTGAGAATTCAAGCACCTACAGAAGAAAGAGGATTCATTCCACTGGCTAATAAAGATGCAAGTTCTTTTTCTTTGGAACATTTAAAGCACAAATAACTTTGCAAAAGGGTCGTCCTTGTGCTCTGGGGGCTGGTGGAGGAGAGAGAGGCTGTGTGTTTCCCTCTGACCCCTGCAATCTGCCCTCAGGCACCACCATTTGGGAGGCAGTGGCTCTTAGAGCATAAATTCCTTGGTGCTCAATGTTACCAATCCAGTAACATTCTCACAAGACAGATTTGGACTTGGCACACAGCAGGCATAACTTGGATTCCTTTGCTGAATGTCAGGGGTGTCTCACCCTCTCCCTTTCTCTCCCAGGGGAATGGGCTGTAGATGGACTCCTGCAGATTCTGTGGTTTTCTTGATTCTGTTAATTTGGGGATAAAAGTGGTATTTTTGCTTCTTGCTAGGCAAAGAAAATATTCAGATAACTTTCACAGTGATGACTGCAGTGAACACAACCAAAGCTTAAGCCATATGTTTTCATTCGGCTTACAGAGCTTATTTTTTCACGCTGTCCTCTATCCTTATCAGCTTCCACATCTTATGTACTTTATTTATAGATATCTGCCTTTCCTCATACTTCAGGAGCTTCGGCCTTAACCAAGGCTTCTGCACTGCTATCTGTCACTTAACTTCATTGGTCATATATTTCACCTATCTATCATCACACTTCTCTTCCCAGTGATCCACAAAGACAATCCCAAGATGACTGCTACTAAACACATTTATTTTTGCCTCGAAGCTAAAGATTAATCAGAGAGGTTTGTAATCTAAACATTTTACCCATGGCTATGTGCTGCATTAGACTTCCACTTCGCCTGTCCAATTAAGAGGCCCCAGCGATTTTTCTTGTTACCATTTAAAATGCTCTGATATATGGTGTTAATTAATTTGGGTAAAACAAATTTAAAAGATGATACTTCTCAATCAAAAATCTTTGCAACAAGGCACTTTCAGTTTAGTGCCGATTATCCAGCAGCTTGGCCAGAAAGTCAAGAGCTGTGGCAGAAATACCTGGAACCAGTTATTTGCAACCGTCTCCATGAACTCCAGGTAAACACAAAAACACTGTTGGAGAACAATGCTTGCATTTATTTTATGCTTTTCCTTTGTGGGATGAAAACAGTAAGAAATGGTGGGCAGATTTATATTGCTGAGATATGGGATTTGTCTCAGGCAGTTAATTAGTTACACCTCACCATGGTCACGTTTTTGAAACCTAATCGACTCTGACTCTTTGCAGTCCAATGGTACAGGATATTTTGCATCACAATGTTCACGGAATCCAACAGAAGGAAAAGGTCTTTCTTCTCCTAAAACAAAAACCTGCCATTTTTACCCTGGACTCAAGTGCTTTGATATTAAGATGACAGGCATCTTATCTAGATTCTATTTCCCCATGCAATTTTCACCCAGCAAGAAGCCTTTAGGCTTTCTATTAGATCAGACAACAATACGATTAGAAATACAGAAGGATATAAACCATGCCATTTCTGATTACAAATTTCCCATTACAAGCTTAGAGGCTGTCTTTCAGCACTGCTTCCCATACTCTTTACAAAGCCAATCTAAAGCATGCCTTTTTCATCTTGTGCTATGTCATGCCCAGTAGTCGCTTTCTCCATAGCACACAACAATAGTACTAAGCACTGGAGGACCCTGTTTTAATTCCAACCTGTGATTTTACATGGTTAATCCTGTCAGCTACCATACTATCTTTACCAGGATACAAAGCAAGCAAGTGTGCAAAAGTAACCTTCAAACATATGTTTAACAAGGTGCACTATGCAAGTGCACGTGTGAGAAAATCAGAGTCTAAAAATGATGGAGATAGCTCATGGTATATGGTCAGTTTCTGCCTTTGGCTGAAGCCCACATTTTCTCCAGTATTTGGTTCCTCTGTACTTGCTTTTCAAATGTTAACTATGCATGTTATAGCTTCTATCCTTTGCCACATGCAAAACAATCAATGAAAAATAGCCCTGCGCATCTTATCAAAGCTACTGTAATGCAACAGCTAGGGAAAAAAAAAAAAAAAATCACTGTCTAGTATAAGCTCAAGTTCATTCTCTGCTTCCTTAAGTATGCAAGTATCTGCTCTATTACATCCAGACAGGCTTAAAGGACATTCTTCATAAACCTTAGCTTCATAAATTCACAATTGTCTGCTATCATACATACTATTTATTCTCTGCTTTAAATCCACCACCTGGAATTTGGCTGTGTATACAACACTACCCATTACATGTCTTCTTCCAAATTCTGGTAACATTTGGCTCTTCTAAAATAAACTATTCAAAATAGGACAGAACTTGAAGCTCCAGCAGCCAGCCCACAGGAGCTGGGCGAGGTGTCTCTGGCACTTTGCAGTCTTTCAGTACCACGGAGTCCCTGTTGCTGTTCCTGACGGACTATTTCATCCTCAGCAGCCCGTGGGCTGCTTCAGCCCTACACAGCTTACAGCCTTAATGCTATCGTGAGCCTGTGAGAGACAGGCCAAAGGGCTCTGCCACTTTTCCTTCCTACTGTGCCCTGTAATTGATACTGCTCTGCCATAATACAAAAATCACATTGAAAGTCCAAGTGTATCTTTTGAGCTCAGTGTTGCTGACCAGGCACATAAACTTAGCTCCTTGATCCTGTTTTTTGCAGAGATTCTTGTTCTGACTTAGGTTCACACCTTAACTCTCCATTTCTTATTACTTGCACTCTGTGTTGCTCTAAAAAAAAAACCTGTGAACTTGAAGGAAAAAAAAAATCAGCAACACACATTCATAATTTCTCTCCCCCCCCCTCTTTTTTTTTTTTTTTTTTTTTAAACAATTTGACATGATCGTGTTAGATTTTTGTTGGAACAGCTCTTTAATGCTGCCTCTGCTCTCTGCAGATTCATGAGACAAGGGTAAAACACCCAGCAGCTTCAGTGGGAAGAGGGCTGAGGGCTACCATCGCAACAAGGCTACTGTTCTTGGTAAGCTTCATGAATGTACTGCACTGTAGCAGTTTGAGAAACCATTCTGCTCATTTCAGCATTCTACATTTTCATTAATAGTCAGTGTGGTTATTCCTTCCCCATGGGGCTGTAAAACCGTAAATAGTAAAAAGAATGAGAATAGGCAGTCAGTCAAATGACAGAATATTAAAAAGGTCATAAGTAGTACACAAAGCCAAAATAATTGAATGGACAGATTAGAGTGGAATTCCAATAATAGCTTCCCAACTACAAGATAATATCAACATGAAAAAAAAATAATAGCACAGAATGTTTAATCACTGGATTTGGAAATTAGAACAGTTTTAAATACAGTGTTTTTCCAACACCCCAAATTCTTTTCCTGATACAGGCTAAATTCCATGACCATTATCATCCTTTTGCTGGAGGGCTTAATGACATTTCATTACCTGAGAATGAAGCCAAGTTAGGAAAAGCCTCATCAGGATGCAGTTGGTCCTAACCTGGACCCTCTGTGTCCATTCCCTGCAAAAGATGCTTTCCCTTAAAGGCTAACATCCAAGCTCTGAGAAACGTGGTAAATAACACATATCCCCCACATGTATGGAAATATGTGTGGGGCAAATCTTCACAGTGGTACAGAGCCAGTACATACAGAACCAGTGTATACCAGGACATACTCATCTTGGGTGGAACCCCAGGGATAGAGGAAGAAGGAGGTAGATGAATGATGGTAGATCAATGGCTTGTGACACCCTGGGACAGGCAAGCCCAGCTGCTGAGTCACTGATTATTTCAAGTGGTGTGCATAGCATTTTCTGTCCTGAGCACAAGAATGGCTGACTTTAAGGCAGTCTTGTTAATTTCTTCATTACCCTCCTGAAAACGATGCCAGGTCTTCAAAGACTTCAGCATCTGTGCTACTTCCATAACTGTAAGTGTTGTTGTACTTCCAGATTTTCATCTAAAACAATATGTAATCTTTTAGGGCTTCTGTCAGAATATGACTAGATAGGAAGAAATCTGTGTTGCTACTGGAGACCAAAGTGAGCGTCGTGTTTTCCGGCAGTACCACCTGACAGCATGCTGCAAACACAGTCTTTAGCTATAGCAGTCGACATCCCCTGAAAATCACCTTTTTTACTAGGCAAAGCTTATTTGTATTAGACAGGGAAAATAAGCAGTGTGTAGCTCTCTCAATGAAATGCCCTAGCTGCAGGTTTTCGAGGTTCAGGAAACTGCTAGCATGTCCCTGGAAATTAATGGGAGGCTGGTGTATTTCTGCACATGCTGAAAAGGTTAATCTTTGATTTTCATTGCATTGATATGTAATAACAGTAAACGGGGTGATGATTTTTACAGAGCAAACAAGCAGCCCTGTGACAAAACGGAGCTGAAGGTGGCTCAGCACTCAGCCACACCGAGCCCGCGATTCACTCCAGCTTCCACCCAAGCCACTGGTCCTGCTCTCTCCTGCGGGGGAAATACCCTCTTGGACAACCAGTTCAGGAAATTTAGAACATACAGCCTAAACTGCCAGCAGTGTTATCTTCCAAAGGGCAAAAGTTAAAGCCTGGCATCGTGTCGAATGGTGGAAACCACCGTGGGAAGCAGCGGTGGGGCTGCACGAGGACGCCTGGTTTTCAGCTGGCCTTCCCTCCTTCCTGACAGGGCCTTCAGAAGTCATTACTGCCTGACATTTGCAGCGGGCAGAGTAATTCATGTTTCTGCTATTCCTCTGTGCAAATGGCTTTTCAGTAACTTACTTGCACTTTAAAAATGATCTGCTTCATTTTCAAATAGTATTTTAACACCTTTTTTTTTTTTTTTTTTTTTTACATGCTGCTGTAAACAAGGGCATGGTGCAACAAAACCAAAGTCCATATTATAAGCTGGAAACGTAGCTAAAACATAAGGCTTTCTGACCACACATCAGTGGATCAGGGGGCCCAGCAGTTAATTTTTGGCAGCTTTGGACAACTGAACATGGAGATCTTTAGTGCATTTTTTACAAGTTTGAACAAACTCGAAAAATAAAATACTTCGTACAACTTTTCCCTTATGTTGTTATATAGATTAATTCAATTTACATCAAGTTATTTTCCAGATAATATTTGCTAAAAAATTTAATGAAAACCAGTTATAAAAATATAGGGGGGGTTGTCTTTTTTTTTTTTTTTTTTTTTTTTTTTAAATTTTAAAGCAAAATCCTCATTCTTCCCTTTTGCATACTCTCCAGCTACTGCTGGATTTTTGTGATTTCACTTCATGAGGCAGAATTGCTTTATAGAAGGCAGTAAAATAATACCTCAGCAGGGAATTCTTCAAGCTCTTTGTTTAAGCATTTATATTTTCTAAAACGTTATTCTAGTTCTAGCAATGAAGTCCAACTTCAATAAGTAATTGAAACACGATCTGTGCTCAGTAAATGGACATCCCTGATCTGCACCACAGGGGAACAAAAACACACCTCTGTTCTCTGCACTGAAACCCTGGCGGTTCAAGTCACCTCCTCCTGCTGATTTCCCATTTTTTCCAGTGGGATTAGCCATTCTGTGCCAAATCCTGCTATCGGGTACAGATCCATTTGGATTAATTACTAAATAGGATCACTGGAAAAATAAATGATTCCAGTGTTATCTATTTAAATATACCTGGTTGCCCTGAAGATGATTTGTACCAAGGAAATAAATGTCTTAATGCAATAGACATCAGGGACTCTCTCACAACAAGAAAATCACCTGTGCTTGAACATGCATTTTCCCAATGTGCCAAACATGTATTTTTTTTTTTTTGCTAAACAACACTGAGAATGAATGAGCACTCTTCCTCCCTCCCCTTGGCTCCCTCACACAGGCACCAGTAGCCTGAAACAAGCTGGCTGAGCTCGCGGAGCCACGTGCTCACCACTTGCCAGCCCACGGCGGCATGCTGTACGCCACTTTCCTGGAAGAGCCTCTTCCTGGGGTACTCTTTGAAGCCTGCTGCTGGTGCAAAGCCAACCTGAAAACATTCCTGGAAGTTTGCTTTTGTACAAAGAATTCCCACAGCTGCAGGCCTTGCTCTTGCTCTACACGGTCAGAGGACATTACAGAGAGCCAGGAGCCACCGGCGGGATTCAGGAGGAAGCTCTGGTCCCTGTGAAGAGAAGGATGAAACCTTTGTGCTGCAAGATGCCCAAGGATGTCATCAGCAACCTCAGTGGAGCCATGCTGCTGCTGGGAGTGAGGGGCTGGGGGGCTTTCCAGGACCCCCAGCTGTGCAGGCGCAGCTGAGGTTATGGCTCTCACTCCCTCATATTCCTGTTTTGCTTGACGGGGGAGAGGGCACAAGCTTGTCGGAGGAATGTCACGGACAAACAACCGATGCTTTGCAGCACTTCTATTGTTGTCATAAAACAAAAGCCCCAGCAGGTTCTGACCTGCGATGAGAGATGTGGACAGTTAAAGCAGATCCTTCCCAAACACCACAGTGCTGAATGGGGGGACTCCTAGAGCTGGAACAGCAACAAAGGGAAATGAGATGCTGGGAATGCCATGAGAGGGACCCTGCCAGCACAAGCAAAATGTTATTGCAGCATCTCTCCAACACAGGAGGGGAGGAGATCACGGAGAAAGTAATCCTCCAGTGCAAGGCAAATGTTCAAAAAGAACTCGCTCTGCTTTAAACAACAACCTCTACAATGCTTTACCGGCATTTGCATAGGTGTTCACACGTTATCAAGCTTTGTTTTATCAAGGAGCAAGAAAACACAAGCTTGGCAGAGCTGCCTGTTCAGGGAAAAGCTGGGTAACAGACAGTGCTCTCACAGCACGGGGGGCAAAACAGCCAAGGCAAGGATCTCTTGCAAGTATACAGCTGTATTCAGGGCCTCTTACAGACACCTGAAATAGTCCCGTTTGCTTTTCTTTTGTAATAATAGTTTCTTCACTCCCAAGCTGGAGCGGAAGAGTATTTTCTCACTCAAATAATGTCCCTCTAGCAAAATGAATTATAAATAGACATAGGGCAAGCGTTGCTGAAGTGTAGAGGGCTTAAGTCTGTCTACCACGTTTGGTTTCATAATCAGGAACATGCTGCCTTCCAAGATCTAGCCCTCCTCACTTCCATTCTTCTGACTCAAAACTAGGCCTGTGTTGGATCCTTTCATAACCACCATATGGTGCCGAGAAAACCTTTCAGATATTTGCAGTTCCCCAGGGCCTGCTCCAGATTTAAGAAATAAATTCCTGAGGATGACAATCATTCACGCCAGCGCAAACAATTTTTAGAGGACTTTTTCCCTTTTTTCTAGTGCTCAATGCATTTACCCAGAGAATAAGCAGAGTCCCAAGACAAGTGGCTCCTCGCTGAAACATTGCCCAATACATCAGATTTTATGCCTTTTGATTTAAAATGCTTGCTCTTGCGATAAAAGTACATAGAGGTGCAAGATTTCTCGTTATTTATCTAAGCATATTTATTACATTTCCTCTTACTCATATTCTCCGTGCCTATCATTTTTCTGACTCATCTCTTCAATACTTTTCTCAGTGACTTTCATTTCTAAAATCCTTTTGCCAACAGAACTGAATGTTGTGCTTCAGGTGAGGGTGTGATGTTGATTTCAAACATCACATGCTTACATTTGCAGTGTTATTTATCTAGATCAGTATCCATGCACTAACACTTTATGAGATGGCTACCACCACCTTCTGATCAGCTTCTCTAACTTTCATCCTAGCAATGTCTACAGGTACTTCAAGTTTCTTTTCCACTGTGGCTTATTTTTAACAACTCTAAATCATATCAGCAAGATGCCTAGGTTGTTTAGCACTATCTAAAATACTTGGGTTTTCAGTCTTTCTAAATCTGCAGGTAGGATCCTTATATTTTAAATTAAATTTCTTCTTAAAAACTCTTAAATGTGAGACATTCAACTTTTATTGCCTTGCCCTCAGTGTTTTAGTGGCTTCTATAATTTCTTCTATTCCAGACAATGATCATTAGCAACAATTCTTAAGAGATTTTATAAATTTGGAAACTACTATTGTTGCTAAAATGAATGTTCCCATTCTTCTGAAGGCATTTTAAGACAGATGGAGACGGGTGGATTGATTTGAAGAAATTGACAACTGAAAGTTCCTACAGAAAAAAAGGTCAAAGATATACTTTGATATTCAAGAAGTGAATTCTCTCCTTCTCATTCATTTTGAGAAGTTCTGCATTCTGTCAGATTTTGACCCCCAAGAGAAGCAGAAATAATTAACAACAACTGCACAAGCCACCTTCTTTAAAACGCTTAAATGCCAAGGACATGCTCCAGATAGTGCAGGCTCTTTGTTTTGGGGAGACTTCTGCAAGCTATCATGCCTGGAATTTGAGCAGAGCTTTTCTATGTATATACTATTTAGCTGTTACTAATTACAACATAAATAAACATCAATGAGCTTGCAGTTTCATTAGGAAAATTGGTTAAAACAAATACAGCAGCCTAAAGTTAATCTCTACATGGATGTAATCCAACCTCCCAAAGCCAATGGATTGCTGTGATGAGAATTAATTGAGCACTCTCAGAAGCATGTGCTTACTGGAGGAAAATTGGAAGCAGGCATCGTTTGTAACAAACTAGTCTCTGGAAGTCCTATTACACACATTTCAGATGCTAGCTCTCGGAGAGGCTTAGCAGTTCATCTCCTCTAGCCTAGTTGACTGCCGTGACTCCAAATCACATAGCCAGTTTCAGATGCAGGGCCCGATTGATTCCTGCATAAGGCTGCCACCCAGCAAATAGCCTACAGGAACTGACTTCTGGTTGCAGACCCTCCTGGGACCTGAGTCTGTAAGCAATGCCCCACCACGAATGGCCCTAATGAGTAAATAAGGTGCAGCAGGCACACATCCCTTCACATATTGCACAGGGTATCAGTGCTAAGCGGTCTCTGGGGCAGAGAGAAGGACAGACACCACCTCACACTCGCCCTGAAACAGATCCTCCTAGGCTGGACCCAGGATTCCCTCCTGCCCACGTCCTACGATCCAGGCTACCAGCCTAAACTCTGCAAAGGCACTTACTTTTTTAGTTAGAGGTGTTTTTTTTTCTTCACTTGTTCTACCTGGGTGGTTCAAACATCTTTTCTGGAGGAAATATATTGCACAGAGCAAGCTTTCAGCAGCATAGGAGAGGCATTTTCCTTGCTAAAGCACATAATATTTCAAGGCATCCAAGACCCTAATATCTATAATAAAAACGAGCATGATAACAAATACTGTCATCTCTCTGCACTTCTGAAATCATTTGCAAAGCTGCCTATCATGAAACAACCAAATGAGAATGTTATACAGACTTCTGTCACTCATGCAGTGGGTTTATTCTTCACTGATCTATACTTATTACACTAGAGCATAGGATGTGGCCTGTTTAAAGCATGCATTGATTTTAGATCATTGGTTGGCTGGCTGGCTGTTCTTCACTATCATGTAAAATAACCATGAGCCAACAGCTAAAGAAAGATACAGCAGGGTCTTGCAACCTGTTTGCCAAGTATTGTCATTTCATAGGGAAACATGGTTCCAGCTGCTTCTTCTGGAAGTGAAATCAATGAACATAATGGCAGAAAAGAACAGCTTCAGATCCAGTAAAATAAGGAAATCCAGCAGGGAAACACATGTGGAGCAATAAAACCTTTGGTCGAGCTTTACACTGGGACACTATTTCCACTGACAAAAAGGATGTACCTTAGCTAATAGACAGTCTGAGTGCTAGCACAGACAGCTGTTGTTTTCTTCTAGAGCTGGAGAACAATTCACACTGTTCAAAAAACACATTAGGATGTAAATAATATAAATTAAGTATATACAGCACCAGTTTTTAACACTGTTCTGCTTTCAGCCACTTTCCACTTCGTTGTATATTTTCATTGTGGCTTATAATGGTGTGCAGCTTTATTCATAACTCATATTAACATCCTTCACACCTTTTTGCTGCAGTTAGAAAGAGATTCTTCCTTTATTTCACATTGCAACCCAATGGCAAGACTTAATAGATAAGATCAGGGAGCAATCTCCATCGTATATTACAGCTGAGTTGTGAGGTAAGTTTTGTTTGCAGGAATTTGTCACCTAGGCTTCCTCTGCCTGGATACTCCCTTCAACATTTTCTGAATTCAATTTATAAAATAGCTGAATAACATATGTGCCAGTTCGATGAGGTTGCTGTATGGTGCTTTACCTGGTCCATTGCCTTTTCTGGGAGCTGCACTACTCATACACAGTTTCAGACAGACCTGAAAAATGTTATTCAAAACCATGAAAGGATAAAAATATCTTCATACAAACATAGAGGAAGAAAAGTCTAATGGCACTGACTGCCCAGTTCTGTTACTTTTGGGCTGGAAACTTTAAGACCTCTTTCATCACAATAACAATCAATCATATCAAGCCAAGTAGCCAAGTAACTGCTGATAAATTGAATTTTAAGAATGCTCTCTGATTTATTAAGATTGTATTAGTATACACAAGACAGCAAAGCTGCTTTGATTTAAAAATATGCAAGGATTTTTGGTTACATTCAGACAAGAGAGACATTCTGCCTATTTTCATTTCATTATTTTACCCTGAATACATTTTTAGCAACAATGGGATACCCCATTAAGGATATGAAGGGCTGTCAGCAGTTTTCACTGAATGCTGTGACATTTCCAGAGTACTCCAAATGATTCAAGAAATCAAAGAATGTAATCACTTCTGGATAACACAGCTTTGTGCAACTACTAACTACAAATTGCTTAAAGAAAAACCCTTTGGGTTTTGCCTTGAAAGGGAAGGAAGATCTCATGCATTTAGGCTAAGTGGCAGGGGAACCCCTCTGTCCTAGCTGTCCTGCTCAGGTGTGCTACAGAGCAAAGGTTACAGACTGGCCATCTGCACTAGAAGATAACAGAAGAAGAAACAGATAAAAAGCCATATTTACTCTAAGTTAACACACTATGAGCCTGGCAATGCCTGATTCTGCTCTAGATATTCTTTGGTTAGACTGCTATACCCTGACCAGCAATTCCTGTTTTTAGAGACTGGACTCTCCTTTCATGCTAAATCTCTGACCCTCAGGAGGCCACACAGAGAGCACAAGTGAAGCTTCATGGATGAGCATTCCTTTGTGTTAGTATCAGTTATATCACTTTGCTGCTGACAGATTCTTGCTTCCCATACAAAAAGAGAAAGAAAATGAAGAGGGATTTGATAGCTATGCTTGTTTGGACTGTGATTAACAACGCAAAAAAGAAAAGAGAAAGCATTTGCGTCATAACTTCTGATGCATCACAGCTCAGCAGGGTTTGTCCGTGTCAGACAGAACGTATTCAAGCAAGGCACTACAGTAACAGCACAACATCAGCCACTTCAGATGTCGTAATTCCCAAGCAAAATGAGGCCCCATCCAACTTTAGGTCAATATGTTATTTTAAGAATCTAAAAGGTTCTAAATTGAATTAGAACAAATTTTAATAAAAGTTTCTTGTTTTTTTTTTTTTTTTTAAAGCAAATACATTCCATTTTTGTGAACTCAAAAGACTATGGAGTCATGCAACAGATTTGAAGAACTGCACCAGGTTTTACTAGAAACCTGAATTCAGATTGATTTTCTTGATCTGGACCAACTCTTTCAAGGTTTGTAAACCACAGATTCAAAAGAAATTGAAACGGATGCCAGAGCATCCACCTGGAACCTAGCTAGATCGCTCTGTGCTCCCTTTGTGTTTTCTGCAAGCCAAGGCCTCCTGACTGACCTGTTCAACTGGTGTCCATGACTAAGCTTTGAAACAGGGATTTGGGGGCCTCAAGAGTATACTTTCATGAGAACAGCACATGCTCTTCATTTTCCTCCACACTCCCATAGGAACTGTGCAGTCCTTGCCCATTCTGCAGCGTTCCTCCAGGTTCTGAGCCAGTCTCAAGTTCTGTGTTTTCTGAGACAAAAATGGATAAAGTGACTTTTGGAGGCGAACCTTGAGGTCTAGTTGAAGACATGTTGCTTAGCTACCCAGACATTCACATCTGTATTGCCTGTCAAGTAAAAAACAAACAAACAAACTATATTGGAGTGGTAGGGAAAAAAAGCACTTTAAGGGAGGTCATCTCTCCAGCCCGGTGCTCTGAGGCAGGCTCCTCAAGGCATATCATGCTCCTGCCAAGTTACATGTTGTTCCAGCCTGTTCTTAAAAGACCTCCAGTGGTGGATAATCCATGTTTCACAATGCAGGCCAATGGCCAGGGCCTTAGCAGAGGATGATTCCCTCGCACTAACAATGGTTCTTTCTATTATGTTTTGGCAAATGCAGAAAGGAATTTGTTCTATCTCGTAGATCAGGCTAATTCCCTCGCTTGGTTGGTTTCTGTCAGCTGAGCTTTGAAGATACCAAATAATTTCTGTCCTAGGAGAGCATTATGAGCCGTTCTCCGATGAACACATCATCAAGGACAACACTGTAATGGGTTTTTAAATTGTTTCCCTTAGTCATAGGCTTAAAATAAAAATTAAAAAGAGGCAGAAGAAATAGTACAAGCATTAGACAAATGTAATAGGAATGCTTAGACACTGTGAAAACCAAGGGAGAACATAATTACAGACCATGTTTCACAGAGTGTGAGTCACTGGAGAAGAAAAAAATGTTTTAAACTTGCATACGTTCAGCTGATAATAACTGTAAGGAAAAAAATAAAAAAATAAAAAAAACAAGCCCAAACAGTCTGGGGCTGGCCTCCTCAAACACCTCCAACTTCTAAATGCAGAAATACAAATACAAGACCACATCCCCAAGCAGTGCAGCAGAGCGTGCCGCCTCGCACCGGCTGTGGGCCTGCTGCCACGCCTGCATGGCGCATGGAGCGCTGAGGGCACGGAGCAGCAGAGCAAGCAGTGCGAGGAAGGTGAGTGCACCAGGCACAAGGCTCGCACAGGAGTGGGGCACTTCACGCTTGGAGCTGGGCCTGTGGACAGCCTCACAGCCCAGCCATGTCTGGTGGGTGTTCATCTTCAGCAGCAGTCACCTTGCTTCCCACCGAGCAAGAGGCCATTTTTAAGCACAGTACATTTGTCTGTGCCTAGACAAGATCACTGTAAGCTCTGTATGTCATAATACCTCATATTTTCAACAACAGAAGTGGTTTTAACCTCAGATATCAGTTAGGTTTTGTGAAGATTGCAAGGAGTATTCTTTCAGACATGCAAGAAATAGTACACACACAGAACAGTGGCATAGGCTAGATTTTTTTTGCCCAGCTCCTACCAATGGGAAAGAATTAACAAAAAAATGATATTATGTGTTAGAAGGTGGAAGTAAGGTCAGAAAGCTTGAGGCTAAAGTAAATAGATGTCTGAGAAAACTGCCTGCATCGACACTTTTGCACAAGTAATTTATATGCTGCTAGCTATTGAGCGAAACCCCAGTGCAGCACTCCTGCCTTGTGCCGCACGTTGCTGCGTCACAGCTCAAAGCCACAGGCAAGAGGAAACACGACAAGCCTACAAACACTTCGTGTGACAAGGAGCAAGAGGTTGTTCTTCTGAAAGACACTGCTCATAACAAAAAGGAAAACATTTTGCCTTACAACTACTTGGTGCAGCAGAGACTTTGAATACTGTACATTGCAAAGCAGTTAAAAGATTTGGGATGTTCATGTGCACCCAGTTTGTTCAAGTCTTACACAGGATTTTCTGCAAGGCAGTACCACTGACATCATGTTGAATGGCAGAAACTTGTCTTTCCTCGTTTGCTTTTGCCTCTCTGGATACATTGGCCACCATTTTTTCCCTCCTTTCCTTACAAACTTTAGAATAGATGAACACATTGCGTCAGTGTGTTACTCCAGCCCTCCAGGTTGGCCTGATACCCACGTTTCACTCCATGCTAACTCAGTTGCTGCCAGATTGCTTCCTTCTCTCTGCTGATGGCTTCTGCTGGGGTTATATTGATGTGTAATGCTGGCTGATGCAATCTGTTGCAAACTTGCATCATGGCCTGAAAGCTATCCTACAAGCCTTGCAGCGGGGCTCCGTGGTACCAATGGCTGTGGGCAACTCCTGTCTAAGTTACGGTGAAGATCAGAGGCCACAAATGTACATCCGTGTATAAATTCAGGTGTTGGAACGGCCTCAGCTCTAAGTGAAGGCAGTTACCTGAGGCACCACACTACAAAGGGGCACAGTGTTCCCTTCCAGGGGTTTGCCTGCACCTAAGGCTAGCCTGGTGCATGAAGGAAATGGATGTGAAGGGAAAGCAGTCGCAGAGGAAGAGCTGTGGGAAGAGCAGACTGAGATGCTAATCTAGTCTTCAGACACCCTCAAGGAAGGTTTGTAAAGCAGGAAAAGCAGCAGCAGCCCCAGCATTCCCAGTCCCCAGGCCATTGAGAGGCACAGACTCGCTCCCAAGCCCCTTTGTCAGAAGCTTCCCTGAGGCCGAGCTTTGCCTAGCAGCTGAGATCAGTTTTGAGCCAGACCTACACAAACAGATGACTAAATGACCACATTTCTTCAAATAACTTCATTTTGTTGCAGAATAATCTATTCTCTCCCTAGCTGCATGCCAGAACTGGCTGAGACATCACAGAGGTAAGTGATATAAATGCTGAAGCCATCCTTACGGAATTGCCTAGAGATATCTGACTCATGCTATTATGTGCAGTTAATTTTGTCTTCAGTTACTTTTTTCTTTTCACATAAAGAAGTTTCTACATTGATTTCCTAATTACTGCTGTTAATTATCTATGTAAATGAAATACCTTTCATTCTGCCTATTTATATTGGATATGAGGATGTACTATGGCAAGTAATGGACCAGACACTACCAAGGAAATAAGACACTGCTCGGTGTCTGTAGCACATGCAACATGTGCCAGCACATCATCCACATTTCAGATTTATAAAAAGGAGACAAATTTCAACAAAGAATATCAAAGTTTTATCCTCTTCTTGCTATACAACTTTTGTACAACTCAGCTAGACAGACTTTGAACACACACACACACACACACACACGCCCCTAAAAATCTTAAAAATATATTCTTTCTTAAATTTCTAATGTTGGGATTTTTATTTATTTATTTTTTAAAAATATTTCTTTTGGCCTGAGGGCTAAAATCCCTAGTTTGAAATTCTAGCTCCAGTAAGGTCAGCTAGTAAGGTCAGCTAGCTAATGCTAGTCAGCATTAGGATTTCATCATGTGTCTCTCTCACTGAGAAAAGTGAAATGAAAAAATCTGGTGACATCCAGTCACTTAACAGGGCTGTATTGCAGGTAGATTTACACCCACATACACATACATGTTGTCTGTATATGCATGCATGTACAGGGTACAAACATAGATTCATTTACTGATTAACTCCCTCAACAGTTAAGAGGTTCCAGCCACGAGCAATAACTGAGAAAATGTGGTCAAATTGCTCAAATTAAGTCACTTAGGGTTCTACCTTTCAAGATTTCTTATTATTACACATCACTATTTAAGCACTGCAAAAGTCTGATGACATTCCTAGAAAGAAAGACATGGTTGTGGTGGTAAAACAACCTCACAATGCAAAAACCTGTACACTTCACCGTGTCCCTCAAGTACCATTATTTTGTGCAGATAATGGTTTTATAATGTAATTATAACTCCATGATGTTACTGTTATTACATTTTAATAACATGTTTAACTCTGTAAGATGATGAACATATTCACTGTGAAAAAACATGGCACAGTAATCATATTGAAAGCAATCGTCTTCATAAAATCCAAAGAAACAGCAGATTTTCTGTATGTTAATTGCAGTGGGGAAAAATATAATGCCAGGCAATAGTTAAAACACCAGAGTCAGGCAAGGCAAATTATAGATCTCTTTCAAAATTAATATCAAACATCAGCTCTACAAACAAAATATGTAAATGTCTCTACTGAAATTCAACTGCTTTCTTAAAATTGAATCTACAGGCTCCTCTTTGGAGCATTATTACAGCAGTCCTTTGTGCTTTTGCCTAGCAACAAGCCTGCTGGTGCTGGATACTCTCAGGAGTGGCACTCTGATTACCAAGCCATACCACATCTTTACGTTTTATTGTTTGTTTTTTTGTGTGTGTGTGTGTGTTTGGTTTTGTTGGGTTGGGGGGGCAGCCCTATTGCAGGATTTCTCCATGCTTGCTCTGTGTGAAATTATGAGCAAGGCAGGTAGGCTATGGAGCTCTGCACAGCTGACATTAAGTGAAAGATGTTAAGATGGATTTTTCACTTGCAGTGTCACACTGTAACTGTATTGGAGCCTTGCAGAAGAAAGACGTTGTATGGAGGAGTCAATGATCTTAAACGGGCCGTGTTTGGTCTACTGGGCCTCATACTTTGAGCTTGAGAAGCCTGTATGTAATTAATGTAATCTGTAACTTACCACAGCTTTAGGAAAAATAAACTGTGAGTGGATCAAGAGGTGTAAAGCATTGATCCTGACTAAGAGACCATTGCAGGTTCAGGAGTTAATGATGTACATGGTTTAACCTGAGTGGGTGCAGGCAGTACTGTGCCGCACAAACCCCTTGGATTCAGGATAAACTCAGCCCTACTCTTTGTAGCAGAGCAGCCTGCCAGCTGCTGCCACGTGCTGCTGCTAATTACACACTTGTCTGGCCTCGTCCTCACCTGAAAGTGCTACAAGAAGTTCTCCTGAGAACATCCTGTAGGAATAGAGCTGTTTTATTGTACAGAAATCATTTACTGGTTAGAATGCCCAAGAGATCTTCTCTCCACAAGCAGGGGCTGCACTGCTCTGCACTGTGTGCTGGGCGAAAATCCACCTGGGCTGTCCAGTGCTGCACAAATGCAGGGTGCCTGGCATCTCAGAGGACCTAAGATTTATTAGCTCCCTATACTCCTCTTCTTATTCTGCCTTATGAAAGCAGTTAGCTTATTCAGCTATTTGTTGTCAGGCCTTTCTTACTGAGATCCAGAAAGAGCCCTATGCCGTCTCTCACCTCACCACCTGCCACACAGAACAGTGGCAGTGCAGGGAGTCAGCTCCTGCTGATTATGTTCAGCCCTCTCACTTGGGTTCATTCAGCTGCTATGCAGATTAACCACATAAAACCTGCACTGAAAACCAGGTTTTAATTTTCTGTCATTGTACAGCAGTATTCATAATTCCATAATCTAATATACAGTGTGACTATGTTTACTGGCAAAAGCTGTCTTTCAGATGATGACCAATGCACCTTCTGGCTTTAATTTATTTATAGAACTGAACAAAAGCTTTAGATCCAACCCTTGCTCTCATATTGCCAAAGGCTATCATTAAATTTTAATTGACAACCTGAATCTATCCCCAAGAGATATGTCCTCATCTCTTCCAAGGACTTGCACGGTCTTGTCCCCTGGACCTTGCCTGTACTCACCCAGAGATGAGAAGCGCTCACATGAGCACTAGGATTTTTGCCAAGCTCAATTCAAACCCCAATTCTAGAACGATGAAGAACACACCTAACCTCTGCCTGAATCAAAGGTGAAATCGTTTTTATATGATGGAATAGGATACCTGAGGTGGATGGTGTTCATTCCCCAAGGGTAGGGTTCCCAGGAACCCACCGAGCCCTTGCACTGATGCTTCATACAGCTCCAGTCTGAACCCTGTGAATCAATCCCTCACTGGTCATGAAGCTTGTCCTCCAGCAGCCAGATTTTGGAAAGCTCTGCAAGGGGAGGACTTTACCCTTCCAGCCCAAGTTTCAGCAGAAAGAGCCCCACCACTAGAACTGGCTGTCACTTGTACTGCTGGGGCTGGAACCTATGGGGCATCCCCCACCAAAGGGGGGAAGGAGCCTGCAGAGGAGGGCACACGCCAGGCCTTTGGCCCTGCTGGTGTTTGCTCAGCTCCATCGCCACAAACTCCACCACTTCCACAGCCATCCTTGTGACCCTCAGGACGTTGCTGAGGACTGTGCATTTCCACCTCCAAGCACTAGCTCCACACACCAATACTAAACACATTGTCAGACAAAACCCACAAACAGTTAACAGAAGTGGCCATTATGATCTTAGAATGCACTCTGGCGACTAACTGGGTAAATATATCCATGTCAGCACGGATCCAGCCACAGACTGCACGTGCTGCTTCAGAACCGAAGACAGAGTATTAATTTTTCACCCGCCACCCACAGTATGTGTGTCTTCCACAGTGCGTTCCTATTTCAGGATATACTTGGGTAATTAAAATTTAATTTGTACAAACGCTAGCATAGGAAATTATGACAACACAGTTGTTTACATGATAAATGCTGTAAATAAATAAGGAAGATTGCAGAGAGTTATAATGTAACTTCAGGTTGTGTTTATGCACTTCCATTTTTCATCTGAATATTAAAATAAGCTTATATTAAAAACTGCGGAGAGAATACGATACACATGCTGGTTGCAGCATTTGAACTTTTCCCACAGTAAGCATCTTTACAACCTATGTCAATACAATGAATCTTTTTTTCACAGGACTGTTGATTAAAAAAAAGTCATCAGTGGTGCTGCTATGAAACAGGCTATGTGATAAAGTTATAAAATCATTACTCTGGAATTCAGATGAGCCAAAAATAACCAAGCCCTCATGCAGGGCTATGCCATAGTTACTGTATGGCACGCAAGCACAGATTTGCTACTTTAATCTGCAGCTCTCTCACCTTAACACAGAAAGTACTTTGCAAGGAATACAGAATTCTGCCCTCCATGGTGAGCTACTACATGTGCTCAAAAAGCGGTGACGGAAACATTTGCACAGAGCCTACAGAAAGGAATTGTTCACTCTACACATATAAAGAAACTGTTGAATATGCTCCAGAGGATTAAAGAGTTGTTAAAACACTGGGGACAGAAAAGAGATCACAGGAAGACAGAGCAGAAAAGCAGTGAGTGGCAAGGAGGAAGATGCAAATATCAAGACACATATTTTACTTAAGTACTATCAGCCTTAAAAAAAAATATCAGTACAGACTTTTCTTTTCAGGCTGTGAAGGTGGATGGGATGTATGACATAGGCAGTATATTTTTCTTCTGGAAACAGCCTGGTTCTCCTTCCTGCTAGTGTATTTTTATTTCTGCAATGGACTACTAGCTAAGAAGAGAAACCCAGACTACATAAACTAAAACAGCAGCACCCAGAAAACCTGAAGAAGGAGCCTAAGAACCTAAAGTCTATTAAGAGGTCTGGCAAAAGAGATAAAACAGGCAAATTATGCAGCAGGTAACAAATGTCTTTTTTAACGCAATCAAACATCATTTTATAACCTTTACCGCTGTCTTGGTTCATGTTGAATACATTCAGCAAAAGCTCACTGCAGGATTTTGTTCAAGTTCAGCAAGGTTTGAATCAGCTCATGAAAATACAGGTGCTCTTCCCCATATCATAAAAGATGCACAGTACATAGGCAATATAAGCAAGATGCTCACCCATATATCTACTGCTTGGAAGTCATGTTGGAAGCAGCTCCATCCCCATGAGTTATTTCCATTTAAAAATCAGAAGTCTCTTTAAAGATGCATCGGAATGATCGCTCCGCTTCCATGGGATTGCATTAGCAGGTCCAAGAAGATTGTCTGGCAGCCAGAACACACAGCCATTTTCTATATTACAGTATTACCTAACTAACATGTAAGTATTGGGTGGGAGAGACAATTTGTCTCTCTCCTTGGTAAGCCTCAGTATAAATACCGGTGGGATAAGACACAGTCATGTGCCTGGCTGCTTCTTAAGTCACTGGCACCATAAAGCTGTATAGCAAAGTGGGAAGCAGCGTTGCAGAGTTAAGCATGTCTGCACTTACTCAGAACTTTTTCCATAGCCTGGCTGTTGGACTTTTCACTAATGGCTAGTTGCTTTCCACAGCAACTTTATTCTGAATTTTATTTCAACAGAATGGCTCTAGATACCATGAAACTTCTAAAACAAAGACCATCTCTTAACCTGAACATATATACAGATAGAAGACTTTTTTAATCTTACTCTCCTTTTTTGAATTCAGTTGCTGTCTCTGCAGCTGCACAACGAGAAAACCTGTTCTAAAGCCTACAATTGTGTGCTATATTCATACTTTGAGAGACTAACCCAAAGCGTCCTTAAATGCACTGTCTACAGCCCCAATTTACCTTTAATAAGAAGCTTTTTGAACCCTTTGAATAATTTTTGAAGGAAGGTTTCAACATACTCTTGATTTCTGGCTCTTAACTCACACTGAAAACTCAGAGTGGCCTTCTTGTTTCGGTGCAGACACCAGCAAGGGCAGGAGTATCAGGGTATCAGATAGCCCCCGCATACAGACAGTGCATTGTGCTTGTTATCCACAGCCCACCTAATGCGATGGCACAGCTGGTGCTGCAGCAGGACAAGCCTTGCACACCCTGCTGCAATCCTGCTCCTGGGGCAGCTCTGCTGGCAGCAAGGCAGCAGCTTCCCCCACAACCTCACCAAAACTGCCCGTACCGTACCGTGGACCTCAGTGTTGAGGCGGTATTGCTTGTAGAAACAGTTTTATGGCTTCCTTTGTTTCCAGCTACTTAGCCAGGGTTTAACTCACAACACAATCCTGCTGCTTCCTCTAACTACTCGAGAGCTTTAAGAGGCATCTTTGTTCAAAGCTTTGTGGAAAGTGAGTTAAACAAACAAACCACCTTTATCAGCCATTCCCAAACCCTTTCGAAGAATCAAAACAGGCCAAGGAACTGCAACACACTCTGGGTTAAGTTGTGTTATTTGGGCTCTGTTGGGTTATATTTTTGCAAGCCTTGTGTAACTATCCTTAATTATAAATTCAATTAATTTCCTGAATGGAAAGTCATAATATCTACAGTGAGATACTCCACTTAAAAATAAAGGAAGTTATTTCTTGGGTTTATTACTACAGCAAGGTAATGTAAACATCCATTTTCTATCCCGAACAGCATCAGGACAAGCTTACTCAGACCACTGACCAAAGATGCCCTTTCATAAACCTGTCATAAGCAGAAATAAGGAAAGACAGATTTAAAACAAACAAACAAACAAACCAAAACAAACAAACAAAAAAAACAAACACAGAGATAAACATTGTGGGATGGATAGTCAGGTAAAACAAAAGGCAAGATTTGTATATAATTACTGGATTAAATTTCATGTAACAAAATAGAGCATTTTCAATAATGACAATAAAAACCTCAGGGCTGGTTTCCAATAACTCATCAGATGTACTAGTGGCAATTTCTATTCTGCATCACTTTCCTTATGAGATGGATAAGTGTCATTGGGCAGCAGTGTGCAGAGTGTTTGAAGGACTAGAATTGTGAATTCAGCTCCAGGCTTGCCCTAAGGTTACCAGAGAATGACCAGTTCCTGGAAGGCCACTCATACAGCACACTGCTCCCACCTCTCAGTGCGAACGGACATACAGAGCTCGGTTTGCTAACAACCCTGTTGTTCTTCCACCTCTTCAGAAGCTAACTCATACACATCTCTCTTACATTTTACCCAATTATATAGTCCCTTTTAAGCCTCCACCACCAAAACAAATAAATGTACCTCAAATTGAGGTAAATTTGAATCCTTGGTTTCCATACAATAACTTGAGCTGCTTGGTTTGGAAAATAGCACCTATTTTAAGCACTCGTATTTTGTCCTCATGGTAGGTTTGCTAGGTTTTAGCATAAGGTATTTTTTAGGCAGGTAGCTGACAGATCAGCAGCAATTAAATACTTCAGAGCAGTTCTTTTTTCTTTTCTTTTTTTTTTTTTTTTTTTTGCATTCTTATTTATCCTGATAGCAGCTGTTTAAGAAGCTGTATATTCAGAGTAATAGATGTTTCACTTCCATATAGCCAGCACCACTGCAGAAGCATTTGCTGAACAACCTTACAATGTTACTTACTAAGAAAGTGATTAACCCTAATTGCTGACAACTGTTTAAGTATTTAGACAATACTACAAACCGGGGCTGTAGAACACTGAGGCTAGTACACGGTATAGGCAGACAGAGTGCAGAACAGAGCTTTCCTACTCACCACCCTAATTCATTGTTACAAACCACAGGTATGAAACAATGCAATGTTTTTAAGCTAGGCTGAAATTGTAGGTTTTATTTTCCTAAAAATTGAAGGTGGTTATTTTTGCCTTCATCCAGAAACCTCTACTTGGTCAAACATTTCTCTTTAACCATTTCCAATTGCTGTTCTGTTCATTGAGTCTCTAGCAGCCATGCCTTTGAAAAGGTTCTGAGATCACCCCACGTGTTGGTGCAAGCATCCATTATTTTACACACTACCATTAGAGTTTCTCTTCTGAAATAAAAACCAAGTCTCTAGAAGTGCAGCACAAAGCAATATCCGAGCCACGGTTGCCCTGGCCCCAGCATTAGGATGTTTCCTGTCTCAGTCATCGATTACCTCTTGTTTGTGTATCAATCCTGCAGAAAAGGAGTGCCAGAGAGAAAGATAAATTCATATCTCACCCCTTCTGCCTGCTTAGGAAGCCAGAAAAAATGATTTGGTGGTACTCAAGAAGGAAATCCACAGAAGGGACTAATGACTTCCCCTTTTATTGTAACCCTTTTACAATCCATCACACTGACTGGTAGATTTAGGGCTTCACAGATAAACCTCCTGGCAACCAGCTGCACCGCAGACAGGATTCACATCCAGTCCTACAACAGAGATGGTTCTAGCCCAAAGGATTAAATTCTGCCTGCATCCATGCCCTTACAGCAGCTCTCCTTGCACCACAGAGATTGGCACAGGACTGTAAATGAGGACACCTGGATTCTGGTCCCAGTGTGGATGTAGCCTGTGCTTAGAGTCAGGTGAAGGTCCCCTAGGAACCAGATGCAATTCACTCTCTTACATACTGAACCACTGCATCCTGAACCACCTGATCCAAAAGCAAATCTGGGGAGTCTGTGCTTGGTACCCAGCTCTTCTATAAAATGACAACCTAAGTAGCCAGCACGCTAGGCTTCGTTTTGGGACCCACTTCCATCAGCATGCCCAACTTGCACAAGTTTTGAACTAGCACATTTCCTCCTTCCACTCTCAGATAGAGTAAGAATTCACTCCATTTTATTTAAGATCCATAACCTAGGCACCAAAGCGACTCTTTTCTTTCACAGAGATGACTGAAATGCTTCATTCTAAAATCAAGAAGCAATGGTGTTCCTCTCCCATGTTGTAGCAGTGCAGTTGTTAGCATACCTAGCTGCGTTCAAACCTGTGCCCCACAGACTGTAATGACAGGTTTCACACTGTGCTAGTCGTGTGCTCAGCACCTCTCACGGTAAAGTCATACTACCACTCCCAGAATAATTTGCTGGATCATAGAAAATGGGATTTGGGTTGGGTTTCCCTATGCTTGCCAAAACACCTGGTGAACAGCTCCATGCTGGGCTGAGACCGTGTTTCTCCCGGTTCTGAGAATAACTCCAAATTTAGCTCTAGAACTGCCCCCTTACCTCCTCTAAGGACCACATTTTGAAGTGAAGTGGCACCATACAAGGACCCCAGTCTTGCCAGTGCAAGCTGCACATGCAGCAGGGTGCATGGTGAACAGGGATCCAGCCCCTGAGCCCTCAGGGAGATGAATTTACCAGCCCTTAGATTTCAGTCAGGCTTCTGCATCAAGCTGCACAGCACGAGCAGTTCTTGACTTTAGGTAGAAGCACAACTAGTGATTTTAATCTCCAGCTGATGGCCTTTAAAATTCACAGGTTTGCATCTAAAAATGTTTTGCTGTACTTAAAACATTATTGATCAGTTCTTGTTCACTCCCTCCATGCACCAGTATTTCAGTTTGCAACACTGGACTGATACTTAGCTTCTTCATGGGAGTAATGCAAGCGTTAAAATGAGATGCTCACAGTGCAACTGAGCAGATGGCAGAAACTGACACACACACACACACAAAAAAGCAAAGTTTTCAAGAGTCCCAGGTGACTCAGGCTTTAAAATTAGAATATGCATCTTAATAGGGCAGCTACCCTAAAGACACATTCCCTATACGCCTCACAAAGCTTACAGGAAAAGCAAATATGATCAAATTATGACAAATTCCTTGTAAACTCAAATAAGTTTTTATATCCGTGGGCTATGTAACTGACATTATGATATTCTTGATAGTTTTTTTCTTCATTTTATGACCTGTTAATGACTTATGGTTTAATTCCCTGATTATTATATTCTAAATCATGGAAGATTATTCACATCTTGTGCAAGCATCAAGATTTAAGATGAATATAAAAGTCAGCCAGCAAATAAAACAAGAAAAGCCAACAGCGGGAAATAATTGCAAACACAAACACCAAATGAAGTGAAAACAGAGCTAGTAAACTGGCTATATTAGAAATTTTTTGATCTATTGCATCAAATACTCAGTCAGTAGAAGAAACAAAAAGCCAGATGGCGCTGCTTTCTTTAAGCAACAGGTCGCTGAAAAGCGAACAGCTTATATGTACATATATTATTGGAAATAGGAACCAAAAGAAAATAAATGTTTGCAATGTATTTCTGATAGGCTGCCAGCAAAACACCAACATAAATCAGTTTCTACAGACAGCCAATAACACTCAGTGTAACTGCAGAGGGGAACGAGTGATTGAAGATCACCAGCAGAGGGAGAGCATCTGCAGGTTCTGCAGAAGACAATCAGCACTTCCAGGTCCAAGTAGATTAAAAAAATTCCTTATGTATCATATTTTATAGCTGCAGTCCAGTCTAGGCTATAGGCTGATTGTTTGTGACTTACCAAAGCTGTTGAGTACCTTCATTGCCAGTTTTAAAAGCAATGCCAAGGACTTAGACAAAACAAACAGCTTTTCTTATATATGTGCTTCACTTCAACCACAAGCTACTGAGCAAACCAAGCGGTGCTGAGTGAAAGTCGAGCAAAATGACCTCTGTAGTTATTTCTTGCCTTGAAATGTACATTTGAGACAGGATTTCCTACTGCTACTTTAAGCTGTGTATCAGTAATAAAAGCACAAGAGCAGTGCAGATATCTTATTAAGTGATACAGACCGAAAGATTTCTCAGCTTCCTCCAACCAAAAAAATAAATAAATCATTATTATACTGTCAATTTCCAGCTTACCAAAAAACTTCTCTCTATGAACCTGGCAAAAAGACAACGTGAAAGGAATGTAAATTAATATTTGTAAATTTATATGTTGAAATATCGTCATTACAAAGAAACTATGAAGAAGTACTGAATGTTGATGAGCAGGTGCCAGCAGTGTGCTGTGGCAGCAAAGAAGGCCAGCAACATCCTGGCCTGTATTAACAAGAGCATGGGCAGAGATAGTGGGAAGTGACTATCCCCCTGGGCACTCAGCACTCATTAGCACGTCTTTAACAACTTGCACCCAGGTTTGGGCTCACAGTTCAGGACAGATAACAGTAAACCTGAGTGAGTCCAACACAGTGCCACCAGGACGGTCAGCGAAAAGACAGAGCCAGGCACTTCACTGTGGTGTGCCATGGGAGGACAAGAAACAATAAACAATAGCGGAAACAAGAAAGATTCAGACTAGACAGCAGCAATAACTGGCTCACCATGAGAGCAGACAAGCAATGGGACAGGTTGCCCAGAGGGTCTCCAACTGCAGAGGTTTTTAAAACCAGGCTGGGTAAGGCCCTAAGTAATGTGGTCTGACCTTACAGCTGATCCCACTTTGAGCAAGAGATTAGACTAGATGACCTTCTGAGGTCCCTTTCAACCTAAATTATCCTATGAATGTAGGAACATATGACTTCCAGAAATACAGGGAAAACCAACCATAATTACCCATTTTAATTCAACAAAGAAAACTGTCACCGTTTGCACACTAAAGGAGCATGGGCTCCCTTAGTGCATACAGCAGTCACACTAAGAAGCTTATTTTACATTATTTATGTTCACCTGTGAATGCACAAACTTACCCCAGTGCACACAGTGGAATGTGAACCCATTCTTGGGACAGTCCAAGCAAAAACAAACAGGTTCAGCCCTCACACCCTGCACAGCCCTGCTTATAGTCACAGTCCTACTGCAACAAAGAGCTTGAAGGCTGAGGCTGACAGCTGTAGGACTGTGACATTTAGCAAGGCTCACTTTTTTTTTTTTTTTTAAAGACAGTAAAATTAGTAAAATACATTATGGATGGACTTCAGTGATAGAGTGATAGAGTCTACTTTTCTGATCCTCATTTCTTTCCTCACGCCCATTGCACGATGGGTGCCTCAGGACCTCAGGAACCTCACCACTGCTATAGCAACCCTAGAGCTGCTCGACTGTCGGAGTAAATCTTTCCTTTTCCCCCTCCCTGTACATCTGTGAGCTGGAAACTACTCCTAAAACCATGAGTCCATGATACAAAACAGCCCTTTGAACAGCTCTTTTTGTTTTCCTTTTTTTTTTTTTCTTTTTTTTTTAATACATTTCAATAGTGTACATTGTTCTATGAATTACATTTTGGAGTGACTCAAACTAAAGAGACCTTTTCATTTAACCAGATTATTCCTTTCATTGATTCACGCTTTGTCAGAAGCAGTTTTAGGGTCTGTTTCTTCTCTTATTTACCCTATGGTTGACAGGCTATGTAAGTGTTATGAAATTGCTTTTATAAAACTTTCATGTAGCAGCAATTCAGGATTTACTTTATACCTTTATGATAAATAGCAAGGTTAGGTTGTATGATTTTTAACAGCACTTAATCAGCATTTGATCATCAACCAATTTAACACAACAATTTCAACAGGATTTGCTATAGTAGAAACAGTGACTTAGTTAAAGGTTTGGGAATGGCAAGGTTCACCCAAAACTTACTGCAGGGTTCTGCTGTTTATTGGACTGCTGTCTATAGAACCGTGAGAGGATTAACTGTTAGTAGTTTTCCATCCTGGTTACAGGTCAGACAAGGCAGTTTTGGTATTTTCCACCAAGCCTGTCATTCTGGTACCTCCCAGAAAGTACAGTACCTAGAGCCCAGGCTGCAGGTCTGAGAGACCATCAGGGAGTGCTCTTCGTGCTCCCTCATTACGCCTGCTGCCCATTGATAATGGAGGACTGATGTAACTGCAGTTGATCCTGAACCACAGCTGAGCTGGGAGAAAAGCTACCTCACATGTTTCTCTGGCTGCTATATTTTTAAGACAAAGTGATTGACTCATAGTCAAACTCAGATTCCCTACCACACAGTCCAGTCCCTACCAGTAGTCCAGTCCCTGGCCTCCGAGGTGATCCACCATTTCCCCTAAGGGCTTTCAGTGTGTACCTGCTTTAAGGCAGCCCCCTCCTTTGTTCATGGCCATGACCAAGGAACAGTCACATCAAGGCCTACTGTGGCTCGTAACCCTGAGCAAGACTTATGTCAAGTGCAGGAGCAGAGCATACCTGCCACAGGAAAGACATTCAGATTCACACCTGTACAAAGAGCTGGCATTGCAAAGAGATGCATTCTCTACTCACGTTTACAGATAACCTCCTGCCACCCCCTCTTTTAGAGCACTGCAGCACCTCTGCTGACAACACCTGGAAAATACAGCAGGCTTCCTTTTTCTTGAAACTCCTTGTTCTATAATGTATTACTGATAGTGTGTCATCTCTGACCCATCACTGAACATATATTTGATGAAAAAAAGTTAAAATCAACCTTTAAAAAATAAACATTATTCCCAGAGTTTGCATATCAAGGTTTTTAAATAATTCTCCATCTGTTTAATATAAAAACATATATAAAAAGAATTTCAGGATAAGAAGATTCTGTTGGCCAGGATAAAACCATGACAACAGCTTGAAAACCTATATGTAACGGATTCTCAATCTCTCACATTCCTTACCTAGAAACAGATTCAGCAGCTCTAAGGTTAATTACCTGCTTATGCTTCTAACATCACAGCGCCACCTCAAGTCACCTTATTTGTGTACTTTGCAGCAGGCAGGTAATCTTCGTAGCTTCACACATGCGGGCTTTTCTTAGCTAGGTACTTTCCCAGCCACACTAATACATTAATGCACATTGCAGTACATTTTCACAAGCAGTTTTCATAAAGACAGTGTACAAGCTCATCAGAACTCTTGGTGTAGCCTCACAATGCCACGGTTGCAACTTCACATCTCATCTCATTTTAGCTGCAAATTTTTTTGTGCCACATTTTGCAAAAATATGTGTTTTCTAATCATAGAACTCTGTATGCACACAAAAACATATTGGGGTTAAAAAAGGTGCAGTGATTTAATGGAACTTTAAAAAGAAGAAATTAGGATATAGCAATAAACCAAGATAAGATATTTCAGCCTGTAAATGTAGAAATTATGAGGTTGTTATGACTAAGGATAAAAATTAGGAGCTGTATTTCTTCCTTGTTACTCTTCTATCCAGATTCAACCTTTATTTCCTAATTAAAATACAAAATAGGAATAAACCTCTGAAACTAATTTCTCAGATAGTGTTGTATGGTGACATTTCTTGAAGAGTGAGTACCATCACCTTCTAGGAAAGCCAGATGTAGGCACACATTGAAGCAGTGCTCACAGGATGGAGTTAATGGAAGGCTTAGGCCAGTAGCGCCAGACCTCCTCAGGAAGCGCGTACCAGGACCACTGCCCCCAAAAACCTAGGTGACTGCAGTCATCCAAAAAAAAAATATAATAATAATAATAATAATAATAATAATAATAATTAAAAACAAGCAAACAAACAACAACAACAACAAAAAGATCAACAGACTCTCCAGGGAGGAATGTCAATAATTTTTATAAAGCACAGAGTTTTGCTCCATTGGTCAGGCTGGGCAACCACACAGGGTTTGTAGTTAATAATGCAACATTAACCACATGCAGGTTTCTTCCGGTCCCAGATGATGTGTGACAGTGCCACCGCTTGGGACTGTGTTCGGATGGGACCCCCCCATCAGTGCAGCTCCGTACCGCAGCCACTGCCCTGCCACTCCTTCTGGCCAAGGTCACCAGCACCCTCTTTTCCCTAACCCCAATCCTGTCAGGCACAGCCTCACTAACATCTGGAGGACATCCACAGCAGCTGCTTAAACAAACAACACAGAGCATTTTATACTACGTCCACATCTGTTTGCACGAAGCAGAATGCAGCAGTTAAGATTTATTTGAGTGTACAGCTAATTTTATGTGTGCTGTGAATACAATGCCCTGCTCAGAACTGTGCTAGCACTTGAAGGAAGTATGCACTACAGTGTGGAAGAGCTGATTACATAAGGGATGGCATTTGCTCTTCACTGGGAGACTGCACTGCCTTACATTTCTAAATGTATCAAAAAGGAGTCCAAAAGAGTATTGTTGACTTGCATATCCTGGGTCAGAACATTTTCACAAACTTCAGACATCTATATGCTCATGCTAAAGCATTTGCGTAGATTCTTCTGTATATTTCTAGGTAGAAGCTTACTCATTTCCTCTTGGCATGAGTCCAGTGCTGCTTGAAGCCTTCTCTTTCCCAAAAAGCCTTTTTCAAGTATGTGTGTGCCAAGCAAGCCAGCAGATCTTAAGTGAAAAAATATTTTTAATCATTAGTTTCTCAGATTTTAAATCCAAAATGAACAACGGTAATTGCCAAATCTGGCCTTCTGAATAACAATGGCCAGAGATTTCCCTGGGGATTCATACATTAAGCCCACAACCCATTCTACATGATAAGCAAAAAAGCCTGAAGTCATTCCAGAACCTGCTGACTACAAGTGAAGGATGCCACCTAGTATCACATGCCTTGATCATTGGCTTCTCATGAAAGCTCTTAGTAATCAAAAATGCCCAAGTCACTTTCAGAACTTTGACATTTTCGTAACTATCCATGTATCCTGGTTCCTGGGGACAGACAGGCAGAATTCTGCAATTTAAACTACTTGGGAGCACTTTCAGCAACTCTGCCATCTAAGTAGCCTGTTATTTATCAGACCTGAGAGAAGAGGATTCAATAAACCTCCCTACCACTGTTTTATGTAAAGATATTTGACCAATTAGTTGTTTTGTTTGTTTGGTTGGTTGGTTGACTTTTTTTGGTTGATTTGGTTTTGGTTTTGTTTGTTTTGATGTTGTGGTAACTTTGTTATTGCTTTTTTCTGGGGGATTTTTTTTTTTTTTTTAAGTGGCAAAGGATTAGTTATCTGCCTACAATACAGAAAGCCTTTCTGGCATGCCAGTATTAGGCACCCACAAACATATCCCCCAGACTTTTTTATGGACCCTTAAAATCTTCTAATAGCCTGCTTCTCTGACTGTGTAGCCACAGTAGCTGTATTGCTACAACTGAAATCTCAAATAAAAACTTTTCTTTGACAATTTTCAGCTTATCTAAATGTTTTTACATGTGTCTGACCAAGTCCAGCATCCACAGCTGTCTCTAATATTAGAGGTGGCTGTAGCCATGACCCAAAACAGTCTGTCTCTTCCTCTTTCTCTCCAATATGGAGCCTTGACCAGATCATTAATTTAAACTTTTTTGCAGTCTGTATCTGCTTAATAGCCATAATCACACCAGACATTCCATCTGCCCAATGTTGCTCCAGAGTAAGGTACAGATTTTATGTCTTTTTTTACACAAATACTGCAAAACATCTTATGGCTTGACAGAATTAATAGTTCATTTAAATATAGACCTATTAAAGAGAAAGGGTATGCAACAGGTCAGATCTAAATTATGTATCCTGACCCCTGGACACAGAATAGACTACAGAATATTAGCTTGCAGTGTCTGTTACATCACTGGATGCATCCAACTGCAGAGAAATAATTCCATACAGGCACCATTCAGAATGGAAAAAAGCACCATTTTCACATGCATTATGAAGTTATTTTAAACTTAAAGATTGCCTTGCTGGGAACTAGCAGACAGAAGCACAAGAAGCAGAGACTGATTTCAGAGAGATAAACGGAATACGCAGAGAATTTTGCAGTTCTGCAGCAAGACTAGGTATTTGTCAGGCCTTGCAACCATCCTTTGCTTTGTCTTCAAGTTAAATTGTTTTGTTTTGTTTTTAAATGCATCCAACTTGATTTATTCTGTGAAAATGGAAAGTGGGATAGATCTTTGCCCTTAGGCAGAGAATATCTCTACTACATCTTGTCATTCACAGACAGCAACATGGAAACTCCTTTTTGTCTATCTTCTCCCCACTCCTGAGTAGCTCACATAAGCACAAAGAGCAAGGATCAGGCAGGGAGGTAGAAAAGGAGACCACAAGAAAACAACGAAATGAATAATTCAGGTGAAAATAATAATTAAAAAACTTAGTTTGTTTCCCAGACTTCACACCTACCAGGAGCCATGAACTAAGAAGAGATAAAATACTGTGAGTAGCTACTGATTTTTGTACTGTCATTTTCAGCTTACAAAGGTCAGTCATTTGTAGCAAGAACTGCTTGGATTAAGTACTTATTTTTAAAATTATTTCTAAAACACTACAGTTTTTGGAGTGTATAATGCAAGGCTTGGAAGAATAACAGGAAACCAAAAAAGGAAGAAAAAGCACAAAGTAATGTGCAGTGCTTTCATCCAAAGCGGTGGTTGCAATGGTACAACACACATTCACCCCTTCCCAAAAGAAATAAACAAACTACAGGATTTCCAGTATAGAGAAAGGCTTTTTTTTTTTTTTTTTTTTTTTTTTTTCCCCTCTAAGGATAGCCACCACAACAAAGAAATAAAATTTCGTGAACATAATAAATTTACAAGCCAGTAAAATAAAGTGGGGAGTGCTGAGGGAGGTGGGAGAATACAGAGGGTGATGCAGTTGTAACTGATATCAAACACCATTTTTGAAATTGCAACCTCTATATTCATGTCAAATAGCTCAGGTAGTCTCATTTTTTCATTACCAACACCCTTCTTCTCAGACCCTTCCCTGATTTTACATTTTTGAATTACTAATCTGTTTCTCCCATAGAGAGATTATACCAAATGCCACTTTGTTTATTTAAACTTGTGCTCTAGTTCAAAAGTACCACTCTGCGTAATGATCTGTTTTTATAGTGACCACAAATATCAGGTAGTACCATGTACTTTTTATTTTGGGCTTCTTCAGATTGTCTCTTTGGTCTGGAACACAAGTCTTATGAGGAGCGGCTGAGGGATCTGGGGTTGTTTAGTCTGGAGGAGGCTCAGGGAGACCTTATTGCTCTCTACACCTGCCTGAAAGGAAGGTGTGGGGAGCTGGGGGTCGGCCTCTTCTCACAGATGACTAGTGATAGAACAAGGGGGAACTGCCTCAAGTTGCGCCAGGGGAGGTTCAGGTTGGAAATGAGGAGACGTTTCTGCTCAGAAAGAGCAGTCAGGCACTGGGACAGGTTGCCCAGGGAGGTGGTGGTGTCCCCGTCCCTGGGGGTGTTCAAGGAAAGGTTGGACGTGGCACTTGGGGACATGGTTCAGTGGGTGACACTGGTGGTAGGAGGATGGTTGGACCAGATGATCTTGAAGGTCTTTTCCAACCTTTATGATTCTGTATTAATAGCACTCAGAGGACATGAATCCTAGTTACAAAAAAAAAAAAAAAAAAAAAAAAAAAGAATTTTAATGGAAATATATATCATCCTTTCTAGGTATTATGAGAAACACATGAATCATAGCCGCTCTATTATTCCAGTTAGGTTTCATTAGTGTACTAGTGTCATTCTGTGCCTGTCACATAGTCATCACAGTAATTTTGAAAAAATAATTAAAAAAATAAAAACATTTAATCGTGACCAAGGTCTGGAGTCTAATACAGACTGCTAATTAATTTCATGGCGAAGGTACAAGGACTCAGAGCATCACATCTTTTCTCTTGAAAATTGCCATCTAGGTTTCAACAGCCAATCTGACAGTGGTCCCGAGGACCCATTCTGCACCCTCCAGAATCTGCTCTGCATGATGCTCACCAAAAATCCTGACTCATCCTCATGTGATATCATTTGCAGAGTTCTCATTTTATAATGACTATGCTCAAATTCACACACAAACAAGAATGACCTACCACACAGTATTAGCTTGCTGCTTCATTTACATGGCTGCAGACTGATCACATCACCAGTCTCTTACCTCTTTAGCCACCAACTCAACTATTTTTCTACGGGGAGCACAGAGTCCTTTTTGTATGCAGCAAAATATAATCTATATTATTATGATTTAATCAGCAGGAGTAACTCAAAGGTTTGATAACAGAAAAAAAAAATGTTAAAAATTGACGCTGAGTTGAGGAGCACAGTGTATTTATATATATTTATATTTATAAAGATGCAATGCAGAACTGACTGCTTCAGACCATATGTGAATATTGCTTCACCGGTAATTTCACAGACTCAGATTAAGATGTTTCTCAGTACCAGTGAGATTACACCCATTTCCCATAAGACTAATAACAACAGTTATTTCTCTATTTTCATAAATCTCTTTGGTACATGACCATGCAATACAAAGGTGACATAGTATAGAGAAAGAATAACTCAACCCTCCCATATCAAAGTGTCACCTACAGAGAGCAGATCTCTAATTTTTAGGCTTAAGAACATAATATTTTAATTAGAGACAATAAAATCTCTATGACTGCCAAATAGATTTATCAAAATGCATTTGCTAAGAACTACAGAAGATTAAAAAGGGGCAGTTAAAAATATTCAGTAAGTCTGAAAATGTCACTAGACAGTTGGAGCTGGAGAGGATTCCAACCAGCTTTTCTTGTCAATAATACCATAGCAATTATGGGCCAAGCATATTTAATAACTGTTAAATTAACTGCTAACATGTCTGATAAACGATAGCCCAGTTGAGTACATTACTCAAATTCAGCTACTACAAACCCTACAACTAAGGAAAGTAAAATGCTTTTTCAAGCCTTGGACTTGCTAGGAACTGACAACAGGGTACATTTATAGCTTTGTTTCAAAGTTGCCCCAGTGTCACCTCTTAACTGCGCTTATACTTGGACAAAATAATTGTGCCTACCCTGGCAAGCCGTAACACCCCCTGAACAATTACTATGGTATGCCCGTCCACTAGAAACACTGCAGGTGAGGTTTCAACATTCAAAAAAAGATTCAAGGAATGTTTTTTCAGTTTATGTACATTCTTCTGCTTTTGCTGTAGATCCTCCTCAGGATAAGAAGAGATACAAATATATCTTTGCTCTCATAATACATCGTTTCTTCCATTTTCCAAGGACTATAATAACAAAACTTTATTTTGCTCTCAAAGTGCTTTCCAGCCCACCACTCTAAAATGAGGCAGAGAAGGCCACTAGGAATCGAGATGGATGAGGAATTCCTATAAAGTCCATTTAAATGTTTGGTGTGTGGTGTGTCAAGACAATTAACTTGAAAGCGTACATGGTGTCAACAGGATTTCATAAGACAAAAGTTAATTATCAATTCAATATGTTCCTAAGTACAGTCAAATGCAAAATTCAGTGACCTTTAGCATTAAGACTGGAAGCCTAACTTGTGCTAAATTTGTGATTACTCACATCTGGTTGTCCATATGCTTTTCCGTGGAAACTAAAAATTGATTCAGTCACCAATTATGTCTGCTTTAATAAAAAATAAAATAACTGTGAACTCAAAACCAAAAGTTATCAATGAGGAGTCAGTGCAGTTTAATGCTGAGAACAGTATGAATTTTCACCAAATTCCACTGAAGACTGTTCAAAGGACTTTAAAAAAAAATTCACAAAAATTCATACATTTTTACAATGATCACCACAGTTCCACTCTTATATCCACTCAGTAACCTTTTAACATCCACTGCATGAAAAAAAAAGGTGCAGTGATATGGTATACAATAGCAAATTTTATTTGATGTGTCAAAATACTTAAGTCTAAGTCTGCATTTTCAGGCAGACCCATTCTGCAGTACAAGACCTCATATATATCCTCTGCCCAAATCCATCTAGAGTACCTACTATAGTGAACTGCACATCCTTCCTGCACAACTATTTTTTCTCCCCTCCTTGCAGATAGGGCATGGTCTTGGTCCTCGTTTGTGAGACTAAGGCCAAATTCTCAAGCACTCCTGCTGTAAAGCAAGAACAGCAAAGTGTCTAGACCTGCTTTCACAACTGCAGCCTGTTCACAAGCATAGGTCCAGCAGCTTTGCATTTATAGCACTAAGCAGCTTTCCCTTCACAGGGCTTGCTCATGCAAAGGGCTCATTGCTACCTATCCCTTTCTCACCTATTGAGGTGAGAAAGGGATAGGTAGCAATGCTTCTGCATCACCTCTATACATGAGTAAGGTCTGGCAAAAGACCTTTATGCTTTGTATTCTGTGTTTGTTTATATTCTACACTTTCTATGTACTGCACACTGTTAAATTGGAATAGTAAAAAGGTTTGCTTATAAAAATGACATTTAAAATGTAATTTATATTGTTTTTCTTTGTTTCTTACTTTAGGCTTAGTTTACTGGACTGCTGTAATTGTTGGTTATGCTGTTTTCTGTGAACCTTCCTCTGCCTCGGATCTCTTCGTTGTTTTCGTGTGCACTCTGCACAGGTGGGAGGTGAGTTTGGAGAGAAAAAACAGTGCAGTGAGACTGAAAGCCTGAACACGGGGACGATGACAGCACTCTCCAAAACCAGCCAACAAAACGAAAACCAAGAAAACGTAACAAAACCACCTAGCTTTTAATTCTGTCAATAACACTAGTTAAGAGCTTTCTACAACACGTTTTATCTGCCGTCCCCCCCAGCCCAACACGCACGGGGACTCGCGGCCAGCAGGGGTGTGAAGGCCGCGGTGCTGCTGAGAGCCCAGGCGCTCCGTGAGGCCCCAGACTCGGCAGGGGCGCCCCGTGGGCTCCTCCCCGCTGCCTCCAGCCCCCTCGGAGCAGGCTGCAGGCGGCGTTCAGCGAGCTTCCAGCCCGCCTGGCTGCTCGCTGCCCCGGGCGGGCCGGCAGCGGCCTGGAAACCCGGCCCCGGGGCGGCGGCCGCGCCCGCTCCTTCCCCCCCGCGGTGGAAACTTTCCCCTGCGCGGCCGGGCGGAGCCGGGCCCGGCCCTCCCGGGCGGCCGGGACAAAAGGGGCTCCCTCCGGGACGGCAGCGGCCTCCCCTGGGCCGCTTTCGGGGGAGCCGCGATGGACTCCGGCGGAGAGACCGTCGAGCTCAACGGGCAGGCGGAGGGCGCGGAGCCGGCGGCAGAGCGGGTAGGGCCGGGGGCAGGGCGGGGGGCAGCGGGCAGCGGGCAGCCGGGGGGCTCGGTGCTGTCAGCGAGGCAGGGACGGCGCCCTTCGCCTTTCTGTAACCCCTCTGGGGTGGGGGTGCCGCTGCCAGCCTCGCGTTTTGTTTTGGTTCAGGTAGGCTTAGCAGGAGGCTGCACGGAGCCTTCTGAGCCCCGGTGACCGCTTCGTTCCTAAACTGTCAGGCGGCCTCCCCGCACAAAAGCCCTGCACAGAGATGGATTTCTTTCTGGGGAGGGTTTTTTCAAACAGGTGATGTGGGAGGGGATGGAGATCAGAGATGTCCACGCAGGAGATACGGGAAGGAACTGCCTTGGGGCTGGGGCTGCGAGGTGGTGTTTCCATATATCCAAACAAAATCCCCAGAAAAGCAAGAAGAGAAGAGCACAGCTCTTTACAAATGTAGTCAAAACATGCCTAGAGATGTTCACTGGAAAGCATTTCATCCCATATTCTGTTTACACATAAAGGATGTTTTCCAAGTATGCCGCTTTTCCGAAAAGCCAAACTGGTAAAAGAGCATCTTTCATGTTGTTTTGGAAGAGACTAAACTCTAAAAAGCAGCTCTTATTCCAGCCTGGGACCGCCACACAGAAGCAGTTACACTAAACCACCATCGTCACTAGTGAAACTTTCTGGTTAGAGGCAGACAGCGGGGACCGTGCAGCAGCTCCGTCCTTCCCTCCCTTCCCCGCAACCCCCTGCAAACACGGCTGCCAGACCAGAAAAAAATATCTGGTTTTAATGAATCCTGGGAAGTACCTAAAGAGAATCAGTACTGGGACATGAATGTGAAACTGACCAGTGAAGAGATTTCCTTCAAGCCCCTGAATTCCTAGCAATTAATTTTTAAACAGTTGTGATTGCACCACAAGTACAAGTAATAGGGACTTCTTTTTTTTTTGTCTTGGTCTGCTCTAAGAATTTTTGTGACTTTCCTGTTTTGCTTCATCTCCGGTTGCAAGTGACCATCATTATATCTTTCCCATAAAAACTGAAAGGATCACGTAAAGAATAAGCAGTGAGACATTGTCATATTGCAATGACACTTTTTTCATTTTCTAAAAGACAATCAGAGGAGGATATACAAGGTGAAACAAATGGGGATGGAATTCTTGAAAAACAAGTTTTGAATAGCAGATCTGATCAAGTCTGCAATTCACACAAAGAAAAGAACGCCCCAACCCTGCAGCCAGCTGAGCCTGGGGAGGCCACAAAACCATGGGTCCTCAACCTGTGGTTTCTGGAGTCAAAAGAGCATAGGTGCCTGCTCTTAGGAACACTGCAGTGTATCTTTAGCAGGCCTGGAGTGCTCACTGCTCTTCCTAGCATCTGTCTTCTCTGCTAAATACATTCTCTTGTGCATCATTCTCTTGCTGAATGCCTTTTAGGCTGATACATGATGCAGCTATGGCTGTCTTACCTTCGAAACAATGTAGAAGCGTGTGAATTTTAGGAAAAAATAAGCTGAGCCCACTTATTCTGAATGAGTTGTCACACTCATTCTAGATGTGTTTTATTTTAACTCAGTTATTAATTTGGATATTTTTTTTCTCACCAGCTGTCACAATTTTAGGAGCAAGAAACTCACGGCTTCTAGTACTGGCTCAGCCTGGCACATCTCGTGTAATGGGAATAATTACAGTTGGCAGAAGTGCTTGGCCTTTTGTGCAAAGGATCTGTTCATACAAATGCAGATAGTAACAGTTTTTTCATGTTCCTGTGTTTGCTTTCTTTATTCATGCTCCATATTGAAACAGTCTAGAGCTGCCATGCTGTGAAAGCCAGTTTAGTGTTTCCATGATAGTGACAAATGCCAGCTGAAATAGTTAAAGAGCTATGAAAAAGGTGAACAAGAATTGGGTAGCAGAAGAGAACAGCTGTGGAGTATTTGGATTGTATTATCAAATTGTTGCTAAAAATGTATTCAAGATTATATGTTAATTCATAAGTAATTTTGGGACGTGGCAGTTTCTTGGCATTATAGTGCAAGTAACAAACTTGAGATTTGTAGTAACCTACTTCTACTGCATATAGAATGAAATGGCCTGTGCCAAAGCAGTGTGTATTACAAATTTAAACCCCCGTATCAGTGATAATTATTTGCATTTAGGTAGCTAGGACAAACAGTGATTTAGCAGCACAAGACAGGCAGCGGTGTTGTAAGACCCAATCACTGGAATAAGCAGTAGTAATGCAAGACCAATTAGTACTGAAGACATCTTCTATTTAAATAGCTGTACAGATGAGTTTAATTTATAACTTCATTTCATGAAATCATCAGGCATGCTGATTATTCAAGTCATTAAATGAGTAAAATATTCTGACTTGGTCCTGGAACATGCATAGCTTTAGGAAAACAGTGCTCTGCCCTGAGCTAACATGACTGTACTTTTCCCTTTTTCATACTAGGTGTTTAGCAATCAGGAATCATCACGGCTACCATTTTTTTTTTAAGTCATACTAGCATTTTCTGTTTTTCCATATACAGTGCGGTTCTTCTTAAGTACAGGCTTTTCAAGATGCTAGACGATCAATGCTGTCTATGAACACAGGCTGAGGTGGGTTTGTGTTTTTCCATTACCTGCGACCGTACTGTGTCAAGATGTGCTTCCAGCAGTCTCACAAGCTAGGTAGTGTTATGCTAGGTTAGTACTTGAATGGACAGATCTCCCTCCCTCCCCCGGATGGAATTCCTACAGGAAATGTAACTGATGATTCAGTGCCAGATTTAGGGATTTTTTATGAGTCAGTGCTCAGTTGAACAAGTGCTCTGAAGTTTTACTGGGGGAGAAGAATTCACATGTTTCCAAGTAGGGGCACAAAGTATCTAATCATCCGGTGTACAACTGGTATAGCTTCAAATATTTTTATTGGAAAAACATTTTACTTCTTCGTAGAACACTTTCTCAATTTTTCTAGATAAAATTCTCTGAAACAGGGCAAGTCTGACTTCAGTAGCTACATATTGACCCATTACATTTCTACTACATGGGTGATGGAGATGTAGACAAATTCTACATCTGTCATTATTAACAAAAACTACATAAAGTTAGTAGTTCAATTCTACAACTTTATGGTTAACCGTAGAAAAAATAAAAGTTCTGAAATTGTGTTCCTGTTTAGTTCTGCATAGTTTCTTTTATGCCTCATCCTTTTCATGACATTACTGGAATTTTGTGCTGAAAAAGGTCTGGAAAAGTTTGCTAAACAGTGTTTTCTTAAAGATGAATACTTAAAAAAAAATAATAATTAAAAAAATAATTTTTAAGCAAGAGGTTTTTAGTATCTTTAATCAGGTAGACTTGCAAAAAACAAAGAACAGTTCACTGAGGTCAGCATGACACAGACTTTTATTTGCACTTGTTGTTACTTAGCATGTTTCCATTATTTTAAAATCAGGATTGTCCCTAAATGCAAGGGTTTAAAGAAGCATGCTCAGTACTATTACAAACCCAGAGGTTATACCAATCAGTAACCAGACCAAAAGATCACCCCATCTCACTTTGAATCAAGGCTGTTTGACTATTAAGTGCCTAAAAACTGCCCTACAATTGCAGCAATCACTGACCTAAAATATAAAGGAAACAGCATGCAGAGTTAGAGCTAGCCAAAGATTTTAAAGACTATGTCAGATTAGGTGTACTTGAAGGTGAGGAACCTTCTGACAGTGTAAGGCAGGTGTCATTAATCAGAAGCACAGGTCTTAGAAACCTTGTCCTGAATGCATAAACAATAATTAGGATTGTTTTCCTGATGATCCCATACAAAACTGTGGGTCTCCTGTGTTTAATAAAGGCATTCTAGTACAGAATGTTTTAAAATTAGAATACCATGAAAATATGTAGTGCAAACACCTGTATCTGTATATTAAAATAAGTATTTGTATGTTTTAGGAACCCAGATATTGACCTGCCAGGCCTGGCATGCAAAGCAGTTGAGCTCTGGGTCCTGCAGTCCCAGCAGATACTAGGCAGCTGCAATGACTATGGCAAGGAAGTCAGGGTGTACTTCTGATTTATGCCTTGCAGTTTCTCCTTCTAGGTATAATTTTGGGAAGTTCAACATTGCTAACTGCAACATACCGTTATTCTAGGTGATTCAGTAAGAAAACAGTAACCAGTCCTGTGCTACTGCAAATACCTGGTAATTCCATTCACAAGAGCAGTCACACTGAATTCAGTGTTCATAACAGATCTGGCTCTTAACTTGGAGACTTCAGGGCCCTATTAGCTCAGGCAATACTTGTTTCAGATTATTATTTTTTTGAAACTTAAAGTAATACATTTAGGAAAATATATATATATTAGGAAAAAAAAAAAAAGAAGCTCAGTGGAGTACCTAGGAACATCCCAGAAGAGGAATGAATTGTAAAAAATAACAGTTTTAAAATACAAGTGCAAAATAGTCTTCATTTTCATTACTGCTTTTTTTCCTCTGTGAATTCCAGATGACTGGCATGTAAAAAACTCCACCTGTCTGCTCCTGGCAGACTAACTGGTACCATTTTGGGGAACTCAGAATTCAGTTGAACAAGAAAACAAATTGCTCCTGGACTTTCCTTTTTTGTCAGACTTCCAACACCTTAATTTGACTACTTCAGCAGTCACTAGTGTTTGATAAATACCCTGTTCAGCAAACAGCCATATGAATTTTGTCACTAGTAATGATTTACTGCTGTAATAGAAGCAGAAATCCTTACTATAACAAGCCACTGTATTTAGCAAAGATGCTTCATTATTTGTTTTCAGATGTTTCCATTTTCAGCACTGTTCCCTTCCTGTTACATCATCAGGTGTGCCTTAGAAGTAATCCATCAAACTCGGCATCTAAGGACATCTACCTCAGTGCCCTTTTTATTTATTTTTAAATAAAAGTAATGAATAAATCCTTTCTGTGTTCTGTAGGGACTCAGTTATTCCGGGTGTTAAGATGAGTAGTAAAGCAAAGCAGAGGCAAAGCCTGGACCAGAGCAGTTGTCACGAGGACTACCTGTCCAGTAACACTCAATGCTGGCATGAAGGAAGAAAAGGTTTGATCTTTGAGAAGCAAAACCACGCCAACTTCTGATGCAGCATTCTTGCTTCACCCTTGCAAACTGCAGTGTGCCAGGCAAGCAGACGGAGCCTGCTGCCTTAGAGGTGCTGCGCTGCATGAGATCAAGCTCCTCCAAGATTGCCGTACTCCAGGGGGACAGGACCCGAAATCAGGCCGCTGCTGACAGGAGCAGGATACAGCAGCCCCAGCCACATACAGCTCAGGTGCTGGCAGCTGTGAGCACATGCTGGTTTTCCCCAGCCTCCCTTGGCAACACCAGCTGCAGGGATCAGCTCGTCTGCAGCAGGCAGTCTGACTGCTGAGAGCCAGGCCAGGTGCTGGGAGTACATCACGACTGAGGCAGGTTGCAGGGCTCCCCTTGCATGGCACACGTGCTGATCTCCTGCCAAGTGGCACCTGCAGGAAAGCTGCACTTTGCATGCACCACAGGAAGTCTCCAGAAGCGTCAGTCCCCCTGCCTGCATCCCCCCGGGTGACGATAGCACAGCTCGGTACCGCAGACTGCATGTGTGGCTGCACGCCTGGGATCTCCCTGAAACCATACAGCCATGTAACAAAGTCCCCATGCAATTTCTGTTGTACAGGACTGTCATTAACCTGGGGTTAAGACAACAGCTCTCCTTTCATTGCCTGTCTATATTTTGCTGTCCAACATGTAGTCTGTTGTTAAGAGCTGCTGGCAGAGTACTGACTGCATGTGTTTTAGTCCTTGGGGCAGTTGCCTTCAAGTTGACTTCCAGAAGTCAATGCTAATTTGCATTTTGTTGGGTTTTATGGTTTTCCATCGCGAGACAGGAGGCTCCATTTCTTAAGAAACAGGAAATGATTATTTCTGGGGCTTCCATGATTGCACATCCTTTTTCCTGGCAGGAGGCTGAGAAAACCCTCTGTGCAGTAGAACTGAGGTCTCGGTCCTCCATGCACCCCATTCCGGCTGAGAACTGCTCTGCTGTCAGGAGCACTGGCTGAAAGCCTCCTAGCAGAGTAAAATGCCGGGTTTGGGAATCTAAGCCTAGTAAATAACTGTGTTGTGGTGCTAGGAATAAGAAGTTTTGCTTTAGCAGGGAAGCCTTCTCATTTTATCAGAGTTAAAAGTGACTCAACTTTTGCTTCCACAGCAGTTCAAACGCTGTGGGCTACCGCACACAACCCGGCCATGCAGAAACCGAGGATTAGCAAACAGCAAGATCCTTGCTATGCAGCAGTGCATCTGCCCCAGAAGAGATCATGTTCTGTTGTTTACAGTCTTATGTCTCAGCCAGAGATGCAACAAAGGAAGAGGCAGCCCAGACTGCTTACTCTTCTATATCACCAAACAAAGAGAGCCGAGTCAACCTTACCATCACACTTCTGCATTGAATGAAAACGGTCATCGGGTCTCCACTGTAGGATTCCCTCGGGATTAAGACCAGAGCTACAGCTACCCGTGCAGTGCTTGCCTGTGTTACACACATACTGCACCCCAGTAAACTTGGATGTCTTAGAGTCAGTATTTTTGGCAGAAGTAAGTAGCTACCAGGCATAGGAAAAATCCTTCCTCTAACAGGAATGTACAACAGAGTAGATCATATTACTTCTGCAGTCTACCAAGAAGAGTTTTTTAAACTCGTGCCCAGAAATCAAATTCTACTGTTACATGCTATTCCCCACCCTTTTACATATTGTGTAGGCAAGAGTAAAGCGCTTTTTTTTTTTTTTTTACTATATGAAATCTTAGCCTAGATTTTTCTCTTGCCTACTACCAGCATATTTCATGCTGCTTTGTGAGGAAAAAAGCACCCACAGCTGTTGCAGTGCTTGTGGTGGATGCTGTACTGGAATTGTTTGTAAGTATCCAAATGTTAGAGCAGTTCAGTGGAGCTGGGGGTGGGAACTGGAGACTCCTTGGGGAGAGGAATGGTGACAAAGTGGGGACAGACCCCTGAGCCAGGCAAATTTCATTTTTAGGTTGTGGGATACAGACAAAACCAAATGCGTGTCTAGTTCTTCCTTCCTGAAGCTGGTATCCGTTTCAGAGCCATTCTCTTCCCTGAGCAGGGTCTGAGTAAACAAGCTGTCTGCACAAGGCTACGGTTACATGGTTTCATTCCCTTTGCAGAAAAATCCTGCTGCTGCCCCACGGTATTTTTCTCTCAGTAAAATATTTAGACTGAGGTGGGTTGCAGTGTGTCTGGTGAAAATAGGTCAAGCAGGGCATTTGAATGCTCTGGAAAAACTGGGAATGTTTGCTCTATGCATCAGTGTGTGCTATTCCAAAGAATGCTTTTAGGTCTGGACAGTGGCAAACCTGGCTTTGAAGTTGGAAATTTGATGGTAATTAGAGCTGCTGAAGAGGGCCATTAGAGGGTGTTTTCTGCATTTCTCCTTAAAGAGAGACTTTCTTCACAGTATTTTCTGGCAAGTGTGAACATATTTCGGCAGTAACAAAATCTCTAAGAAGCAGCTTTGAAGAAGTCAGCTAGAATAAGCGTACTCTTATATTTGTATATTAGTTTTAAAAATAAAGTCTAGGAGCAAGATCAGTAAGAAGGACCTCCCTAACATGCTCAGAGACTTCAGAAGGGCATCACACCTCATTTTCCGTCATCGAAGAGTTATGCATACAGGTCTAGCATAGGTACTCAAAGCTGCATCTAACCTGTAGAGAAGTAGGACCCCCTGGAGACACGCTGTTGAATTCCAGGTTAGGTCACCTGAATCATCATCAGGAAGCGCTCATTTTATCCATCCCTCCAGGCGTAGCAGCTCTGGTTTTGCCCTGCAGTAGGTGTTTCTTTTCCTGTTTGTTTGCTGGAGAATTCAGAAAAAGTCTGCTGATGAGAAAATGGAAAGAAAAGCTGCCCTGTTAGTTGTGCAGTGCTTGGTAACCACCAGTCGTATGATATTTCAACAGAGAATCAGTTCTCCGTGTATGGACCTGGACATGGCGTGGCAGAATAAGAACCTGCAGGAAAAGAGGTCAACCAAAGCTCTTAGAGGGGCCAACTCCCACATAAACCCTCTAAATAGGACTCATGAGTAATTAAAGAATTATGTAAATGGGTGATGATGTCTGCAGAGAGTGAATTTAATAAATATTTGTAGTTTTGAGTATGCCTTTGGGAGTAAGTTATTTACAGCAGTTTGTTGGTTTTTTTTCCTCCCAACTTTTCTCAGTGCAAACTTTTCCGCTTTTCCAGACTTTCCTTTTCTCAGGGTAGAAACAAGGACTGTTTAGAAGCAAGCTGGAGAAAGTGTAGCTACCAAAGTCTAGCACAAGCTCAGTTTAGTGGGCTGTTATCAGGTGGAGGTCAGTGGTAACAGTGAAAGAAGCACCGACAGTCTGGGTCCTGTTGTTACTCTATCAGTATCACTACAGAAGTCAGTTGATGGGCTAAGCCATCTCTGGTGCCATATGCCAATTGAAGTAGATGTGAGTAACCTTTCTTCCTCTCCCAATTTTAGCAGAGACCATCACAGCGGTTCCAGAGAAATAGACCTATGAATATCAACCACTACGCAAACAAGAAGAGTGCTGCAGAGAGCATGCTGGATGTTGCCCTGCTGATGGCCAATGCGTCCCAGCTGAAAGCTGTGATGGAGCAAGGACCTTCTTTCTCATTCTACATCCCGCTTATTGTTCTCATCAGCCTGTCACTCACCCTGCAAGTTATGGTGGGAGTACTTCTGATATTCCTTGGTATGTAGCAACAGCAAGAACCACAGAGGTATTTTTTTTTAATCGGATGCAACCTGTGTATATAGCTTCTCTATTGGTAAAAATAGACCATTGTATTTGAAAGTTTTTACCTCAGAATTGATTAAATTTTCCTTTAAAGCCATAAAAATATTGAAAAAAAAAAAAAAAAACAGTAGAGGCAGCTTTACATGGAATCTTCAGTTTTGATCAACTTCCTCATATTCATTTGTCAAGAGTATGAATATTTTTCTTTTCAGAAGGCCTGAAGAGGAAGGAATGTGATGAAATACCATAAAACAAGCATTAGTAGGGCAGACATGATTATGCACTTTCCTAATTTCATCATACTGTTTCTGGCAAGACCTGTTACTTAATCTTATGACCAAAATATATTTATATTCATGTATATATTTATATTATGTACATATTCTTACATCACTTATATCATGAACATGAAACTTTGGAAAAAAGTGAAGGCAGAATTGTGCATCTTCATGTTGGTGTTGTATATTGTCTTTAGTTTGTGCATCTGCAATCAAATCAAAGGTTTGATTTAACACCAGTTTAAAAAAAACTTAGTTTTAAATTTAGGAAATTATTCAAAGCATCCTAAATCTCTAGGCAATGAATGATAGGAATATACTTATAGCTCATTTTCCAAACCAATGTTAAACTGAAATTAAAGCTAAAAACATAGGCTGGCTGGAGAAAAATTTCATCCTAAGAACATACCATAGCTTTAGTCAGAAATATGAAGTGACATACAATATCAAAATACACTGAGCAGCTTCCTGGGCCTACCAGTGCTACAAGGTGATAGCTACCGTTCACGGGTGGCTTTTGTGAAATTAAAGGTACCACCTTTGGCTTTCTTTTGCTCTGTGTTCCAGTTTTTAGCACAACTGAAAACAGCAGCATTCAAGAAGGAAGTTCTGAGGAAACGAGGATGCATCTGGCTTGTAATACCGATAAACAGCTGACATAGCTTTTTTTTTCTTTCTTACGAAAGAGATTGACTACAGCTGTGTCTGCATTTGGTAAAGTTGGCACAAGAGCAAAATCCAGGTCCTGACACAGAAGAGATTCCAGAAAAGAATTGGAAAAAGCAATTACTGGGGAAGGTGTTTCCTATTGGAGTAAAGCAGTGTTGAGGCTTTAACTCACCCAAAGTACTGCTCTGTCCTGCCATAATCACACATTCAGAAGAGGTAGTTTAAAGGGAAAAAAAAAAAGTGTAAGCAATTTTCCAAAAATCAAATATTTTGAGAATTATTCAGCAAACTTGTCCTTGAAAGTCATTTGGTAGTCCTAACTTTTTGGAAGTAAAGAATGCTTGAAATAGTTTAGTTAGCATGAAACTGTAGTAATCTAATCACAGTATAATACTTAGAGAATAATTTAAGAACGTTTCCACAAAGTGTCACTTGAAGTACTGTAGTAACAAAGATAGGATTACTGCAGTTCTACTTCAAAATTTAGAGCCCCAGCTAAACTGACAAGCAGTACATGTTTTCTCTAGTCTTTATGTGGTCAAAGTGACAGCTCTCAAAGTGTCAATTCTCCTTCCAGCATGATTTCTTCGTAACTCACAAAACATGTTAGGCCATTATTGCCATTTGGTTTTGTTTTAAAACCACCCAGCTGTCTGAAATGCTTTTCTTACATACTGAAGGATTAATGTTCCATTTCATTTATTCTGCTTCATTCAGGTGAAAGTACTGGAGTCCTTCCTAGTACCGTTACAATGCTAGCCTCCACATGCCTTACAGACACGTGTCAACTCATTTTCAGGGTTAAGCACTGCTGAGCTTAAGTTATTTCATGTGAACACAGGTGTGCAGTAGCTTAAGCTGTTCAGGTAGTTTCCCCACACCGTTCCTCAGTGCTCTGACTGCCCTGTTATGTTTGATTGCACTGCTTCAGCAAACAGAACTTGAACAGGCACCCAGAATTCCCAGAAACCAAAACAGCATTAGACTTCCTAATTAGAACACCAACTGTACCTGGCTTTTAGTACTTCAGCATCACAAACACTGTTTGCCTCCCCTTTACTTAACTTACTCCAAGAGCCAGCAAGCCTTGGTTCTGTGATTAAATTCTGCAGTGTTGACAGGGGCTTTATGTTAAAAACAAAGTTTACCTCCTGCAGCAGAGCCAGAACCTACATGTCTACATATGTGCCTTTCAGAAGGAGCTCCAAGTTTTATTTATGTTACTGAAAACTTGTCAGGTATAAACTTTTCCCCCTCATTTCTTGTACACGCACTCACAAGTTCCAGTGAGCTATATGCACCTAAGAACTAAGCATCTTAAAAAAAATGCAAAAACCAATCTCAGACCATGCTCCAGAATTCATTGGCATTCATCCCACCAGCAAAGAAATTTAGCAGTGGGTCTGAGCTGCAACACTGTGAACTGCAGGAAAACAGCAGAGAAAAATCCTGGTTTTGCACATGATGACAGCCAAGCACCCCCTCCCCCTTCTTACTGCCCTATACAAGCACTTGTTTTAGTCTATCATCAAGTGTATTATCTGTGCAACGTAACTCACCTGTTGGTTTTCACAAAGCCTGGAATCAAAGTTTAAACTAGACAATATCTCCCTTGTGTGGTCCTCCCTAACTCCTGTTAGCAGTTTAATCAAAGAACTGCAAGAAACAGAAGAACATGTTTACATGGCAGATGCTGTCTGTGAAAAGAACTGCAGCTACACTGCGTTGAAACCTTCCTCTGTTTAACAGATAATACCTTTGTTTTCTGAAAACAGAATTGGTGCAAAAGCTGTACCTATCGGGGAAAAAGCTGTACAGCTAGGGGAGGGCACCATACCCAAAGATCCAGCACTCAGGGATAGGGCTGTGGCATTTTCACTGTATGAACTTTAATTTCATTCCATACTGTAAGGGCTTCAGGCTTCATGTATTCATGCCTGAAATTATTTTTAAATGCTTAAAGTCTGCAACAAAACTAGATTTTAAGAGATCAAGAACTCAGAAGGTTCCCAGTAATGCTGTGTACCCGTTACTTCCCTTTGTGCATCCACAGAGATTAGATGCTAATGACTGGAGGCTATTAGGCGCCTTGTGATTAAAGATCTTCTCCTCAGCACTTTTACTGACAGTGCAAAATTGTACTTCCCTTTTAAGTATGACTGGTACAAATAGCTCAGTGGAAGAAATTCTTGAACCACATGAATAATGAAGACTTATTCTGGATTTTGAAATACTCATATGCTTAAAACTTTTTTTCCCTTTCTCTTTGAAGTAAAATATGACCTGAACAACCCTGCAAAACATGATAAGCTGGATTTCCTCAACAACCTTACAACTGGACTAGTATTCATTATAGTAGTTGTGAATATTTTTATCACTGCCTTTGGAGTGCAGAAGCCAATGGTGGAGTCAGCGTCGAAGCAGTAACTGCAAGGTGAGTGTGGGCTCTGCAGTGTAAGACAGGGGGAAGTGGTGCAAAAGAACAGTGCCCACTGTTGTGTAACTTGAAAAACAGCTTATCTCTAAGTGAGCTTCTCTATACAGTTCTAGACTTTATTGATAAATAGGTTTACTTCAGACTGTTGCAAAAGCTGAAGCTACTAGGAACTACTGATGTTGTTCCAATGCATTTGTAAACATGGAGTTCAAAAGTTGATGGCAGCACCTTACTTTGTCAGGGACCCCTTGCATGTGTCACAAAGAGGAAGTGTGAAGATCTTCCTTCTGGCTTAGCCAATCCTTCTCCTCATTGCTGATGAAGCCAAGAAGGGAAATCATGCTCTGCTTCCACTAAAAGTCTTGTTTTTGTATGAAAGGTCTGCAATATATTGTATCCAGTCTGTTATTACCACTGATTTTTTAAACCTTTAGCCAGGGAACTGCTAGAGCTCACAAGTCCAACAACAAAATATCACACCACACATCATTGGAGCCCTTTAGTTCCTATGCAGATAGTGTGTTTTTTTGTCCTCCCAAATCGCAGGGTTTTCACTTTATGGGACATTAAACCCACAAAGACATGTGCTAACGCTATTTGATACACTATCACTACTTGATACACGTGGTCATTTAGAACAAGTTTATTTCCACCTACATTTTAAAAATTACCTGATTGTACAGAAACATGAATATAGTAATTGTGAGAATCAAAATAAGTGTAATAACTATAATGAGCAATTTAAAAAGAAAAACTTAAATTGCAGGCTTGCAACCTAAGATGCACTATGGTCCAACAACACCTGCCTTGAAAATAGCACTGCTAAGTCTGTGTGGGCCAGCATTACTCTGGCTTTTTATCTTCCAGATCTCAAATCACCTTCATAAGACCTGCTAAAGGAGTTACTTGATTTTCCTGGCAAGCCACAGTGCCCTGGCTACCACACAGCCCATTCCTGTAACATCTGTTTGAGTGAATTTCCAGATAAAGTCCTCTCAGGAAACTGCCTGTTAGGAAGAACTAACTCAAGGCCTTACACTGAGAAACTTTCAAACCCCAGTCTGCTTATATTAGCACTGCTAGAAATGTAGGGTAAATTGATTTTTATATGAATTTACTCCACGGGAAAAAAAAATACAAGGCATTTAAACTCCTAGTCTGAAGAGCAATGACACAGAAGAAGTTAGCAAGAATGGAAACCAGAGAAAAATCTGTCAGGACTCTAAACAGAATGGATGGGGGTGGATTGCGGATTCCTTCTGCAGCCCATAAACTCTAAGCCCAGAGGGTTTTGTGATTTAATTATGAGCAGGACCATGGAATTCCTAGTAGGAATGAGAAGTCAGTTCCCATGCAACTCTGATGAGATCACCATGACAGCATGAAGCACAGTTCTGCCTAGAGGCTGGAAATAGCGCATACAGCTGGCCACATATTGCTGTGCACAGCCAGAGCATTTCTACACATACATAAACATGATCAGCATCTACTGCTGAAACTGATTTGATAAATTTGCCATGCTTCAATAATGGGGAAACGGATATTTTATGTAAACTTGGGTAGAGGCAAGACCAAAAGATGCTTAAAGCAAGTTTACATCTGTACAAAAACACCAGCTGTGTGATCCTGCCTTCATGCTTTTCATGCAGTTTCCTAATAAAATGGCTAAATGTAGTGTCTAGAATCTGCATCTTTTTAATCCAGATTTGTTAAATTTGGAAGTTTAGTTGCTTTAGATTTTTCCATCTGCTGGCTCGCTTGTGCATATTGTTTCTGTTAAAAATACCTATCCATAATGATCTGAATGGAACTTGGAAAAAAAAGTCCTTTCTCACAGTGAGCTTCCATAATCTCAGATCCCTAGGAGAGATGAACCGTCATTTTCTGGCTTTACCTTTACCATGAACACTTTTAAAAAGAGAAAAGGATTCCCCCTTTAAAACAAACTTGCCATTTACCATAATTCCTGCATTACTAACATCCCAATACCTGTTTCTCATTTCAGAGATACGACGCATTCATTCTTGCATAGATGCCATTTGCACTTGAACCAGTTATAATTGGACACAAGAAAAAAAATATCTGAGGATGACGACCTACAGAGGCAGCTTTCTCAGGTTTCCAACAAGCAACACATCTGTGTACCTAGAGTTTTCCAATGTGTTAATATTTATATTAACACATTGCTCCTCTATTATCATTTCAATTTGTAGAGTAATCGTTAATCAGAAAAGGGGCATAAACTCAAACAGGTAATATCAACTGGTGGAACTTCACTGGTTCCAGAGCTTCCCATTTTCCATGCCTTTTGCTTTGCAGCAAGTTGACATTTCCACAGTGATAAGAAGCTGCAGGCCTTCAGTTCTAGCATGGCCCCATTGTCCTTCATTTCACTCACTTTGCACCAGACCTATGGTTTTCCATAGCACAGTGCTTTTCCCTTGCAGTGTTCAAAGGTAGCTGTGTCTTGTTTTCTCCCACTCATCCCAGTTCCTTTATTTAACTACAGCAATGATAAGACAACTAGAAACAGCTGACTATCTTTTGGCCAGTTTTTGTTCTCACAGATAGTCACGTATTGTGTTTCTTCATCTCTGGACCACAATTCAAGCTTCCTTCTCTGTATACAGATAAACAGATAACCTCGGTGCTCTGTTGTTGTTCTTTTTTTTTTTGTTATTAATCATGATACTCCATATTCTGTGCATTATACGTATTTCTGGAAAGTCTGATAAAACAGCTACCTTTTCTATGCCCAGCTGGAAAATTAGAGGACACAGGTGATCTCCACCTGGTAAAGTAGTACTGAGAGCCTGTCAGCAACTCTAGGAGTACACTGGAAGATGTTTAACCCTTACTTTTCCTCTTTGCAAGGTATGCATTGCTGCAGTTATGTCACTCTTATGAGTTTATGGCTAAAATCACTTTATATATATATATATCTTTTAGGTTCTTACCTGCTGGCTCAGGGACTGATACTTTTTCTAAATACACTATTGCTAGTAATGGTGTATGTTACAAGAATTTCTACAACAAAAACATTTCAGTCTTTTTTAAAATTTCCAAAGTATTACGTCTGCAATCAGGAAACTCCTAGTTTTCTAGAGCATGCTTACTTGTAGATGCAAATTTGTAGCAATGCTTTTTCTTACCATGAATTTTTAAATGCTCCCTTGCACATAATTATAGAAGTTTGACTTCCGTGTAAGCGTCTCATCTCATTTACGATTTTTATTGGTAGCATTTCTTTTTAGTTATATAATATGAGGACAATTGATGTACCATATCTTTATTTACATGTTCTATAGGAATTATTGACAGAAAACCAATCAGAAACTTGTCAATAAGTAAGAAAACAGATATTCCTTTTGATTTTTTGGTTGCTTTATTTCTAACTTAACGTGTATTTAATCAACATCTGGCAAACGATGGTTTTAATTGTGTGTGTGTATTGTACAAATTTAAACATAGCTCAGAACAAGTACTGAAAGAGGTACTCAGGACAATTTTTCTTATTTATTTTTACAAACCAGCAAACTGTTGCAGGACTGTTCATCTATCCTTGTGTCACAGCAGTTTCAGTGCTGTATTGTAGTGAACTGACTGGCCAAACAGTGGTGCAGAAAACCTTAAAAACATTTCCTTTTTCAACAGATGACTGTAGGCAGAGCCCTTCCAAGCATGAAATTTGTGTATGGTTCAACATTGGGCAGTAATTTCAATAGCATCCTTAAATGTGTTCCTGTTACTTTCCACCTTTTTACTCATTGGGGTGTTCGCCAGTCTGTGCACCTGATTCGGTCTGGATTGGCTCTTTGGAGGCATCAACCTCTCTAACTGTACAGGAAACTTTGTACTTTAGTTGGATGTCTGAAGTCATTGCTTTGCGTTGTAATACAACCCCTCTTGTGGTATAACATAGTCCCTCCAAAAGGATAATTTCTGACATGCTCTGCTTTAAATTTAGGTATGAATCAGATAATTTTCATTGCCAGATCTGTATCTTCCTGTGTTTTAGTGTTGTTCATATGGATTTTTTTTTAATCAAGAGAAAAATGGGAAGAAATGTTTTAGTGGCACTTAGTTAATCCTGACTTTTTGACTTGTCCTTACTACCCTAAAGGCAGATACAAGCGGACAAAGGCTCTGCTGTTGCTTACCCGATATATACTTGGTGATGATTTGGCCCAGTTTTGAATGTGGCCTTCCACACCTGTGCTACTTGTTGCCACAGCCCTCTCTCATAAGCACTGAAGCACCTGAAAGCAGTCAGATGGGGCTGCAGCACAGATGTACCAGGAAGACTCGCCTCTCTACTGCCCACATAGCTCTGATTTTCAGTAACTCCAGATTTAAATTTTGTTTCACTCCATTTTTTTTCAGTGCTTTGTAGATCCTCTCTCAGCACCTTTCCCACTTTATTCCCCTCATTATTGGGCTGTAATATTTTAGGTCATTCAAATAATGAAGCCATTACAACAGGTTTCCCCTGAAAGAAGTAGTAGCTGTTCTTATAGCATCTCACAGCCATCCAACAGAAACTAGCAAGGCTTGTATACCCCTTTCTCCCAGCTGCTTATACCACAGCAGAGAAAAAATGACTATACATGTAGCACTGGAGTGTGAAGCATTCACCAGGTGATGGATGTGTTGACTATTGATTCCAATAGACTCTGCAAGACAAGCTTTGGGCCATACAGGAGGGAAAGAAAAATGCTCAAGCTTGAACACATTGCTGAGTGCCAAGGGCTGAACACACAGACCTGCATTAAGGTGGTAGAAGTCTGCTCCCTTGGCATCTGCTGGAGCCAGCCTTAGAACAACAAAAGCCTTGCATCCTCCTGAGCTGCTGGAAGTGTGACTGCAGCATCACAACAGGGATGTCTGCAACTTCAGAAGGCCTGGTCTCTTATTCTGGTTCTAAACATAGGAAAACCTGTTTGTAAAGCCATCCATCTGACTATGAGCCTGTGCTGGACATCAACAGTATTCTATTTACAACTGAATGTCTTTTTGTCTTTTTTTTTTTTTTTTTAAATAAAAAACGTGCTGGTTTATTACTGTGTGTTTTGTTGTGATCAAGCAAGATTTTCAAAATGTCTTCAGACATGCAATCTGTGTTTTAAGTCTCTGCAGCCTTCAGAGGTCATGTATTTTTTATCAGACAAAAGCATCTGCAAGTTGATTTCGAGTATAAATAATTTAATCACATGATAATTATGCTTTTAAATCAGGTGCTTATTTAAAATCCTAGCAAGTATTTCCTAGGGATGGCAAACAAATACATCAGTTTAAACGGGTCTTGGATTTGCCGTGCTTCTCTGGAGTTCTTGGTTGTAGGCAAGCATTTCACTTAAAAAGAGGTCGTAAATAATGAAGCAAGATGGCTCTCTCAGGAAGCAGTTCATACCAGGTCATCCACTTACTTCTGTTTCATAAGCTGCTGGGCACAGTAAGAATTACACATGCTGCTCTAGTTGTTTTCATTAGTTCCTTCAGCATCAAGGCCTGACAATGCTGAAGTTTTCAATGTAGTGTTATTTACTAAGGGGGGTGACAATTATTTACTGGAAGTGACCTGTGTTTGTCTTCTGAAACAGGTTACCAGCTGAAGCTTATTCTGCAGATGAACGGTAGGTAAAATGGGCTGAACAATGAAGTATAATCCTGGTCACTGTTTTCCCTTCAACCATCATTCAGAATAAATTAGTAGGAGCGGCCAAACCCTTCTGAGTGTTTTTATCGTGTTTCTGCCATGTCTTCCTGCAAGCCATACTGCCTCCTGCCAAACAGGAATGCAGAGCCCTCTGACAGTGGTGGTCATTGTTCTGCACTCACCATGGGACAGGGCACACTTAGTACACATTACAGTAAAAGCTTGGATGCTCTTTTGTTGTTAACAGCTCTAAAAAAAAACAATCACAATCATTCAAATACTTACAATAGAGTTACCAGGAAGGAGTAGCAGAATCCCAAAGCTATGCAAGTTTTCCTTATTTGCTAGCTTACAAAAGGTGTTGCCACTGCAAATTTTATCTGTTTCAGCAAGTGCTACATGTGGAACCAATTTATGCAGTGTTTAACAGCATGTTTCCAAAAAAAAGAAAAAAAATCCAGTGTGGAAGGCTCCTCCTAGAGTATAATTCAGTCAAACCGCAGGAGAGCAGGCTCCTCTGGAAGCGTACTTCCTCACTGCAGGCCAGTGGCAAGAAGAAAACTGAGGGTATGTTTTGATACGTACAGCTCGTCTCTGATAATCTGCACACATAAAAGCACCACTCCTTGAAAATAAGGCATCAGGACTCCCATCAGGTTAGAGGCAGAGTAGGGCATACCAGGAGCGCCGAGACTAAAAGGAGCTTTGTCTCCCCACCTTCCCCCCATTGTTGGTTGCACACAGGGAAAACCACTCTGCTGCTAAATGACACTGTTTTGCTTTTAAGTAAGCGATTTGCAGGTTACAAGGTAAACATACCATCAAAATGTGAATGGTGGAGTCTCCTGTCTTTGCAAAGCCACAAACCTTATGCTTCCATTATGAAGTTAGAAATCAATAATAAACCACGAGCTTTGGAACACTCCCAGCAGTGCTGCTGCACTGTCTACAGAGAAGTTGTCCAGCAGAGCAGACACAGCACTGTCTAGTTCTTCAGACACAAGTATTATCACTATTAAACCAGCATCCAGGAGAGGAAGAATAGCACAGATAGTGCATTTCCCACAGAACAACATCAGGAAACAACTGGTACCCCGGATATCACCAGATGGTAATTATTTGTGAGTTATTATTCTTTAGTAGAAATAGTTGTGACTTGCATCACTTGAATACACACAAATGTGTTGCCCTTCCTTCACTGCTGCAGCTGTGCCTTGAAATACCCGGCCCCAAGGCACCCTCCGAGCGACGCAGTGCATGGACAGCAGCGGTGCTCACACGCGGCATTCTCCCCTCAGCCCCTGCCTGATGCTGAGCAGTGTCCGTCTCCAACAGCACTCCTCCAGGCCTGCACTCATGACATTTTGTGTGGATTTCAACGCATGCTCAGCATTTCCCACACAATTTCCAAAACTATAACCCTGCAACCACGAAGTGGTCTCAGCCAGGACTGTGTTTATTACAGCTTCGAACCCTCCAGACATTATCTGGCCTTCTCCTTGCTGCCGTGGAAGTCCACGCATTGCAAAGCACACAACAGCCGTGTGCCTGGGCACAGATATTGCCTCAAGGAGCTACCCCAGAGGACAGTGTGTGTATTCTGACAGACAGCTCATTCAGTGATGGGAAACAAGAATAAGTCCTCATTTATGAAATAACATCTCAGCACTTCATTTCAATGCCAGTTTTCACACACAACACTGCTAAGCACCGTGTCCAAAAGTCTCAACAAAAACTCCCATCTCAGGGCTACTAATGAGCTAAATAACCACTTTGAAGCCCACAAAAGGCAGAAAAGCTCCCTGTGTCCCAAAGCACCCTGACTGAGTGCCATGTCCCTGCAGGCACAGACGGGGTGGGAAGGCCCAGGGCCAGCAGCAAGGCAGGATGGCCCAGCCCAGCCAAGTGACACTCCCAGCATAGACTGCCACCCGCACCACTCTTACACACCGCTTTCCACACACACAGCTAGGTTCCGTGTGCCATGGAAGAACAATGACAAAGACAGGTGCCTGCCCAGCCTACATGGCATGGGATGCACAGGCTGGGAGCAGCACTGGTGTCAGGGGGTGCACGCTCCGTGCTGCTGGGCCAGGGACTGCGGGCACCATGGCTTGGCAGCCCATCCCAGGGCCTGGCGCCTCACCCGCTGGTTACCACACTGAGCTCAGAAGCACATCACCACCCTGCAGGACTCACCTGTGGGTGTCTGGCACATCTTCTGTGTGCTCCCATTAGCAGCATCTGGTTGCAGCTTCACTTCTTGTGGGACATGCAAACTCAAACCAGAGCTTCATTCCCCACCACAAGGGGGAAAGCACAGTCAGATCTTTCTCCAGCAAGAGACTCCAGAGTCCTTTTTCTTCCCCCCAGCTGCTTCCTTCCATTGTTGTCTATGTCCCATCTCCCCTGCCCTTGGCTTTTGCCCTCCAGCCATCCTCCAGGGAGCCCACACCACACATCCCCTCAGGGGAAAGGAAGGGAGCCCTGACGGCAGCTGAGCTATACAAGAGCAGGGCAGGGGGAGCCAAGCCCAGCACCTTCAGGGGAAGCCCCCGCCACGGTGCCCTTGGTGCTTGTAGGAGATCAAAGGGCCAGGCTCAGAGGACACAGCTCAGAGAAGAAACTATGAGGGCCAGAAATAGTTTAATACAAATGTGCTTGATGCGGAGATAAATTGTGGCATGGGCACAGCAGGATCTCAGAGAAGGCTTTCGGCCAAGGCTGGGTGTTGTGTCACTGTGCCCCCGGTTGCACTGTCAGGTTGCTCCTGGCTGCCTTGGTGCAGAGCTGGGCCCCCGGGGCGAGAATGGTGGTGTGGTATTGAAAGGCTGCTCTTCCTGGGGGAACTCATGTTTTCAGGCTGCTTGGATTCTTTGTTCTGTGCCAAACACACACACAGCCTCAACCCACCATTTCTAATGGCTCCTGGCTATCACGTGTGTGTCAGGAGGGGGAGCCAGAAGTCACTGCGGCAAGCGCTGTGGTAAACATGGGATGACATGGAACACAGCCTTTTAAAGAGGAATACATAGCAAGCTCTGGTCCAACACAGGGTGCTGTGTGGGAATGACAAAAAAATTACCTTCCCTGATGTTGGATGCAGCAGATTCATCCAAACTCACTTTCTTCCTTCTCCACAGACCACTGAAGTAAAGATCTGTTTCTGTGGCTCTTTCTCGCCCGGCATTACTTCGTAACACACACTGTGCAGCAGCCTGGCTGCTCTCACAGCTCCACAGGAGCAGCACAGCACCCAAACAAGCAGGGCGACTTCCAGCCCTGCCCATGCCGCTGCTGCCAGCTGGGCCCAGTGCCCTGAAACACCCCGGTGCTGGCACCAGAGCAGCGTGCTGCAGCACAGCTCCCCAGAGGGCATGGGTGCTGCACATCCCACAAAGGGTGAGCTGGGCTTTATCAGCAAGCAGCGTTTTAATTATTCAGGAAAAGAGTTGTAACTCTGCGGCCATGATGCAAAGAGCCCAGCCAGAACTCCTACAACATTGCCAGCCATTTGCCCTGGTGCCAAAAATATTTGAGAGTAAGTTGGTTTCATCACTACCCCAATTGTTTGGCATGAAGGATGAAATAATTTAAACTGTTGGAAAGGACTTAAGTTTCAGATTTGTGCCGGAACTGTGAAAGCTACAGAGGGAGAGAGCAGCTCACCCTCACCCTGGAGCAGGATTTATGGATATTCCCATGCCTGGCCGTGTGAGCCAGGAGGCTGCGTTCAGTCACTGGCCTCTGCCAGTCTTGTAGAGTCAAACGCTGGGAATGTGACTGTAACAAAATCAAGTTGTGTCAAAGGCACTACATGGATCAGTGAGAGCGAGCTATGACAGGCCTGTGTTGTTCCATAGTCTGCTTTACCAGGTGTCTTCATGCTCTGTAAAAACTCTTTTTTTTTTTCCCATGCTGATACAGATCAGGTAGGAGAGCCCAGCGGCAGGTCTCATCACACACCGTCTCTGGAGAACATCACTGGTCGTCAGGACCGTGGTTATCGAATCAAGATGCTGGCAGCTTTACGCCTGGTGTCACTGTTTTGCTTGATGTGTATGTGCCATTTGTTTCCAGATGCAGGATGCAATGGAAGAGCAAGTCTTGCTGCTGTTTCAGGGTTGGGACTGGTCTATGCTCGTCCAAGGGTGGAATGTCTATCAGCTCCAAGTGAGAAATTTCCTTCCCACTTGTCTGCTTCTTGTAACAACTGTGTGCTAGTCCAGACAGGCTTCATGTGTGTCCCACAGAGCTCCCTGCCTTTCAGCCTGGGGACACAGTGAAACATCAGTTTGCAAGTCTTTCCTATGAAACAACAGCGATTTTTAAAATGCTGTTAGCCAGTCAGTTTACCTGTTATGACTGGACGTTGAATTTGGATCCCAGCTGCCATAGAGCATCTTTGTCCCTTCCTGCTTCTTGGCAGGATGAGATGATAGATTGGAGTGAGCCCAAGCCAGCTCCAGAGACACAGCTGGCACCTCCAAGAGAAGATAAGCCTCTCCCAGCCTCCAGAGTCTGCAACTGCACCTCACTGCTTACCCACAGAACAACCTCAAACTAAAGTGTTTGGTTGCCAGTGGATGCCAGGTTTTCCTTTCTGTGTGTGCAGGAATAAGTGTGAGCGCAGCACTGGCCCTGGTCCCTGCTGCTCATTGCAGCCCCAGCCTTGCTTGTGCCCGTTTCCTGTGTCAGCAGCCTGGGCATTGGTACAGGACATGGATCACTGTTCCCCGTAGCAGAGTTTTCCCTCCTCTCTCTCCCTGAAAGCATCCAGAGCCCACTTTGACCTTGGGAACCTTCTTAACAGATCTCTGATAGCTGTGAGACACCTGCACCAGGAAAGATACTTGCTTTGTACTGCAGTGGGACAGCTTGTGACCCTGTGGGCAGCAGAGAGCTGGGCGGTAGCACTGGGCAGCAGCAAATGGCCACCAAGAGAAGTGGAGACAGAAACACTCCCTGCACCCGGGGAGCAGCTGCAGGACAGGAGGGAGAGCTTGGACCCCCGGCAGCCTCGGGAGCTGAGGCGCCTTTCAAAGCTCCCTGGACAGCACGCTGCTCAGCTCCTAGTGGGCTTGCAGATCTCAGCCCCAGTGGGATTTTATTTTTTCCTCCACAGAGAGGAGCAGCATGACCCAGCTGTCTGCACCCATCACTGGTCACGAGTAGCTGAGCTGTTCAGGCATCCTGTTTTCAACCTCTGCTAGAAGACCTTTAAGTGAATTATCTCAGCACAGACAGCGGAAAGACTCATCTTAGGGCTCTCTCCCTCTGTCAGCGAGTTGGGCCACCAGTGGACAGTGGGACAGGCGGTGGCTGCAGGGAAGGGACCGGATAGCTGGAGCTGGGGCCACAGGCTGTAGAACCTGGTGTTTAAAGATAACCAACATCCGACAGAGACAGAGTATTTTCCTGCTGGAGATGAATGAGAGGACTCACACTTGGTATGCCCAACCTGCATGCACACGCACGGCCATGCTGTGCCCAGGGGCTGGAGGCCGCTGGGGTGCCGTGCCTGCAGCAGCTCACAGCTGCCTCCCTCATCGGCAGCTGGCGAGGCACGGCCCAGTGCTGAGAGGTTTTTGCTTTACTGGGCACGATGGCATTAAACATTTATCAACACCAAAATGTAAGAAAGCTTTTTCCTGCAACCACAGCCTAACGCGGCCTGTGCACTGAAGTAGAAAGGGCAGCTCAGGACTCACCTGAAATGCTCTTCTGCACACGTGGCAAGGCAGGGCCCCATCCTGTCATTCCCATAAAATCACACCAGCCCACAGTGCAAATGCTGCTGGCTCCTTCGGCACCACAGCTGCTGCAGAGCTGCAGACCCTCGTGCAGTGGGCCACCCCCTGCAGCAGGCAGCCGTGATGGTTTCTCACACACATCCAAGCCGTGGTGATGCCCATGAGAAAAGCTTGGTGACGCTCCCTTCTGCTCATGCCAGGCACAAGGCCTCCCTTGTAGGGGCGGAGACCTTCTTTCCAAGGGAGGGAAACTGCTCAACTAGATCACTCTCGTCCATCATCACTTACCTTGACCAAGATCTTCTTTAAAGCTCACACAACAGAACAGGCCAGTAACAAATCAGTCTGCATGTTGATGCCACCTCAAGTCCCTTTTTGTGGGGTGAAGACAACCCTCACGTTCAGTGTGTGTCCGAGTCACTTTCTGCAGAGTGGCTGTAGGCCCCATGCAAGCCCCTGCAGGTGAGGAGGATTCACGGGGCTGTCTGAATGACACCAAGCCAGGGCCTCACCACGAGACACCAGGTTTTGGACATGTATCGAGTTTGATTTCAGATCGCATAGCAGGTTAGGCAAAGAACTTTGAAACCAGCTGGTAACATTAAAAATCTTGCCACAAATGGCCAAGAGCAAATATTAGCCATCGGAGAGCAGGATTCAGCAGACAGTTGCCATGAGGGCAAGGTGTCAAGGAGCACTTCTGAGAGGGGAGCAAAGAGTATCACACACCATACACAGCAGCACTTTTCTCTCAGTACAGATTTTATTACAATTTAATTACCAGCTTCATCCCATTACAAAAAAAATGCCATTAATTTGTATAGAATTAAAGAAAACATATGTGAGGATAAATGATTACAAAGACAGACCCTGTGAAGTGCAGCAAACTGTTTTCATTACTTTGTGTAACAGCAACGCTGATTACACAGTTAAGGCAAGTCATTTTTCTGGGCTAATGTTTGTGTATGCACAACAGCAGTGAAAAGCATCCACAACGGCAGTCATTGACCAAATGTTTTAATGTTTTTAATTTATTACAGTATGAGAAAAAAAAATCACAAATGAAAGAAGGAAGAAAGGTAACTTTGCCTCAGCAGCTTCCAACACTGCAGGCAACAGCTATCAAGTAGCCCTGCATGCCCTGGAGTGAATCATCACTTCATTATAGCTCTCACTTGCAGGCACACCATCCTCCACTGAAGTACTTTAAATAGCAGGCTGTCTTTAAATGGAGCTGTGCAAATTCACAGTATGATCTGTCACTTCGCTTCCCAGCCCTTCGGAAGCAGACGGCCCAGCCAGCCTGCCTCAGCCATTCAGGGTGCTGGGGCCAGCAGCCTGCTCGCTGCTCGGGGGCTGCAACACCACCTAGCTCTCCTGCTGGAACCTAGGGACCCCAGGCACTACGGACAGGACAATCAGAGTTCAGCTTTACTTAAAATCAGAAAGCCCCTTCACGTGAAAAAGCAGGGAAAAATGATGACTTTTGGCTAGGTATCAGCCTTGCAGGAGGCAGGGCCGCACAGCACAGCACATGCTGGTGCTGCTTGATATCCTGCACGCTCCCACACTTTGGTGGCCACACTTCGTCTTGACCATCTTTTCCCTGAGCGCTGTGTTCAGCCCTCCAGATGAGGATTGCTGACCTCATAGCTGCTTGGCACCTTAGCCCTTGATGCTGCTAATGCAAACATTTTTCAGCTTCAACCAGAGTAGCACAAGGTGAGACAAGGTAAGTGGAAAACATGGCTGCTTTTTATTAGCTCCTCTATGTCTAGTGTATGTTTATCATGACATTGACAAGAACGGCCTCCATCCTCTGCACGCTCAGCCACCTACTGAATTGCACACAGCCAGGCCAAGTTCCCTGCACAGGCAGCTAGGCGTGCTCCTCAGCACCAGTGCATCTTCAGCCATAAATGCCAAGCTGTTCTCGACAGGGAAGCTGAAAATTTGCAGCTGGCAGGCTCATCCAGAACCCTACCGAATTTATTTTGAAGTAAATAACACTGCCTGCCTAGAAGGACCTGACTCCCAAGCAGGTATATACGTGCTTCCTCCGGGACCCAAATACAGAATTATCACTTCATTTGTCTGCGTTTGCTGCACAGACACACTTGTGGAGAAGCGTATTAAACCTTGGCATTTGTTCCTGAAAGAAAAATTTTCAGAGAAAAAGAATGTCTCCCAACAGGCTCGCCTGCAATGCTCTGTTCTACCCCAGAGAAGTACAAAACACCCACTGAAGTTCTGCCCAACTTCTTTAAGCCTTTTTAAGGACTATGATGGTGCAGGGAAAGGGAAGGAAAGGAGCCTAGTCATTGCTTTCTCTGGAGACTGCATATTGCACAAGCCTCTGCACACGACAGCTTTATAGCTACCCTCACTTTTTAAATTAAAAACTAGCGCTGATAAAGGAACAGATTATTTTCCATTCTTTGCTGTCAGGTTCTGTCACCAACAACAGTGGGATGAATCTGAGCTTGTTTTTCCTCCCTCCTCCCAGCCCTAGCCCTGGGGATAGCTTGTCCTGGAATTTTTTTCCTGAGAGGCATCTTTATCTCAAGCAACCTCAAAAAGAAATACAGCCAGAGCCTTCAGTAAGCCTTCCTACTCCCTATGGTTTCAGAGGCTCAAGAAAGCCCCTTGGTGTAATGATCTGGGAGGACCATGTGCTGCTGCACAGCTGCTGTGCTCCTGGGGCAGTTTGGACTTGGGAGGGCTCCTGGCATTGCTGGGCATCCTCGAACCAGCAAGCACAGCAGGGTCTCACCTTCAGGTTAAGCAAGGCACCGACAGCTTCTGCAGGTGTCAGTAACAGATCACAACAATTTGCAACCTGTTATTCTAAGGGTAACGTGGTAAATGACCTAAGCAGAAGGAATCTGCCTAGCAGCAATGAGACTTCTGGTTTTGCTTTAAAATGAGGTGTGACTGTTGCCATTATTTCAAATAATGTTTTTCATGTAAAATGGAATATGCTTCTTCTAATGAGGTTTCGAAGTTGGCTTCAAGGCAAGGATTTAAAGCCTCCTTGGAGGTCAGAAGTATTTTTTCTAGTCCCTTAAAAAGGGGTTGATATAGGATTTAATCAGGAGTGGGGAGAGTAACAATTCATTCCAAATGCTATAAATCAGAGATGGTTTGCTGGAGAAAATCCACCTGTTGTCACTTTTAACAGAAGGCAAGGCACAGTGGAAACAACAGACCTTAATAAAGCCCTTCCCAAGATGGAAGGCAGCACAGCAACAGCTCATGGTGTAACACAGGCAGCAGAGCCTTGCGGTGTGCCCAAAGCAGAGCTGTTCGGCAACGCTATAGGAAACACTCAGCTCTGTCACTGTTCTCTCCCTAATAAGATTCCCCATGGAGATTAGATTGAGCAGACACAAGAGATGGTGGGATGGAGGCAGGGGAAAAGAAGTCGAAATAAACTGCTCTGCTGGGTGTTATTTTGTTTGCCTGGTATTTGTATCATTTCAGATTTTACGCTGCACCAATCAGGCCATTAAGTGTTTATAACATCCCATGGCCCGCTGCTGATCTTGGAGTATGTCTGTCTATACAAACCACTGCTCTGCTGAGAGCTGCACAGTTACCCCAGGGGAGCTGTTACTGAAACACCAGCTCTGCAAAGGAGTGGCTGCAGCTGTGTAAAAATATCCAGGCCAGCTCCAGAGCAGCTGCTTCAGGTGCCGGCAGCAGCAGAAACCCCGCAGCCAGGAGCTCAGCTTGGCTCACCTGTCCCCAGAGGGTCAGAAGGAATGCTTAGCCAGGTAGCTGGTGCTGACTTGCAGCATGCTTGCAGCAGTACCACAACCAGGCTGCAGCCCATTTCATTTCACCTGGGTGTTTCAGGTGAGCTGCAGTCACTGCAGTGATGACCATCAGGATGCACTGTCAAGATTTTGCCTACTGCAGACTGCGGCTACTCTTACTTGAGGTTGGCTCTTGCCTCAGTCACTGCAAAGTAGTAGGTTAAAACATTCCGTCACAACAGTAAAAACTGGGGAGCTTTGAGCCCTTTTTCATCACTCAGACATTTCCTGAAAATACTCCATGGGTCTTTTATTTAGAAATTTGGCCCTGTACCCACTTCCTCCTCTGGAATACACTCCTGCTACAACATCTGGTGAGTATTGTGCTGGAAAGAAATACAGTTACTACAAGATAATTTGCCCTGGAGAATATGATGGCATTTTTATAGCATAAAGTTTAAAGCTGGAAGACAATCTTTGGTCTGGATGTTTTGAGAAATCCACTTCAAATGACTTCATTTCTCCAAAAGCTCTGTCACTTGAATAAGATGCAGCAACATCACAAGTTACCATGCACTGAAGGATCCCATGTGAAATTCTAACGGCTTTCAATTTGATTCGGAAGTTGCATTCCAGTGAAAGAGGAGCCACAAAGTATCTTTCTCACCAAGTACAGGGAAACAGTCACCCCAGGTTCTTCATGTACTTGAACAGGCCATGGAAGAACTACCCACTGATAATGTCACTTCTCACAACCATTTGTACTGAGCTAGGCAGGAGCTTGGTTAGGTTTCCAAAAGCTAAGAAAACCCAGATACTTCATTTGCAGCCCTGACTCCCTGAACCTCCCTCAAGAATTTTTGTTTTACTCTGTATGCTGAAAATGGGTTCTGCAGGTTTTTCAGGTTTCATCTTCTAGACAAAAAACACATAAAACAACATTATGAACAATCGCAGGCTCTTCAAGTACATATACACATTTTTGGCCATTAAAAAAGTCACAATACTAAGTCCCTGCAAAATACTGTGGATTACTCCAGTTTCTTGGATGTACAGTCCCCAAAACACCTCACTGGTACAGACAAAGCTAACTCTGAAAAATCTTAGTAGTTTCAAGTGCTTCAGATCAGACATTCCAGTCCCCAGGACCCTCCACGGGCTGGGCACTAGCCTGCAGGAGTTCCAGTGCATTTAAACCATGATGAACAGCTCAACATGAGCACGAACAAGGCAGGTGTGGTGAGGCACAAACAGGATTAGAAAACATGGCAAGGATTAGGCATACACAAAGGTAACTGGCACTGAAAAGCTCTGTAGGTACCAGTAGGTACCTGAGCTCAGGTAGTAAGGATAAAGGATCTAGACAAAACAGACAATCCAGAGATGGAAATCCATTTCTTAGTAAGGCTTTGAGTGTGTGTGGTGTGTTTTTAAGTGCTTTTCTTAAATTAATTATCATAAAAGACAGTGTAGCATTCTTTAAACAGTTACGTTCCTTCATTCCAGTACAAAAAACATATATGCAAAATATGGCTTAAGACCCATGATCAGTTAGGATATAATTTTATAGCTTGTATTAAAAATACTTTTATCCAAATGATAAATATTTTAAAATAAGCGTTTACAAAAATAAATGGTCCATTCCCATAAGGAAGGACATATATAGCTGAAATTCTGAATACATCTTCAGGCAACACAATTATTGATGAAGCTAGTTAATAAAATCTTTGGTATGAGAGTATAGTACATTAATATTCATGCACCGTTGTCTTCCCTTGGCAGATACACTGTACAGATGTCTAAGTGAAGAGGCAGCTTTTCCTTAATTTCTTGATATGTCTTCCAAATACAACATACAAATATTTCTAACATGTCTTCCTATGATAATAGGAGAAAAGCCCAAGATTCTCCTGGCTCTTCCTATGACTTTCGTATCTAAAACAGAAATGAAGATGGGAGGAAAGAGAGAACATGAACACAGTTAAATTTCATTCTAGCTAGTGCGCAGCATCTAGGAAAAATAAAAATCAATACAAAAATTACTCTAGAGGAAAGCCTGTTTCCTTCAATATTGTATGCATCAACAGCCAAGACAGGATAATGATGAATGTGAGGACTGCTGCAGTCCCAGGCACACAAATAGGAGGCTACTGAGCTAGGTAAGGAGGCAGTTTTGCACTTGAGCATGGCCTTGGATATGAGGGTGGTGTGAGTGTGGAATGTCACATCCAGGTCTGGTGGTCCTGTTACACAGGGGGCATTGCGACTCTGCACAGATACAAAAGAGTAACAAGAACTGGATAAAAGAGCCTTGGAAAAAAGACTTGGAGAGCTTTAGCAGCTTATTTTACAGAGTCGCTCAAGTCATCGAGGCACCAGCACCTCCACAGGGAGACAACATGAAGTGTCAATTGGCACAGAAACAAGGGATTAAGGGCTCTAATCTGGTAGAGAAAGGCGTAATAAATTTTCAGCTGGAGCTGAAAACAACTTTGTAAGATACACACTTCTAATACTCTGGACAATTAACTGGGATCAAGGGACGTGATGGATCCTGTTTGTTTTTTTGTTTTTTTTTGACTGGTCCATGAATGATCTTCTGAAAATGCGTCTGTAAAATGCTGATGACTGAACCCGATGAAGGAAGGTGATGGCAGCTAAGGAAGCACAAGAGTTAACCTCAAAGGTCTAATGGTTCTCTGTTAATCTTAAACCCTGACTCTGTGGAAAGTCCAGCTGAGGGACTGATCTGGGAGCAAAGTGTAACAGCCCAGACATCACCCAAAACATCCAAGAGCCTGTGCTACAGATCAGGGATAGCAGCCCACAGCTCCAGAAAAAAGAAAAAAAAAAAAGAAAATGACAATGCCCAAATATGACTGCTGTGACCAAGGTGTAAGGACCAGAAGGCATTAATCTAAAATGAAGTTTGGGCTCTGATCCCCACCCACCCTGTAGAGATGGCACTTCCCCCAGCACGTGAAGGCCAAGAGGAAGCAATCCCGCTGAGCCAGCTGCCCGCTCCTGCTGGTGCTGACTCGCTGGTTCCCTGCAGCTGACCCACTGGGACATGCCAGTGCCCTTCCTGCTAAGGGTCGCCACCCTCACAGCAGCGCTGGGAGAGCAGAGGCAGGGCTGGGAAGCCGAGCAGGTACCTGCCCTGGCCAGCTGTTACGGAGCAGACAGCAGGGAGAGCAAAACCCAGAGCCAGCAGCAGAGGTGATGCTGTAGCTGTTTGGGCTCAGCAATCAAGCAGAGACCCATAGCCCTGGAACCGGTTGTGCTTCAACAGCTCCAGAAGGTGTGGGAGCCAGGAGGTTTGGGGCTGCTTTCCTGCCTCTGCCTCATGGCTGCTGGGAATCATGACCCATTGCTATAGCAACAGGAGCTCACATGGCTGCTGCCTTTAAAAAGGGCCCCTACTTGCGGCATCTTCTGTAGGCAACCTATCCATTATTTATACCTCTGCATGTCTGAAGTGCAATTTGTATCCTAACCTCATTAATGAATGATGACACCTTGACCCGCTCTATTAAGTAAGCCATGTTAGATCAAGAAGCACACCGCTCTCCCCAGTCACGTGCTAAAGTAAGGCAAAAGAGAGAAAAAACACCGAGGTACATTACCTGAGTGAGAGCAATACCAAAACAATGCAAATCCTGCAGCCACGCTAAAACAAGTGAGGAAAAACACTGGACCTAGAGAAAACGAAAAAGGGAACCCATTAGGACAGAGCAGAGCAGTGGAAGTTTATCTCAGTTCCTAAATCATCAATTGCTTTTAATATGCATAACTAAGTGTATTCAAATGAAGCTAGCACATTCACAATTATGTATGTGCTGTACCTAACCTACTATGAAGTACATCTACTACACCATAATTAATTTTTACTAGTTGCTTTGACATCATTCACTGTTTGCCTCTGTTTGCATAACTGTATTCTACTAAACCGAAGTGAGAGCTTCCTTAGGTGTTTTCTTAGTATGAAACTTAGCAAAAACACCTTTAAACACTACAACAAAATGCTAACCAGATTACTGGGACCTCACCCACATAATGTAGTGTTTTACTCCATTGGGTCAATGTACTGCCCATGGGGTAAGAGTACTGAGAAAATACAGCACATGAGATTGCAGTCCCTTACAAGCAAGGCTTCAGGGTTTTGTTTTATCCCATTTTTTGCCTTGTGCCTATCTCCTTTTTCCCTAAACAAACTGCTACTCTCCCTGAATCCTGCTGTGGAGGCAGCACGCTCAAGTTCCACTGGGTTCAATCATGCAAAGTCATCTTTTTGTAAGAAGCGTGCAGAATCAGGCCCTGTAAAAATAACTAATGCTACAGAAGGAAAACAGAACCAATGCCAGAAGCCCATTCAGTGCCAGCCATCAGTTCAGTTTCCTTGATTGCAACTAGTACACAGGACTTACTTTATTCCTGTAGCTGTATGTCTCATTTATTTTAATAGCACCTATGCACACATTCATATAAAATGTAGCAGGAAGGGACTGCATGCAATTATATATACAGCTATTCACAAATTATGCTTTCATAACAAAAACAAATATTCTTGTTCCTGTTTACAATTCTGAAGTACAGAGCCACACGCATACCTCAAACCTCTCACTAGAAACACTGCTTTAATGCGTCTGCCTGGAATTACATGCAGCTTAATGCTGATGTTCAATAAAACCTTTCTAATTCATACTTATCCATATACAAAAGCCTCACAAATATTTATATCAGCTTCTTTATCATCTAATATTCTATTTATATTTATGACTTCCCTATGAATTAAACTACACCTATCAATTTAAGGAAAAACATACGCTAGACTAACAAATCAGTGGGAGCCAATCACATGGACATGGACATTAAAGAAACAGCAGTGGAGCAACAACTTGGTTGCTCTTTCAGATGTAACCTCCCTAAGAGGGTCACTAGTAGCTGAATAACCTCCAGTCTGATGGTGGCTCTTTCATCAGCGTGAGGAAGAAGAGAAATTATTTCATTTTCTTATTTCTGAGAACCTTGTCTGATCTTCCTATTATGCTGCAATCAGCAATAGCAGTGTGAACAAAAACCTGAACAGCAAATTGGTTAAATATTCAAAGAAGTGACACACAAATATACGTCGAACTAAACTGTGTTTCTGCCCTTTGTTTCAGTCTTCTATTAGGAGGGAAACTGCCAAAAAAGCACATTTCGTATAAGGTGCTTTTAATATCCCATAATTGAATGCAAATTTCTATATAAAACATCAACTAAAACTTAAATGATACGAGTTCATTATGAATTTCAAAAAATTCATCTTTCTTTCAGTTTCTTCAGCTTTTCAATTTCTTTCCAAAATATCTTTCTGTGAATAAAAAATATATGCCTCTCTGTAATCTGGGCATCAAAAAAAGCAAGAGAAAAAAAACACGTTTCCCTAAGGAAAATATAGTTAACTTCATCCTTGCTTATTTTCCTGTCTTTCTTTTTAAATGATTTGCACTTAAATTGAAAGCTTTAAAAAAATCAAAAAATTTGAAAGCTATACAGAAAAATTGATGGCCTTGTGCAAAGCCACAGCAGCAGCAGCTGAATAGCCCTTCCTATTCAAGCCCTGAACAAATCATAGGAAATGAAGAGTTTAGCTAAAACAAAGCAAGTAAAATACCATTGTGAATATTGATTAAACTCTACGGTCTCTTGAATTTCCTGGCACTGTTTTCCTCAACAGCAGCTCAGTATGCTTTCCTCCATTAATTCCATTTAAATGGTGACAGTAAAGATATCATAAAACAAGCAATTTGTTACATGAAATGCAAGTTACATGATAAAATAAATTGCATCATAATCTGAAAAGCCATTCCATAAAGTGACAATGTATGCATTTATTTACCCCTGTCATTTAGCATACATTTCTCCATCTCAGAGTCTATCTCTGTGGAATCTGTGGTTTCTAGAAATAAAAGCAATACATCACAAGTTAGTACTCAGCTCAAGCAAACACACAAACATAATCAGCACATGCTAAATTCTGCAAAATACCACATTTCAGAAAAATATCATTTTTTGACAGCAAATATTAGCCCCTCCCAAAATAAATCATTGCTACAGTTAAACCTGGATATATTTTGATCAAAAGACAGAGTTACACCATCATTTGAATGCACTATAAATAGCTATAAATGGTTGCAGCAACACCTCTGATCTGGTTAGGCTCTAGCCACATAAGTAACATTACACACAGCCGTGCTGGCATTCAGACATGAGGGACAACTACTGACAACCACTGGCACATGAGTACTTTACGACACTCAAATTGTTTCCCAAGTGAGAAAAGCAGGAGCTAATCCTTCCGTAATGCCAGAATCTTTCATTGTGCTAAATACAAAATATTTGTGAGCCAACAACGAATGTGCTAATCTGAAAAAACAACCTTCTGATTTAATGTAGCACTATCCTTTCTGGTCTGTTCTTGAGTAAATCTCCATGCTTGAATATATCTGGCAGATGAAGCACTCAGAACGAACTGCTTGGCACAGATTATTTACCCAAATTCTGCTTTCAGCTAAATACTTGTACAGCTTCTTTTTGAAATCTGTAGGTGCTTTGAGCTAACATCTGGCACAAATAATTTTTGCCTCTAGGTAGCATTTTTTTTTTTTTTTTGCAAAATCAAGTCGAAAAGGAGATTGACCTTAAGAAAAGATTTTCAAGAGTTAGCAGCTATAAGGGGCTGCGTCAGGCTGGCGGGCGGTCACCAGTGGGGTCCCTCAAGGCTCCATTTTAGGGCCTGTACTTTTCAATATTTTTATAAACGATCTGGATGTAGGAATAGAAGGTATTTTGAGCAAGTTTGCTGATGACACCAAACTTGGAGGAGTTGTGGACTCGAATGAGGGTGGAAAGGCCTTGCAGAGGGATCTGGATAGGTTGGAGAGCTGGGCAATCACCAACCGCATGAAGTTCAATAAGAGCAAGTGCCGGGTCCTGCACCTGGGACGGGGAAACCCTGGCTGCACGTACAGACTGGGCGATGAGACGCTGGAGAGCAGCCTAGAAGAGAGGGATCTGGGGGTCGTGGTAGACAGCAAGTTGAATATGAGCCAGCAGTGTGCCCTGGCAGCCAGGAGGGCCAACCGTGTCCTGGGGTGCATCAAGCACAGCATCGCTAGTAGGTCAAGGGAGGTGATTGTCCCACTCTACTCTGTGCTGTGCGGCCTCACCTTGAGTACTGTGTGCAGTTCTGGGCACCACAGTATAAAAAGGACATGAAACTGTTGGAGAGTGTCCAGAGGAGGGCTACGAAGATGGTGAAAGGCCTGGAGGGGAAGACATATGAGGAGTGGCTGAGGGCACTGGGCCTGTTCAGCCTGGAGAAGAGGAGGCTGAGGGGAGACCTCATCACAGTCTACAACTTCCTCGTAAGGGGGTGTCGAGAGGCAGGAGACCTTTTCTCCATTAACACCAGTGACAGGACCCGCGGGAACGGGGTTAAGCTGAGGCAGGGGAAATTTAGGCTGGACGTCAGGAGGGGGTTCTTCACAGAGAGGGTGGTTGCACACTGGAACAGGCTCCCCAGGGAAGTGGTCACTGCACCGAGCCTGTCTGAATTTAAGAAGAGATTGGACTGTGCACTTAGTCACATGGTCTGAACTTTTGGGTAGACCTGTGCGGTGTCAAGAGTTGGACTTGATGATCCTTGAGGGTCCCTTCCAACTCAGGATATTCTATGAATCTATGATTCTATGATAAAATTATTTTTCTGAAATACAAGAAAGTTGTGCTGTTGCTATTTTTTCCCTTTATTTAGAGTCATCCCATGCAGGTTTACTCCAAGTTAGCGCTCTGCACACGTAAGATATAGGGATAACTGCAGAACAGCTTTTGGAAGGGCTTGAGGAAGAATAGTCATTTAGGCTCTCCTAAAAACATGGTCTGAAAGCATAACAGGATGGGTGAGAGGACACTAAGAAAGCAGCTGTGGAGTAAAATATCTAAGCAGCATCTTTGTTTTACTAGAACAAGCCCAGACTGATTCTTTGCCCATTTCTTGCATATTCATGCACAGAGACGAGGTGAAGCAGAGCCTCCACCTCTGCTTTGGGCAGAGATCTGCAGCTGATTTTTTTTTTTCTTTCATAAACTTCTTGGTAGACAAGAGGTTTTTCTGTTTGTTTGTTTGTTTGTTTTTAAAAAGGCACAAAGTCAGAGTTTCAAATTTGATGGTCAATAGGACAGAATTTGAGACAGGTCTAAGCTGATGTTCTCCTGCACAACAATTTGGTGCTACATGAGGTGTCCTGGAAAGCTGCTCTGTACACCTGCCCTCAGCCAGACTGCGAACGCTCATCTCCCACATTACAAACATCCCTCTCGGGGGGGGTGACAGCACAGCACTCAAGCAGAACAGAAACATCTGAACCACTTTTCTGCAGAGCTTGAGTCACACTGGGGGAGAAAGGATTGCTGCAGAGCCTCCATGGTGCGCTCTGCATCGATGGCAATCTTACGTAGCCTGCCTGTTGTGAGGGACGTCCTCTCTAGATACTCTAGTAAAGAAATCCCCGCACTCCACGGGAGAGCACAGCCAACTCTGCACTTCTGCCAAGCTATCATTTGGTTGAACTGAGCTGATCCTTTATCTTTCTAATCCGTGTCAGCTTTGAGAGAAATAAAACCATTTTCTGAGTCACATGGAAATCCTGTTTGGCTTCAGTAGCTTTGTCCATGTTGTGTGCCTTCTCCACCCTCTAGTGGGAATTAGGAGACATTGCTAAACATTTCACTTGCAATATTATACTTGAGGCAAAGAAAAGAAATCTTGTTCTAGCACAAATACTGAAGTTGTTTTTGTAATGAAAGAGAAGTCTTTGAAAGGTTCTCCTTTGTAGAATATGTTTTTGACTACTCCTATGAGTAACATAAAAGTTGCACATGTTGGAGGTCTGAAGGATAATGCCTGTAATCAAAATGATTCAAGTTCACAGAAATGAGAAATTGTAGCTTATACTGAAAAAGTAGCTTTTTCTGAAGAATTAATTCATATGTGGTTTTAGCTCAATATACTGCACAGATGTTTTTCAGCCTTTCAATCCAGAATGCAGACATTTGTTTTAGTTACGGAACTCGTAAGAAGCAGCAAACACATTAATGCAAACACTCTTATCACCTTACTTCCTCCTTGGGTCAATACAAGGAAACTGCACAATCTCACCATGTAGTACTGATTTAACTCAGTTATTTAAATTGTTCTCATCGCTCTGAGGATGGTGACATAAGATTGTACCAAGACACAGGGTATTAATGACTTACAACTGTTACTAGGAGTCCCTCTACATAATGCAATTGCAGATAAATAGCTTGGGAGAACCATGAGCAGCTATTTTTGCTTTGACGAAGCCTTAGCACATGTACTTGTTATGTGCTGTCTGAACATGAGAAGGCCCTCACCCTGCATGGCTCCTCGAGAAAAGCTCTCTGAATTAACCAAGGGGCAGGGATGAGCATGTTCATGTTCTAGCTAACAGTCAAAAAAAAGTTGCTCAGAGGCCCTGTGCAAGCTTCCTCTCTGCTAGTCTGTCCAGGTGTGACAACAGCACAACGCAGTGTGAGGGGCCATCTGCTCAACATCTGCACACCTACCCATGTGAGTTTTATGGGTACTGATGAACCTGTGCACAGCTGTGCAGTTTCTAGTACCCAGCTGAATTCAGACCATCTACAGGGCATGTAGTCAGGCCTCGGCAAACGTGTACAGATAAGGTAAGAGCCATGTTCAGAAATGGCTTGTAGAAGATAAGAGTTATTGAACGTTAACAGAGTTTAAATTCTTAAAACATCAATACACGCTTGAAATTATATTCTTAGTGACTACACTAAGACTTCTTAAGTTGCTCTTAATTACTAAAGGCTGTCTGCAGCCTTCTAGTCAGCCTGGCAGGAAAACCTGTCGCCCTTCACCTCTACCTCAGATAAAAGTGATAGATCGAAGACTATTTGATTCAAGAGCCTGTTCTCTGAAAGGGCATGGCAGCTGCAAGGTGAATAGCAGATCAAAAGCACTGCCTTAGATCTGCTGCAAGGCTGAATCAATAGGGATTCATGTTCAGCTGAGATTCTGAGGCAGGGATGGGCCCGTTCAAGGGAGTTTGGGTATAGGATCTGGAGAGTTGGGGGCTTTGCAGCCTTCCTGTGCAGGCAGTGAAGTGGCGCAGTCTACCAGCTGTTATGTTTATGCTGCACAGACACAAACCTTTTCCTTCAAAAAAGGAAGGCTGAACAAAACTAGACAATGATGTACCTTAAAAGGTAATTACAATTTTGCCTGTTTTTTTTTTTCTGCCAGTTGCATGCCATACTCCAGAAATAAGAGAAAGAGTAGATTTACTTGTTGGTCTTTTGTTTCTTTAGACTTAGGAACTTTTGATGAAACAGTTTGAATCTAAATAGTGTTTGACCCACGTTACTAAAACTTCCTCTGGCACATAACTGTGGAGATTTTATAACTGGAATCAACTGACTGTTGAAGCATTAGTACTGTTAGAAATTAGTACTGTTAGATATTTCTTAAGGAATTCTTAAACTGCAGTCCCTTTGCACCTTCACTAACCCATATGCAGGAGCTTTCCCTCAAGCTGCTCAAGTCATTTCAGCATGCTGGAGGCCTAAACATATTTCCCATCCATTTTGAATATTGTTCTTTTCTCCAGTTCACTAGGCAGGGAAAAAAAAGAAAAATCAACATACAGTGATTCAGGCTTGATACTTTTCCTTAAAGAACTTAGCTTCTTTGCAGTGTAGTGTCAAATCTGAAGTTTGGGCTTCAGTCCTTCTGGACTATGTCCATGTATACATATACATATTTTTGGTGGGAAGTTTTATGGACATCAATCAGGCATGCCAGATGCACAAAATGAGCCCTAAGTGACTAATATTGTAGTTCAGCATTGCAAAGGTACATGGATGAAACATGATTTAGCAGTGTTTGCTTCATCTTAAAGTAGACACAACTGGGTGATTTACAGATTGAGATAAAGGCAAGTTTCTTAGCCACTGGGTTTTTAAGCTTAACAAATTGAAGGTTTTTTTATTCTAATACTCTGACTTGTTGTGAAGAAGAGTAAACACTGATGAAATAAAAAATCCATGAAGAGCCAATGTTACAAAGAGAGAAATTGTCCCTCATATGAGCTATACTGCTGTCTTACATGTAGCACTTAAAACGTTTCAAGCATGAGTGCTCGTATTTCTAGGTTATCAAATATTTTTTGACATCCAAAACCCACCAACAAGAAGAGCTATGCAATCAAAATCCCTTACTGCTTTTTTAAAATTCCAGTCAGATGAAATCCTTACATTAAATATATATATATATATACACACGTAAATAATCTGAACAGATCATCTGAAATGAGATTTCATAATACATGGATAAGGAAATCCACAATTCATTCAACGTACAAATCAACTTACTCAAGATTTTCCTGCTTGGCAGGTCATTATACAGCTGTTCAGCATTGATCTGTAGAGCTCTGTAAAATTCTTGACAGTGTCTGTCTCCTTTCTTTTGAAGGTGCTTTATCAGATATGAGAGCCTGGTATGGAGTGATGCCTTTGGATTCCTGAACTGTAAGAGAAAAGCACTCATCAGAAGAGAGACTACAACAGCTGGAGAACAATCTTATATCACTTCACGATATGCCAAGAAATAAAGATATTGAGCTCATGTTACATTTGATAAAACAATGGGCCAGAAAATTAGGGGAACCTAAAAAGGACATGCTTGGGACTCTTCAAGACCCTGAGCTCCATCTGGACAGCACTGCTTGTTGGAGAGCATATTGCCTCTGCTTTCCTTCTTTTCTTTTTTTTTTTTTTGCTGTCTCAATAAAGTGACAGCTACTTCACATTTGATGTTTCCTCTGTATTCAAACTAACGTGGTACTTGCCACTCCACAATTTGATTCTGACAGCAAATAGGAAATACCAACAAATGCCATGTTTTCAGGTTTTCCCTTAGATACCTAGCAGTGATCACCCAAAAAGGTATTTTATACTACTTATATTAGTCCCAATATTGGAGTGTTCATCATCCCAAGATTACACATCTCATTGCTTCCAGAACTGCTGCATACCCAGTGCAGCATTTATGAATTCTCATTACTCAGGCACGACGGCAAGCAGCTGCAGAAGAAAGCTCTTTTTTTCTGTACTCTAAAATGTGATGAATATTAGAAGACCTTACAAAGAAAAATGAAAATATGTACCTTACACACATCAGACTGATCTCAGCTTATTTGGAAAGTGTCCAAAGTCATTCTCAGCAAAGCATTAGATTTCATACCAGTACAGTAGATAATATTTGCAGTACATTTAGTTAGGATCAATTCATTCTCTAGGGGGATGGGAATACAATGCATCTGATATAACACTCCTTATTCTGGCAAAATTTCCACAAGGTCAAATAGATACATCAGGAATGGTAAGCTTCCTAAATGCTCAGAGATGACAGAAACTTGCCTGGACCTACATGAAAGTAGCTCGTTACTATTTGCTAAGTGTAGAAATCAATCAAAAAAAAAATCATAAATTCCTCTTTCATTTATTTTGAAGACCTTGAGGAAATTAGACCATCTTTAATTGTGCACATGATACTGATTGTCGTAACTTGGTGGCTGGATTGGCTCAGCTGATGACGTAGCGCTGTTCTCCACCACCAAATCACTATTTATCCCCATAAAGTTTGACTGAGAAAGAATTAGATCTATGCTTTCCTATTGCAGAACTACTCATGTGCCAAAACTCTGAGCCTTCTGCAGACAATGCAATCAGTAGAGGGCAAGTACAAGCTGTTACAATGAGGATCTGGGCAGCTTTTAACTGCCTTTCAGTCTACACAGGTTTAAAAGATCTTTCTCCCTAAAAACAGCTACCTGTTTTTAATAGCTCAAGGAGGCCTTCCTCCACGTACAGCTAGACCTCCTGAAGATGTTACTAACTCCATCCACTTCTCAGCCCCAACAATTATAGAAGACAGCAATGAGGTGAAGAAGCAACTCAGCTCACATGTACCTGACCTAGTCTTTGAGCTGCCACCAACAGAAAACAGAGGGTATTATGTTGAGAAAAATAGGGATAGAATTTTCTTAACACAGAAGTTTTCTTGGCACTTCACTGTTTGAAGATACATTTGTTAATCCCCGAAGTGCTGAAATACTACAGAAAGAACTGCTAATATAAGTGCAAATTAAGATGAGAAAGAACGCCTAGGCAGATATTGAAGAATGTGGGCTTTTTAGTGTGAAAGGCTCACTAGACAGCACTCAGAAAAACAATGCAACATTCAGAGAGATAATAAAATTCATTAAGTTACCTTTTCTGCTTCTGTATCGGTGAGAATTTGGGGGTAGACTCTATTAAGCTGAAGGATAATTTTATCAACCACTTGCTCATTCAGTCGGCTATTGCTTGTAAGAAAATACATGTCATGTTGCAGCCGCTGACAATACGACTGATCTAAGAATAAAATAACACAAAGAACAAGACACAGTAAGTAATATCACAGTAAGCAAAATCACAGTAAGCAAACTATTTTTAAGTCCTGTACATTCCACTTTCCTAACAGTGGTTAAATGCATAAAATAGAATTATTACCATCACATAAGTTTTGAAAGCCAAACTGTCTATCAGGGATATGTAACACAGCCACATGCTTTCAAAGACCTGTCCATTAAAATTACACAAGCCTGACCCCCTGGCTAGTCACTGGTACTGCCCTCTCTTTCCAAAGGCTCTAAATTATTTGGATGTCAAGCACTAACCAATATCTAATCATATTGAGAGCATCCATTCGGTCCTAATATTGTTAAATCACTGAACATTTTCTGCCATTTATAAATACAAAGTCAGATTGCAGAGCTTAAAAATAACATCTTAAACTAACTTTTCTGTAAATGTGTTTCATAGATGTTCTCTATTACATAGCACAGTAAAAGGACTTAATTTGGCTTCAAAGGACGTAAGCAGCTGATACCAATACACAGAGCAGTGCTGGTCTTTGCCTGCTGCTTAGGACCCGATGATGACAGCGGCTGGCAGTACAGGACGGGGTGCAGGGAAGCTCGCCCAGACAGTCACAACAGGGCTGAGACAACTTGGCACCAATGTCACCCAACCTGCCAAGGGTTTAGTGCTGCCTTTTGTCTAACAGGAGAAGCCAGCCATGTGCCCAGCATAAACTGCCCAGACTGAAACAAAACTGGAACATTGGGAGCAAATCTCTGTTAAAGGGCCATGAATTTTTTTAAAGAAGGAATCCTTGCATTCCACCTCACCCAGGAGAGGGGAGAAAGAGAATTCAAAAGCAGTAACTTTATTTTATTTTTTTTTACTGTGACACTGTGTGTGTACACTCAAATACTCATTCCAATAAAACACCTTTTTATATTAATCCAGACCTCTGCAAATACACAAATCCACACTTGCTATTGTTTTAGGCACCATTTCCAATTTGACAGCAATGGCTTTTGCAGGAGTTTCACTCTTAGAGCATAGCTTTCCCTATAGCTATTAGTGTGTATTGCCCATACTAAAATACAGACACAAGTTCAGGCAGGTTCCACAGGTTACTGCGCCCTTATCAGATTCAGAAATGGAACATCTGTGACAATGTTTTAAGTGTTAACGTCTGACCTGCGCAAGTGTGCTCTACCAAGTCCACTGGTCGATGTAAACTGCTAAAGTTGAGCGCATCACACCCGAGCAGCACAGGAAGAAAAAAAAAAGGAAAGAAAAGGAAAAAAAAGCACAGTACCTTCCCCCTGCTTAAAGCACATGCACAGGTTTTATGGTATTTTGGCTACCAGAAAACACACCATCATCACTTCTCTGTGCCCTGTGATTTAGAGAAGACAAACAGAAGAATTAAGGAGAAAGCCAGAAAATGAATGCATGATGCACTGTGCCTATGCACAGCCCTTGCTCTTTCATAGTTGTCTTTTTTTTTTTTTTTTTTTTTAATTACACTGTCCTTTTCCTGTGTTTGTATAGCGCTAACAGCATTTGCAGGAAAGAGCTCAGGAAAACCTCCCAGTGTGATCACTGTGCAGTAACAACTTCTCTGCTGCCAGTGCCACTCCTGCTCAAACAAAAACACAGCTATTGATACTGCACAGAGCGGCATTCCACAGGCAAAACAGAACTGGAGTCACATTCTTACTTTTTATTACAAACACATTATTTTCATATGTTTCTAATTCCTAGCCTTCCCACTTCTCTCTTCCAAGGCAGACTTACAGTGTGCGTTTAGAAACACAGTGCACTGACACATTTGCTGAGCAAGTCTGTTTCGTTGCACTAAGTTCAACAAAAGGACTGAAATCAAACTTCTCCTCTTCAAATCCACTCATCTGGATGCGTGACAGGCTCAGGTAGGACTGGGACATAACACGAACAGGGCCTCAGGCACCAGGGTACCATCAAGTTGTCTGTCTGTGCCAATAGGTTTTGGGGAATGAGATGCCATGTCACCTGCTTCCTCCTTGCCACCCAGTGAGGACAGATTCCTCCTCCTTCCTCTGCCTCAGCTACATGATCTGAAGTGTCTCTGAGCATCACAAACAACTCTGTACATTCTGCACGCTTACAAAAACACATTTTGAACCCGGGGCTTACAAGCTAGTAGAGCCATTAAACTTCAAATAACACCTTGACATTCAATAACAAATGACAACAAGTGCTAAAAGCAAGGCAAAGATCCAACAAACAGGATATATACTAGTTAGTAAAATAAAAACAGCACTGAAGTGTCATCTCTTCTGGTTCCCACATGCCCCGTTACTGCCTTGTCAGCACAGATTCCCATGCAGGCAGCACAAGGAGGTCTATCAGAAGCAGTTACACCTGTGAAGTTAATTGTGACCAGCTGATGATCACATTTAAGCTGAGATCATTTTCTGAGCACTCAGGTGCACTCCATGTCCTCACAGTGCTTTTCATTTACACACACTCACTGAACCATCATCAGTCTTATCAAAGGCTTTTTGCTGCCATCTGCAACCTGCACACTTGTGCACCGCAGATTACATTACGTAGCGTAAGCCTCACTGAGATTTCAGGAGTGGCTCCATTTTCCTCCTGTTTAAGACAAAATGCTTGAGGAGAGAGCAAGACAGCGCTCTTAGCAGACATTGCTTTCTGTGCCTGCCAAGGACAAACCCTAGGTCTGGCTCAGGTGCCTGCAGGATGTTTTTCCAGTCCCATGGGCTGCTCCATTTCCAAGAGTTACCTCTGAAGCGGCCTGCTTCCTGCCCCACAAAGACGCTTCACCCACCTGTACCATCACCTCCAAACCACCTCACTTCAGGATGTAGGACTGGGTGCAAGGTTTAAAATGTTCTGCAGAGAGGTTATTGAGCTCAACACCAGTTCAACACCAAGAAGTAACCTCCAGCATCTCCCTGGCTTCTTCTGAAGCCCCCCAGCTCTCCTGGGACACCGAGAAGTCTCTGCTCAGCCCACAGGAGCAATGGCAGTGTTCAAGCTCCTGGTAGACCAGGAAAGAGAACGCCCACGGAGGCCACCCACCAGTGCAGAACTGTGCTCCAGCTGCTAAATTAAATAAATAACAATAATAAATTCCACACCAGCAAAACCCCACCGATGCTAGCGGCTGGGACGTGGCACCCTGCCCTGAGGTGATAAGGCTATCTGGAAAGCACACACATGCATTCCAAACCCCACATGCTGCTCTGTGGCCCAGTGTGCCCAGGCCTGTCCCAGCCACCTCCTGTCCCCACCAGTGCCACCAGCAGACACCAGTGGCAGCTTGTCCCCAGGCCACTGGGCCCTGCCCGGGGCAGCCAGCTGGGCCCTGCTGTAGCACAGCAGCCCGGTGACCCGCCATGTTCTGCCCCAGCACGGCAGTGCTCTACAGCAGTCTCACCAATGCTTGTCAGTACTGAACACACCCTTCACTTACATTTTTAAATAAAAGAAGCCCAAAGCAGCTAGCTTCACACCTGCAGTGAAACTACCAACACATTTTCAGGCTCTAGGAATCCAGGAGCTGGTGGTCTGGGACATTTCACATACCCACCCTTTATCTCACTGTCTCAAAGAGGCAACAGCTATTGGAAAGAAAATCTTAAATCTCTATGCCACGGTGACTGTTTTTAAGCAGAAGCCACCGCAGCATTGCAAGGACCATCTCATTATTGGCTGGTGCTTGCCCAGAAGCCTGAAGCAGCAAAACCATGGACCTTGACCACAGCTACAGTGCCACGGCATGGCCAGACATTTTAACACCCCCCAAATGGTGTTGCTAGCTGCTGGCACTGACAACACAAACATGTCGCTATCAGGTCGCTGTCATAAACTGCTTTGTAATTTTCATTCTGCTTAATTATTCTTTCCTTAGAAGACCCCATATTGTTTTGTACATAAGGAACAACAAATGGGACAGAGCAAACTGGATTTTTGCTTCCACCCCCCTTGTGTACTCTCTTTCATAACCTACTTTTGCTGCCCTTTCAGATAAAAAACACGTGGCCCAGTGGCCATACCATCCTTACATTGCATTTTAGATTGCCACCTACGTTTAACACTGTAAAACAAACAAACAAACAAACAAACAAACAAACAAACCCCCACGGCTGAATTTCAAATTTGTATGCCTGTGGTCAGTCATTCCTCACAGCAATGTGCCACTTAACTGTGCTCTGTGCTCTAATTCATGCAGGGGCCCAGGGAGCCTGAACACTGCCAGCTGCCTGAAGCCAGGCAGGTAGCCATTTCCAATGAACACCTCCACCAATATTTACATAAGGACTCACGATACTGTCTCTTACACCACTATATATTTTTATGGTGCTGTGTTCTGTTTGGTTTCCCATTAAAAGCCTCCTTCAATTTACCAAGCAAACAGACAAGATAAAGCAGAAAAATTTAAATGCAACAGATGCAAAACCCCAATACATCTCTCCTGTTCTTCATAACAACACATATAATTTGTGAACATCAGTTCTAGAAACTTAATGGTATCTGCTAGGTAATGTAAACACGAGTCGCAACTTCCTGTAAAACTTGCTCGATCATTTTCATAAACCTCACAAAGGCAATCTGACAATTAAAACCTCAAGGCGTGGGTCCAACTACTTGCATGTATGTATGCGAACTCCCTGTTAAAGCATCTCAGCAAAGAGCTGAAAAATCAACGAAATGTTAGTTTTTACTCTAATTTAGTTGTTGGCTTTCCCCTTTCAAGGGCCTACCTAAGAAAGGCATGCTGAGGATTTAAGAGGGAATCTGGCTGCAGAGAAGTGGACCCAGATTATCAAATCACACTGGTTACCAAATGTACCCGTGATGAGGAGGGACTAGTCTGCTCCTCTGGTCTGGAATCGGTGATATTGAGCTAGAAGACAGCTTGCCTCTCTCCCAAGCTTCACTTACACAAGGCCACCACTGCTACCACAAGGTAAGTGCCTTGACAGCAACTTCAACAACTTATCTTTATCTGGACGTCTTTTAAAAATAGAAGATAAAACAAAGAAGTGTTAAAATGCTCTTTATACTTGAATGTGGCATTATTTTACGTGGTCCTTCAACCTTCGTATGAAAAATAAGTAATTGGGCTCTAAGGTAACCAGGAGAGCTCATCCTGCAGGTGCAGTGGCACAGTCTCACTGAGCAGAAGGCTGGGACCAGGTGTAAGTGACAGATTTCTTTCAGTCATCGCGCACTGCACAGCCGGCCTGCTCTAGCGTGAAATCTGGTATGGAAGTGACTCTGCCCTGAGGAATTCTTTTGCCCACATACATTACAGCCCCGCTGCTTTTGGTGGAGAAACACATATGCTTAATTTCACACACACGCCTGATCCCATTTGCTGACTCTAACCCTCAGCACAACTCACGCATCTCTCCGTAAAACCTGCAGAACTGATGCCAGCACTGCAAGGCAAGCTCCCTGCTCCAAGTGCCGGAGCGAAACCTTGACAGGGAGCTGGGAAACAGGCGGCCTCGGTCCGGCCCCGCGGCGTGCAGCGAGCACCTCCCGCGGCCCCCGGCTTGTGCAGCACGGACCGCCCCTGCCCAGCAGCCGCACACGTCCCGGTGACTCACGAGCTGGTTTTGGCTCGCGGAATTAAATTAAACCCGGGGGCGGCTCGGCCTCGGGATCTCAAGTTTTTAGGACCCGACAGCGCCGGGGACCGATCGCGCGGCGGCAGGTAAACAAACGCGCAGCCCAGAAGCAGGGCGGCACGGAGAGAGGTACAGGGCAAAAACGGGGTGCTGCCGCAGGGCGCCCAGTATGAGCCAGTACAGCCCAGCACAGCCCAGCATGACCCAGCACAGCCCGGCGCGGGGCTGCGCTGCGAGCGGCGGCGCCCCCCACCCCGTGCACCGCCCGGCCGAAGCCCCAGCCCCTTCCCCAGCCCCTTCCCTTCCCTCCCGTTCCTCACCGGCCATAGCGGCCCGGCCCGGCCCTTCCTGCTGCTGCCGAGCGCGGTGGGGCCGCCCCGGGGCTGGGCAGCGCCGCCCGCCCCGGCCCGCCCCCGGGCGGCCCTGACAGCCCCGTGTGTGTGTGACAGCCGTGTGACAACCGCGCACCAGCCGTGTGACAGTCGTGTGCAAGGGCAGCCCGCGTTCCTGCGGTGCGGCCGCGAGGGGTGAGCCCAGCCCGCGGGTCCTCAGCCCCGTCCCAGGAGACCCTCGGCTCCCCTCGGCGGCAGAGGAGTGCGCAGCGAAGCATCCGATTAGTAAGGGCGTGTTTGCTTCCGAGGAAGGAAGTGCAAGGAACTCTGTGTACTTTAAAAGCTCCCGTCAGCATAAAATTTCATAAACCTTTAATTACCCAGCAAGGTGTGGAGACAAAATGATATTCCCAGATATAAACGCTGTGGAGAAGCAAGGCTGAACCGTATGTTTGCGAATTAGAATCATAGAACATCCCGAGTTGGAAGCGACCCATAAGGATCAGCAAGTCCAACTCCTGGCACCGCACAGGTCTGCCCAAAAGTTTAGACCAAGTGCACAGTCCAAACACTTTTTAAATTCAGACAGGCTCGGTGCAGTGACTACGTCCCTGGGGAGCCTGTACCAGTGTGCAACCACCCTCTCGGTGAAGAACCTCTTCCTGATGTCCAGCCTAAACTTCCCCTGCCTCAGTTTAACACCATTCCCGAGGGTCCTATCACTGGTGTTTACAGAGAATGGGTCACCTGCCTCTCCACTCCCCCTCCCGAGGAAGTTGTAGGCAGCGATGAGGTCTCCCCTCAGCCTCCTCTTCTCCAGGCTGAACAGGCCCAGTGCCCTCAGCCACTCCTCATATGTCTTCCCCTCTAGGCTCTTCACCATCTTCGTTGCCCTCCTCTGGACACTCTCCAACAGTTTAATCTCCTTTTTGTACTGCGGTGCCCAGAGCTGCACACAGTACTCGAGGTGAGGCCACACCAGTGCAGAGTAGAGCGGGACAATCACCTCCCTTGACCTACTAGCGATGCTGTGCTTGATGCACCCCAGGACACGGTTGGCCCTCCTGGCTGCCAGGGCACACTGCTGGCTCATATTCAACTTGCTGTCAACCACAACCCCCAGATCCCTCTCTGCAGGGCTGCTCTCCAGCGTCTCATCGCCCAGTCTCTATGTATAGCTAGGGTTGCCCCGTCCCAGGTGCAGGACCTGGCACTTGCTTTTGTTAAACTTCATGTGGTTGGTGATCGCCCAGCTCTCCAATCTGTCCAGATCTCTCTGCAAGGCCTTTCCACCCTCAGCTGAGTCCACAACTCCTCCAAGTTTGGTGTCATCAGCAAATTTGCTCAGAACACCTTCTAGTCCTACATCCAAATCATTTATAAAGACATTGAAGAGGACTGGCCCTAAAATGGAGCCTTGAGGGACCCCACTAGTGACTGTCCGCCAGCCTCATGTGGCCCCATTAACCACAACCCTTTGAGCCCTGCCCGTCAGCCAATTGCTCACCCATCGTATGATGTTTTTGTTGAGTTGTATGCTGGACATTTTGTCCAGTAGAATCCTATGGGAAACTGTGTCAAAAGCCTTGCTGAAGTCCAAAAAGATCACATCAGCTGGTTTCCCTTGATCGACTAGACAGGTGATCTTGTCATAAAAGGAAATCAAATTTGTTAGGCAGGACCTACCCCTCATGAACCCATGTTGGCTGGGACCAATGACAATTGTGATGAAGGAATATGTTTTTACTTTTTTTTTTTTTTGTTTTGTTTTGTTTCTTAACTATGATATCTGGTATTTTTCTAACAGAAAAGTTTGTTTTCTCCTATGGTAAAGATACGGCATGATTTATAATTATGACTTACGTTGAAAACACGGCACCCAGTTAACACACTGCTGCCCTGCACAGCCCTGGGCATCTTCAGGCACTGGCTTAAGAAGACACTTTTCACTAAGACAACTTGGTTCTGTTACACAGCAAGTTCCCGAGCAGCACAACACACCCTTGCACTGGAAACAAAACCTTTGCATGGGTGGCCACAGAGACAAAAACAGCTGAAGGGTTAGCCCGTAAGAAGTTGTGTGTCTGTGCCATTTAAACCCTAATGGGTGAGGAAGTTATAGCAGTGTACTGGGATTAGTTAGACAGATGATAAAACATACAGCCCTTGCTTTTGGTGATGCAGTGTCTTGGGAGCAGACACCTGAACATTTAGATGGGACCCAGGAAGAATCCAGATCTTTCCTGCATTGCTCTTCCACAGCCTGCTGGTCCCTTGCTTCTTCCAGAAGTGCTTGGCTGCGTGCTCTATGGAAAGTCTGGGTTTATATACATATATATAGGTTTACATGCTCCCAGACTGACTGGAAGCTGTATTTGGTGCACGTGTCAGCAGCAGATTTTAACTTGCTGTGTGAAGTCTAAAAATGAGGCCAGTGCAGTGCATGGGCCTGTGGGTCCCAGCTGCGACCCCGGCAGGGTCAGGAGAGCTGCGCTCACTTGGTGCTGGCTGCAAGCAGGGGTCAGCCAGTAACAGCGCTGGGTTCGACCCGTTGGAGACCTCTGTGGGTTCAGATCGCAGTTCCTTCAGTGAGATTTTGGCCCAGCTCCACCACCGAGCTTGCAGTGCTGAAGCCTGATGCCCGGCCTGCTCAGGCCCACAGTGCAGGCAGGGGCTGCGAAAGGAACCGGGGAGGACTTTCCTCACAGCCGGCTGCACGTCCCTGCAGGAGACGGCTCAGCTAAGCCTAGGCCTGGCCACGGAGGGGGAGAGGTGGAGTAAAACAGAGCCTTTGCGGGAAGTTTGCGAGTGCTGCCACTTGGCGGTGTGCGGGAGGAAGGGCCATACCCGGCACCAGCCCTGAGAAGCTGCGTGGGGATGGATACCGGGCTGTCCTAGCAGGGTCAGGCAGTCCTCAAGTCTTCCTCCAGACCTCTGAGCTCTGCAATATTCTCGCCTTCGTTCTCAGCGCCTGGCCTTCCCTGCCAGGTTGGCATTTCCACCCTGGTGGAGCACTCCGGGGGCGAGGCTCCCACCCGGCATCACATCCAACACCTGCACCCTCTGAGCCTCGTCTCTGTGGGGCTAACACAGGACATCCCCCTGGCCAGCAACCCTGAGCTTTTGCAAGCCAGCCTGTTACAACCACCTTAATTAGCAAATGAGATACCCAAGACCCCACATTTACTCCTGAAAATGTCTCGGTCTATACCTCCATACTTCAAATTGAAGCAGCTTCCCTATCTTTAAAAAATGTAATAATATAGGAGAAAAAAAAATAATAAAAAAAATAATAAAAAAACCCACCTCCTTGGAAAAGTTTTAGTATTACAAAATAATGTGACATGGTTATGGTGCCTGCCCTTGGGAAGATGAATAGACTATAAGCATCCTGAGTTTATTCAGTTCACCCTCAGAAATCCAGATTTTCTGAACAGCATGAAAACAGGTTTTTAACTTATCATTATTGCACACAGAGACCTTGATCATGCCCATATCAAAGTCATTTGTAGCAACCTGATGTAGTAATAGAAACAGGCACCTTGTGGAAAGGAAATTGTCATTTTTATAGCTCCTCTCATCATATTTTTAAGCGAATTTCATCTGTATATTAAAATATTACAGCAATAGACGTTGCTGAGCACTGAGAAGCAGTGGCATATGGCACGATGAAAGTTTGCTTTTATGACTGTGTTATACAGCTGTGAGTTCACTGCAGTTTGTGCTCTTCTCAAAAATGTCCCTGGAGTCACTACCAGCATCTAAACCACAGACCTGAAAACCTGGTAGCCTTACTCTGACACAGACTGAAACCTCTGACACAAATGATATTTAGCAGGCAGTGTTTCTGAGCGCTGTGGAATGAAAGTGCAAAGCAACCGCTCAGGAGTGCCGCAGCGTACACTGACACACTGCCTGGAGATATTTTTGTCCTGCAGGCTCAGATAATGATGCAAGCATCAAGGGTTAAATAAAGCTTCTCCTCATGCCCGTGGCACGTCTGCCTGCTGTAACCTTACCGCCAGGAAGGTTGCTTTGGGAAGGCAGGTACAGGAGGCAGGCGGCGGGGTGCTGGGGGGGGACACGGCCGTGTCCCACACACACACCACCCGTGCTGGGGCCTGGCCTTGGCAGGATCCGGCCACCGAGTCCCCTCCCACAGCCAGGCCCGTGACATTCAAAGAGCACAGCCAGAAATGGAGCACAGCTTTCAGGACCAGCAGCCAGGACAAGCTGGGCACAGAGGGCTAAATGAAACCCTTGTGCCTGTGAAGCAAATTGTGCTTTATTTTCAAAATGGTCACAGACAGAGCAGCCCTGGGCCAGGCCCTCGCTCCCTGCTGCCAGCCGAGCTGGACCACGGGGCTGATCTGGCTTCTCAACCTCTGGGATTTCTCTCAGGCTTCCTCCCCCCCCCCAGCCTAGCAGCCAGATGAAGCGACCTGACTGAGTTTCATTTCCCAGCTTGTACAAGGGCAGCAGATGCATTTCCTGGGTAGTTGATCTCCAACGCGATCGCTGCTTCCCCCTGCGAAACCGCCTGATTTCTTTATTTATCAAGTTACTTCATTTACTAAGCCTTTCCCTTGCCATGGTGGCGTCAGCATGCCGCGTTTCCTCATTCTATCCGTTAACTGTTAAATCACAACATGAGTCTCCACTTTCCCCCAGCTGAACGGGACCAGAGCCCTGCAGAGACGAACAAAACCCGGGTTTCAACCTAGTCTCACCCTGCGTTCAAGGAGGAGATGTGCTGGGACTGCCTGAGCCCCCCTCACTTACATGTCCTGTAGAGCATGGTCCAGGCGGCGGCGGGGCCGCTCCCCCCGCTTGTGGTGGTGGTTTTCTTTTTTTCTTTTTTTTTTTCTTTTTCCTTCTGGCTCCAGACGCCAGGGCGGAAGCTCCACCACAGAGCTTCGCTCCCTGGCGGCCCAGCCTCGGGGGGGGGCCCGGGGCAGGTTTCGCTTCTGGTGGCTGTGACAGCAGGGAGCCACCCACTGTGTCCTTGGGAATGTTGGTGGCGTTGGCAGGACGCAAAGGTTGCACAGACAGCGCAAAAACGGAGCACCCCTTGCTCCTGGCACACCGCAGAGGTTGGCACGTAGAATAAGCCCTCATATATCGGCTGTAACTCACGTCGGAAATACCACAGACAGTGCTGTGAGGTTGTACGTGGGGTGACAAAGAGCTTCACATATGTGTTCAAAACCACGCGGCTTGATATCTGATCCCTTTTTAAAAAAAAAAAACAAAAACAAAACAAAAAAAAAACCAACAACAACAAAAAACAAATTATGTAAAGGAGTAAAATACTCGCCCCATTATGTGTTTTTTGTTTGTTTGTTTTTCTGAAAACCCCTAAACATCGAAATTTTGTGAAGGCAGGAAGCAAATAAAGCCAACTGAGCATCCTCCCCTTAACATAGGTGTATAAATAAACAGCTGGCAGAGCTGGTAAGCTGAGATTCAGCCCAGCTCCAGCAGAGAACAAAGCCACCGTGTGTGCAGCATCCTCACAGGGAAGTGACCACCCTGCTAGCCCCAGTGCCTCACCTGACCGCCACTGTCCAGGAAGGACAAAAAGGACATTGTGCAGCCAGCACACAGCCCACGGGCTTTATGAATTCAAGGCCAGCATCTGGGTGTGGATTTGAAGCTATTGCAGACCGCAGCTCATAGATGCAACATACCTCCTGTGGGAAACACTACTGTGAGCATTTCCATACAACCCTGACCTTGAAACACGTGGATAGTCTGAACACATACGTGCTTAAGTATAGCACCAGGGATCCAGGGAACAAGCTGCTTCACTTCTGCCTTACACCAGATGAACTTTCATTCCCTTGCTTGCTGGTCTGCCAGAGGAGTTTCACATTTCCATCATTGCATTTGCATTAGCACCAGCTACCAGGAATGGAGACTGGCTTTTGAAATGTCTTGTCATGCAGAGAGCTGGAAACTGTACAGCATTTCCATCAGTTGATATCTTCTGGTTGCAGTGACAATAGACATGGCTAGTTGTTGTGGAATGGTTATACAAGAGCCTTTCAACACCAGCACTGTAAATCAGCCTTCTTCATAACAGTCCTTAAAAAAAAAAAAAAAAAAAAGTAAAAAAGATCCCCTCCTCCTGTTACTGAAGGAAGAAACAAACAAGGCTCCTTGTGTCACTTTTAGGGGAACATGATTTGGGGAGAATTTGCACAGAGTCATCTCAGAAGCTACCAGCTGGCATGGTGACAGGTTTTCTGCTTGGTCCTTCCAAGCAGAAGATTCAATTACGTCTACCATTCAATTAGTTATTAAGTTGTGCTGCATGACATTTAAAACCAAAACCTAAAAACTAAAATAGTTGCACAAGCCATCTACATCTGACAATAAGTTATAGCTGATTCATTTAGTTACTCAGCTTCCAAGGCATCACTGCTGACCAGGAGATTTGGGAAGCAGATGGTTGGAGATCTGGGCCATCAGCCACCTCTGTCCTGCCCTTCCAGCAGGGTGTGCTGCGGCCAGAGGGCAGCCCACCAGCCCTGCTCTATGGCATCAGCCACCTCCTGCAAGCTTCGTGCCCCAGCAGTGTCACAGTCCTGTCTCTTCTCCAGATCCCAGACTTCTCAGGTGCATGGAAGCTTTGAACAATACTAGACCATAAAAAAATTAGATTCATGGCAGCAGAGCATGCAGAGGAAAACAGCACATTAAATACTTGCCAAGGAGCAGGTGCCCGGGTGAAAGCTGACCTCTCCAAAAATCATTGTGGAAAGCTCCATGAGAGCAATGTTCATTCTGCAGTAGGTACTCCAATATCCATCCCAAGCTTCCTTGCTCTGGCCACATCAAAATGCATTCTTCCCCTTTTTTCAGACATATTGGACATTTGAAGGTCACACACGCATTTGACAGCTCCAGGTGCTCTCCAATCAGGAGTCAGGCCACCCCTGAGTCATGTCATTGTCATCAAAGAAAGGCAAGAGACTTGTGGTTTACTTCTGCTGTCTGACACTTCAGGTCTGAAACTTCTCCCTTCAAGTACAAGGGTGAGACACTCACTTATTTATAAATGGAAGCTGTGATTTTCACGTATTCACCCACCTTACATTTGTAGCTAAAGAAAATATCATGTGACTTGTGACAAAAATCACAGGATCCAGCAACGCTGAGCCCTGTGTTATCCCACAGATGAAGCAGGTGCCCCCCGGGGAGGTGTTTCTGCCAGGGCTGGATGCGCTGGATTCCCTCATGGAGCAGCTGGTACATTGAGGCTCAGGCCCTTCGTGATTTGAGCATGGCAAACGCATTCTCTTTCATTTCTTTCAAAGTCTGAATTTTCATTTAAAAGGCAGTAAGGATCAGATACTTTCCCATAGCAAATATCATGTCAGCTGGCTTAAAAAACATTCCCTGTTTAGTATTTAGCATAAGATCTTAAAAATCATCTTTTGGTTTCCTGCAAGCAGTCAGAGCTTAACAAGAGACCAGTGCAACAGCCTCAGCAGAGCTGCCTGCTCTGGGAAAGCTCCTTTAAAACACAGCGTGAGGGAATGGAAATGAGCGACTGCTCTGGTAAACACTGTTGGCATTTTTTTAATCTGTGAAGAATTATCCTATCATACGCTAATGTACATCAATTAACTTATAAGCACCTATGCAGGAAGGGGGCTGTCTCGTGCTTGTTTATGCAGCTTGCAGTGTTTAACTTGGTCCTTAATTGCAAGCCACCAGTCCCATAACATGCACAAAGAAATACACGTCCTCTGTAGCAGAAATGGGAACCCGAATTCTTTTGAAATCACTGGTAGCAAACATTTAAGAGTTAACTTAATAAATGTGAGTTTTTAAGTGTCTATTTTAGATTCCCAGCTACTTTCATCTCCTTCCTGCACAGCACTCATTTTCCTCCTGACAATAAATAATGTTTACATGAGCAATAAAGCCAACTCCAGGGGGTGCAACTGTCATAAACTAAGCACAGTCCCAGAGGGAACAGAGCCACAAATCTTACAAAAACAGCATGGGTGTTGTTTCCTTATCTTGTTGCGACTTTGCTGCTTCTTGTATTAGAGGCCTTAATAAATGACAGTGATCCAATGCTCTGGCACAGAGACAGTAAATGTACCCACCTGTGCCGTTGTTTCCCGTGGCCATCAGTGTTCCCACGATCTCAAGGTTTTACTTTCCCCCGTTACACGTTGCTCAGATTGGCCCTGTCTGTAGGGCAGGGTAACTGGGCTCCCTTCTTACAAAGTGTGTTTGCCCAGACATCCCAGGGCAGTTTATTTCACCCAGCAACTTGCAATCATATTGTAGTGTTTAAAGTCATATGATAACATTAAAACAATGGGGAGCTAAATCCTCTTTAATCCCCTTAATTGTTGAAATACAATTAACATAATCACGGAGATGCAGAATAGGGAGGAATTGCAAAATACCTGCAGGGAGGCAGCACCTTCATGTGTGTACCTTATCTGTTTTTAAAACCTCACCTCCCTGTGACCCTCCAGCCTTCCTGGGTCATCTACCTCACCACCCTCCCTCAGTTCAAAGGTTTGCTTTGTTGCAAATTGCAGGGGATTTTTTTTTTTTTTTTTTTTTTTTTTACTATCTCACCTACAACGCATACACAGAACAAATTATCTCCATCCTCTTTATAAGAAGGTTTTTTTTTTTTTTTTTTTTTTTTTTTTTTTTTTTTATGTATTGGAAATACCACATCCCACCTTGGTCTTCTTGTTCCTGTGTTACACACACAGGGTTCCCCTAGACTCTCCTCAGAAGCCCTGCTTCCTAAGCCTTTTATCATTGTCGGTTTCTCCTGGACTATTTGTTTGTTTACCTTCCATCATGATGGTGCAGAAAACCAGGCATGTTACCAGCAGACCAGAACACTTCTCTCGCACACCCACAGCTCTGTTTAAGCCTAGGTTGAGATTTGCCTTCTTTGCCTATCAATTCTTCAAACATTTGCCCTACGCTCTGTTGGGGTATGAGAGAGGCACCTTCCTTCTAGCACTTGTGGAGGTTCTCTACTCTCCCCTATTCAGGTCAGGCTTTTCAGTGAGGCCTGAACCAAAGCAGACATTAAGTGGTTGTCACCTCTGGGTCCATTTCTGCTTTTCACTTGCAATAAATTACCTGTAGTTTTACTCTGTTCCTGCCAGGGTGTTTTTTACTTCTTGCCTTTTATTTCCCCTGCTCGCTGTTACTCCTGTTACCTCCTACCTTTTTGATTTGACACTTTGCTCACCTCACTTCATGCTACTCCTCAGTTATTTGCCACATTTCCATTTTCTTCTGTAGTTTTTCCTCTCTCATTTTCATGTCCTCAGAGTTTCTCAGGCAGATGTATCAGGTTTTTGCTGTCCTCTGCACTGGGTTTGTCTGGCATGTCTCTTTAGCATGTCCCTGCTAGTGGCTGCCAGATCTCCTGTTCTCCATCCATCCAAGCTGCATAGATCCTCTACATTTGTTATTTAAGTATGCTGAAATTTCCCTTTTTGAAGTCCTTATGCAGCTGTTCTTCCTCCTTCTTTCCCTTAAAAACACGATGGCACTTATTTTCACATTCAGCCAAATGTCACTTTTGATTTTTAACACGTTTTCCCCTGCTGTCCTCCTTCCCACCATATTCACCGAGACACGTGCTAAATCTTGGCGATTGTACACTTCTCCAGCAGAGAATGAGACAAATAAGATCACCTGCTGATTGGGATGGTTCTGTAACCTCCCTTCTGCCACCTCCTCCTAGCTGCAGTAGCGCCCAGCAGCCCCACTCCTCTGCTCTCCAGACGAAGGCTCCCATTAATGAGCCTCTCACCTTGTTCTGAACCTCAGCCAACACGTCGACCTTTTTGTTCTACCACGTCCCACCTGGGACAAGCTGTCATTTACTCTAATGAGATCCTAGCCCTATTGTTTGTCCCACAAGCACTTGTAACTCCACTAAGTCACACCTTTTGTCACATGTAAAGTCTTTACCTGCTTTGCATTTAATTCTAAGCCCTTTGTATAGCAGCATCTCATGTTTGGATGGTTTTCCCAGACCTTGTTCCTTTCTGCACTCCTTTCTTGTGTTTTGCTTTTGTTCTCCTCCACCTGTGGGCTGAGTCCACCCAGCCTTCATGCTCAAAGAGGACCCAGGAGCGTTTCCCTAAGGCTGGGGTCCAGCCTCTCACAACCCCTGAAAGCCCCACGCCAGCAGCAAGGCCGAGCAGAGCACGGGACGTGGATGTACCTCACCTCCTCACATCTCATTTCCCACTGGAGAGCACCCTGCAAAGGTCCCTAGCCATCCCCACCAGCGACTGCCTTGCACCCAGACTGGCTGTGGCACATCCCAAGGCTTCCTGACCTTGGGGCTTCCTCCCAGACACCAAGAAGTGCGTCCCGTATCCCTTCTGCAGCACGCATGAAGAAGTGCATTGCACGACTAATGTACAGAACTGAGCTTGCTATGAACAAAATCAAGGCTCCTTCGCTGCAACTTCCACACAGCTGAGGGTAAGCACACTGACCCTCGCTGAGTACGGCCAGGATGGGATGGGGCATCGCTAGGCCTGCCAGCAACTACAGGAATTTGAATTTCAAAACTGAAACCTCAGAACTGAAAGCCCTAAGGGGATGCCTGAGTCATAGCAAGCAGGACAAACAATAAAACAATTACTGGGGCTTGCTGTAAGATCATGTTTCTGTCATGACAGGAACGTGACCGTACACCTGATGGGGGGAGAATAAATAACAATTCAACCCGAACGAATACAACCATATTGCAGCTATAAGATACACATGTGTGCATGTAAGCAGCAGAGTAAGAGCTGTATCAGCTACTTAACTATTCAAAACAGAAAAAAAAAAAATGAGAAAAAAAAAAACTAGGAGAAATACCTCACACAGCGAACGTACCGATAACAGGAAAGGAAGACACGTTTCCAAAAACCGCATTGTCCCTTTATTCAGTGCTACTCACGGCCATGCTGCAGGCATCGCTGAGCCCTGTGCGAGCGTCCTGACACCCCGTGCCTCCTGCTGCATGCAGCCGCCGCGAGCTGTGCTCGGCCGCAGCACTTGGCCCCACGTCGCCTTCCCACCTGCGCCACAGCTGCAGCGCGCCGTCAGGGCAGCACGAGCCATCGCTGCCCAGCAGTGGTGTCACCGGCAAGGTGGAGGGTCCTGCCGCAAGGCAAGGCACCCCTCTGTGTGCTGCACCTCCCGGACACACCGGCGGGCTGGGGATGTGCCCGTACTGCACCCCACCTGCCACGGCCTCTGAATACGTAGAAGATAAATCAAACAATACGGCCTTCCTTATGCAAAGCACAGGGGGCTGTTAATTAAAAACAACATTTTATTGTAGTTCTAACATACTATTGTGTAAAAATATGGGGGATTTTTCTTCCTGAAATGTTTACAAAAACACAGGTTAAAAGAAGGTTGTAATTTTATGTGTAATTATCGTCAGTGACTTTGTATGAGGCAAAGATACAAACCGGCTACCATTTCTCTCTAGAGGTACAGAAGAACGATATGATGCTTTTGCCATTGTCACAATACACAGCACACTGCAGAGGATGGCTGGTGATGGCCAGCCTCAACATTCATTATTTTAGTTATATCAAACCTTGAAGTATTTCCATTAAATAACCATCTTGGAGTATATAAAACTTTCAGATTCAAATGAGTAGTTAGCTTTCTGCGTTGTCTTTAAGGCACGTTATTTCTATCCAAATTTCATTTTGGTCCAGAGAAGCAAGTGTATTTCAGACATCAGCTATCCAGGTATCTGACAGCTAGGCTTGTTGTATCTATCCTTGTGTCCATACACTTCAACCACGTGTATTGTATTCACTGCATGTCCTGCAGCACTGTGTCCTGGTACCACCTGTCTCGCAGGTGCGCTGCTGCTGTTGAACTGGTGCAGCTGAACGTTGTCTTTGCTACGCCCGGGGGCTGCGATGTCCCGAGTCCACTCCTCCTGGAATCTGTAAGCATGAAGGAAAAAAAAAGTTTATTTCAGTTTCCTTTGCTCTAACAAGAATACAGAACTTTCCAGCGTGTTTTATTTGCACATCAGGCATACAACAGCTTGTGCTATAACATACAGGCTCACTTCTTCCCCCATTAAAAACAGTAGGCAGCAATGGGGCAAATAATTGTCTCTCTGTACAAGCTGATGAAAAAGACTGGTGAGGTTGGTTTTATCTGCAGCTGGGGCAGATGTCATTTGTTTGCCATAGAACAAGTCCCTGGGTTCAGTTTAATGCTGTGCTACCTAGACAATATTACTAAGAGCCCTTGAATGCTGAGAGTGGTGCATAGGGAAAGTCCTTGCTTGGCTAGCAGGACACTGCTGGGAGCTCAGCAGGTGGCTGTGCCCGAGAGGGGTGGTTGTTCTCTGCAGAACTGCTAATGATGCCTGCACGGTGCTGCCATGCCTTGGCTCCTGCCAGCCCTCGCTGCTGCTGCTGGACGTGCCGGGCAGTGGCAGGGTCCCCGCGGCAGGGCCAGCCCAGCTCCAGCAGCTGACCCGAGGTGGCTCACCGAGGAGCCTACTGCTGGGTGCAGCGGCAGCCGCACACCCACGGCCAGCAGCCCGGGCTCACCCTGTCGCCTGTGAGCAGCTGTTCGGGAAGCGCAGCCTGCCTGCGGCATTTACTGGCTGCACAAAGGCAGCAGCGCTCACAGGAAGGGTTGTCGTGCTCACATATAGGAACCCAGAGACCCACAGGGGAACAGCAGAAAATAACGACGTAGCTACCAAATAACCACAGCCTTGCTGCTCTGGTACAGACACCGCAGACATATCGTTCTTGAAGAGGACAATAAATCTTGCTCTTCGCTGGAAAGCTGTATTACAAAACTATTTGGGGCACAAACTACACTCGGGTAGTGTAAAGACACCTTAAACTACCTCTGCTTTTGATGGGAGAAGGCACCACATCAGCACAGACACAACATACCCGTGGTACCAAGGGGTGCCTGGGTTCGCAGGATTCACCCACCTGTGATTTGGACAACACAAAACTCATCTACCCATCAAAACAGTAACCTGGTGACATCTCACACTTTGCACTGACCACTGCACTGTTGTAACCTCTGTGTGCCAGCAAGCCCTCACGTGCCTTTGTGTCTGACAGCAGAACAACATCTGAGTTCCCCTGCGCTGCCTCATCTTCCACCAGGAAGAGCAGCTGTCTGCGGCAATGCTGACAGCCTTGGTGCCTAAAAGGAAGTCTTCTGACATACCCATGCTGTGCATATGGGTTCTTATACAGCAAGTAACTCCCTTCAGTCTTCTGGAGGTGGTAGTCAATAGTTACAAAACAAAAATCACATCAAAAGATCATGTACAGGGAGACGAACCAGGACAAAGTTCTGCACAGGGTAGACGAACCAGGACAAAGTTCTGCACAGGGTAGCTATAAACCCCTGGCAATAGCCCTGCCAGGATTATATTTCAAGTTTAGGTATTCTGGTTATTGCACAATAAGTAAAGCTTACTCCTGCAGAATTCACCCCATTCCAGTGTCTCCTGTAAAGCTGTGCATCGTGGGGCTGCAGTTACCCGCAGCACACGACCAATGCAAACTGGCTGAGAGTGCATGAGGACAGCCGTGCTCCTGGCCAAGCAGCCCGCTCCTTCCAGACCAGAAACTGGTAAGCTGCCCACGGGTTGAAACAGGTCTAGGATGAGATGACGGCAGGCACTCTGCTCTCACTGCTGCATTCAGATGCACCACACAAACACGAGGCTTAACTACTTCGTCTAGGAGCCTCAAGTTAAAAGCAAGAAGATAAACAGGGAGAAGATATCTTCAAGCAGTGTTTGAACCCTACAACCAATGGAGGGACGGTGAATTCAGTGGGGTTCTAGCTAGCAGAGGCTGAGGAGAGCTAAGCAAAGGGATGCAGAATTGAGAGGGGACAGATGAAGGTGCAGGGCTCCCCCCTGCACACACAGCTGTCAGACCAACAGCGGCTCCAGCTGCTGCTTCCACCCCCAGCAGCGTCCTGGGCTTTATCCAGGGACAGAGGAAACGTGGCCTCTTCCTACCACCTCCATTCTCCTTAAGGCCAGCTTCCAGCTGGGCTACTCCAAACCATCACAGTAAGTGGACCAGAAGTCCTCCCTGTGCTCTTACCTGGAAACATAAGTCCCTACAAGAACACCATATGCTGAATTTCCTATCTAGATTCTTGATACTTTACATTTGACAAGGATGGATGCAAGCGGCTTAGATAGCGGAGTGAGGCTTTCTTGGTTTGGTCGTTCTACTTTCTTTTTCACTGTATTTTTATTTCTACTATGTTAAGCAAACAGGAAACGTGTCCTGTAGCTCCTGAACAACTTAAGAAAGTACACTGTGAAGACACCTTGGTGGTGGGTGTACACAGCGACACTGGTACAACTGGGAGGGGAAATAAAGACAGATCTCCTGTCTGGGGAGACAAGCAGCCACCACACTGTCTGCCAGCGGTTTTAGGAGATCCACAAGGACCTCGCAAGGGGCTGGGGAGCTGATCCTAGCCCTCAGGGAAATGCTGTGAGCGGGACAGCCAAGCAGTGGGGCCATGGCAGTGCTGCCTGGTGCTGGCGCCAGCTTCGAGAAGAGATTTTTACACTGGAGGTTGGGAGGGGGGTTGTTTTTGCTGTATGCCTGGTGACTTTGTACAGTACTCTGGGGTAATAACGGAATCATTAGGAAAACAATAATAGCAGCTTTATTGAAAGCACATGGTGCTGGGCACACACCCTCCCCACTCATGGCAGTGGCAATTAAGACTGAAATTCAGAAATAGGTCACATTTAGCAGCTAGCTATTCTGCCTTTTGTGACAGGGCCCCAAGATGAAACCACAGCTCACTTCCTCTGCCTGGTGCTTCTTTGAAATAGGTGTGTCAGGAGGTGCTGGAGGACTCCAGCCTCTGAAAGCTGGGGGAAGCACAAAGCGCAGGAATAACAGATGTTGGGAAAATGAGTAGAGAAGCTCAGGGTGGGACAACTTGCAAGGGCAGGGATCTACAGAAAGGGCTTGAAAAGGAAACCTGTCCCTCTGCTGTGCCTTCGCCAGCTGGGTGTCCTCCCCTCCCCTCCTCAGTGCCATGCAGTCACCCCTCTTCTGCAGGGAACCAAACCAAACGCAGCACCCACGCTTCGCAGCCTTTCACTGCATGCTCCATGGAGCACAATTAATATCAATTAACATCAGTCCCCCACCTCTTCCTGCAGCAGCTGAGGAGCCCGCTGGTGGCTCTCCACAACCGGAGCCGTGCAGCAGAGCGGGGAGGGCCACATCCACGGCAGCGCAGGCTGACGAGGACGCCCTGCACACACCCTGAGCCATCTCACACACACCACGTCTTCGGGCAGCGGGACCTGTGGGGCTGAGCTCGGTATGCCTGGGCTTTCAGACAAACCTGAGCAATTCCTGACAGCAAGGCTGATCATAAAAGAAAACAGTGATTTTCTGGAGGGAGGGAGGGGTCTGGCCCTCAGGTAAACAGCCAATCTTCAAGTATAGCGAAGTATATAGCAACTATAGATAAATCAGTTTCCTCAGGAAAACACACTTTTTGCTGCCACGTACCCTGAAGGACTTTGAAAAACAAACAATGCAGGAACACAGCATCTTGAAATGCCAGAATAAAAAAAATATTTTCTTTACAAGAGATGTTGTAAAGGCCTGGAAACAGAAGCAGACATCACATCCGTCTAGACTGCGGGTATGCCAGACACAAAGTGTGGGGGTAACCCACACGTGGTTACCCCAACCATGGGCCCAGGTGGGAGCTCAGCTGCCCCTGCTGGGCTCAGAGGGGAAAAACTGAGCACAGAGCTGTCTCTATGTGCCACCAGAGTTGTCAGGACACAGCACAGAGAATTCAGGCAGAACCAGAGATCCAGCTGTGTGTGTAGGGGAAAGGCTTGATGACCTTTCACAAGGCAAAGGACTCTTCAGCCAGGCCCACAGCATTTGGACTTCTACTATGAAATTGAACCCACTGAAGATACAACCCAGTAGGAACTCCAAAAGCCTTCTGTAGCATTGCTAGATGCAGCAGACGCCTTTGGGGACCTCAAACCATCTTGCAAAGCTTGTAAGCTGCTATTGTAGATGGTTTGCTCCCGTGGTTCTTCCCCTGCTGCATCTTCCAGAGCTACAACTCCTGCTGGGGAGCTTTGACAGTCATTCTGGCTGGTCTGGTGGTGTTCTTTTTTCTTTTTTTTTTCTTGTTCTACTTTTGTTTTCCATCAAGCTTTGCAGCAGTTTGTCTCTCAGTATGGGCCTTTCTTCAAGTGTCGTCCCCTTTCACTGCGGTAAACCCACACAAGGCTATCCTGCAAGTGAAAGGTCATCAGCTCCCTCAGCTTGCTAATCTCTTCTGTTCATGTGTTCAGAGGGGAAGAGCAGCTGGGAAAGTGCCCTCAGGGGGCAGAGGGAAAGGTGGGAATGTGGCCATGTATTATTCCCCCGCTTGTCCATGCTTCTAGAGGTCCTTTGGCCTGCAGCCACACTCCTAAGCAAGCCTGGGCACACAGTAATGTTATTTAGAGCAACATCAGTTTCTGATTTGCGCCTCCCATGCAACCCCTCATAAAAGGTAGTGGAAAACTTCAACCATTATAGTCACTAAAATCAAAAGGAAAAAGAAAATGCACTTTGTTTTACTGTGGAGGCCAAAGCTATGAGCTAATTTCACCAACTCCACGTATGGATTCTTGGACTGACTCAAACGCCAGGCTGCCTCTCCTAAGAGCACGTTGGCTTTTTTTTTGGTTCATTTTTAGTTTTGCAAAATCTTTTCACTTGGACATCTTTGTTGTTGGACTGCCCTTACTTGCTTTTTGCCAGGTACACTGGTAATGCAGCTTGTAGTCAGAAAGGACTCTGGTACAAGAATTTCAGATACTAAAAATACCTTCTGTGGGAGAATATACTAGCCTGCTTCTCTGCAGAAGACATTTTTTCTTCCTGATAATAAGCTCCAGCTGTAGTGGATATCTGAAAGGAGGACTTTAAACCTACTGAGACATGGGCTTTTCCATTTGACTCACTCCTGCACTCAGATCACTACTTCATAGAGAATGTTTTATAACTTGGCCTAGAGCTGTGTAAAATAATTCACCTCAGCATAGCCCAAATCTTGAATGCATGGCTTCTTCCAAATGCTTCCACACCAGGGAAAAAAAAAAATCACCGAATTTCTTTGCTGCTCTTTAGATGTATTTTTGAGCTGGGCTAGTTTCTTTCTGGTTGTCCTCTTAGCTGACAGAAGATGAAAAGGAGTCAGTCTCCAGTTAAATTCAGCTCTTCCAAAGCGTGGAAAATACCGGACCATCAACTCTCCCTTGCAAAATAACAGCACAGCCCTGAGTCAAGGGGCCTAGCCCAGCACAGGTCACAGGCCTGCTATGCTGAAAAAGCAAAGAAAAGAGAGGCCTCCCTAGGTGTGGCCATTTCTTACCATAATTAGGAAGTTGACGGAAACTGAAACAAGTTCTCTCTGCTTTTTCTTACTACTACTTCTAAGCATTTCTCCTGGGACAGCTGTCTTTCTCATGTGCAGATGAACAATCGTGCTATGGCACAAGCAGCGTCTGTGTTTTTAGTGGCTGTGGATGCCAAACGCAGTTTGCTCTCACCATGGTTTTGTTAGATGGGGCACATTTTCGTGACTCCTCACAGAGGCAGGGCTAGCACTGCTTGCTTCATGGAAGAGGGGCGGCTGCTGTTTCAAGCTGCCGAACTTCTCTGCCTTAGCGCAGGCAGGGGATTGCAGGGATGACCTTGTCCCAGGGGACAGCTACACACAGCCCAGGGCAGCAGTACGCTAGGGTGACTCCGCTCTTCTTATCGACACTGGTGTCTTTAATATTCCCCCTTGCTGATGTTCACCTCCCTCTCTCAGGCACCATGAGCAGCTGGCACAGAGGCAGGACAGCGCCATTAGGCTCCTCGTTACTGACATGCTGCCTGTGCTGTGACGAGGCAGAGGACTGATGGCCCTGGCAGCCTCCTTGCCCACTGAGGTGTTTGCTGGGGATGGAGAAGGACTGCTTTTCTCAGGCAGTGCTTGCCCAGGTGAACTATCCCAGAGAAAGATTCTGTGGGTTCATTTTGGGAAGGAAAAATATTTTTTCATTAGAAAAGAACTTATTCAAAGCCAACATTTACTGCTTAGGAACATACCAATTTCAAAAAGCCTCTTAAATCCAGAATGGCATTTCACGTGCTAGCTCCTAGCAATACCAAATGTCCCTGTGAGACCCATGGTGACCGTCTAATCCAAAGCAGACGTGATGCTATCTGCTGTTTTGAGGAAGGTCTCTCACTTTGGATGAACTACTTAAACAATCCTGCTTTTGTTCTCACACAGAACTGGGAAGACTTAAATTTTAACGTGCTAGAGGCTGCAGAACACGATCCTGATTTTAGACTTCTCTCCGGCTGCACCCCTGCTGGGTGAGCTGCTCCCGGTACAGCCGGTGGTGACGAGCCCTGCCTCTGCCTCGCCACCTCCCGGGACTGCTCCGCAGGCTGCCGGGCACTGCTCTCCTCTGGCTGCAGGCACAGAGCTGCAGCTAATCTCCCTCCCGGAGCTGACAGACCCTTTCCTTGAGCTAATCTGTCTCCAGCCCCTGCAACCCGCAGCAACCTGCTATCTCTGTTCCAGGCTCCAAACATCTGAGAAGCAACGCGGGGTAAAACACGTCCCTCCCAGCAGTCCTGCACCTTGTAGCTTGCCGTTCCCTACTCAATGTTAGTTAACTATTCAAACATTATAAAAGAGTAAACATGCTGTAAATGCTTGCAGCTCCTGCATGTAAGAGCTTCTGCTACAATTTGATTTTTTTAAATCTCCTTATGGTTCCTTATATCCACTCCAAAGAGGTGGCATCCACAGAGACTACGCCGTAATGATCCCAGGTACTCATGGACATATTTCTCAGCATTTTAAAGCAATTTGTTCATGCACCCAAGAAGCCAGAATGGGGTTCATTATAATTACAGTAGTTGTCATTAAAATTCAATGTTTCCCAGCAAAACTACATATTCATCACATTTGTTCCAAGCTTCAAACACAAGGGGGAAAAGGACCTCATTTCATGTCAGGCAGGCCCAGAACAACGCACTGGAGCCTCTGCTGTCCAACAGCTGGGCTCCTGTATTATTTATAACTTTTGTGTCAGCATTCTGGATCTCTGATATGGCACCTCATTACAGTCAAAATTATCTCATCAGCAAACGAAGGCATCACTTTAACAGATTATAGTGTTTTACTCCTTACTCTATAAAACATAACCAATGCCTTACCTGCCTGGAAGAACTGGCTTTTTATTTTATTTATTCCTACAGTATTTTTGTAGAGTGGCAAACCAAGATGTTACAGTTAGTCCCTAGACCTATTTCAATTAAATCTGAAAGGCAGCATAACCTACATCCTTGTCTAGCCAAAAATAGGCAGAGACACACTCAAGAGGGTTTTCTTCAAGGGTGGAGGCATTCCCAACTCTTCTAGACCAAAGCAGCACAACAACCTTCTGCACAGAAGGGAAATGCCATGGTAAAAACGGCGTCACTCGCTGATCCTCCGCCTGCCCTTCCGGGGCGAGGAGCCCAGTGCCACATCGCCCACCATGACCCAGAGACATCCTGGCAGCCCTCAGGAAAATGGCAGGCTGACAAGTGGCGGCCTCCCATCCTTCTTAGTGCAGCTCCTTACGAGAAAAACAAAGCAGGATTCCCAACTCCACTAGAGGCCTAGCAGTATGTTGCACAAATTCCTCCAGGTGTCTGAAACATTAGCACAAGTTAAATTACCTTTCGGTTTGTTCATGACCACGTACGCACACTTCAGTTCCTAGACAATATATTTAAGTTTTCTTCTGGGCTCGCTTGCCCTCGTACTTGCTGTGTTTTCCAACCACGCCAAATGCCTTTGCCCACTGCCCCGGACAATGCAGGCCGTAAGACCGCGGCACTGCACACACAGGTAGGAAACGCCTCAGACAGAGGCTGCCAACAGCATGCTTCCCGTTAAATGGAGAAAGGCACCACATAAATAACTGGGCAGTAAACATCTCTCAGGCCAGCAGTCCTCACAGCACGAGCTCCACCTGCCCCATGCCGTCCTGCTGCTGGCAGCAGGGCCCGGGCACCCAATGGGGAGACCTGGCCTGATGGCTACGCACAGAAATGAAGCCTTGCAAGCGAAGCACAGAGCTGACAGACCACCTGCCATCTTCCAGATGTGGCATGAGAGGCAACAGCATAATTTCCTGTGCACTTATGTGTATTTAACAGAATTAAACAGCAGAAATGAACACCTTCACTAACCCTGATTAGATAGATCTTATTTGGGTGAAGAAAGGAAGTGTGGCACGAACAGATAACAGGTCATGCTTGTTCCTAGAGTGATTCCAAGACAGTTTTATTAAGTCTGTAACAGCTGAAATGCCATTTTTATCTCTGATTAGAAGCAGCTTCCACTCTGTGGAGGACTATGCTAGACTGTGGGCTCTGGTGTACACAGCCTGATACACCAGCTCTTCTGGCTGATTTTTGCTCTAGCTAGCGATTTGCCAGGATCACAGCACCTCTGCACCACGAAGTCCAGCAGGTCTTGATTAACAATGGCTCTTGTGTACCAGAAGGGTGGTAATGCACACCGGTGCTGAACGCGGCATCTGCATTGTTCCGTGCCGGAAAACCAAAGAGCTCACAGGAGCTTTATCCTCCTGCCCTCTGCATTTTCCCACTGGAGAGCTATACGCTCTCCATTTCTCTAAAGAAATGATAAAATTGTTGACATCTGGCCCCAGAGAAGCTGCTTATCCAGAAGAATTGTATATTCCCTGCTACTTTCAGTTAAGATGTACAGTATTAGGTAAACATAATACAACAGCTTCTGCCCTGTGGAGTGGTGCAGATAAGAGCCAGAAGGAGCTTGAGGCTCTAGCAGAGCACTCACCCCTGTGGACAGCCCTCTGTAAGTTTATCCATTTTATTTTAAAAGCAGATTATACTTTTACAAAGCATTTGCATTGTAACAGATTGAAGTTGCCCAAAATTAAAAGTTGCATCCTGAATCTTCTGAAAACTGTCTAGGTTATAATCATCATTTAATTAGGTTTATACATCTTTCGAAGTCACCCAAAGCTAGGAGTTGATTAAACAGCCATCAGACTTCTGTGTAAATGCTCCATTTGAATATAATTTCCAGCTGCACTGTGACATGGAAGTAGTTTTATAATTTGCACAAAGTTGTTTTCAGCAGGTAACCATTGCAAATCACAGTTACTGCTGTACATAAAAGCTGTACAAGCAAGCAGTGAATTAAAAATAAACAAGGATGCACATGATGATGAAGCAGAACTCAAAGGGCATCAAAAACACAACGGCATGTATTTATATGGATGGTAATAGCAAAACAGTGATTAGAATTTGACACGCATTCATTTTTCTATTTTTCATTTGTTAGCAACAACACATCTGGACACACTCAGAGAGATTTTGAACAAAATGTATGTCTGCTCACCATGAATGCATCCATGCTACAGGGTGCACATCTTTTCAGCTTGGCCATTTCTTTGCCACACGGTCAAGGTTCTCACCCTGGTGGCATTTATGCTGCAGCTGCACCCAGCAGCTGAGGATCCCATTGTGCTTGTCCTGGACACACTGATAATGAAATATTTCTCCAGGGAGCTCTCACAGTCACTGAGGGACCGACACTAGCACTCGGTGCTCACCTTGGGCTGCAGCACAGCCCCAGCTGCCCTGGCTAGCTCCTCTCTTAAGGCTCTTAGGCAAGCTGGCACCTTGATGCCACGCAACAGCAATGCCCAGCGACTTACCTGCTACAGTTTAGCATCAACTTAACAAAGCCAATTAAAAGCCTCTCTCTCCTTAATCTGGCACAACCTTCTCTGCAGACAAGACTTCACCAAGCACCAGTGAAAGACAACAGGCAGGTGAAAGAAGCTAAGTGCTGGGTGGAGGTCACGCTCAGCTTTTCTGCCATGCCACCTTTGGGTAACTCCCACAGGGCAGGCAAGTTCAAAGAAACCCCTTCGGTTTGCCCCAGTGAGCAAACCCTGCCTGCACTAACAAAGCACACAAGGCAGCAGAGCCTGCCCCAAGCACAGCTGCCCCCAGCGCACACCCTGGCTGTACATGGCAGCACATCCTCCCCAGGGGCAGTCCCCTCAATGCATCATTGACAAAACCCAAACGTTCTTCAAACTCATTCAAACCCAGTACATTTTAAAAGCCTTACCTGTAGAAGCCTTGGTTATCATATGCCATGTTAGTCATGTCATCAAATACAGATTTATTCCTAAGTTTCTTGTTGTTGTTGTTGTTATTTCTTCCTTTATAACCAAAGTAAGCAGCTTGCATGTTCTCTAGTTCTTCAGTTCTGAGCTGGTACCACAGCTGCATATCTCTGTGAATAAAGCGAAGGGTAAAACACAGTACTGCAATAAACAACTACATATCTGAGCTTTTATCTGACCACAGCCCTCCTTCACCAGAGTTTAAATCTAAACCTGTGTCTACTGAGGACAGCATTTAAATACCCACTGAACTTCAAGTGCAAGCCAATTTTTCAGAAACTTAGATATCTCCTTCCCTTAAGGGACAGTGTGTCTTAAATAACATGAATATTGTTCTGTAAAATTGTGTTCTTTTAAGTATTATCTAGCATTCCTCAAAAATAAAATAAACAAAAAAACAAACAAAAAAAAGCCAACAAAAACACCATCAACAAAGAGCAATTGTCTTACAAGCACCTGTGGATAGTTCAAAGGAACAAAACCCCAGTAATTAAATCTATTTGACTCAGTTGTTTATGTTTTGTTTTTTTTCAATAATACAGAAAGTCACTTCAGGAATGGTCTTGTGTCAACGTTCTTTATAGACACCTTTATCAGTGACACCACACCAGGCCAGATCCTGTTGTACATGAAGAGACTACAGAACATTACCTTCTTATGAAATAAATTATTGGGAAAAAAATATTTTCTGTGAATTTTTGCAGCAGTGCCATTCCAAAGGATTCAAAAATCACCAGGCATGTTTAACAGATGAACTGGAGGAAGTAATTACTGTCTTTGTTAAGGGTAGGGCTTGTTCGGTTGCCTTCAGAATTTTCTTCTGGATATGCTCAAGGTACTTCTCACGCTGCGCACTACAGCTCTGGGTTTAAAAAAAATCACAATTGCTTTTCTTGTTTTTAAAAGAAGTCTAAGATTCACACAGTCACAGACATTCACACTAGCTGTTGGGACAAGATTAAGATGGTTGGAACAAGACTCTGAGAGTTGGCAATGCTGATTTTCACGTCTTTTCTGTCCTCTCGGGATGCAGTTCTGCTTCTACCAAAGAAAACGGGCACTACACTTGTGCAGCAGGACAAGCTCTGTGGGGAGGCCACGTTATGTGAGGATGTTCAGAAGCTTTTGTCCATTGTCTCTCCAAATGCAGGGTACAGCACAGGATGGCACGTCCTGCTGGCACTTCAAAGATCATCAGATATCTTAGAAGACAGGCTTCTAGGCAGAGGTGACCTTTTTTAATAGGTCTACTAACAGAGCCCAAAAAAAGCATACAGGCAGACTTCAAAGCCAAAGGCCAACTGAGGACGCCTTCCCTGCTCCGCAGGAACGGACTGCCTTTCTGTCGGAGGGGGTCTAAGAGACACTTCCTTAACCAGCCCCCTCCCAAGTGTCCTCAGCTTGTATCATCAGACCTGCAGCTTCTTTTCAGATTAGGAAATGCTTTGTGCATCCAGAAGCTAGTCCACATTTTCCAACTACATCAGCTGACCTGAAACAAGAGATTGTCTGTACGTGCAGACCCTCACTTGCCCAAGCTCCCAGACCCTCCTGGCCGCAGTGAGGCGAACACCGCAGGCAGGTCATCTGGCATTTGGGTGCACAGGCTGCAAGCTGAGAAAGTTTCGTGCCAGGATGCGATACTCTTTCTCACATAACACAGTTTCTGTATGATCTCAGTTGTTTTCTAACAGGGGGCCAGACCACACAGCTCCTGCCATGCTTCCACAGAGCACTGCAGCACCACAGCCAGTCCTGCACCGCTGGCTCAAGGGACAGGAGGAAGGACAGAGGGCAGCAGTGAACCGAGAAGCCTGCAGCAAAGAGAATCATTTTATGCCCTGATGACAGAACTGGGTCAAAATGTCCAGCGTAAAGGTCTTTTCCTTTTGTAAGAAAGAAATACCAAGACTTCAAAGTCATGTGAATGGCTAATTTTTGACAAAACTTCATTTAAAATAAATGAAGAATGAGGACTTTGATATGAACAGTCTTATCAAAAAGAAAAGCAGCAATTCTACAAGAGTCAGTCATCCCTTTCATTTCAAAAATTATTTCATGCTGTCAGTGAAAACTTAATACTAGGAATGACACCAAAAGACTTTTTTGCCGTGCAAAATCCTTTCAAGGGGAATAGAAAGTCTGTATTTTGGTTACAGTCAGATTTTGAAATTACAGAATTTCCCCCCAAAGAGAAAGTCTGGCTCCCACACAGCTTTAGATAAAACACAGCCTGGAGCACAGAGACCTTCACTTGTGCCTTCCTCAATCTCTCTCTACTTCACCGCTGCCTCACCTCAATTCAAACACTTATTGGGAACAAAAGGTGGTCAAAAATCAACAAAAGTGCAGCTTACTGGCTTGAGATGGGGTGCAGCCATCCCACTGAACTACATGAAGTTTGGGGAACAGTGAGCTGGAAAAGTGAGAGGGAAATAAGAAGGAGGAGTATGAAGAAAACTTCGTGCAGCACATGAGTTTGAGTGGATGCTCTCATGAACTACTGCTGCTTGGCTTCAGCGATGGTCCCTCCATCACCCTTCACACTGAGTTTTTATAAAGGACTGGATGAGTGAGTTTTACTTCTTCCCTTGCCTGTTTGTAATTCTGCCCAGTGTCTTGTGCTTCGAGCCATATGACAAAATCCTATGTCTTTCCTTTCCAGCACTCGTTTGTCGCATCTTTGTGACAGCTCTAAGTAGATTTTGCAGATGGTGAGGGCTTTGATGGTTTTGACATACGTTGATTAAATTTCCCAGCAGAGTTCAACAAAAGCAAAGGAAAAAAGGAAAGAGAGGGAAGAAAAGAAGGGAAAATACAGCCAAACCTAAATAATTCAAGGCGAGAAAGATTGGGACAGCAAATCAGACTTGTACATTCAGTTCCTGCATAATTTTGGGTAAATCCAGATTTGCCCAGGCCCACTTAAGTCATCCAATATTAACAGAAATTAGGTGCCTAAATAGTCTTGAATTCTAAGCCTTTCTACACATACAGTCTAATCTATAAATGAAGAATTTGAAGTAATTAATATCACTGTAGTGTTGTAAGCATCAAGCCCTGAAATGGAACTTTAAAGTTCCCTGCTCTCACAGCAATGGGGTCCACATGATGTACACATCTTAATGACAGTTTTAAAAGCCTTTTCTTGACGTACCTTTCAGTCCTCCTCCTTTCATTTTTCTTCACACACTTGATGAGACAACAGGTTAAAAAAGCCATAGACATCAGCAGAATGATGGCACAGCTCACGATGGAGGCAATCACTGCGACCTTAAATCCAAAAGTCTCATATTTTGATATGGCTGCAGCAAACCAAACACAAAAGCACATTTCTGAGGTCAGCATGTTTATCCCTCTCTCTCGCATTTTCATTAAACCATGCTGAAACCTATCTGTTTCACACTTCTGCTAATAATAGTTTAGTGAGGATTTTCACCTCAGTATATGTTATCAAAGTATCTTGGCTTCAACTTAAAGCTATGCAGGCCTTAAATTGGGCTATTTAAAAATCCCCTGTTTATAAGCCGCTAATGAATTGTTCACAAGTATTTTAGCACTGCAATTAATTAAACACAATGCCTTTAGCACTGCAGTAGCTAAAAAGCACAACTTCATCAGTATATCAAATGCAGATGAGCTGCCAGACTCTTTTAATCAATGGTTAACAAGGAGTGGAGCCGCAAGCTCAAATACTGAAAAGGGTATGTTGGTTTAAAGAAGCCCTTTATAACAAGAATGGCTCTGTACTATGATTATCCTATTTGGCAGGCAGTGACCAAACACACCAAGTCTTCCTCTGCTCGGGGAAGGATAGCAGATGGAAGGAAGGGTATCTGTAGGGCTCCATGTTCACAGTGATCTGACGCTGGAAATGAATTATCCAGACAAAAGGAGGAGTGGGAATGTGGTGTGGCACAGCTAATGCAGATCTCTGCCAACTCATTCTGAGCACTAAACCTTATCTTGCTTCAAAACTCGTCTAGTTCTTCCAACAACACGAATACCAGCTCCAGGAACGGTTCAGCGGAGCTCCACACAAAGCTTTCTGCTGCAGCAGCTTCTCAAGGGGAGGATTTCTCTCATTTCTTTAATGGGGTCACTTAAACCAGAGATAAGAATAGCTGCGTTTCAGAAGGACTGATAAGTGTGTAAGAGAGCTACCCAACTACCAATGATTTTAAATGATACACAGTCTGAGATACAGACTGAGCTTCTCAATTCAAACACCACAAAGCTTAGAGGTACCATGTATTAGAGTTTTCCTAGAGTCTGCTTCTAGTCAAATTACTAAGAAGGAGCACAGCATGAAAGGTAGGCAATGCTGTTGCCTTTCAAACAATATTTGTTAATACGGTAACTTTCCCATGCAGCTGCTCACAGGCAGCAACCTAAAATTGCTCAAAAATATCATTGTGTTTCTTTCACAGCAAACCTTCAGAAAAGCATGCCAGCGGATTAGAGGGTTTGCAAATATGTTTGCAGATTGGTTGGCCATATCTGCACATTTTCTAAAGAAGAACAGCCACGGAGCGACGCTTATTCTGGATGCAACACTACTGGAGGCAGTGACGTAAGGCCAGGCATAAATCTGACAGTCTTTTCTGTGTCATGATAATTGATGATGTCAGAACACATTTGGAGTGCAATTACAGTCAAGAGGGGCAACTTTGAAGGAAATTGAATTTGTCTTTTTCCTTGTGCAGATGTCTAGAATTAATCCTCACGTTGCAGGAGATACGTGGGACAAAATAAATACACAGTGGCCTGGAGGGACTGGAAATTGTTTAGGAAGACCCTTACGCTTGCAGGAGGGCACGCCTGCTGTCCACTGGGTCCCGTTCCCTTTCCACACACAGGTGATGACGCCTGGCCCCTCCAGCTGGTGCTCGGCTGAGCACTGGAAGGCGATGACCGTCCCCACCGCGGTGCCGTTGCCGTGAATGATCTCCAGTGTGCCAAGCTGGGGAGGAAATATGCGGCTGCACTGCCCTGCAGAATGAAAACAAAGCAAAACAATGCAACACAAGAGCCACAAGTGAAGGCTCACCTCAATTTAAATCAGTCCAAGTTGCTGGGTAAAACAAAGAGCACACCTCTGGCAGGGCAGCGCTGCCTGCTCTGCCAAGCACCAGCCCAAGGCCAAAACCCCATCAGCGCCATTCAGCAGTCCCGCTGTTCTCATCCCAGCACAAAGGGAGCTGTACTCATCCTGCAACAGTATCTACTTAGTCTGTTACATACTAAAAACTTAAAAAGAAAAAAAAAAAAAAAAAAAGAAAAAAAAAAGGCAAAAAAAACACCAAACTTAGTCTATGAGTAGCCTGGTCACCTACCGATTCCCATCTTGCTTGACTCCAAGTGTTAATAAGCACTCAGGCTGGCATCTTCCATGCAGGGAATATTCATAACACAGCCTCCCTATGCAGCCTTCCCAGGATCCAATGGCCTGATCACATACTTCAGCCTTCCAGCCTCCTTGGTAGCACCTTTTCACAACCCTCCAGCACCTCCCTATCTCTGGAGCACCTCTGTTGACCTCAGCTGAAATGAGCCACCACGTTCAAGGGACATTGTACAGGGAGGTCACAGAGAGTCAGTTGTGCACCTACAGCATGGTTACATACATCTCCAATTTCAAGTTACAAGTTCTGCTTTATCCTTCATTTGTAGTACATTTTTATTCCTTAGGCTTTTCTCTATTTTTTTTTTTTTTTGCAGTTCATGCAGCTGTTCTTTGAGCCATGAGCTGTTCTCTTCTCGGCAACCTATTGTCAGCCACTAGCTTTATACATTGAGCTTTATTGCCACAATATTCATTAATTCACATTAATTTTTAACATAAATTTTAATGATCACTCATTAAGACAACAGATAATATCCTGCTATACTTCAAAGACAATAACACTCATGTTTTCTCTGTTCCTGTGCACTGACAGAAGCTGGGAAAGGCTTTATATACCCCTTTTTAACAGTTACTAAATAGCAGCACTGCTTCTGCATCAGAATCCAAGCTCCTTATCTTTCAGCAGGCTTCCAGATGACTTCAGCAGGGCCACAGGCAGAGGCAATGGGATGGCACTTGCGAGGCCAGGGTTGCAAGCACCATGGTGGCACACACACACAGAAGAGAAGGGAAAATATGCTTTCTGCACGTACAAGTAAAAAGAAATTTAGAGCTTTAATAGCCTCCTTAAGAGCACTTGGACAGAACTACATGTTGATATCAAATCTATTTCCATTTTCATAGCAAAAACCCCTCCAGTCATTAATTAACATTAAGCTGATCCAATCAAGCTGCAGGAGACAGCCTTACTGCCCATCTTCAGTCTATGCTCAAAAAACCCAACTCCCTGGAAAAAAAGGAACCAAGGGAATCTCAGTGAAAGACCAAACAAAAGCCACAGTGACAATTACTTGTCCAATCTACTAAGTAAATATGCACTGAGCATTAGATTTTAAAAACATGCCTTCCGTAATTCCATGCAGATTATTTCTGTTTGTTTTGCCACCTCTTTCCATCCCTTGCCACAGCAGCAATTTGCCTCAACAAGAGCAAATATTTTCTGTCATTTCCCTTGATCTCCTGTCCTCCCCTCCCACATCTGATTCTTGGGACACGTGAGGTGTGTCACCTGCACAATCCTGCTCCTCACTTCAGCACATTACAAGTTCAGGCTTTCCTTTCCACCTGGATCACTCAGACACTTGCCGCTAAAAGCCATCGGCATAAGCTGCAAAGTACCTACCTCTTTGCATTTTACAGTTTCAATGCTATTTTTAGGTACCCGATCACATACTTAGAGTTCATGTCAGTGACACTTCTAGCTGCAAGAGATGCAGAGGGTATTTCAGAGCCAAATCTGAATCAAACTGCATTTGCTTAGCCTCCTAAGCAGCCCTCATTAGACTCTTTCAGTAGATTTGCCAGTTTACCTAGAATCATTATTCAGCCTCTTCTCTGGAAGGGACAGATAACCTAGCACTCAACTGTTTCCTTCAGGACATATTTCATTTAATCCAGTGTTAACCACTCTGAGTGATAGGTACAGCTGTATCTGGTGCAGGTGCTCTTTGCCCTCTCCTGCATTGTCCTTGCCCATAATGGTACACATAGAGTGATTAAAACCTCCAGATGTCAGTGACCTTGTCTGCATTATTCATGAGCCATGGATTTTAAAATATTTTCTTCACTTGAGCACTACAAAGATTTCCAGCTTTTCTTTAGCCAATGTCCCATTAAGCCGTGGCTATTTCCTTGCTTTGGCTGGGATGTAAGAGCATTATATCATCCTCAGGTGACATTCCTGGATGGATGTAATTGAGGCAGTAACTTCAAGACTCCTCTGATAACGTCTAATAAGAGACACAATTTTGAAAGCTTCTATAGCTGGATTTACACAGGTCCTTAGCCAAAAGTTCATCAACTGTATTTCAAGTATCTGCATTTGGCTGTAGAATAAATACCATTTCTTCTTCTTCTTCGAGCTTTTCAACATAATTCCTTCCCACCAAAGTCTAAACATTAAAGGCTTCACTACTTTCTCCTTTTTATAAGAGCTTTTATTGAAATGCATACATGGATTTTTGCTACTATGAGTTTGTGAATCTTATCCAAGTTCAGATTTAACATCTCTGGATCAGATTTGCCCTAATTTTCATCAGCAAGTCTTCTAATAATTAATTTGTAAGACCTGCTTGTAAGCTCCAGCATCCCTTGCTGTTAAGGATCTACATGTATAAAGCTCTTGAGGTTCCTCATTGCATTCACTTTTCTGCTAGGTTAATTTTACGGTTTCATTTGCAGAAAGCAATTGTTTCAGTGAGCTTCCATCCTCATACTTGTATAAGCAGATGTGCTGTATAGGTTTATCCTTTGAATACTCTTCAGGCATATGTATTTGACTAAACCTACCACAATCAGGACTTTTTGTTTTCAGCTGAGGCCCTCGTTTGAGGCTGCTGAAGTAAAACACAAGTACATGTACTGCATAAATACTTGTGCTGGCCAGATTTATAGTTGGATTTATAATTATTTTCTAAACGTCTAGAAAAATATCACGTTCAGGTCTTGGGTTGCAGTAACTCTTAGTGTATAGTAATGTAATACTGAGAAAACAAATATTGCTCATGCAGCTTTTGCAATAGCTGCATCTCAAATCCAACAGATTCACACTTGGCAGCCAGCACCTAAAGCTGGGAGGAATGCATGAGGCATTGTCTATCAGCCATTTGTGAGTAGTTTACAATAAACATCAAAATTAATGATGTGTTTAGTTTTGATTAGCTTCGTGGCATCACTCCTAGATTTGATACATGTCTCCAGAACCCAGCTCCCACTACTCCTAAGGTGTTCACCTTCAGGCTGTGCTCTGCTTGCATTCTCAGATCCTGGCTACTACTCCTAAGCACAAGAAGAAAACTCATTTGCTGATACAACCCTATGAAGCAAAGGCTGAAAATCATTTTTCAATTTTGAACTCCAGCAGAAGCTGTGAAGACTCCTGCTTCTTCATTTGACTCGCTGAAAAGCATTCATGAAACACCTCATCCACAGCACGCACCACGCCAACGCACAGCTTCAGCTGGGCTGAGCCGAGACCACCAGCAGCCATCCATCGGCCAGCGTGGCTGAGGGTACCAGGAGCCAAATGCCTCAGAGGTACTTGTGCATCTTGTACAGCAAGAGCTGATTTCTTAGCTTAACTTCACACTAAGAGGATACCCAACATTTGAAAAGAATCTCAGTCTGCTGCTGCTGTCTGACAGCACAGAAGGGCATTGGCTGTAGCAAATAAACACATTATTTTCTATAACAAATAACTGCCCCCAAAGTCAAAACATCAAAGAGGAGCCTACTCTATAAATTCTTAATTCACACAAGTCACTGAGTCCAGAAAAAGCCAAATACATAATTTCCAAGCACTGAAAAACAGAGAGCAATGTAAGAATTAAGACACAATAATCCAAAATATCTCTTCTCATGCATAGCCAGGATTATCTGTATTGCAAAATCGATTTGTCAGGAAGAGTTACCATATGGTTTCATTGCCAGCAAGCTGCAGATTTATGTTTTGCTGATAAGGAAACAGAAATGAAAGAGTAAGTAAAGCACGCTTGCCCATTGTAGATTTCCTGTGTTCCTTCTCCCTCCCTACAGCAAAACACAGAAAATGAAAATCAAATACATTGCATAAATACATGCCAAAATGATCTAAAACATAGCAGTAATTACCTGAAAGCATTTTGTCAAGATAGCCAGCCGCTGTTTGTGCAGAAATAGAGCCATCCACGACTTTGCCTCATTATTCCCATACACACGTAACTCAAGCTTTTGTGTTGCTTATTGTTGACTATTTAATGCAACTAAAACATGCTGTAATAGCCAGATGCCAGAAAGAGACAGAACATTAGGTTCTACAAACCCTGAAGAAAACAAACAGGCTGATGATATTATTTCTGCAAGTCTATTTCCTTACAAAAGCATGCTTTAGAAATTACTGTCCCCGAAGTCACAGGCATGATGTTCAACATCCGCAGCGAGCTCACAGAAGAGCTCTTGGAAGAGCTCGCTATGTCAAAAGGAAAGAAAAAAAAAAAAAAAAAAAAAAGCAGTTAGAACCAGGATGCGAAATAAAGCAGCCTTTCCCCCTCAGCCAGCAGCATGCTGCCCGCCTGTGCTGCCCAGGAGCCCTGCCAGGGCTGCGCTCCCAGCTGCATGAGGTGCTGCAGCAACGTGCTGCCACGAGGAGCTTATCCTGCCCCTAGCAGATTCAGACACTGGCACAGCTTTTTGAGAACTTGCTGTTAAAGGTAACCCCAACCCGGCAGTGACAGTGGGGACCCTAGGCTTTGGAAGCTGCACAATTTGCAGCAGCCCCTTCATCATGCTGCAGGCACCGGACAGCGCGTCCCCAGGGCTCCCTGCCCGTCCCACAGAGCGACCTGCTTCAGCGACTGCTAACAGAATCTCACGTCAGCAAGCTCTGAGATGGAGCGACCTGCCCTTTCCCATCTATTTCTCTGTTTTGTGAGAGTCGTGTTTAAAAGGGAGCTGCTGGAAGCTGTTACACACCTGGAGGATGCCCCTTGGGTGGGCAGGGCCAGGCTCAGTTCCGTGCTCATGGCTTGGTAGTGCCTGGGCCCAGCTGCAGCCACAGGGGTGGGTGGCCCTGGGGTGGGCATCCCCAGGGCACATTCTCAGCGCGGGCCTGCCAAGGGACCAGCACAACCGCAACAGCAAGGTGCCTGCAGGAGGCATCTGTCTCTCAGGACACAGGCCAAAAAGAAACACAACTGTTAGCAATACATGGGCCCTGCATCTGCCCGACTTCATCATTTCCAAATTAAAATACTTAATATAAATTATTTTGGTTTTCTACTGGAAAATTAATTTTAAATTTGTGAAAGGGGGAAACCAATTGCTGTTCATTCTCACAGGCCACCATCACCCACACATGGAAATGCTTTTTTGAAAAAGTTTGTTGTCCCGTTGATGAAGAGTTTCCACACAGAGGAAGCAGGAAAGGATTTGAAGAAAGCTTCTCATGGCTGCATTCACACCTTGGTACTCAGAGAGGTGCCTGCCCACACTTGTGTTGTGGTGGTTAAATGAGGCTCTGCAGCATGACAGGACAGGGGCACCCACCAGCGGGGCCTGGTGGGAGGAACAAGGGACACCAGAAGTGCTGAGCCATTTCTGGGTTCTGAAGCCATTTCGGTTTGGATCCCATCCTGCTGCACCTCACCTCTGACTGCACGCAGCGGGCAGTAAATCACTAAATCACCTTTCCAACAGTGCTGAGGTTGAGCAGGCGCTGGTGCTGTCCCATGCAGCTGAGAGCAGCAGGATGCCTCCACTCCCTTAATGAAGGGCTGCCAATTAGTTAATACAGCTAATATACCTACGACTATATTAGCTGCAATCCAGGTCTGACAACACACAGGAACATATTGACCGCTACGCAGCTCCTGACAACTCAGGGTGCCCTTTGGCAGAGAGGAGATGGTGAAGCCTACCTCAGGGTCTTGTCATGCCTAAGGGAGCAAAAATCACCAGACAGCAGCAAACGTTTGGCTTCTGCCTCTGAGCAAGACCCTTGCAATGCACTCTGGCAGTCTCACATCTGCATCCTGCAGAACCCTGCACAGGCAGGTCCACATCTAAGCCAGACAAATTTGGTTCATCCCCATTTACAATATCCAGCCTTTTTCTTTCCTCCTTCACTCCCTCCCAGCATTTTTCATCTGGCTTTTTTGCCACTCGATGTAGCAAACAAGCCACGGTGAGATTTAGGAGTCAGCACTAACCATGTCGCAGTTCTGCTCTGAAATACTCCCCATCTACAGGGGCTGCCAGCAATTTTAATCCATGCAAAATCCAAGTCACATATCACTGAGATGCTAGATTAGGGTTTGCTGACAACATGCACAATCTGCTCATATTTCCAACAGAAATAACATGTAGGATTGGTGTAAAGTGGTTCTTGTTTGTGTATGGCATGGTGCTCTTTTAAGAGAGGATTTGTTCCAGTCACTGGACTGCCATCTCCATCATTGATTTTTTTTTGCCAATTTATGTCAAAGTCAGGTTATTCTCATCTGTAGATTTTACCCTGGGATCTAGCAACAAAGAGGATACTGAGTATGTTTCTTATGGGAACGATTAATTGAGAAATAAGAACTCAATGAAAAATGAGGTATTTGACGAAGTCCCCAGTAAAACAAGAACAGATGGGTTTTCTGCATTTTATTAGTCTGTTTACCAACAGCACTGGAAAAGTAGGTTATAACACTTCTGAAAAGTTAATATTGCAACTTTCAAGAATGGGAAGGATCCATTAAACCTAAAATAAATTCAAAGCATTCATCCATTTACCTCTTCACCATTACTTCTATATTTAAAAAAATAGATAAAATAATAATTAAAAAACAAACAAACAAACAAAAACAACAAAAAAAACCCACAAGCATCCCCTATAGAGCACACCAGAGTTATGTCTCAATGGAAGCAGTTCCCAAATAAAGATGACCCATGGAAGCACTGCCAGCAGCTGCTTTTGTGGCCAATTGTTTAGCGAAGGAGCTAATATTGCTGATGGGCTCCCCCTTTGTCATTCCAAAGCAGATAATAAATAAATGATGCATTTGCACAATGCACAGTTTGTGGCCTTGTTTCTAAAATAAAGGTCCAATGGAGAATAAAATTAAGAGGAATAATTTGAAACAAGCTATTCGGTCGCGCTCCAGCCTAGACCCTGACCGCACCCAGGCAGACCCAGTGGGGCAGCCCAAAGCCCCCACGTCTGGGCACAAGGGGTCTGCTCCTCACTGTGCTCATCTCCCAGGTCCAACAACCCCGCTTCTTGTGGAATAAGTGCTGGTATTTACAAGGACCAAAGTCCCCACGCCCCGCTCTGCTGCCTTGGCCCCGCTGTCCCCAGCCAGGCTCAGAGCCTCGTCCTTGCTGGCAAGGTGTTTCTGAGGGAGCAGTGGGCTGGAGAAGCCTGTAGGTTTATATTTTCAACTTGCATCATTACTTTTGCCCAGTGCTCATGAATAACCCCTCATTCATTAAACCTGTGCAGCCAACTGCAACACTTCTGCAGGCAGTGCGTGGGCTCCATTAGCCAGGCACTGCATCTTCCACTGGAAACTGCCATGACCAGAAAAGTTAAATTTTTTCCTTGGCAATAGTAAAGGTAATCTATTATCTCAGAACAATGCTCAAAGCCTTTTTCAGCATCACAGTAACTGCAAGAAAACCACCACCACAAACTAAATAAAAATAAATAAGCATGCTAACGAAGGCCAAAACAATCTAGATTTTAGCATCCAACTTGGTATTTAGCATCTTGCTGACACAGATCAGGTATCAATAGAAAAACAGACAAGGTTTAGGAGCTGCCAATCCTTGGTGAGCCCTTTGCCATGCCCATACAGGTGCCCAACGTGACAGAGAACCACCAACCACTTAGAGGAGTCAAACTTCCTAAATCCTCTCCTTACCACAACAGCCTCCCTTCCTACTGAGATAACCAAGATCCCAGGAGCACTGAGTCCTTTTAGTATTTATAAGCAGCTATATGCTCTTTATCTGCAAGTAAGTTACAGGCAGAAAAAGGATGGGTGAATGCAATAAATGGTGTGCTTGAACCTTGGGCAGCACAGCAGAGCTGGCCCAAACCATTCCCATGGCAGGTTTTATGAGCAGAGATTGATGCTGCTACAGTGGCAGAGCTGAACACTTCTCACACAGGTATTGATTTTTACAGTGTTTCTGATGGGCATTTCTGGGCTCTGGAGAAGGCTCTGGGTACTTGTTTGTGGAAAACCAAATAGGGCAACCTGGCCCTCATGCCTGAGAGCAGAAGCTCTGGTGGAATTGTCCTTGCTTTTGTTCCCTTTAAAATGCAGAAAGAAGAAAAATGTTGAAACTGTGTTGTCCAGCCAGTTCTAATACAAACACGTTATTAGCTCTGGACCCAGCACAGGGGCCAGAAAAACTCCATTCTGTCAGAACATGCCTCAGCTTTGTGGCTTTTCACCTACAAAATGTTTTAGCACCTCTGAGAAACCTGTAAAGCCATTTGCCTTTTTCTCTTTAGAGGAGATGAGTTTTATTTTTTTTTTTAAACACTTAAGTTCATCAATTTTATATTTAACCTGAAAGCAAGCTGGTAACAAATTCAACACTTTCTGGCTTCCCTACATAATTATCAATGTTTTCTTGCCAAAATTAAATTAACTACATCTTCAGTAAACTGAGCAAGACTCAGATTTTACTGTTTTTTGCAGGTAAAGAAAGTAACACAGAGAAACCGGCAGCAGTTCTGTCCATTAGGCTCCAGAGCTACAGTTTCAACACACAAGGCACTGGTGGGTGCTTCTGGTGGCCCTCAGTGGGCTGTGCAGACAAGGAGAGCTGGCAGAGCTCAGCTAGCAACCTCGACATCTCAAACGGGCACAGTGTGCGCAATAGAAATTCTTATCTGAACACGCATGATGAAAAAACTGAGCACGAATAAGATGCCCTGGCAATATCAGGAATCTCCTGCTTTTAATACGGCTTTTGGTACATTTAATTTGCAATAGAAAGGGGAGAAACTCAGCGCTTCATTGAAACGCTGCCAACTGGAGAAGCCAAAAGAAAACCTCAGACCTACTTTCATGGGGAGAGGACGGATCCATTCAGTGCCACAGATGGATGAAGGATGCCCTGCCTTACGTTTGACCAGGGCAGAACCCGCTGCTCTTGCCCCTGTTGCACCCTGCAGGAGCCAGCAGCTGTGTCCTGCAGGAAGGATGTGCATGTCCCTGTGCATCCCCGCTAACCCGGGCACTACAAGAGCCCCACGCAGCACCCACAGCAGGCTATCTGCCTCTAACAGCTGCCCTGGTTTGTGCAGAGGGTGGTGAACATCGCCGATAAAAGCAGATGTCCCCTGATGAGGTGGCCTCTCACGTTCACACCACGTCTGCCTGCCGGTGACAACCTCTGTGTGCCGCCAAAATCCCTGCAGCCAGGGCGAGGAGCTGAGCATGGCACCGGTGCTGCCTTGGCCCAACAGTGCTGAAGCAGGGGCTGAGCTGGCCAGACCCGCCTTGGTCTCTGCAAAATCCACCCCAGAATGAAAGCCTAGGTGGACACTTTGGAGCGCTTGCTGCAAACATGTTCAGTTTTGGCCCAAATCGACAAGATATGAGTTGCTTGCTCAGAGCACTTATTCCAAAGGAATATGGAAAATTTTCAAGCTCGTTCTTTTGAAGCCACTTTGTTGTTTTAAAACAAACCATTTAATACAGGTTTGTCTGTTCTCTTGCAGCTAGACACTCCAGTATAGCAGCAATGTGGGTCAACCTGGAAAAACATTTTCCCTTCTTCTGTCCCAACTTGCAGCACAGTCCCTGACTTCCTCACTGGTGACAGTTCTGGCACCACTTGCCCAGCCCCCTGGCAGCGGCTGTCACCCCTTTGCTCTGAGATGGCCCCAGTGCAAGTGTCAGCATACAGGGCCAGACGTAGTCCTCACTGCCCAGCCCCGACCCCACTCAGGATCAGCACAGATGCCACAGCAACAAATGGTACCGCTTTCTGCCCATCTCTTGGGCCCACAGAGCCAGGGCATTTCCAGCCACCCTGCTAAACAAAACCAACCTGAACGCCAGTGAGCTCACCTGCATTTGTTCCCCTTTGCTGTTCCTTACCCAGTTTGCTGCTTGAAGATGCTAAAAGCGCACCACAGAGCAGTGACCTGCCATTCACAGCTGTCAGCAAGAATTTCTGTGAATAATTGATTTTTTTAGACACTGGTCTGCAAGACTTAGCAATAGCATGCAATTTATTATGGCGATAGAAACCATTCATGGACTGAGACAGTAACAGATTTTAAAGCCCCCTTAGCAGTTTTTATCGCTTGTCATTTTCCTTCCCTCCTTTTTGCTGCCGGGGTGGGCTTTCTGGTGCCAGGCTTTGCACACAGCAGCAACGGGACAGCAGAACAGCTCGGCCACAGCTGGGGGTGTGGAAGCCCTGCCCCAGCCCGCAGCAGCCCTGCCAGCCCCGCAATGATTAACAGTGCGAGTCGATGGGCACATCTGCCTGGGGCCTCCCCAGCCATCGGAATTAGCGGGAGATGACTTGAAGATGGATGGGGACACCAGCGAAAGGACAGGGAAGCTGTCCACCATGTTTACTCTTCTCCACTAAACCAGTAAATGATTTCAGGCCAGTTACATGCAGGGTGGCCAGCAGCTTAGGCACAGGGACCAAAGGGCAGCAGCCCCACTCACACAGGATGCTCCGGCCTGCCTCGGGCTCTGCCAGTGAGCTAGATGACAGACGGCTTTTGGAAGGCTTATGTGTTCAGGCAGGGGTAGCCTAGGGTTAAACAGAGGGAGAAACTTGGTTCCAGCCTGTATTCCAGTAACAGGCTGAATGCTACAGCTCCTCCTTGCCTGTACAAAACAGCACCAGCTTTGTGGGGCCGCTCATTGTGGAGAAAGGCGAAAGCAGCCCTGCCAGGCTGGGTGTGCCTCGCGACCTGACCGGGCAGCAAAGCTCGTAGTGCTGGAGAGCACTGGGCACGTGGGGAGAAGCCCTCCTGTGCCTCATCCTGCTCCCCACATGAAGGCAGACGTTTCTGCTCTCCTGAGCTAGGGAACCAAACAACCAGATGTGCCGTGCCCCCAGCGCCTCCTCCTGCCACCCCAGCCCAGGGGCTCCCTCTAAACGCTGCTTCCAAGGCCCCACTTTCACTCAGGTTTTTACCCACCATCTTCCCCACACCTATCCCAGCTCCTGTCCACACCGTCACTTCCCTAAACAATTCCCAAAGACCCTCTGCTTAGGAGACTCGTACAGGTGCATGGTGCTGTGTTTGGCTTTATTTTATCTTATTTTATTTATTTTATTTTTATTTATTTTATTTTATTTTATTTAGAGATAAGGCCTCAGTAACCACTTACAACTACATTAAAGGGAAAGCAATCAGTTCACCTGTGCTTCCAGGAGCTGTTCCGACTGATGCTGACACCACCGTGCTGCTGGGCCAGTCCCAGCCCTGGTGTTCCAGGCCCCACCAGCAAACACTGCTACATAAAGCAGGCCCCACTCAGCCCGGCCTCCGGGACCCTCCACAGATACAGGAATTGATTTTATTTGGTGCGTGCTTGCTCATTCTGCAACTTGCGCATTTCTCATTGTCATCTCACGGCAAAACACAAAGCGAGCAGGGCAGGCTTCCACTGCAAATGCAAAATCATCTCCCTGTCACTCTTCGGATCCGCAGAGCCAGTCTAAACTGCTCCACAGAGTAACACAGCTGCTTATCTACGACTGCATTTGAAAGACAGCGTTGTCAATAAAATGCCTAAGTGAAAACAAGGAACTGTCCTACGTGCTGCCTTGTCCCTGTCAAATTATTGAAGGCAAAGTGCTGCGGTGCCAGGTGCGTTAAAAGGGAGCGGCAATCCTGACAAATGAGGTAAGTATCTCGTGCTAATTTCCACACAGTTAAAATTCCCTTTGTCGCAGAGTTTCAGATATGCTGGGAGACTCAGCTTCCCACGGGAGCCCAGGGATCTCCTTGCCCTGCCACACAGGGAGCAGCTAAGCCAGCAGCTTGGTCCCTCAGCTCCCCAGGCACAGCAAACCCAGAGATTGCAGGGTTGTTTGGGTGGGTTTGGAGCTGAAATGTCAGTGTTCTGGTTCCAAGACATTCAGCTCACTTCGTTCCCTAGCTGAAATTCATACATCTAGACATAATTCATCTCTATAACCTAGGTAATTTAAGAGGCGCTTGGACAAAGTATTGGAGAGTACAACAGGGAAACATCTTGCACTGTGGAGGACTGTGCTACACCACCTCATAACTCGTCTCCTTCTCTATTTCGCATCGTTCTAGAGTTTTTATGACAAGCACAAAAATCAATCTCTCAAAGCAATAACAATGCTTGGTCCAAACACAGAGCCACTGAGATTAGCATTTTGCAGTACAGGAGATAAAGCCAATTAGCTGAAATTCTGCCACCACCGCTTCTTTTATTTTATTTAATAGAAGGTTTCACTTTGATCTCATGGGAGAAAAAGGAAGGAGAAATAACCCTTTAAGAAATTACAAGCCCATCTGCTCCAGGTTGTCTCACATCCTGCCCTGCAGAATGAAAATTCAGGATGAAGATTTTCTTCCCCAGTTTAGAAACCGAGCTGCACCTTGGGATCACAGGAGTGAGCCGAGAACCTCCTCGCAGCCCACCTGCGGAGCCGCAGTGCTCTCTGCTCTGAACAACTGTGCTTTTGCTTTCCTGGAAGAGCAGCCATAAGTTCTCGTGACATGTTTTCAGTTTCTGCACTGGCAAGGACACAACCTCACTGCAAAACAAAAACAGCATGTGCCAAAAGGACAGACACCATGGGTCACACCAAAGCTAAACTGGCCTGGTACTTCTGTCCCAGCACGGCCACCCAGAGAAGAGTACAACCGAGCAAGTACCGAGCGATACCTCCTCAAGCATATCACAGCTCAGGTCTGTCCTAAGCCAGAGGTGGTGTCTTTCCCCTAAATGGTGCCTGCTAGGTAACTTCTTGCAGGAATTTGTCTGGACTTAGCACGTACGGTTTCCTGTGGCACAACCCACAGGTTATTTGCAGCTTACCTCAGGCAGCCTCTCTTCCCTCCTGGTTTGGGAAAGCAGAGGGATATGGCCGAACCACAACTACCAACAGCCCAGCAGCAAGAGAGCTACCAAGTTCTAACCTGGCATCATAGTTTCTGACACATTTTGTTTTTCTTTCCTACATTACCTTTGTCTGTGGCTGCACTGATGCATTTGCAGAAGCAGGTTGGTGTTTCTAGCAGCAGGTGCTGCCCCAATCTGGGGCAGAGCAGCCTTAAAAGAGCTACATGATTGCACTGGGGGCTGGGGGAAGAACCACAGCACTAACCAAGGTGCCGTTCTAGACAAACAGAGGGCTAGAGCCCCAGCTTCAGTGATGTGGAGACTGAAAATAATTACACGCCTTTACTACTCCTTCCTCCCTTTCCTATTCCACCCGATGAGCCCCCTGCTATAATCTGAGCAGCTTCAGGGGCAGCAGCACCTCAGTGACAGCCCAGCGGCTGTGCTGCCCGCAGCTCTGCAGCCACAGGGCCATCCCTGCCTCTGCTTGACAGTGCCCATAGGGCAGGAAACCGCTCAGTCACCACTTCAATGAGCATTTCAGAATTTCACAGGCATCTCCAGATAATATAACGGGCCTGGCAAGAGATGGTTGATGAGCATCTGTCCACAGGAAACTCCTGCAGCAAGGCAATAATGCCGTAATGCTGCTGTGACAGCACAACAACCACGAGACGATAAGGAGAACATAAAAACATCAGTATCATTTAAAAACACAATAGAAGAAGGCTTCTTCGCAGCCTCGAGAGGCACCGGGACAGTTTGCTGCACTCTTCCCCTGCCCACGCTCCTGCTCTGCGCGTTTGCCCGTCTGCTAGCAGAGCACGAGAGAAGCACAGCGAGCGTCCCAGCGCCCACCTGCAGCCACAGCTGTTGCTTGGCTGTGACCGGGAGGTGGAAATGAGGCTGAGCTCACTGCTTGCTTTGCAATGCCCTGCTGAACCTTCCCCAGCAAAGGGTGGCAGCGGTCCCCCTGGGTTCAGTCCAGTAGGGACAGTGGGAGAGAGATGCCAGCCCTCAGCAGGCAGGCAGGAGCAGGAAGAGCAGAGCATGCCTGAATGTCACAACTGCGTTGCAGGAAGCTGTCAGACCCTAAGTGTTAAATGCATCAGGCTGTGCAATGAATTTAACTTCCCTCTCATTCATATATTGATTCAAATGGAAATCTTGCAATGCTTTCATTCATCCCCTGCACAAGGAGCACGCAAAGGAGTTTATCCACGAGACTTACTAGCGCCCTGCAGGCCAGGGCCAGAAATTTTACTCAATCAAAGCAGCAAAGAAAAATGATCACCAATAACTACACAATAAATGAAAGGTGCTATATAACAGTTGTCATCAGCTCTCTCTGGAGGTCACTTCTGCAAATGCTGCTGCATAAACAACACATCACATTTTAAATTAAGCATCCTGAGCAAGAGTTTAATTAAAAATTATACACCAAGTAGCCATAATTTTAGCTATCCAAACCACTCAGATTTAACAGCAGCACATCTGGCTAGCTCAGTACACTTGTGGCAACAAACTGATATCCAGCCAAGGTGAAACCTGTGTGGATGGGGAAGGGCAGAACAGACTCCACAGCAGTGGGCAAAGAGGCTGTGAGGGAGCTTGCGGGGAGCATGGCAGTGGTGGGTCTGGCAAAAGTGCCTGCTGCAAGCATCTCTGCTGGCCCCACAATCGATGTGGACTTACATGCAGATGTATCTGTGCCGTGGTCCTGTCCAGCCCCTTTTGACTCCAATCTGGCACCCACTAATAATAACTCCTGGTCCACATCACTGTTGCAGGTGGTTTGGGAAGGACAGTGAGAGCTGTTCTGGTTGGGAACACAGCAGAAGGAGGACTGCCCCTAGCTAGCCCTGGCCTGAAAATAGGTTTCTCCCTTTCAGCCTCTCCACACAAAGCCTAAATAATCAGGTTCTTCAGTACAGGAAGAAACGTCTCCTTAGAGGTACTACAACAAGCGTAACACCACATTCTCTTGTTCTGACTTCAAAAATACAGATGGTGAAAAATGCCTGTACTTGCTAGCTGTGAAGCACAGCGATCCGGCTTGACCCAGGAGTCAGGTTTGTGGGCATCCAAGGCATTAACCGAGGCTGAGATGCCAGTCTGCATGCCGGGATTTTTTGGTCGATCCCACACTTCTGGGAGTTTTGCCACAGGTAAAGGGGGCAAGATTATCCCACTCAGGAAGAGGAAAGGCTGAGCACATGGGACGTGCCCCTTCTGACCCATCTTGCCCGGTGGCACAGCCCAGTCCGAGGGGACAGTTTGACACAACAACTAAATGGAGCCCAACACATGTGATTTTACACAAGCAAAAAAGCCAATAATTAGCAAAAATTAGAGAAACGGTGTCCACGCCTGAGTTTGAGTTGTTAATTCTGAGGGACGCTCCCCAGAAGCTGTTCCCTGTTTTTAAAAACGAACCGCGCTATTAAATTCAAATGAAACGCGCAGTTAGGCACACTCGGCGGGTGCAATTTAAAGCATCGCTACACCATCAGCCCGAACGCGTTTGCTCGTTTCCATCAGCATCATAAAAACCGGGTCGCCGATAAAGCCCGCCGGGACCGCGGGGGTGAACTCGATCCCAGCGAGGTGGGCGTGCGGGGACGGGCTGCAGGAGGATGAGGTCCCGGGGCTCGAGAAGTGCTGAGCGCTGCTGGTGCTGAAGGCAGGGAACTGCCTACACCGCAAGCTGCAGCAGGCAGGGAGAGCCTGGGCGAGCAGCGCGGCGCAGAGCTCCGGCAGGCTCCTCTCGCTTTACCTTGCCAGCTTCAGGGCTCGCCGGGGCAGCGAGCAGGCAGCTGCTGGAGCCCGATCCAGCACCGCCGCGGGCAGCAGGACCCCCCTGTGCCCCCCAGCCCCTGAAAGCTGCAGAGGCGACAGCCCAGGTGCAGCGGGCGCGTCCCACCTGCGCTAGGGCCAGAGCCCAATCGGCAGCAAGTTCACCGCTCCCAGCCCAGCCAAGGAGCTCTGGAAACGCGCTCCCCTGCCCAAGTTGAGCAACGAAACTGGGGCGGAGGGGGGAGAAGAGGAAGCAAGAGAGCTTTGATGCGTTTCCCATCGCAGCCCTCGGTGCATCGCCCCGTTCCAGCGGAGCGCCCGGGGCTCCATTTTCTCCCCGGGCCGTTGCCCGCCGCTGGCTGTGCCGGGGGCCGGCAGCTGCCGGCAGCGCGCCCCGTGCCGAGCCGCCCCCCCCGGGCCGTGCCCCGCCAGCTCCCCCGGCTGCTGCCCAGCTCCGAGCTGCCGGCCCCACCGATCTCCCTGCTCCTGCCCAGCTCCGAGCCCCCTGCGAGCACGGCGGGGGCCTCGCCGCCCCCCGGGGTGCCCCCAGGGCTCGGGGGGTGCCGCGGGCAGGGGGCGGCCGAGGGGAGCCCACACCTGGGGCAGCCGCAGCCCCTCGACGGGGGTCCCGCAGCCTTGGGGGCGGGACAGGAGACCCCAAGCCCCCCCAGGGGTCCCGCCCCGTGCCCTAAAGGAGGGCCCGGCCGCATCCCTCCCTACCTGTGTAGCCGCGGGGGGGGCCGCCGCCGTCCCGGCCGGGCGCAGCGCTCCGCGGCACCTCCGGGCCCGGCGCCGTGGCTGCCGGCATGGCTGGGCTGAGCTGTGCCGAGCCGTGCTGAGCCGAGCCGAGCCGTGCCGGCAGGTGCAGCCGTGCCCGCCTCCGCCGCCGGGGCCGGGCCGGGGGGAGGCGGTGTCCCGGGGGAGCCGCCGGCAGCCCGCCCCGCCCCGGGGAGGAGGAGGAGGAGGAAGGCGGGGTGAGGCCCGGGGTGACACACAGCCACCCCCAGGTCACCGCCAGCTGACCCCAAACTCGGCCCCCGCGGGGCTGGGCCAGCGCTCCCGGCCGTGGCCCTAAGGCTCGGGGCAGGGAGCGGGGCTCAGCCCCCGCCCAGCACCCCTGGGTGCTGACCCTGCTCGGGGCCCTAAGGCAGCGCCGGGGGCTGAGCGGGGCCCTGCTGCGGGAGCTCTGCAGGAAGGCGCTGAGCATACGGGCTGGGGCTATTGACGCTCGCTCTCGCTCCGCTTATTTTACCCTCTCATTATTATTTTTTTTTCCACATGAATTAAAAAAAAAAAAAAAAAGTCTGCAGGAGCAGATTGGGGAGATGAAATTCCAACACGCACCGAGCCCAGACAGGCTGAGGGAGATCCGAGGCTCTGCTGGCAGTGCAAGCGGCGAGGGACCGAACCCACGGGTGCCACGGCTGCGCTGCGCCCGGGCACGGCGCCCCTTCCTCTGTGCTGTGGATACAGAGGGCTGCTATTTCCAGCTCTACAACCAAAACACAGGTTTTAAAAGTAATAGTCATGCTCTAGGAAAAAAAGTGTGGCTTTTTTTTTTTTTTTTTTTTTTTTTTGGAAAATTCTGCAGCTTACAAATGAGGTCTGCATTTGCACTAATGCCAAATACTCCAAAATCCACGTGAAGGCCCCAGGAGCGATAGCTCCCACAGTCCACTCCATCCTGTCCTTGAAGCCGGAGGAACACCGAAGGCAGGCGAGTGCCTCAGCGATTTTGTCCTCCAGTCACCGCTCCGACAGCTGCTATGGCAAGGTCGCACACCCTGCGTTACCGTGTTACAAGCCAGACCTCCTGTTACACGCACCTCCAGAAGCAAGTGCCAAAGCAGAATGTGAACTCTTCTCCCCTCCTACGGGCAGCCAGTCTTTCTTCATAACCGAAAGCAAAGCTTTGCCCAGCAGGGAGGCAGGTCCTGAAAACGCCTGCTGGGCAAGCCCCCAGCACAGGGCAGCCCTAGGGCCATGGCTGGAGCCACCCGTGAGGTGACAGCTTGTGCTGCCACCAGCACAAGTCTTGGTGCTGATTTCAGTAGAGGTGGTGGCCAATTACACTGACCCAATTTCTGTAATGCTTACTTAAAGTCCAGCTGTAATAAAAGGGAGTTTTGCCCAAGCAAGGTGTTGCTGTCCACCTCTGAACAACGGCAACGTGATTGCACTTTGAGTGCCACCCCTCCCATGCCAATATGCTTTCAATTTAGTGACAAATCTCATCAGTATAATGGGAATGCATACAGGAAATAAGGGGAGAAAGAAGGAAGAGCATGGAAAGCGCAACTTAGAAATCATGAAAGCTTCCATGCTGAAGCCCAGTTTTTCTATGGCAGACCCCTTACTTAGCCTTCAGCACCACTGGAAGCAATGCAGCCCAACTAGACACTTGTTGCCTTTGTGTAGGGGTTGTTTGACTGCTGGATTTCACTAAGCTGCCCTAAGGCACCATTTTCTAATCCCAGTTATTAGGGCTGGCTCAAGGCTGCCAAGGGCACAAGACTGCTGAAGCAACACTCCCCGTGGCCTCGCTGCCCACGTAGCCCCAGGCTGCAGAGCCCTGCTGCAGGGATTTAAAAATCATGTCCTGTGCCCTGTGCCAGTTCCCCAGCCCTCCTACAGCAGCAGGCCGAGCTCTGGCACCTTCCTCCCCTGCAGCCAGCCCCCTGCACCTCCTCCTCCTCCCTTTTTACTGCAGAAGCTGCCTGGCTCCTGCCGAGCATCAGACCCTCATCCCTGAGGCAGCAAAACCGGGCTTTGTCTACCTTGCTCAGAAACTTTGAGTAGGAGGCGTTGCTTGTTCTGTACCTCTCTAAAGGAAGGCCAGTAGCTCTCAGCCACAGGTTTCTGTTCTAACCAGATAACACATGCACAGGTGTTATTGCTGGAAATCCACCTCAGGCTCAGCAATTAGATTCCTGAAAGAAAGTCTAGACCTTTTCAAATGGCAATGAAATCATCTGCTAGGTTGTAAGAAGTGTTAGTGGCCCCAGGGTGCTTCTGAATCAGTGGCGGGCCCCTGCCAAGGGAGGTGGCTCCTCCTCCGGGAGCAGCAGCGGCCCTGAGCACACAGCCTGCCTCAAAGCGTCACCCCCGAGCCTCTGCTGCAGACCGCAACGTGCTCGAGATCTGGCACCTTTGCAAGAGCAGCAGGAGCCAGGCAATTCACCGCTGTTGTACTCAGCCCAAAAAGGGGAAGCAAAGCAGAGGCCCTGCTAGAAAACAGCCTCTGAGGAGGAGCCACGAGGGGCAGATCCTCCCCGGCAGAGAGGAGGTTGCTCTCGGCCACAGGGCTGGAGGCACAGGGCACGCCGTCTTAGACGGGACTTGAGAAGGATCAGAAAGGAAAAGCTGGAGGGAGAGGGTTATTAGGAGCAGGTAGGTGTCCTTTTGAAAATCTGAAGTTGCCTTTGAATGGGAAGAGTAGAAAATCCAGCAGACTAAATGTGAACGGCACAAAAAGCAGGTCAAGGAGTAGAAGAGCAATTTGCAGAAAGCATCAAAATGAGTAGTAAATTTCTCCTCAAGTGCCCTACAAGCAGAAATTCTGCCAGAGAGCCTGTGGGGTCTTTGATCAGGATATGAAAGAAGCACTCAGAGAAGATAGGGTCATAGCAGAAAAGATAAATTAATTCTTTGCTTACTCGTGATGAAAACAAGGAGGGAAACCAGAATCCCTCTTTGAAGGGACGCACAAGGTGGTCTGTAGATGGTAGATGATGCTGTGGACCACATAGGCAAAGAACGATAGCAGAAGGCATTCATCAAGTGGCCAAAAAAACCTCAAGATGAAGCAGGCACATTAATTTTTAAGCCTGATGCATAACATTTCACTTAAAATCTTCCCAATTAGCTAAGGCCTGAAATAGAGCACATAACACCAGCTTTTCAGAAGGATTTCCTTCAGATGAGGCCTCAGAAGCTATTGGCTGGTAAGCCCAAAATCTGCACCAGCGTGATAGTAGGAAATGTTTTAGCAAATAAAATCAGTAAAAACATGAATACATTTAATATACTGGGGAAGAGTCAACGTGACTTTTACAAATGGAATTAAATTGTATCTCAAAAATCCTCTGGGGATGTTTAAAGAAGCCAACAGGACAGGATATAGGGAATATCTAGCTGATATTTTCCATCTGGATTTTCATAGAAGGGCTTTCAGCAAAACCTCTTCTCAAAGGACTGCAGGTAGCTAGGGCATAACAGGAAAGGATGTAGCCCTAACAGGGAAGTGATTAAAGATGGGAGATACAGAGCTGCTTTTCACAGCAGAGAGAGGTGATCAAGGGAACTCCCCAAGCAAGCAAGACAGCACGCGGGGACCTGCAGCATCACTTGTGCCATGGGCCAAGCTGCGTGCCTGGGCCAAACTCTAGGCCAAGCTGTCACAGCTCCTCCACCTGCTCCTGGGCTGCCACCAGCACCGGGCTGACAGCCAGGGGACCGCTCACAGGCTGCACCCAAAGCTCTACCTTCCTTCTGCCCAGGAACCCTGCGCTTCTCCCTGGGAGATGTGGGCAGATGTCGGAGAGGTGCTGGACTCAGGATGGGGCTGTAGCTCAGTACCTTGTATTTTCTTCTTCTGCTGCTAGGTATGGGGCAGTGACACGGGGTGGGGAAAGCACAGCAACATGCAGCTGCATATATCCCACCGAAGCACTGCCTGAAAACGGTGAGTTAATGTGAAGAGGGGAGGGTATTGTTCCCTCTGCAACAGAAAAGAATAAACACAGTGCAGCAGGCCAAGTGGCATCGATATACATGCAGTTTTGCCAGTAGCTTGGAAAAACAAACATTCTGAGAACAGCCATTTGTGTCTTCAATACAAGATAAAATGTTACTGGGTGCACTCGCACGCAAGCCCTCTCCTCGAGCATTGTTCGGTGCTAATCAGCGCAGTGACAGTTAAGCAGACATGGCCTTACACGTTCATGTTTGGTTTGGGATTTGGTGCCTGTGGTAATCTGGCAGATGTCACACTTTCTTTCCCAGCTCAGTTTCTTAAAATTATAATAGAATTATCATTGTTTGCTTTTTATTTTCCCATTTAAATTGTTTGTGCTGAGCCTAGGAATCAGGAAACAAAATAAATGGTAAGAACATGCAAATCCCCCCATCACAAACATGCACACTGCACAGCACCACAGGGCTCAACAGCCCCGAGCCCTGCTATGAATGTGCATGAGCGCACTGCAAACCAGCCTCAGCTGTTACGAGCCTCCACGTTCTCCATTTAAGCCCCCAAACCAGCATTTGAGCCTGTAGAGATGGTTTTAAGAGGCATGGTATTGGAATAAACACACACAAAGTAAAAGGAAATAAACAATGGGGAATTCTTGGAGGAACTGGGAAAGAAGAGACAGAAAGCAAGTGGCTCGCTCAAAAGGAAAAGAACAAAAAAAGTGTCTGTGTGACACTTCCAGGTTTTCAGCAGGACAGAGAAGTAAGAGGATGGTCTACAAAAAGCTGCCTGACAGCAGGTTGCAGGGGATGCGATGGTGCCTTGACGAAGGATAAGAAAACCGCAGGGGCTCACCACAAGCAGGGTCTGTCTGCTGGGAGCTGATGGCAGTTATCTGAGGAAGGGCTGAGCCGAGCCGAGGAGCGTGGTACCTGCAGGGCAGATAGGAGCCCCGCAGACACCATGCCTGGGGGATGCAGCAGGAAGAAGCTGAAGAAGAAGTGGGTGAATTTCAGGTTCTCCCCCTCCCAGCTACTGGAAGTTGGACACTGAAGAAGAGAATTATTTTCACTCCCATCAGGTTTCGAATGGAGCTAAACTCACACCAGGAACCCTTGCCTGAAACATACCAAAAACCATGGGGCATCCAGATATCGGGGCACTCAGGCTGAGAAGGCAAGAGGGAGGCTTGCCCTAACAAATAGGATATACATATTTTTTTATTCTTACATTTAAGATCTAAATATGAAAACAGTTCCAAAAATCAGAAGCTAGCTTAGAAGAAAAGATGCTGTGGGGCATTAAGTAGGGGGATTATATGGAGGAATAAAAATGCAAGCAAGCAGTGGGATTTTCCTCTCCACTTAAGACCTAGAGCTCTTGGAAAGTTGATCTGCTGTGAAAATCAGAGAGCTGTTGATTTTAAACAAAAGCAGCTTTCTGCTGAAAAACATCTCCCAACGCCCTGGCATTACCAAGAAGTAGCAGAATTCTCTGAGCAAGGGGCAGAAAGATTTGTTTCTCAGTGAGGATGACCCCTTCCCTCCTCGTGGGCTACCAAAAACAGGCAGAAGAAATCAGTGACCTTGCTCAGCGACACCTTGTGATCAATATTCAGAACGGGGCTTGGCTTTCTGCATTAACCCCCCCAAAGAGGGTGCTTGTTCCTCAGCTGCTGCCCCTCCTGCCTCGGGGCTGAGAGCACACGAGCATTTGTGGAGGGTTTAAGATGGAGAAGTTGCAAGGTACTGTGTGCGAGGCCAGCCAGATGTTGAGTCCCATGCCACAGACAGTTTTTATATAGGGTCGCAATGTTATCAACAGGAGTGACATGGTCTGTTTTAAAGCACACAAAGCAGAGAAAGCTGACAGGCCCATGAATAAACCCAAGGTTCAAGTGATAATTTTTAAATTATCCCCTAGAAGATGGGGAAAGCTCACCCCTATTACATATAAATGAAAAAATATTCAAGTCAGCAAGAGTTTGGCTTCAGATCACAGCTGAATTTGAGCCTGTGCATCTTCAACACGCACATTTTTCACCAAGAAGGCTTCTAAGCAAAGGCATGAAATGCATTCCTGAGTGTACATATTTTGTTTAAATTGAAACTAAATGCACACCTCTACATCCTGTTTTTTCTCTTCACAACAAAAATAGCTAGGACAGACACAATGTATACCTGAAAGTCCAAATTTATACCAGCAAGAACAAGTGCAGCAGTCATCACCTTTGCAGACTCGTTAGAGGAGTTATTTCTCCCCACAGGACTTGTCAATCTGATTTCACAGACAAGGAAAGTAATTATTAGGATATTTATGCTAATTTTATTTTCCCACCACAAACTAACCCCTGGAGTTACAGTCATCCAAAACACATTGTGTGATCTGGCAGCGCTCCAAATCCTGCTGACTTACCTCCCATAATTAGTACCTTTACTTCATTGTATCCACTCAGTCTTTGTACCTTGATTCTCTGTGAAACCTCGGGTGCTTATTTTTAATGAGTACAGCCATGAAAAAAATATATTCCCGACACAAGTTATGAAGAGATATGTCAGCAACTTCTGAAAGTGCAAGCTATACATTTGCTGGTGGCTGGAGTAAGTCAAGTGGATCCACTCACTCTCCATTTATTACTCCGTATAAAATACAGTTACACTTTATGCAGGCAGCTTTATGCAGGCAGTTTTCTGTAAGAACCATTTGTTAGAGCCTACCTTGTAAGGGCATGAACAGGAGAGCTAGAGCTTAAATATTTGGCCTGAAGCAAAAACCTCTTCTATTACTGATGTGCGCTGTTGTACGAGTTACCTGTATATTAAATGATATTAACAAGTGCTAATAAGTAAGCTGGTCTCAAGTCCATCTAGTTCAACCAAGAAGTATCTTCCCTCTAATAAAAAAAGAACTGCAGTCTTTCTGAAACAATTCTATCAGGAGCTCAGTTCACAGAACATATTTCATTCTACAAGTGATATCACCAAACCAGCTTACTTCAGCTTACTCAGAATTGCTGGGCTTTGGCTACAGCTCACCAATAGCTCCATTCTCACACAAACAGGCAGGGACAGCAAAAGAAACTAGGATCAACTCCCTGGGCATAAATAAATGAAGTATCCTGCCTCAGCCAGCATAGAAACCCCACGAGGCATCCTGCAGTCCCACGACTAACTGAACTACTGACCTTGATCTGGAAAATTTGGGGGAATACTGGGGGCTTTCCAGTGTGTACCAGGCCTTGCAAAAGCTCACATTGGGCTGTACCTCCTTTTACAAATGATAGATTCATTGCAGTCATAAATTCCAAATGTTTCCCAGTTCTCAGCTAGAGCATGATGTGGAGAGGCAGCCAGGAGATATAACCCGTTTGTCAGGAGAAAGCTCAAGTTATGAGTTCGTTAGCAGCCACATGAGATCCCTTGTGCATGGTCAGCAAGCTTCTTTGCCCTCTGATCACAGCTGCCTAAGTTGATCCCTGCAGCCCCAAGAGTCAAATGGAACACGCTAACACCAGAGCAATATAATGTCATCTGCAAGCCATAAAGCAGGCATGAATGAAATAGTAAAGAAATTTTAAAACCTGAAAAAGGCAAAAAGGCTTGGAGAAGCTTGTCCATAGCCTCCAGGGAAATGTTCTCGAGTTTCAAGGAAAGCAGCAGTAGAAAACTCACCTTTGTCCTTGACTTGCGTAGTGTTCTTGACTGCAGTCATGGTGGATGCCCGCAGGATCTCATACGGCCAACCTGAAAGACTGGGAGGACAGGAGCACATGAGAGAGAAAATAGCGAACAGCATCAGCTAAAACATGTAAAGTCATATATATATATATGTATACACACACACACACACTTAAAGCTAGTAACATTGGATAATAAAGCAAATGCTGAACTTGTCTGCAGAACTTCTCCCCCCCATCCCAGAAGGCAGGCAGGCCATCCTGGTAAAATGCTTAGCCAGCAGGAACGTTTCTTCTGTGCCAGACATCTCAAGGCTCTGAAATGGTTAAGAAATAATGTTGTTGTCAAAAATAATTGCTGTTGTCAAAAAAGACAGAGCTGGCAGGAAGGAGTAGAAGTTATATTTCAGGCAACACCAGAAAAATGAAAATGAGTGCCAGTGCACAAGTGACAATGCTCCTCAGTGACTGGGGACACCAGGCGACACAGCTGTCAAGTGCTTGGACGTGTGAAACTGCATCGCCCCACCGACTGCAGGATCCCCGTCTCTTGGCCACATAGGCAGAGAGAAGAAGGAATAAATATGTGAAATTGTGCATGGTTTGCCGATTCATTGCCTACATTGTGGTTCAAGCCAACCACACTCTGCTACAGAGGTCACTGCCAGCTGGAGCTGGTTGAATAGCAAAGCACACAAACAAATATAAAAATATTTTCCTGAATTTGAAAAGCACTGAGTTCGGCTGGCCACAGTGGGCAGATGCTGCTGCTCCTGCTCGTGAGGGTTTCCCCAGACAGCCAAGCTCTGTGAAGCTCTCTGTAAATATGTGCAGTGTTCTTGAAGTTGTACAAAAGCCTTTCCAGTAAATTGCAATCCAGAGTATGTTATTTGATGTTTGTTAACTGGTACTGTAGCTTAATTGACACACACACAAAATACATTATTAGTGACTAATAACATGACTAGCTTTAGTAACTATTTAAATGAGGGAGAATAGATTTAAAACAAAACAAAACAAAACAAAAACTAGAAAGTGAGAGAAGCAGTCCCGTGTACAATTTGGGATTTTAATGGAAATTATTTGCACCTGCTTAAATTAGATTACAAATAACTTTAATCTATGATATATTAAAATTGCAAGAGAGTTTTCCAAGCACAGCCAGCAATTTGGCTGCTGGAACACATCATTTTTTTGGTTGTCTGTTTTGCTTTAGTCTTTAATATGCTCCATTAAGTGAAAAGGGAGTAAAACTGTGTCCTATCTTTGGAGACTGCCCACACTTGACTGGTACATGAACACGTCCTAAAAATACCAAGAACTGGACACATTTTGAGCTACCAAGTCAAAATGACAAACTTTCCATTTAAAAAGCATGTACAGCCAAAGTAGCACATTCATCTTTCTTTCATCCTGTAGACACATGACTGACAAAGCTGAAGTTTTATGTGCCAAGATCCTGCACACAATTCCCTCTGTAGACAGAATTTCTTGCCACTGAGTACTTCTTGTCCACAGACTGAGCCCTTATAATAACAAAGTTTGTGGAAACAGCGTATGGGTTCATCCTTCCCAACAAATTGATTGCTGGGGCTCACACAGGTGGACCTGCTCTCACAAATCAGGAATCTAGTGAGCAATAACCTGGCTGGAAAAATGTATGAACAGTCAAGTTTGCCAGAGTTCGAAAACCTGAATGGTTCCAAATCCACATGAGAACTCAAATCCAAAAGATATGGTTTAAAATTACTAAGGCCAAGATCGCAAAACTTTGAGACTCCTAAGCTTGCTTTTTATTTCTGCACGTGTTTGCTAAGTTCTGTTGTATTGTGGGTTGCATTCAGCTGGCAAATTCCCCCAGCACATTGCTCTGGGCAGGAGCCAGTTCACTGCAGTGCCCATCACAACACCGCCACCATCAGTGCCACCCTGTGCTGCTACATGAGCAACACAGAAAAATTCATGGTGGTTGCTGGGCATGGATAAAATCCCAGTGTACTCTTCAGCCAACAACATACGTGGTGCCTAATGGTACCATATGTTTTCTCCTCTGGTGCTGGCCCATAAGAGATCAGGAGGGAGAACTGCTGACTGGCAGTGGCTTCATTGCAGGATGAATTACAATCACAGGCTCTCCCCATCCCTAAACTGGCTTATATTTAACCTAGCTGCATAAATGGGAACAAACATAATCTGAAAAGAGTTGTGAGAAGTACTTGACTTAGTGCTGCCATTGAGGTTAGAAAGTTAAAGCAGAAGAAATAATTTGCTACAAATCCAAAATTATGTGACCACAATTCTAGACCCAATTGAGTTCAGTGGTGTTTCTTTGTTTTAAAGTCACCTTCCAATATCCAAAAAGAAAAGCTGGAAAACTGCAGACTAATGGAAGTAAAGCATAACCTAAAAATGGAGAGGGTATGTATGATCACATAAAGAATTCAGGGAAGGGAACATATCAGCAACTGAGGAAGTTCATGGAGCAGTTTCAGGGCATCTCTCCTCCTTGTATTGGAAAAGTGATCGTAGAAACATTTATTCATTTATTCCTTGGGAAAATATTTATTTGTTGTAATTTTCTTATTAAAAAAAAATGACTCTGAAAGAGCTTTTTCAGCCATAACAGAAGTAAACTTCAGCCACCTCAGCATACTCAGCCCTTACCGGGTGGGTTTGGGCAGAGCCAGCAGCAAGATTCCCATTGCCGCAGTAGCACAGCAGAGCCAAGGGAAAGCAGACCCTGACCTGGGTACATCAGCAACCAAAGGGGTCTTCCTTTGTAGCTAAGCGTAGCTCAAATAAGGTGCAGAAGGGACTGACAGAGTTTCCAAGAAAACACAAAACGATGTCAATTTTAGTATCATGTACAGCTGCATTTAGCACCTACCGCTGCCACGCCAGGATCTTGTCCGAGTGCACAGCAGCTGTGCATGCACTCTGGGAGCCAGGATGTTTTGTTGGCTACTGATGCTCTCAGTGCTCAAGATATTGCAGCTCCACCACATTACATGAACGCCAAGTGCTGAGTGCAAGCAGGACACCAGCTTTGTAACAGTGAGACAGAGTCAGGCCAGAGGGGAAGGGGCTGCAGCCCGGCCGTCTCCTTGCCTCTGGCATTAACGCTGTCGGTGCAAGTTCCTGTGCAGTCTTAATCTCTATCTTCAATACTTGGCACAAAATTTAGTGCAGCACAAGCACCTAAGTTGCAAACCTTAGAGTTCCCTTAGAGATGGTTAAGAAACAGAGTCTGCTCACTTGCCAGACCATCACCCCTGGCTAGGAATCTGCCATATCAGAGACCTTACCAGCAAAGCCTCTCTAGACTAGGAGGTTCAGTCTAAATCCCAGATCTAATCAGGCAGCTTATTTTTGTAATTTTAGTTTTTACATCAGTAACAGACCCACTCCTATATGCTTGAAATACTACGATTAGAACTGGATAAAGAATAATTTTCTATAGATATAGATGCATACACATAAAAATTCACATTGCATCATCACATACAAATCTCCCATCTAGATTAAGTGCATAAATATTGTGGCAGTTTGTGCTTGCTTGGTTTTTAAATAGCATAAAAGCAAATTCCCTCAGACTGCAGCACGGATGTTCTGTAAGAGGCTGTTCTACATTTGTAAGAAACAATAAACAGGAGAGAACTGAGAGATGATTTTGTATTTTAAAACTAAGTAGAACATAAAGTGAGTATTTCCCCCAGAAGAGCTCTCTTGATTTTAACTAATTCATTATGGTAAAACAAAGGAGAAATATATTCACCCGAGTTCTGTGGGAGTTTTTGCATTCAGCCCAGTTTCTGTGGAGCCCCAGGAGTGGCAGGATGGCACATCTGGAACATGCGGGAACAAAACAGGAGATTTGGAAACATTTTTCTTGCTCACCAGAGGAAAGAGCACTGCAGGCACTCTGCACACCAACGCAGTTCCGCCACGCTTGTTTACTGTGTGTACTTGAAAAACTAAAAGAAATGGAATTTAAAGGAGACCCCATATGATATTGCTTTAGGGCGATTTTCGCAGAGAATTGCTTGGGGCAATACCCCAGCACACTGGGTTCTACACAGCTACAGACCCAGTCCTGCAGAAATCCTTCCCTGTGAAGTCCCAGATTCAGGACAGAGCTTGACAATTTCCCAGCAGTATTTAGATGCCATAAACATTGGTTTTCTGTAGACTACAGTCACCTCCAGTGTTCAGAGCCATAAAATCTCTCCTAGATTTGATGTAGGACAGCATACAACAGAAGACCACTCAGCTCCAGCCACACACAGCACCTTCTGGCTTTTACTCCTTATTTAAATAAATGAGCAGTTTCTTTATTTCTTGCTAGGTTTGTTCTTTCAAGATGTCTGTCGCCCTGAGTTCATAGAAAAGAGACTCTCACTCTTAGAGAAGACAGGGAATAAAAGGTGAAATCCACAAGTGCAGCTGATTGCTGCACATTGCAGTTCCTGTTGCTGGCCCTGTGGCTCTCAGGGACAGTGCAAGCCTCAAGGATTTGTTAGGTGCGGAATAGGCTTCCAGCCCAAACTGCCACAGGTAAGCTCTCACATCCTCTGTACACCCATTGAGAGATGCAGGTAGAATTACCAAGGCACCTTGCTGGACTGAACCTGCACCTCCTGCAGCGTGACACCGATTTTGTGTTTTATGCATAGGTTTGTATTCTGTTATTATTCTAAAACCAAGATAACTTCACTTGCAGGGTCAATAATGCCATCTCCATCCTGACATTTAGGTCTCCCATATGGAAACCAAAGACAATTGTGATACAGGAGCCTCAGCTGGATACTCTCCCAAGTAAGGTTTTTAAAGCAAAACAACCTAAGTTATGCTATTTTGGCATACACATAACATTGGCAACAAACCACCAGCCGACAGCTAACAGCCCATGCATTAGGAGACCGAGCAAAGCAGCACTTATTATTCTTCCTCTCCTTCTGCTCTAACTCTGATCCTGAACCTAATTAAACCCGAGTGACACCAAACATTACCAAGGTTAAATTACCAGCCATTGCAGAAATGGAGACTCTTTCAGGCTGTGAGGGATCACGAGAGATCTCCAGTCCTGCCTTCAGACAGGGTGAGCACCAAATCCAGCACCCAGAAGTGTAGCCAATCCAACCCTTAAAGATCACCAAGCAGTGAGTCCTGGAACAAATACTGAAACAGACACTACAGGCAAGCTCCCCGTGCCCGCATCCCACTTACCTGCTGTTTCGCAGCCTGGCAGCTCAGCACCTGCAGGCTGTTTGCCCTTTCAGTATGGCCCTCCAAGGATCCCTCACCTCCCACCAAGTTTTCTTTCTGGTTTGTGTAACCCCAAATGAACTGCCCAGTGATTTACGTTGCCATAGGATGGCCACCACCTCCCATGCCTGTTCAGAGAGCTGCTTTGTCCAAAGGCACCCAGTGAGGGAAATCAGTGACACGATCACACAATGCTACTACCAAGCAGTGCCTTTTAACCAGTATATCCCATAGCCAGAGTGCTCTGGCACACGAGATGTCTCTGCCTATAAAGCAGCCTTCCTTTCGTTCTGTTAATGAACCTGCAAACACTGCAGAGATGCTGGCATGCTCCGGCAGGTTTCTGAGAAAGCAGGAGAAGAAATTGCTGAAGATGAAGGCAGGCATTTGACTGCCTTCCAAAGAAAGTAACATCCCCAAGAGCATCGTGGTGTACTCAGCCAGTTCCAGCTACATGGGATGAAGGCACGAATGACAAAGTTTCTTCCTAAACGTTTTATTTGCTCTCATTAGTTCCTTAAGATTCGTGTCTATTCCCCTACTAGCACTGAGGCAGTTATCTAGAAACTTATCTATAGCTCATGTCAGGAATTTCAATTGGCAGCAGATTAAGTTGGAGGTGGAGAGACCGAGTAAATGAGGACTTTTTCTTGTATCTTACAGAATCGCTGCCTTTCCTTGCAGCTGGTATGTCATCACTCCAGCAACCGACATCCCTGCATTACAGCAGCTCCCATTATTTACCTTTCCCAGCACTTTCTTTAGGAGCCCAGCACAGCCCCACCGGCAGGCACAGGTTGTCTTTGTGCCTAGAGAAGCCCTGCTTGCTCTGAATACTGCCTCACCTTATGATTAGCACTCATAATCTGTGGCTTTTACTGCAAGCATTTTACTAGTGATAGTTTTAGATATTAACAAGCTTATCAGAAAGTAACAAAACAGCCAAGAAAGCCTCAGCCTCCCCATCCCACGCAGTTCAAGAGGAGCAATTCTCGCTGACAGGAGTCTGCTCTGGCCCCTATTTAGCAGGTATCACATTATAGTGCAGTAATCATTTTTCTCTTGCTCTCTGCGAAGTGGGAAGTGAAGTTACCATCGTTCTCCTAACAATGTGAAAGATTAAGGAGTTCATTTCCAAATCACTGCAATAAAGCACAATTGGCAGGCAGGGTGAGAAGGAGAATAAAAAAAAATTTGTACAAGTAGCAGGCTGAAGTAGCAAATGGCACTTTTGAAGCAAGGCTTTGCTATGTGTTTTCCTTGGGAGACTTGGAGGTACCCATCTCCTGAGGAAACCAGAAACAGGCAGGGGACAGGTAACCTCTGCAAAGCCAAATCTGAGCTGTCACTGCTCCACACGAAAGGGCTGAGAAGGGGGAGTGTGATTTCCCTCCCCTTTCACACGCCAAACAGCTCCTTCTCACTGGTTTAGTTAGGCTATAAATAAAAGTGTCCTGTCATCATCTTGGCTGATCCACCCCCTCTGCTCTCCTTCGGGCTGGCTCTGCCGTTCCTGGATTCCCTGTGCAAGAACAAGAGACGAAGGGAAGCTCCTGGGGCTGACATGGGACATTCAGGCAGTGGATGGCCCTCTGGATCACCCTCCTCGTGCCAGAAATCCTTCCAGGTCCTTGTAATGGAGCCTCAGACACCGGGTGCCTCCCCCGCGCCCCAGGTGGCTGGCTTTTAGCAGCAGGAGGCACAAAGTCCACTGTTTGATTGAATATTGAATATTAGAGACGTGCTTGGGCAAGGCTTATCACACCATCTCTGCAGATCACATGATGTGCTGTGCTCCCAGACAGGGGCACAGCCTGCTCCCAGCACAGGTGAGGAGGCAACAACAAAGAGAACAGGCCATTTGGCTGAGCATCACCTGCACACACCTCTGGCCAGCTTCATTTCAGGTTTTGTTTCCTTTTTCTTTCTTTCTTAAAAACAAACAAACAAAACCAGCAACAACAAACCAAAAAGCAGAGTTTATGTATCCACAGTGTATATGAATGTACCGCTGTGATGTACATTTTCACTTGCCTCAAAGTGCAGGTTTTCAGTTGGGATAAGAGCAAATGGTTCTTCCCGTGCCGTGTCTGACTCAGCCTGAAGCTCCTGCCTAACCCTGGAAGCGAGGTTCCCTCCGAGCTGCAGGAAGCCGGAGCACTTGGGAAAACTCCCAGTCAGATGGCATTGCAGATGCTCCAATTGTCAAGCTCCAAGTCCTTAAATAACATGATAATATCAGGGAAATGGCAAGGGACAAAGACTAATGTGCCTCCTTTTGTCCCGGTTTGCCTTCTCGCTTGCTATCTTGTCTATGCAGAACACAAACCCTTCCAGGCAAAGGCTCTCGGTTCCCACACAGCGGGTAATACAATGGGACCCTAACTCATGCCTACAGATCTTTCCCTAACACATTTGTATTATCCAGCTTGCCATCTTGGGGTTTGCTGACTTTTGTATTTGTGTTTTCAACACGGGAATTCAGAAGAGGGCCCAGAAAAGAGCAGAACCACCTCAGAATGCATTTTAAAGCTGTTTTCCATTTCACAAATCTTCACTGCACAGGGAGAACAAGGGAGAACTCTCCGAACCTCTCAGGTTCCCTTCCCTCCCCACAGGTGCTGAGCAATTTAACTCCCTGCTTTTTCTAGGTGGCTGCATCTGCTCAGCATGGCAGTGGTTTATATCAGGCATTAGAGCACCGTGCTCAGCAACTTGCTGATCTTCCCAAAACACTTTAGTGCATCAGCTCTATCTATCTATAGACCTTTCTTTGTCTCCCTTGTGAGAATGCAGTTCTTCTGGCACAGGCTGAAACTATTATTTCAGTTAACATGGGCAAATGAGTGCAATGGACAACATCAATAACACGTACCAAATATTTCCCTGAGTCAGAGGTCTTTCAGGACAGCATTGGAGATGCCTCTGGTGGGTCCCACAGAAGCACTCAGTGCTTGGTACATAGTCTAAAAGCTAAAATTTCACTTTGCACTTTAAACAAAAGTTAGATTTCTGGTCAGCTGAACAAGTTAGAAATGAAAGAAGCATGCCATGTTACAGTTTGTACTCCAGAACAGAGAACTGAGGAACTCCTAAACTCCTCTGAAGTCAATACTGGTACATAATGCTTCCTGGAGCTCAAGACTATGTAAAAGAAAAAAAAAAAACAAAACAACAAAAAACACTAAGTGACAAGAAAATGAGTCATCCATTCTTTTGCTTTTTTGTAATTTGCTACAGGATGCAGTTCTAGGGGTTATTTTTAAACAAACAAAGATTTATTGATTATAGGATTTTTTTTCCTCTCTCTCTTTTTTTTTTTTTTTCTTTTTAGTTTGAAGCCTCTTCTTCTAAGTCAGTGTGCTAGTGTCTCATGCCTGTAATAGTTTGCCCCTGAAGTGCCCGTAGATCAAATGGTTGAGATATTGTCTTGGGATATGGGAACAGGTTTGACTTTTTACAGTTCCAAAGTCTTCCCTCTGTAGACAAGGGCAAGAATTTTGGCTTAGCTACGTGAAGGTGTTTGGATGCCTTATTCCTATTTAAGTACCTAATTCTTATTACAGAGGAGCTACAAATATAAGCACCTCTACAAATCTGGGATCAACTGAGCTTTACAGCAATCCATCTATGAATCAGGGGTAACTTGGTTGCTCCACGTGTCAATAGCGAGAACAAGTACACCAGATCACCCTCAGATAAACAGAAACTAATACAAACCCAAAAGTTTATCCAAACAGCCTTCTCCTGCTCAGCTTCCAACACTACACTCATTCCCCCCATTTGTCCTCTCTTGGACCCAGCCTACCCCAGCAACTCCAGACCGAGTACCAAGTATGATGCTTTGCTCAGGAGCCTGCTTCTACAGGGACATTCACAAATGAAGACAAATCAATTAGAGGCAGGAAGTCAACGTGCAGAAGTTAAAGCATGCTGATTCCCCCTGACCCCTCTCTTGGAGTGAGCCGTGCTGAGTCTCAATCCTCCTTTCCAAAGGATTAACATGGATTAACGGCTGGCAGACTGACAGCCTTCAAACCGTAACCAAGGGATCATTGTCGGCCCATCCCCGTTCCTATTGCATTCCTGTGGTGACTGGTGCTGGACATCCAACTATTTAATATGGATACTGATGACCTGCAATAAAATAGAAAATCATTGCAGGCAAAGCATGCTAAGGACACAAAGACAGGAGAGCAGCTAACAGCAGAGAAATACAGCTCCCTTGGTAAGCTGGCTGCAGACTGACAGCAGGCATTTTGACACAGCAAAGCAACAAATGTACACCAAGTGTGCACCAAATCTGCAGGAGGCCAGAGGACTGCAGCAAGTCAGGGCTGAGGAGGGCTGCAGAGTCGAAACAGAAACACCTGGTCTGGTACTCCCAGTGCTGCATGGGGCCACAAAGATGAACACTGGCTATGAGACAGAAATATCAAGAAACAGCTGGAAAATCCTCCTATTTCTGTACCTGGCACAGGTTTGCCAGCTTCTGAAGTGTCATGCCTAGTGCTGGTGTTGACAGGAGAGGCAGACTGCTGGTTTGGGAAGGGCTCAGGGAAGCATGGTGGAAATATCACACCAAAAAAAATCTCATAGATTTGCTGGAGGAAGAGTAATGGGATTACTTCATGGGCAGTTATAAATACCTAAGGTCAGGGACTTTTTGTCAACATTTTTTGGCTGCTTGGACTAACCAGCTACAGCATTACCAGCCAAGCTGAGCACACACAGCATGATGCTACAAAGACACATTGATGGGGATGGCCGAGGGGGATTTTCCTAAATGCAGCTGTGAATTTGCAACCTCCAGCACTTTATGCATCAGAAGTGGATGTTTTTCTAAAAGATTAACTAAAGGAAGCCTCATGACATTTGTTAGGTGGGTGACAAGAATGCTCCCTTCCAGCCTTACAGAGCATGCTTTTGTATTCCCCTATTAACACACTGAAGGGCGTTGCGGTGGTAGTGTCAGTGCTGAAAGCTGCAACCAAGCACTGAGCTGCAGGACTTGTGTGCGAGCAAGCCCTCCTCCTCTGCCAGGGCAGCCCAGCCGCTGCTGCCAGCTGTGCTCGCTCGCTGTTTGTGGTCAGTCCAGTCCTGCCTCTTCAGCTCCTCGCCAGCTCAAGGAGACCTGCAGCAAAAAAAAACAGTCCTGGAGAACCCTTATTCAAATGCTCACACAGGTGTTACAGTTTTATGGCTAAAACAATCCCCTCTCTCTCATGCTCAGAGTTTTATTGTGAGTATTGATCCTGCCCTGTGCGAGCTAGGGTGCTAATACCTCCACTGAGATATTTACAGTCCCCTGCCACCGTGCTCCTGCGGCACGGTGCCGTATGTCACTGCTACCTGTGAGGCTGTTGCTAAGCCATATTATTCACTGTTTGTTTTCCTGGATTCCAATTTCTATGGGTTTTGAGCACCACTTTAAAAGCATTAATGTCAGTTTTCATACATTTGCTACTGAAATTGAAAATAGCTTTTTGCGTTGCCTTGAATTAGAAGTGAGGACACTATGAACCCTAAACAGTGAGGTGCCAATATTCTCCTCCACAAATGCAGTTCTCCATATAAATTCAGACACCCTTTAAAACGATATAATATTTCCAAAGCACATGCAGATAACCTCTACCAACCTTGGTTTTCCACTGAAATTCAGTTGCAGAGCACTTTTATAATGGCCATATAGAGGAAAGCTGTCATCTTGTCATACCAAGAACCCCAGCCTGTCCCTTTATAAACCATTTTGACACTGGCTGACAAGAAATGTCAATTTTTATATTTTTAGAGAACAAATCAGCTTTCTGGTCTCTTGAACCAATACACTTCAAAAATGTGTATCCAGCCTGAGATTCTACAGATAATAATTAGATTGATTATCCATAAGAAAAACCAAGCTCAGTTTATGCCAGTGTTGTATTGCCTTCAGACACTGACATTCCTCCGTGACTCCCAGGATGCTGGCTCTGAGTCAGGGAAAGACTGCAGGAGTCACCATGTCTTGTGCATGCTTCTGGAGAAAATTTCAGGGCATTTTCTCTGGAAGAGGCACCAGAGCCGTAGCATTTACCACCTGAACCAGTGCTCTGGCTCTCACAGGCAGCAGCTGCCAGCCTGACACTTGCTGTTACCAGGTCCTGGCTTCACCTCCCTAGAACTTGTCCAACTCCCATGTCTGGCTAATGCTTCTCCTCCAGGTGAAAACTAGTTTCAATTTTGTCAGAAATTCTTAACCAAAGTATTGTTCCAATGTTAGGATACAGATTTTTATTTTTTTTTACATCCTTTCACATGAGAATCATTAATTCTTACAAGTTTTACTTTGCTTTTGCAGGGTTGCTTTCTATTGTTTTAATCCTGACAAAGACACAGGAGTAATTACAAAGCCAAAGGTGACACACAAACAACTTGCTCCAGTATCAAGTAATTGGTCCTGATTTCAAAAAATGCCATTCCCTTGGTGGAACACCCGCCAGCTCTGGACAAGCTGATGGCAAGGCACGGCACGGGGTAACATTTGGGTACCGAAGCCTGCACACGTGCGAGTGCAAAGCCCCGTGGCAAGCAAGTCCCTGGGGATTTGGTTCTGCGTAGCTAAGAAGGGGATTGCACCCATGTGATACCAGTGTCTGCCTTAGGAACTTTCACGAGAGGCACATCGGATTTGCTTTATCCCTTCAAAACGGCAATGGGAAGTAATCTCTAAGAAAAGAGGAAAGCATTAGTATGCTGCCTCTAAGGGATTGCTCCCTTACAGACCTAGAGTAAAACATCAGCCTGCTGAGCCTTGCGCTGACTTTGGAAACCAAGGAAGAGGTGCTAATATGACACAGATTTGACACAAAAATCATCTCTCAGGAAAAAAAAAAAATAATAAAAAAAATAGTGGCTATTGCATAATAATGTAGTGTCTGGTTGTCTGCTGGTGGAAATTAGAGAGAAAATTAACTGAAGAGCTATTTGCAGTCAAAGAACAGAAATCTGATAAATCTGATGAGAGACAGGCAGCGCTGCCAGGGAAGGCAGCACGTGCTTAGTAATGACAGCAGGGCTTAATACCATTTGTAGAAATGGGGAAGAAGAAGATCTCATTTTTGTCACAACCAGAGATGTTTCTGGATTATTATTGCTTCCCTGGGGCAAGGGGGCTCTGGCTGAGTGTCTCCATCTGCACCAGGGCTTCTCCTCCTTCCTTTCAGCCTGGTCCCAAGGTGGCTCGGAGGGGACAGCAAGGTGGGGACAGCAGGATGGGGACACCTGCTCCCACCACCACTCCACCTCCAGCTCCTGCACTTCTCCAGTGGGGAGACTAAGACAACAAAGTGACCCCCTGCTTCCATCCCTGTGGTAGCCCCATGGGCCTGGCCAAACCCACAAGGACATTTCCTTTCCAATTGCTATTCACAATTTAAAGCTGAAGCTTCACTTCTTTGTGAAGGTGAAGAACAAGTCTCTCACAAGGTCGGCTTTTCCTTGCTGCAGCCACACACCCCTACAAGCCCTACAAGTACATTGGGGCTGTCTGAGCTCGGCTCAGCTTTGGCTCCATTTACCCCAGAGCTCCGCTTTGGAGGTCTCGGCCTGCTGGCTGAGCCCCATTCTCCTGAGGGGATACACATCCCCAAGAAGCCCGCGTCTGAAACTGGTGACAGTTCCCGAAGGTGCCCCAGTCTCTCATTCTGGGATGCCTCGCTCAGACTCCTTGAAGAGAAGTAAGTAATGACTTTTCCTGTGACAGGTGCCAATCTGAACTAAAATACCTCTTTTCTTGGCATTGCTTTTTGCCACCTTCCTGGGCTGCACAAGCTGTGAGTGCTGTAGCTCAGTTCATCCCCAGACCCAGCAGGGCAGCACCCTTGGGTCTTTCCCACCACCCAGGGACATGCAAACAGAGGCTCCAAAGCATTTCTTTAACTCCATCCTTCTGATGCAAACACCACAAGTGCCATAAAACAATCATTAACCTTCAAAAAATGTTTAACAAAGTGATCATTTTGGAAAATATATTTTTATCCTACCCAGGTGCCCCCATTCCCACCCCCCACGAGTGCAGGCGACACGAAGCACAGCGCGGTGCAGGCAGGGTTCCACCACATGGGCAGCACGCCGCCAGCTTCCCTTGCCTTGTGCCGTTTTGGCAGCTTGACACCAGTCTGAGCAAGAAACAACTAACACCCAAACAGATTAAATGAAGCAGAATTATCTATCACATCAGTCAGCATTTTCTATGAGATTAAATAACATTTTTTCTTCCTTTTTTTTTTTTTTTTTTTTTTTTTTTTCCTCCAGCTCTGCACTGCTGGCAGCCACAACGGTCACAAGAGCAGAGCACAGGGTTTGGGGGTGCCGAGCCACAGCTCACAGCACGACTGCAACGTTCCTGCCTTGTGTGATTGACCTGAAGCTGACGGGATGCCTCGGGACTGTGACTGCCCCAGTCACAGCCTGTGCAGGATGGCAGGAACAGCAGCCTCAAACCACGCTGCCTCCAGCACTGCCCTGGGTCCCTGCTCTGAGCCAATCTGATCTGCTCACCCCTAGCCTTCCCCAGCACAAAGCAATCTGGCCTGGAGCCAGAAGCCTGGGAGGAGTTTCACATTATTTTAGGAGAAAAATAAATCCTAGTTAATTTCTTTGCAGGGAGCAAACCCCCCTAGCGTGCAGGCAGCTGCCAGCACACGCTGCAAGGTAGGGTCAGAGGCTCCTGCTCTGCCAGCCGGGGCTCTCCTGGCTGTGCCCTTCCCTTGCTTCAGCTTGTACTGCAGCAACAAGAGCAAGGAGCCTCATAAACTTCGCTGCAAGGAGGAAACAGTACCATGAAACTGAACAATGGCTCAAGTCTCCTGTACATTTAGGGACAGCTAAAGCCACGCTGGAAATCCCTGATTATCCAGGGCTTGACAGGAGGCAGAAATTATCTCATGCTTCAAAATCAAACAAAGGTAAATAGTCAGATCCTCAACGAAATTTAACAGAGCTGTAACTAAATCCATCTATTTATACCAGCTAAGGAGCTGCTCACTGTCCTTCTTTACAAAGAAAGATCTTTTCGGGGTAAATGCTCAGCATTTTTCACAGTCCTGCAGACCACCAGTGCAGTTTAAATGTCTTATTGCAATGCATCATTAAGCCTTTTTTATTTTAACCTTTTGCCCTTTTCAGTTCATGCAATGAATTTGTCACAGTCCCTACGTGGTATATTCAAATATAATTGCTAGAAGCTCTGCAACATCATCAATTTGCTCACTTAGAAAGGGCAGTGCTTGAAGGATACACAAACACCAGTCTAACATCAACTTCAAGAACGCCCGAAGCTGATATTGGTTAATATTTCTTCTTCCAGCTTGTTAAGGGCACTGAACAAAGAAAACAGCACCGGCCAGGAAAGCACTGACGCATTACTATTGATCAAGACAGTCCAAACAGCACAAGATGCTGAAGAGGGAGAATATTCTTTGCCCCAGCCACAAGCAGTCTGGGACAGAAACATGAAAACAAGTGACACAGCCTGCTGCTGCAGTCGGCTGGCACAAGAGATAGAGATGACTTCCAAGGTGTGCCCCACACCTCACACACAGCAGAACATCAAAAGGGGCTGGGTTTTGTCCTCTCCCCTCATACCAACACACTGGCTGCCTCCTGGCCAGCTGCATGCAGGAGCCACCAAGGTGGCGCCTCCCAGCCCCTGCCAAATGCCAGCGCCACGCTGAGTGTAAACTGGGGTCAGAGTGGAAAGGTTACAAAAGTCTGGGGCTCCACAGCCTCCTCCCCACAACACTGTCTGTGGGGAACCATGGCAAGTGCTCCACACTGCAGCATCGAGAATCGCCCCCTCTGCTTTGCATTACCTGGCTCAAGCACGAGACTGCTGAAGCAGGAGAACAGAGCCCACAGTAGCCGGTGGCACTTGAATGACAGTCTGTTAAATAAAGGTGCATTCGTCTAAACCAGGCCTTGACATAGAACAAAAGAAAGCAAGCTGTGTGAAACAACAACAGAAAGAGAGGAAGAAATTAAAGATGGAAAAAATAATAGATCCATTTGAATATAGCGCATTGGGTAGCCGCTTAAAAAGAGCCCGTGTCACAAGTTTTCAGCAGTCCCCCTGAGGCTGGCAGCAGCACTACTTCCCCTGGCTGCTGGCATGGCACACTGTAACTCTCACAGAAGTTACAAAGGAATCCACGTCTAAGACATTTGCGTGGTTAAAAGCACTTCCAAGTGTCTCTTGTACAGCATTAGATTTTTTTCAAGACACCTAGGAAGTACTTTCATACTTCAATCCCTGAGAAGAGCTGAAAAAAAATCTTCCCTTACAGGCAAGAACACTGTTTCCTTCTGAATACAGGTGTTCTCCCAAATCCACCACTTGCAGAGAAGGGGGACTGGCACTGACACAGCACCAATGTGCTCTGGCACAGTAATTACTTTGTTCCCTCTGTAAAGATGTTTATAATGAACATAAACACATATTCCTCATGTTCAGTGCTCTACTATATTTTCTCTCTCTCCAAATGGCTCCAGCATCAAACAAGAAATTGGTAACTTTATTGTCTTCCTCTCAGAAGCAGCTATAAGCATCTATCAGTGCCAAGGCAATCAATGAGCACAGGAAAAAAGATTTGTGGCTCCCATTTCTGCCTGTCCCACACCGCCTTTAGAAGAAGCGTTACATACAGGGGCTGTTACAGTTGCCCGACTGCACTCACCTCGCAGGACTTCATGTGGTTTACATTTAGCAGAAAGCCTCATGTGCCCACAGCAAAGCCCTGAAGTGGTGGCATCGTTCTCCTAAAACCTCACATTCATGCTCCTCTTCTTGGAAAAATGAAATGAGCCTTATGGAAATCCCCTAGTAGGCAAAACAGAGACTAGAGAATGAATTAACCAAACAAGCATACTGAAATCTAGGAAATTTAGAAAAGATTAAAGTGAATTCTAAATAATCCTGCTGAAAGGATGAGTTCCATTTGACTCTATCAAAAGCTGGGCCAGATTATGCTGTGCAGACGGTTCCCCGCAGGCACAGCAGGCCAGGACTGCTCATCTTGCTGCTTCCCCTTTCTCACTTGCTTTGTACCTGCTCAAGCCCTGCTGGACCCAGTACACAACCTACTGGATCACGTGGAAGCTCACCAGAAATTCAGGGACAGAGGTATTACAAAGCAACACATTATCTAGCAAAAATATAGCTTCTAGCCTCAACACTTCTTATACCCTCTGCATATTCTGAGAGGTGACAAAGATTTGGTAAAAACTGTTCTATGAGGGGTTTCATTTTCATTTCCTGCAGTCTTGGTGCTGAGAGGCCCTTGCTCACTGCAAAGACCATGCTGCTCAGCCATAATAAAGAGCTCAGTCATCACTTCCACTGCCCTTTCACTGTACCGAAGGCCCAAATGCAGGTGGTGGAGAGAGATTCACATTGGAGTCAGCTCATTCCTGGAATGCTGTGACTTTCCAAACCATTATTGCATGTTACTCTTCACCCTCATCGTTGTGTTTCTCATTATCTCCGGAATTAGACACCTGTCAAAGTCCATCCCATTTCTAGGGAAGGGAATAAATTATTGAATACTTGCCATGTCTGCTTGCATTGTCACTTCCTTTTTTTGCTTGCACTTGGCAGCTCCCTTGTTTTTGTTTTTGCCTTTGCCAACTCTTCTTTCTGCTGGCATAATGCTACGTTTTAGCAGGATAGGAAAATTAATAGAAAAGCACTCACACTGAAAATTGCACTGGAATGATATTAAGTACACCTAATTGATTTGTTAATGAATGCCTCCTGTAACAAAAACATTTTTGTTCCAACTGTTTAATCTGTTATTCTCCATAAAAAGTTAAAAAAAAAAAAAAAAAAAAAAAAAAAAGACGGCAGCTTAATTAAGTGCAGCAGGGGGATGATAGGCAATTCAGAAATAGACAGTGACTCCTGGATAAGCAGCTAATCAAAGAAGAGCCTTACCTAACAAGAGCCAGGAAGAACTGAGCACACTGTCATATTTCTGAGAGGTTTAGCTCCCAGGAGCTGCCAGGAGCTTTAGTGTTTGGGGATCGGGCAGTACCTAAGCGCTCTGAACAGACCGGCTTGATTTTGTGCTGCAGGAGCTGCTCTCGGAGAAGGCATTTTGTGACTGTGAAGCGGGTAGCGCCTGATGGCCTTTATCTGACAGCCTGCATCACAAAACCTAACGTATTTTACTTTGCAGTTACAACCGGAAAGATGGAAATGGTTTGCTAGCACAGCTCAGCAAGCCACATCACTCCCCGTGTCATGCTCACCGGGCGCACACACCCGGCCTCTGGCAGTGCACGACCCAGCCCGGTCCCATCCGTGGCCAGGAGCTGGGCTTCAAGCAGGCTTCACAAGGCCAGCAGCACCTGCACCCGGTCGCCACCCCGCAGAGCTGGTAGCCACCCCTAGAAATGACACGGTGGGTAGGCAAGTGGCCACTTTAAATCCAGTCCCATGTTCAAACTTGGCTGCTGCTGGCACTACTAAGCTTATTCGCTAGCCTCATTGTAGCCAACATATGAAATTTGGCTCTACACAGAGAGCTAGAAGGGACTATTAGCAGCTTAAGCCTTCCTTACGCACTAATATGAAGGCATAAGTAGGATTTAGGTGATGCTTAATCCCTGTGCTAGCCCTCTGCACAGAAGCAAGCTGTACTCAGAAGAACAGATTTTAGGACAAAGGAAAGTCTTAAGCTTACAGCTTTTTTTGACAAATACTCCTGGTTACTTCCATTTATTCAGCCTTGGAAGCTCTGCTTCCTTCCAAGTGACAGAAGATTAAGAAAGAGAATGAAACTAGGGCCCTGACCCTGCATCTTGTATCTGGACAAAGTTGGGTGCTGCTGTAGGCTTTTTACAAGTCTCCAGAGAACTTTGGTGACAGCCTCAGAGGAAGGCAGCACCATGCCCTGGGCCCCTCGGGCTGGTTTCTGCAGTACAGGAAGCCGATGCAGGCTGAGATAGATTCTGCTACACCATTTTGAAGCACGTCCTTTCTCTGAGAGTGCTTTGCTATTGCATTATGGTATGTTGCTTCCTTACTGTATTCATTTTTATTACGCATATTTCCCTTGACTTGTTGAGAATGCACATCCCTGAAGGAATTATATTAATGAAGTCATAGTAAATGAGATCCAGGTCTCCTGCTGCATTTCTCGGTGTGTTTGGTTCCAAGAACAGCAATGCTAAGCAAGGAAACCTCACAGGGAGGAAATAGGGTTTGCCTACTAGCAAGCAACTGGAGCAGTTTATCATAAGACTGAAACGAAAACAAAAGAAGAACCCACAAAAGGGTTTTGTAAAGTAGAGTTTGTCACATGGATATTTTCAGACCGCACTGACTTGATGTGCACAGCTCTTCAATGAGATAAGCAGGCAACTCTCTGTCTTTCTGCATGCAAATTAACACAGAACAAAGCTCATCTCCCACTTTTAAATGGACTGTCAACACTTCTAATGGCAATGCTGCTTAATGACCCATCTTGGATGAGTGGATGAGCTTGGATGAGCTAGATTTGAAATTACACTCAACAGCACCCAAAGACTCCAAGCCAGACCCAACCAGTCATGCTTGGTCCTGTTCAGGCACATAGGGACAGACAACCTAGAGATGGAGATGAACCAAAGGGTCTGTACTCAAAACCAAAAGAAGGAAGAAGAAGAGAGGAAGTAAAGACTGAGAGTTGGCCCAAGTCCCCAAGCTGGCCAGAAACAGGTGCTGAAAATGGCTCTCACTCCAGCCTCTTTCTCCAGCCTGATTCACTGCAGCATGCCAAATTTTGTTTTTAACAAGAGGCTGGTTACACCAGCCTCAAGCCTCTGTGCTGTTACCATTTTTTTTCTTTGAAACATTACCTAAAGCTATAATCAATTTTAAAAATAGTAAACTCATAATCAAACACTTCCCCCTAGAAAATGTTTTGAATTGTAGGAATAACTGAAAAACCTACATACAAAACAAAACAAAACAAAACAAAAACAAACAAACAAAAACCAACCTTCTTATTCTAGCTTGTAATTATAATACAAATGGATTTTCTATATCAGCAAAGCAGCACAAACGTGTGTTCTACCTTGGTCAACTCACATGAAAACTGGTAAAAGAGACTGATCTGCTTTCTTTGGTATAGCTTTCTGGAAAGATACAACTACTCTTGAAAAAAGACCTGACAATGTAGTAGATTGTAGGAAACCTTAATGAAAAGGCACTGCCTGTGCTATCGAGCTTGACTCATGCTGACATGAGATGCATTTGGTGATACAGTTCAATTCCAATAGCACGGCTTTGAGAACAGATAAGAACAGGCATTATTAACAGCGGAGAAGATGATAGCACAAGGGAAACCAAATCTCATGTCTAACTGCTTGCCACAAGGTTATGAATATTTAGTATTTACTTTAAATATGAATGCACCAGTTCAGTTCAAGTTTACCCTAAAGAAAAGAATTTCTTTAATCCTGTAATTTCCAATGTAGATGTCTACTTAGAGGCAGCTATAAAAAGAAAACGGCCATAAAATATAAGTTATGTGTAAGAGAGTTTTGTAGTCTAGAACTTGGGTTTGCATGATGAAAACAGCATCAGTATTGTTCCCATCATACTTGTCCCACTATCATCCCTTCATAGCCTTCCACCCGAACGCAGTGCAAATGGCATGACTGCCCTTGTAAGCACAGCAGGTGCTGTTAGGGGGAACCAGTCTTGGACTAGAGGACAAGGAAAGACCTTCCTTCTGTAATGGTGGTGAAACAAAAAATAATAAAATGAAGAGAGAGTGCATTACCTTGAAGTGCAGATTCCCAGAGCGAAGGCCCCAGCAGGTGCTGGGGTTGTCCTCACCCTCAGTGACTATGGGCTGGAGTGCCCAGCTCCTGGGGGCACTCACCTCGGGGTCAGGCAGGCTCGGGGTTCTCGTTCCCCTGCTCCCCACCTGTGCCAACAACTGTGCTGCTGTGGGCCAGCCCGAGTCCTGCACCCACCCCTCCTTGCCTGGAAACCTCTTACAATACCTGAGCAGGGCCATCACCCCCAAGGGGTCTGCACCGGCGTGAAGGACTGGGCCCCCAGGACTCTGCTGGTCCTTGTGGCCAGGAGGCAGCAGCCCCCTCCTGCGAGCACCACAGCAACTGCTGAGGGCAGGCAACAAGCACCAAATGCAGTAAAATCTTGTCTGAGTTGCTCAAGCCAGAAGGTTTGGTTCTGAATATTGACAGGGCACAGATCTATTAAAACAGAGGGTGCATTTTTTTTCCCCACATTAATTTTTCAGAGCATGGCTGCACTGCCAAGGAAAGAAAAATGACATGAAAAAGAGCCGGACTTGGGTTTAGGGCCGCCTTATTGTGTCTTCCATTCCAGTATCTGCTCAGTGACTGAAGGTCTGAGATGGGCGATGAATTCATCAACTTGTGTATCGGGGTTGGTATGGATTAGGAAGCATCACTGCTGCTGCTTGGTTGTACTGGAAACAGAGGCAGGTGAATTCAGGCAAGGGTCTCACGTGCTGCCTTGTAACGTTACCGGAGTGGGTGCGAGGAACCCCTCGAACCCAACCGCCACTACCGAGGTACCTGAAGAACACAGCTCAGAGGGCTGCAGCCACAGACACACACCAAGGCCAACCTCTGATGGGAAGTTCACAGCACTTAGGTGTTTTCCAGAGGCAGCAGTGGCACCATTAGAAAAGAACTACAGACACACTCTGATCCCTGATTACAGCCGGGCTCACACACTGGGGCAGCTGCCGCAGAGCGCGGCGTCTCAGCAGGAATTTGCTTAGGGAGGCTGCAGCAGAGAGGTACCTGCCTTTCCTTAAATACCAGCAATATCTCACTCGCTGCTAGATGTATGGCCTCAGTCCTCACATGCTCGCAAAGGTACTGGAACCAGCTTGAAACGTGTGCTGGTTTCTGACATTTGAGTTATGCAGAGCATGCAGGTACAACAGGGAGCTGTCTTCACCTCCACGCTGGGATAACGCCTCACGGCAGGGTAGGCTGTGGACTGCTGACATAAGGCTTTTGTGTACGTCACGGAGAGGCAAAGGTTTGGTGAGATTTATTCCCTGCGTTTTCTGGATCAGGCTGACCCACTTTTATTCCTGAAAGAACTGGCATTGTTACTCAAAGCCCCAACAAATGTCTGATGCAAGTGCTTGTGAGCTTGTGAGGAGGTGACAATGCCCATTTTGGTGCTGTGGAGAATTAGAAGTAAAACCTAAAATACATAAAAGCACACCCCTGCAGAAAGACACCGGAGATGAGCTCTTTTTGGCCATTGCACAGAGTTAAGTCCAGAGCAGCACAGTGCATCCTCGTACAACAAGGAGCTGTACCACTCACTCACCCATCAGCATTTTTCCCTTTTGATCACACGCTCCCCCTGGTGCTTGTTCGGTAAAACAAACCCGCGGGAGGAAAGGAGAGCCTTCCTCCTTACGGAACAGCCAAAAAGCACGCTTGGCAGGCCATACACTGAGAGAGGCTGGTGATCCGAAATCAAATCCTGTGGCCCAGAGCTGCAGGAGATGAAGTCTTGAGAGGACGTACGCTGCTCCCTACCGTACTCTATGGCCAGGAGACCTGCCAGCACGTGGCTCCTGTCCATAACGCCGCCTGCCCGGTGCAGATGCACCTTGCCATTAGTGGAACAGGGGGGAAGGCCTGGGGCTGGCTGTCTCGCAGCTGGGTACAGCAAAGGGCTGCTGGAGCGGCACTGCAGAGAGAATCTCTCGGAGTTGCTGTTTATGTGTTTGTTCTGTTTGAAGTGGTAATAAATCCGGTCCCTGGGAGCGGTGCGAATCTGCACAGCGTACAACGCTCGGATCAGGGTGCTTGCTTGTATGGGAAAGAAACTTGAAAGGCAAATTGTCCGAGGAGCTCAGATTCAAGCTCAGGCTGAATTCACACATCTCACAGGCTATTACAGGCACGCACAGCATTTGCAGGATTATTTGGACTGTTCTTACTGCAACTGTGAATTTTCCAGAATTGCAGGCAACCAGCTGAGTACATGGCTGGCTCCGTGCTTTTCTTTGGCCTCTGAAAGACTGCCTGGGAAAACATCTCCTAGCTTTCATTTTATACTTTTATTTTCCCCAGTGGGCAGAACGAAAACCACCAGAACTTGCCAATGACAGAAGTGAGGCATTCCTTAATTTATGAAATCACAAAGGAAGTGATTCCAACTTATCCCATTGGAATAGAAGAGATTAAATGACCAAAGAGCAATTTTGTCCAGAATACTTGATTCAGAACCAAAGAGAGAAAGCCACGTGGAGTTTTCTCACTGCATTTGACCCCACTTCTCTCCTCCACCTGGCCATGACCACTCGTGGGCAGACGCTCCCCTTGCTCCTGGGGGCCTGAGCATGCTGCCATCACCCTCCCACTGCCAGGTCCCCAGGGTTGCAAGGAACAAGTAAATATGTGATTCTGTCCTACCTCGTCTGAGTGACTGAAAAGGGCAGGCAGAGGTTTGCTCCCAAGGCTTCACTGTAGAAAACACTGGCACTCTGATGCTGCTCCATGGATACCCTGAAGTGTGTGCCTAGCCCTGTGTGGGCTAATAATTACACTGACAGAGAGCATTTACACTTACATACGTGCACTATTGGGCTGGGGACTTTAAAAGGTGCAAGAAAGAATATACATATATAAAGAAAAAGAAAACCCCTGTAAATCTAGAAAGAAAAAAAGTGTATTTGACAAAGGAAAAATAGGTCTAAAGAGAGGTCAGTAGGAATTTTACTTCTGGATTTCTAAGCAGCCAGGATATGGCTTCAAGCTGCGAAAAAATAAGTAAGGGAAATACCTCTGTTTCCCCCTATTTCAGAAAACAAAACGATTATTTTAACCTGAACCACGGGGTTTGCAGTGACCGTTTCCTCTCATAGTTGGTCTGCTACCACTGCGAGGACCTCGCACAACTCAGTGCATGGATCAGAAGCAGCATGATATTGGTGCATTTCTTAATAACAGGCAATTGGAGCCATTAAAAATGTTATTAAACATGCTGCTCGCAGCATTATCAGGAAGGATACAAATTGCTTGTGATTAAAGCAGCGTTTTACAAATCTTATTCCAACTTTAGTGCAGCAGTGAACCACTCCACCCAAACTCCCTGCAGCAGCCTTGAAGCACAAAGCAAGCCCCAGCAGTGACACTGGAGCAGCGAATTCAAGGACTTGCTGTGCGCAGGATTAGCATGTTCTTTGCGGAGATGTGTGAACGTTACAAAGCTGGTGAGGCTAAACTACAGACTGAATCCCAGCCCTGTTTATGAGACAACAGTATTCATTTATTCTAGTCCACCGAAAATAAATTAAAAACAAATTGCATTCTAAATTAGTGTTTCATTATGTACAGCAAATACAGAGAACTCAAAGATACAGAGAGATAACACAAAACAAAGCTTCACACTTTTTAATTGTAGCTATTACCCTTCTCACTGCCAGCTCCTCTTTTTTTTTTTTTTTTTTTCTGTTTCAATTTATCTGATGCTTGTGCAGAACTCTCTGCTAAGCTGCCATTAAAGAAAGTGTTAATGGAGGTAATTAAACCTAAGGATTGTTGACATTTACTAGAAATCAGTGTTTGGACTATTGGCAGTCCTGTACTCAGGTATCACTTATGCAGTGAGCTCGTAAGACAGCAACATTCAAGAACATAGTCCGGTGTCAGCTGAAAACACGAACACCTGAAACAACATTATGACTCATTTATGAGTAATGGGATGGAAATCTTACAATTTTTCATATATTATTCACTTTTGTGGTGGTTCTTCATGTAGAACAGCACACTGAAGGTGAGCATTAGAGCCCAGGAGAGAGCAAAGGTGCTCCACGATCCCCTGCAGCCAGCAGGACAGAGCTGGTGGCCAAGGGACAGGGGAAGGACAGGGGAATTCATTAATGGTCCCTCCAGTCCCACCAGGAGCTCTGAAGGAAGCCAGCTCCACTTCACAGATTAATAGAAACAATGTACTTCAGTACACATCCTGAAAAATGACTGTCCTAACGATGTTCAGCATGGAGCAAGCATGAAAACACCCATCTTGGGCAACACCAATGGCTGCATAGGAAAAAATCTTCCAGAATTAACATCTGGAGTTGCTCCATTTTGAGCTAGCTGACCAGCTCCTGTCCCGTGGGGCTGGGCAATGGGCTTCATGCTGGGCACAGAAAGGTGTGGAAAACCTGGGGTGACACTGGCCACACCACTGAACCCCTGCCTGTCTTGTTTCAGAGGTTTCAGATTCCAGCCACCCCAGTTTCTAGTAGCACAGATACCAAATTTTAAAGAATTAACATTTGTTTGGCTACAGATAGGCAGTTACTTTCAGCCTTACTCTGCACAAATGGCATGCCTATGATATATTTTTATAGACATCGGTGATAGAAACATAAAAATAAAAGAGATTGAGCTTAAACAGCCTGTCACAGTTTGCATGGTGGGATGGCTGTGATTAATATCCAAACAACATGTTGTCGGTTCTCACTAGATCAAAGTAGGATAAATCCATAAATTTGAAAAAATAAATCCAATGTCAAAATACAAAACCAAAACTCCAGCAATTACTCATTTTCAAAGATGACACTGAATAATAAATGATTTATAGGCACGAAGTAGAAATTCTTCAGAGTTATTGTAGTTAGGGGTGTGAATATTACAGTACTGAGTCAGGGAGTAGCAGTTAGCACCAGTTAGAAGCTTTGTGAACAAATCTTGCTTTTGGCCACAGGTACTCTGTCACGCTGCTGCTGAGGCTCTTCATTGAGCCAGGCATTGCAGAGCAGCACACTATTCCAGGATGAGCTCATTAGCAAGCTCCTATCAATTTGCAAGCAATTATTCTGCAATTATTCCCACAGAAGATGTGGGAATGGAACTGGCTTGAATTTAAGTCTCCAGGGACTTGCACCTGAGAAGATGCATGTGGATGAAACAGTTGCAGCAGATTAGGTTCCTGCATTTCCCATACCTGTGGTGATCTACCATCACCATAGCCTCTTCAGGACTGGAGGGAAAAAAGCCCCAAAATACAAACACCAAAGCATCCTGCCCACATTTCAGCCAACAGCTACAGGAGTGGCGCACGCTCCAGTGGAGCGTACCTCTCTACAAACAGCTCATGGACAGGGAGAGGGCAAATGACAAGAAAGGAGGCTTGGGAATAAACTTTGCAGAGGTAGGGGAAAGAACTAAGGCAAAGCAGAAGGAAAATAAAGGCAAGAAAAAGTAGGTGGTCAAAAGGGGATGGAAGCATTGTTCTGTTTCTGTGCCCTCCTGCTTATTGTTAGGACTTTATTGCACTTCTCTACAGTTTTGCTGCTAGAACACCATTTTCTTCCCTGCTTGGCAGTATAGCAACAATGTGGCATGTTTTAGAGACCTCTGTCATCATCTTTGTTTCCAGATTTGTCTCTTCAGCAAATCTCCATGTTTCGTATTCGTTCAGATTGCTGCAATTTACATACTTTTAAGGGAACCAAGATCTGCCTAGGGGAGCACCACAGTTTTATCAGCCCCTGCACAGAAAATCTCTCCCTTCTCAGAGATGGCTCCAACTCTTAGCTCAGGAAAGCAACATCTTCCTCTGTTGGCTACTTTTTGTATTTAGAAAAAATTTTACAAGTCTGCCACTGTCACCACATGTGGCCCCTATTTGAGCAACAATAGCAGAGGACGGCAAACGATAAACACGACGAAGCAGATGGGGAAAGGAGAAGAACGAGTAACACGGGAGGCTGCTTTTGAGGAACATGGTGAGCACTGCTCCCTGAAAGCTGGCCCCTCAAGGTATGAAAGAAACAGATCCCAGGATCAGCTGCAAAGCACACTTGAGACACCAGCACTGGATGTAAGCATGTGATTAAACCTATGCTGAGCTCCCTGCTTCACCAGCAGGGAGGTTGCATCTCCCTGCTCTGCAGTCACAGTCTCGACACATTTTAATGTGGATTTGTGTACCCACTGCACTTCAAATGCCCGTCAAAACAGTGCTACTTAGTGAGAAAATTGTGTTTTAATGAGGTATGCTTCTAAAGATTTAAATTCAGCCCTAGTTCAAAAGAAACGTGTCCTCCTCCCATTTCCAGCTGGTATTTTTCCCCTCAACCATGCACACAAATAAGGCTACGATAGAATTTCAAGGTAGCAAAAGTGATCAACAAACCTAGGGAAAAGGATGAACTTGAAAAACACCAAAGCTGTTAGGTTTATCCAAAGCACAGGACAAGAAAGGAAGTGGCTGTGAAAGAGAAATTCTTCAGAAACTGCCATGTTTCTGACTGGTTCTGCACGTCTAATTAACCTTTAACGGCATTAATTGGTGTCTACTACCTCAGTACTCCCACATGAAAACGGCTCATAAAAGGCACTGCCTTCTAAGGATGCTGTGGGAGTTACAGCCTGCTCGCGGCTGACTGGTAAGAAGGCCCAAGGCTCAACCACCTTCCCCAGGACACTGCCGCTCAAGTGGCTCTTCTCCTCCTGACTTTGCAAAGCCTGGAACAAAGGGGAACAGCTTCTTCACAGCACAAATGCACATTTCTCACTAACCATTTGTCCTCAGGGTCTTGTTTTCATTTCACTTAACTCAGTTCTGCCCTAACAGATTCTCTCTGTGTGTACTGTTTATTTACCTTGCTCTCATAGCTCTTGGGGATTTGTACTTTAAAAATCATGCAAGCTGCTGGTAAACGTGGATGATCACCAGACTATAGGAAACAACAGCTATGTAAGGTTCCTTAGCTTACAATATATTCCTTAACACAATGCTGGAACATACACCTGGGGACTTGGGCCATGGGTTATCACCTCTGCCCCTGTCATGTTGGAGACTGACTTAAGTCCTGCCTGTGAAGACAAAGGCTCCCTGAGGGCTCTTTCCTTGTGGTTATCTATTTAAAGTGTGCCCATCTATTTGCTGCAATGGCTCTAGATGCAGTGTGACAACTGGAAAATGTAAACCCTGCTCCTGCTCGTGCCCCATCAAGTGTAGCTGAAGTCCTGCCCAGGCGTGAACTTCCTGCTCACCAAGCAGAAGCTGTCTCCAACAGGGCTGCATGCTGTGTGCAAGCATCAGTTCAGGCACCCAGACAATACAACGGCAAATAAATGGTGTGTTGTGTGCACTCCTCGTGCCACAGGACATATGTTAGATCACTACAAAAGGTTTGCTTCTGCACACACACTTCGTGTAACCTGAGGGCTCCATGGCTACTGTTCTGTAAGTGGCCCCTGCAGTGCGCACTCCTGCTGCCTTGGCCCGGGCAGCCCTGGGGGCTCAGCCCCCCCTCCCTGCCACAGAAAGTAATAGAAAATCCAGGCAGTGATACACCACCCAGCTGGCTTCACAGGGCTACTGGCTGCTGGGGCAGTAACACTGCAACCTCCTGTTTTGGCCTGGTGATTCAAAAGCCACAAACAACGCACACGAGACCGAGGCTAGAAACTTCCACTAACCGAGACAGTATAGGCTGATTCCTTTTGCCTAAAGCTGTCAGAAATCCCACTGCCTCAATCGCTTGTAGTCAAGGACCAACCACTCACCTGCAAGTTCTTGAGTCCTTCCCATTGATGTACAACAGCACACATGGACACAACACTGTCATACACTGCTGGCAAACCTGAACAGACACGTCTGTTATGGTTGATTAAATCAATCCAATTTCACCCTATCATTTAACATGACTTCAAGGAGACCTTTTGTCATCCAACTCCAAGAATTTGATGCTTCTTGACGCTGGCTAACAGAGGGATTCAGAGCTTCATTATGAAAAGGGATTTTCTCACTGAATTGATAAACGTGTGGTCCATACCCTCCCTCTGGACACTCAGGTTTGGGAAATGCACCGAACTCCTTCCAAGTGCAGTAGACGTTGACAGGACTAGTTGTTATTTGAGCTCTCCGTGTCTCTGGCACAGCCTAAGGAACAGGCTTCACATTTTCTTGCATTTTCTCTGAAGTTATGCAAGTTTTACTAACAGAACCTGTATGTTATGGCTCTCCCCAGCTGTTGGTGTACCACCCCTGAAGTCCTACCTAGTTCTAAGCTTTGTACAAGACAGCGAGTTTATTTCCATAACGTGTTATTTTCAGTGCAAAGGTTTTCCTGTTTTAATTCAGTTCCTGAGTTATTCCTGTTTTCCACAATGTGGCTTCAACAGCATTTATTGTAATAAAAATAATAATAAAAAAAAAAGCTTATCAAACCCCAATATGCAATTATTCTTGTTGAAAAATTAAATTGGCCAATTGACCTATAAATAGCACGAAGGCAGTGGAATTCCTAGGACACCTCCCTATCCATAGCTGCCTGTGGAAACATCCCAATGCTTTCAGATTTGCTCAAAGTACCCAGACCACTGTAACAACACCACAGGCAACTTCAAAGAGTTGAAAACTAAAATTTCTTGAGATCTCCTTACAGCTTCAGTATGATCTGAATCAATACTGGGCCTTTTATCAAAGCAAAAATGTGCTGCCCAATGCAAAGTGTGAAATTAATAATGCATGCACAAGGCCAATGCACAATGTTTAATTATTCTTACCTGATTCAGAAGTCTGCTGGTATTCGTTGTCACCAGTTGCACAGGACCACCATCTGCAGCTTGGAATCTGAAAGCTGCTTCTTCAGCACTGGAAGTGGGACGACATTTTATTTTCCAGTTTAATGTCTTCTAGCAAGTTACAGAGTACTCTGGCACAAGGTCTCACAAGAGCACATGGGTACTTGTAACACAGAGGAAGAGTCTTGACAGAGCCTTGCCTATTCCGAGATGCTGAGATAACTGATTATTCCTTTTCAGACTTGCGTACACTAGCTACAGACCTTATGAAATCCCTTTGACTTGAATAGGGAACTGAAAAACTCCCATGTCTGCAGAGCATATTGCTGAAATATAGGAAAATTGCTTGACGTTTTGCAAGGAAAACAGGTCCACCTGACAGAAACAATAGAGGGACTTGGAAATTGGAAATTAGAGCTTTCCAACACAGCTTTCCTGTGTGGTCTAGCCATGGGAACACTGAGTCTTTTTAAATTGTAAGGACTTTCATTCATTTCCTTATCAAGCTGAACATGACTCATCACTGATCAGTGTACACTAAGTGCACATGCTGTGTTGAAATTAGCTTTTAAATAAGATTTATGCAGGGCAGGACAGTGTAGACAGTGAAAGTGGAAAATACGGAGAAGATGGAAGGTTTTTTGAGTTAGTCAAAGGTTTTTTTGATCAGTCAAAACCAAATCAGTGTTGCTGACCAGATCCAAGGTTCATTTAAAAGCATTGTTTAAGTTAGCATCATTTCTTCCAGGTGAGGATTTGCTGCCTGAGTTTCGAGACACGTTGGTAAGACACATTTAGGTAACAGCCTTTTACATTGTGCATGCTAGCAGAAGGCCAAGTTTGTTGTGCTGTATTTGAGCTACATAAGCTGGTTTTATCTTCCTGAAACCCTATTTTAGAGATTCCAAACAGAATTCCTCCTCTAGCCTAATCTCTTGTGATCATAGATCACACTATATCTGTGAGGACAGCCAGCAACTGCTTTCTGAAAAGCCTTTTTTATCACTATTTCATTTTGCAACAAAATGTAATCACTCAGCTCCGTCAAGCTTCCCTGGGCCTGCAGAGCGCCCAGCCAAGTGAAAACACAAAGTGCAAGCCAAATGAAAAACCTTGCCGTGCTCCGCATGGATTGAAGAACAGAAAAAGAGAAATGGAAGGTGTATAAAAAGGGAAGGTGCTTGTTTACAGGATATGCAGGCGCTTATATTTAGCGGCTAATGTTCCATGCTACTAGTGAAAGACAATGAGGGAAGTAAAGCGGGTGTCAGATAGGTTAACCACAACCTTTAACCTACAGTTTCGGTATTTCTGGGCAGCTGTTTCTGGGAAAGTATGCTAGGATGCAAAATAGGCAAGAAAACCCCAAATTGTTTGTTACCTCATCATAAAGAATAGGAAACAAATATTTTGTCATTTTGCAGGCACAAGGTATACAAAAGGGTAATAATTCACTCTTCATGGCTTGGAGCTCACTTTGTGCACTGCCAGGCGCCTGTTAAATTGATGACTTGATTGTCTTTTTTTGTACAAAACAAATAAATGAAGAAAGATACTCTATTCATTTCAGAGCAGCATGGAAAACAAACAATCCTACTTCTCTCAGAATAAAATAATACTTTTAGCTTTATCATTTGACACGTTCTTTTCCACTAACAGTCACAATCCAGTTTTCTGGATGAAAAGTAACCTCCTTTCCCTTTCTTTAACTACAAATGTTGACAATTATACTGTTTTCCTCCAAGATATTCACTTGCATATGCCCATACCATTCATGTAATTGAGTTTCTGGAAGGACAACTGGAGCAACAAAGTGTCTTAGATCTAAGAAGCATTTCTTCCTATTTCATGTGGTTCTCAGAGACAAATAACGTCACACACAAGGCTGGTCTTCACTGAAGTGTTATTTTCAAAAACGATGTAATTTCAACATTAAAAAAAAAAAAAGCATGCAATGATCAGAGAAAGTGATGGGAAGTTTTGTACTATATCCATCTGTCCTTTATAGATACATATACCTAAACCAGAAAGCTTTCCCTCTTTTGCATACGCAATTAATTCTGGGAGATAGTACATGTTGCAGATCCACAAAATATTAGTTACAGACAGAAATGATAGTACAAAAATCAAAGGTTAAAACTAAGAAATAAGCTCTTTACAGCTGAATGCCTGTAAAGCTTGTTGGAATTGTTGCTTATAGTAGTCCCAGTAATACACCAGGTTTTACATGTGCTGCTCCTTGTTCTATAGAAAGCAAATGGAGACTATTTCATTAAGTTAAGCATATGCATCATTGTTCGCAGGATCTTTTGCCTTCTACCACTAAAGGCTGGTTGCCATCTCCCCATCCTCACTGACCAGCAGTACCATGAGTATTTCTCAGTTGCAACTCTTCATCCAACAGAACATGTAACAAAAATATTCTGGTCTCATTAAGAGGAAAGAAGAATGACCAAAATGAGTCAGACTACGGATTCATATAACTAACACCGTGAGACTCTGACAGTAGCCAAACCCAAGTACAGAGGAAAGAGTATTGGATCAGAGGAAACATTTACTGATGCTTTCCCAGAGCCCCCATCAATTTGCAAGCCAGGGGCCAACAGATTTAGAATTTAAGGGCACAATTATAAAACTAATTATGGGGAAAAACTGTTTTTGGAAGCTCGGGGACCCCTGGCTTGGTTTATCTGACTGTCATTTTGGCATGCCTGCTTATTTTCACATGAACTAAATTGCCATCTTCCCTTTTTTGTTTGTTTGTATTAATGTGTGTGGGGAAATAAAAACAAGACAGTCCATTTCCTTGATGTGGCAGGATGCATGAACTAACCAGGACTCAAGGAAGTCTGAAGTGATTGCTCCCTCCATTCCTACAACACATGCACTCATGCTTTGAAGGATTCATCTCCCAGTATCATGTTCTCAACCTTCATAGCACCAAATTCACTTGTGTAAATGACTCATAATTGTCCCAGGAAATGAAAGAATAACCCAAAGTCTGAACAATGCCTCAAAACGAATGAGGGTTAGCTCATCCAGATACAATAAAACTCCAACTTGGTCAAAGGAGACCATTCCAATGACTTCATTAGGAGCGCTCTGAAAAAAGATAACACTGTCTGTTGGAGAAGTTCCACAGGTTTGGACAAGGGTCACATTCTTTGACCATGACTGAGGGAATGAAATTCCAATCTGTAACACCACCGGCTGATGCATTTTGGTCTCCAGGCTGAGCATTATCATGCTGTATCAAACAGGAGCACAGCTCTGAGATCTTAAATGGACTCATACCACTTTTCCTGACATAGTTGAAGTTGCTGGCCTTATACCATAAAAGCTCTCACAGAGTCTGGGGTTTATTTAAAAACCAGAGATTCCCCAGGCAGGTTCCTTGCCATTTCCCCTGGAAATGGAACAATGTGCTGGAAGTGAAGTTACTGCATGAGAACCATGACTCAAGTGCCTACTGGGGTCCTCATGTAGTATCATTCCAGGCAGACTATAAACATGTAATTTTATTTCTATTTTTTAAGAAAGAATATCTTTGGCAGAAGGTAAACTGAGGAACAGGTAATGATTAGATGTGTATTTTGACATACTTAAAGTTATTTATTAAAAAAAGGACTGATCCAGGGTGGGGGGAAATGTGAGCTAAAGATCTTTTTTCCTTGGATAATAAAACTAGATTATACCATTCTTCCTTCTTACTTCTCTCTTGGTAACAAAGAGAAAGAACAAAGCAAGGGGAAGAATAAAGGAAAAACTGGAAAAAGAACAGTAATATTACAATATCAGTAAATTTTCACGGCAAGCATTTTCAATCATCACATCTTGAAGGAAACTCAGGGGAAGAAATAACAGGCTGGAACAAATTCCTTCTGATAACCTCTATCATAAAAATTACTTTGCAGGAAACTTTTTTCATGCTAACACTGATTGGAGTGGATAGAGGTTGGGAGTACAGGCAAGATGTAAACCATATGATATCTTACCAGTAGCTAATTAAATACATGGCTTCTAACTTTTTAGCATCAAGGACTTTACGTATGTAACTTATTATGTCTATGTCTTAAAATCAAAACAAACAAACAAAAAACCAAACAAATCCTTTTCTGTAGGTAAGAAACATACTCACTGATGCAGATCACTAATTTTCAACAATCCTAACAATTCTGGCTTTATGGAGCAGCTCTTTCTTTCTACCAATATCACAAAATGTAGAAAGCTGAAGAGGAAACAAAAGTTAAACCAAACCATTTAAAAATCATAGCACTGTGACAGATTTTATTTCATTTTTATCAGAACTACATGCTTGCTACCACTAGGAACAGACATTCCTTTTTTTTTTTTTTTTTTTTTCTTTTTCTATTTTTTTAAACCTGTATTAAATGTTGACCTAGAGCTTGCTGTGCCTTGGAGATCTGGCTCAGGAGTTAACTGCATGATTTTTTATTTAAATAGATAAGCACTTAAGTTTGAAAATTAGACAAATACAGGTGAACAGGAAAATTAAATTACAAATTCAGTTCATACAAATATCTCATTCTATGCACTAAATCCTGTTAATTAGCTCAGATCTTTTAAAAATTCTTAAAATACTTATGAAACATTATTTACAAATTATATAAATAAATCCTAGGTCTCTTTTAAATTAACCAGTACAACAACAAAAAAGTCACCTTTTTGTACTGTGTGTACTAAAAATGTTCTTGTTTATTGATCATTTCCCAGTTGGCAGTATAAAACATTTGTTCACTTACATTAAAATGGGTTCAAATAGAAGTAAGGAAGGTATTGGTTTCAAAAGAAAACAAAACAATATTATAAATGCTTAAAATCAATGAGGCTTCTTAATGTTCTTTCCTGCACAGTTTGCAGTCATTTTTAGAAGTCCCATCTACAGTATTTGTCTTGTGAACAGGTCATCTCAAAATAGCAGAGACAAAGTTTTAGCCAAAGAAAATATTCAGTACATTGCTCACACTTCACAAAGACCTTTTTACCAGGAGGAAAAGGACAGAGAACGGAATGTCAGTGGCCAGCACAAGCCTTTACAACATTTAACTTAAAAGGCAGCATTTATAGAACTAATCACAGACTATACACATCCTGCACTGAACAGCAATCAAAAAGACTGGAAAATATACATTTAGGAAAACAAGAGACCAATGGTTTTCCATTGCCTTTGATAAAATTAATGCTTTTCTCCTTGTCTTTTGTTTCAAAACCAGCATCAACATCACCAACAACTACAACTACCTTTTCCTTTAACATAATATATGCCAGATAACTACTGTACGTGAGAAATGTACAATAAAAGGAGAGAAACCACTGAATTTCCTATGCAGACACATGAAAATATAAAGCCATACAGATTCCAAAGTGCCATGAATACCAAATTCAAGTGATGGTTTATAGCATGTATGAAAGAAACTAAATGGAACTTGCTCTATGGGTTGCTGAGCCCTTCAGCTGTATCTTCAGTTTCCCCTTTGGCTGCTTTGGAGAGAATTTCCATCCATTTCAGCTGCAGTTCTTCATCTTCTGCACTGAAATATATAGTTTGCTGGGACTGGCAAAGCTTAAAGACGTGCTTCACTTCAAACTTCTCACCAGAACCTGGAAAACTGACTTCGTATCCAGGCAGAGGAATGGGACGTGGACCCCGTCCATCCTAAAAGAAGAAGAAAGAGCAAATGTAAACACCCAGCACCAAATCATATTAAAAATGGGAGGACCAGGGGCACACTGCCCTACCCCCACGGCGTGGTTACCAGGCACATGCTTGACATTATCAGCCTCAGGGCAGGCAGCTGCACCACAGCTCCCCGGGAAGCAGTGCCTCCCTGCGTGCCACTCACTGGTACCTACCCTGTGCTACACTCCAAGTCTGACATCCCTGCTCACGCAGCTACCCCCACCAGGTTTCAGCAGTTGGGGTACGACAGTTTACACGTCTCACCATGACTGATAACTGTGTACCTCTACCAATTCTGAGACAAGTGCTGTTACAAACTCCAGCACAGATCAGTCCTCTGGGGCCTTTGGGGCATGCACAAGTGCACACTTGTGCAGACACACTTAAGTGAGCACATGAACGCATGCACATTCTGTTTCTGGTTCAATTCTGCAGCTTAGAAAACAGATAAGAGGAGGTACTGACTGCTTAACCTAAAGCAATAAAAGGAAATGACTTAGCAGGTTTTTATTCTTATTTAATGGATTCTCTTCTGCAGCAAGAATACAGGTCCAGCAGTGACATGACTGGGGGTTTTCACAGAACTTTGTATTTTTTACATGTTTGCTTCTTCTAAAAACCTTTGTATTAGGGTACAGGCAATCAGGTCCAGGTGAGAACAGCTCAATGCAGCCCCTCTGGGCTTTTTGGTTAAATATCTTTTAACTGTCTTTTAACTGATAGGTTTGGTTAAAAGAATACAAATAAGCAGAGCTGGACACTGAGAGCCGCAAAGAAAACTACCAGGAAAGAGACTTGGAAATAAAAGAGAATTTCAGATCTTAAATCAATTGGTGAGACTTCTCAGAAGGTCTTGGGTTATTTATGATCCCTTTCAGTGCTGTCAAGGGAAGTCAAAGCTCAGATTTTCTGACATCCTTTAAAGGCCAGATTAACTCACAGATGTAGGGAGCGATACAGCTCTCTAACAGTCACATCCTGAGCATAAAAGCTCTCCTCTTCTAAGCTCCAAAGAGAGGTGTACTTTGACAGTCTGTGTCATGACCAAGGAGGTGGAGAGCAAGCAACTTGTTTCAAATGATGCCAGCATTTTTAAAGGTGGGTCCCCAAGCTGAAGTCCACACCAGACAGATAGCAAACATCTGTAATGAAAGCTTCGGAATGGCTCACATCAATGTGAACAGACTGTGCAACTAAAGGGGCAAAAAAGCAGACAGTCTAAAATGTATGTATGTGATCTATTAAATTAATATAGGTTTCCTGATTATTAATTGATTGATTGTTAATGTTGCACAAAAATGCTAGGCCCATCTGCTTGAAGACCAAGTGTTATTCGAGGAGATTTATGGCAGCTTTGCATCAAACACTGAAGAATTCAGTTTGTCTTAAGTGCAGTTTGTTGTGTAAAAACATCATAAAGTTTCTAGATCCTGACAGCACAGCCACATCCATACAAACAGGGAGGTCTTGCACATGCAGCAGTTAAGACCTGGCACATACAGAATAGCTCCAGGCCTGGATGCACGGCAGCACTAAAGCAAGACAGTATGGGACTGGTGGGCACAAAATGCAAAGAGCACATGCAAGCTCTGTCACGCCTGCTCTGCTGATCCCGTATTTAGGTTGTAGGATATAGACAATAAGACTTGTCGCATGGAAAATTAGAGACTGCCCATGACAGTGAAAAATGGTATCATTTGTAGCCAAGAAGTGCAGCATAAGAGCAAGCTGCTGTTTGAATGGTATATGTCACACCTACTCAGTATGTGCAGATGCACAAATTAAACAGACTGCCTTTGGTCTTGCTTCCTCCCTTTCCTTAACACGATGCGTTTGTGACTTTCTATATACCTGTCTGATCCAAAAGGAAGGGACTGAAATAATTTCTGGCAAGGTGCACTGTCAGATAAAGACGCACATAACGATGTGCAAGTTAGTCAGTGCTCTGGAGCCAGCTGGACATTTTACAGGGGCAGAATGAGAAGCTCCAGGAGGATTTGGGGAAAGACAGAGTGATTTCCATAAAACCAGCCAGTCCTAAGCTTGAGGTAGTCTTTGCTTATAAGCACACTCGTATAATCCTACTCAGATAAACATGACAAACTGCTGCACAAATGAGTTTCAGTCTCATTTTATCTGTCTGAGGATTGGTATGATTTCCATACCTAAATAAGCTGTGAATTTCATCCTCATGCATAAAGCCTTGTACACAACTTAAACTGTGAACACTCAGGAAATGAATTCATTCTCCTGGAACAAGCATCTAAAGCAAAAGAGCAGTTTTCTTGCTCTTGCTATTTTAAAGCCTGAGAGGCATACTGCTATTTGCACTGGAATCCCTTCCCCAGCCTACAGGATGACTGCTGTCAGGGCCATTACTGCATCAGGAGTTCCGGATTTGGCTCAGTTTATTCCTCCTTCCCAAAAGGTTGCTATTAAAGACAATCCCACAACCTTCAAAGGCAAAACTCCTGGGGTCATCCTTCACTTGATCTGTGTTTCAAGACCTTTAATGCCATTGTTGGCAGCATTACTCCCAAAAGAAACTTTTTTTTTTTTTTAAGGCAAGGAAATGCTCCCTCTTCCCCCCCCTTTTTTAAAACCTTTTCAGAAGGAAAACTTTTGCAGCAGATATTCTGTTTGTTCAGCAATGACAAGCCCTGTATTTAGATGCTCCATATGCTGGGAACAATTTGCTACCGCCAACTCCTAAGAAGGATAACAGTTTTGCTTTCCCAGGAAATGGCCTGTGCTTCTCTCGGGTGGGCTGTGTATGCTATTCAGCAACTAGAACTAACAAATCTGTGAAAAAATTAGTATTTCACATACCTCAAAAAACCCTTCAGAAGATAAGTTCTGTATCACAGTAATAAATTATCTCATGCTTTTCATTTCTGTTGTGCTCTCAGCCACCATGCCTCTTTGCAGGCTCAAGGTTTGCTAGATGCCACGAGGCTGCTGTATAAAACAGAACACCTGGGAAAATACGGCTCAAATATGCAGATGGTTCCCAACTGACGGCAGACACTCAGCCATGAGGAGGGAAGCTCTGGGAGAGCTTTTTCTAAGAAATCTAGTGTATTCCATGTAAATTGGAACTAACAGGAACATTAGGTTAATATAAAAGAACCGAGTTTGCTTCATACTTTTTTTCTTTCAGTTGGATGATAACTGAAGAAAGCATGGGAATGGCAGACCCCAAAGAAGGGACTCATTTTTGTTGTTTATGGTCTCAGCCTGCAACTGTTGATTCCTGGTAGTAAATCCAGGCTTGGTTATTGAATGTAAGACAGATTAACCTTGTCCTTTATGCTTTCTTGCTGCTTTATTGGGTGATTTATCTCACATCTGAAATAGCTGAAGACAGTAACCACTAAATTTAACTGTCATAAAATTGACAATTGGTGTCAAAGACACCCCTTCCCCTAAAATATGGCATCTTACTGATAATACCAAAAGAAGCTCAAGATCAAATTTGGCTGGACATGAAGCAAAGCACAGAGCAGCTGAAGCACAGAAGTTCCTCCAGCTTTCAACCCTGGCTTTGCATGACTGGCAGGAGGGGGCCTGGACGATTCAGCATAATTCTGCTTGCACTAAAAATAACCGTTTCATGTCCCATGGGTTATTACTTATGCTGTCTTGAGACAGTCATCTGAGCACTAGGAGAAATTCTCTTTCTAGGTCATACCATCATAAGAGATGTTGCTTTCCTGTGACTTCTAGTTCCAGCCATCTCTGCTCCTGAGGGAGGAAGGCCCAAGAATTTACACCTCTCTCCCTCTGTTCTTGCCCTCCTTCCCCAAGCTTGCCTGTGGATAGGATAACTGAATGTATTCAAGAAACACGTGAGAGGTCTGAGAACGGATTTACCTTAATACCTGCTGCAGCCAGGACGCCGTTCAATTCCGGCCCTGCCATTAGGCCTCACATCACTATATGATACTCTCCAAGATCCCACAAGACATTCTGGCTCGGTTTACATGGGACATGGGGCTTGCACTGGCGCTTTGCTGAGGCATAATTTTCACATCAATTGCAAAGTTTCGCAGTGAAGCCATTCTCTCTGCTTTACTTTTTAAAGCTTTTTTGTTTCCCTAGACTGACTCCACAGAGATCTGAAAATTGGTCTTGTTGCATTAGTTTTAGTGTTTTGTCTGAGGCAGCTTGCCTTTTCAACTTGTAATTTCAGTCATGCATCTCCTGGTGACTAGAAGGGAAGCCAGGCAGCTCACTGCCCATGGGATAAGTTGGAAGCTTACCCAGCGAGGGCTTTGAATACCAGATGAAGCCAAGTGGGCTGCGTCTGGAGCTCTAAATTCTAGCTTTCAGCTTCCTGAGTACTATGCTTAAAACATTACACATACTTGTTCAAAACCAGAGGTGTTCTTTCTGACAAGAAGCAAAACACAGTTCTGAGGACAACATGTACTTCTTGCAGAATAATTGCTATAGGGTAAATTTTAATTTTGAATAGCTTTATAAAATCATGGGAAGTATTTATTTCCCAGACTGTTCCCAGCTACAGCCATACAAAATGACATTAGTAAGAAGAAAACCTTTCATATCATTACAGTTACAGCAGGGGAGGCTGAATTTGGCCCTCATTATCTCTTCGACCCCATCCAGGGGATGAAACAAAGCTGCATATAAACATTTCAAAAGTCAAGTATAAAATTGGAGGTGGGGGATCTCATGTAAGTGTTGTCATTCTACATCTTCAGGACTAAGGAAGCACGATTTGAATCTCGGTCTTGGACTTTACTTAACTTTAATCACACGCAAATGCTAGTTAGCTGCAACTGTGCACTTAATTTTTTAACTAAAAAAATAAAAAAAACCTTTCTACAGTAATTGTTTCAAGTAAAGATGAAACCACAATGGTATGACAAGAAGCTTTAGCCAAACTCAACCCCCTTTTTCAGGATGAAAGAACATCTACATTTCCACAAATTCCTCTGCCCTCAACCCAGAACTAGAATAGTCTTAATTAAAAATAAATAAATAAATAAGCTTGAACCAGCAATTGTGACATTTAGGGTTACTTCACAGCTCTGTAGATTTTACAGGTAAGTGCTTTCCCTAAAGGAAAGGTAATAAAACCTTTTTGAACACACTTGTCTGAAACCTCTGGAAAACAAAACATTACCAAAATTAATGATCCTTGCTTTGTTCTTCATTGTTAATAAATAAAAAATAAAATAATTTAAAAAAAGCTGTGAGTTTGAACATTTGCTCAGAACTGTATCAGCAGCAACTATAGGTAAGAAGGAAATCTGAAATCTCTGAGGCTTTGTGCTAAACTCAGAATACCAAGTTGATTTTTTGTTGTTGAGACCAAGTGAAATCCTTTGACCTATTTCTCAGCTAAATTTACATGTTTTTTGCTGTCTGATAACCCCCGTGAACGTCACTGTACCTGGGTAATTCCTTGAAGATACAGAACAAGAGGTTCGGTCTTGGGGATGGTCACCCACATTTTGTACCAGGTCTTCCCTTTTTCAAGGAACTGGAGGTAGCTACTGAAGACGCTATTTTCAGCTGCTAATAAGCTTTGCTTCTGGATGAAGAAAAAAAAAAGGAGAGCTGTTCCCATTCATGTTTACATGGACAGAATACTTAGAATCAAATACAAAACAGAGCTCAGCTAAGTTGTCTAGAGTTAAAAGATACTGAAGGACAAATGCCGGATAGCTTATGACTGAACAAAAGTTTAATCATCACTATATACCATCAAGAAACAGCAGAATTCCACGTAACAGAGACAGATGCTGAATGACTGTTCCCAGTGGACAGAAAGTTAAATTCTACCTCCACAAAGTACATTGAGAATGGCAATTAAGATGACACTGCTAGTTTCTTGCTTAGCGAAGTAGGCTGGGAGATGATTTGAAATTAACGAAAAAGGTGCCTCAGAATGAGAGAGCCTCATGTATGTACGGGGATGCTACTGCTGCAAGTCTGGGTGGAACACAGCTCTACCAGCAGTGGGAAAGGAACATGAGCCTGGAAACAGAGAAACAGTTATTGCCCAGAACCCGCTCCACAGAGTGCCGGTCTTCCACAAGCCCACTTCTGGAACCCACTGCTCAGCCAGCAGCAGTCACTTGGCATGCCTGAAGCAAGAATTTGGGGAAAGGAGAGAGCAAACGGTGCCTCTCTACATTTTAGCCTTACTTTGTTGTCAATGTATTTAATTCATTCTTTCTGAAGCACTGTGCCAAGTGCTCTGTGCCTGCTTTAGTTTATTATTGCAGGATAGACAGGGGAAATATCTGGAATTTGGAATAAAAACTGAGCAGGCCAGACTGAAAAGTGAAGCAGTATGCAAATACTCGTGTTTCTGTCATTCACATCTTTGCAGTACTGGTATTAACAGACACTTGTGCATGGCTGCAGAGACATAAGCCAAATCAGAGAGCTCTATGGCAAAAAAAGATGGAATAAATTGTGGCTTTCGATAGAAAGCAAAGAAAAAGAAAATTCCTGTTCACATTAGACTTTACACAGAGGTCTCCTGGGGATTTCTGCTAATAACTTTTGAAAAGTGGCAGTCTCCTCAGCTGCTATTAAGCTTGTTATGAAAGTTTGATGTAAAGAGGAGGGAAAGAAGAAGACTGGCTCTGATCTTTTTCTTTTTTTTTTTTCTTTTTTTTTTTTATATACCTACTTTCTTGCATTTTACCTGATCCTCTGAAGATTTAGCACAAGGCTAGAAGCCTGAGAATACAAGGGAAAAAAATACTCTTTTTCCTTTGTTTTTTACAGCTTTCTGCTGTAATCTGCTTTCTGAAGTAGAGCCATAGGTCACGTTTCACTGGTTTGCTTTTTGGCTTTTCAGATTAACAGAGCTCTCTGCTGGGTAGGTGTAGGTTTTCACTTTACTGGCAAACAGCACCACTGAAACAATGCTAGAAAGTTTATAGTGAGATACCACAGACTATCCTGAAGCACATTAAAGTGCTCTTCACCTACAAGCATAGCTGTATTGTATACACAAAGTTTTTGATGGTACAAAGCTCTGGATCCAGAATCTTCTCCATGCTTTGTGGACACATTATTTTATGGAAGAGCAATGCACGCTTGTAGCTCTATTCCAGTTTGTATTTCTGAGATTCTTGATGTTTTGTGGGGTACAAAGCTGACAAAGCACTTGAGCAGCAGAATTCACTTTGGCACAGTGCTGGTGTAGTTTTTACCACTGTGGTAACTTCCAGGACATTTAGTAGCCCGGAAATAAATACGACATTCTGGGAAGCCCAAGGAGAAGGGCCAAGAAAGCTTTATTTGGGGAAACATTTATTGCAGGAGTTCTGGACATGCACTGGCAGGTTTGTATTTCTTGCACAGAGTCTCGCTCTTTCCCATGTAGTTTGTTTCTCTTGAGGAAGTCGAACAAGGCTGGAAGGCAGTCTGGAGGCTATGCGGGGTTGCTTCCAGAAAGAGGTTTTTCAGAGTTAGGTGTTTTTCAGTAAAGGTTGCAATAGTTCACTGATTTTCTATGCAGCGTTCAAAGCAGGACAGTACGTGTCGGCATATCAGGGAGAAGGATGGTTCACGATGATGTTAAGTTCTCTTAGCATTTCAGTGGCTCCTTCCAGAATCTGATACGGCTCAAGAAGATAAAACTCTGTGGGTCCACTTTCAACTGAAATCAATGGCCTCTTTTACGCATGCAGTGATTTCTGGCTGTATTTCACAGGTGAAATAAATAAAAGGCTTTTCCTCAAGATGGCCCACGAAAAGCATGTCATGTAATGGTACTCAGAGCTCTGCCTGTAGTCTAAAAAAAGCATTGGTAAGAGAAGGTTCAGTTGTTGTGGGTGAGGATAAAACGAATGAATTTGCCAATAAGTTCCTTGTTCTTGTAAAAAAAGGGTAAGTTATGTTGCTATCATGGTATAAAGCTTGGTGACATCTGCAGCACTTGTGAAGCAGTAGCTTACACAGCATAATTTATAGAAGTTGCATCTTGGAGAAAACAGTCTGCATTATAGCAGGGTTGAGGGTGTTTTGGTGAATCCTGATAGTCTTTCAGAAGGATCCCATGTTTTTGCACAACCAGGTAAGAAAGACTAGTTCCAATGATATTTTGGCAGGAATGTAAAACTATCTTCTATATGGAGTTAAAACCAAAATCTTATTTTGCCAACAGTTCATGTGAACAATTCAAGGTTGGAAATACACCATAATGAAAAGTATCCAGAAGTTCTTCCTATTTTTCATTACTTTGAAATTTGAAGCTTAGCTGCAAAGCCCACATGAATCTGTGCATAATAAACATCCTACGATGAACGCTCCCAGTCACAAACAGAATTCAGTTTACATGCACACTCAATACAAGTTACAAGCTAGAGGATCAGATATCATCATGGAAAAAAAAAAGATAACCAGACAGTTTATTGTAAAAACATTTAAATAATAATATTATTAATAGTAGTAATGGTAATAGACTTGCAAGGGCAGCTAGCACACCAAAAGTTTCTAAGTAAATACCATACCTCTGCAGCTTGTCTTTTCTTTTGTTCTCCTACTGTTTCCACTCCAGGGCTGCATGGGCTTGCTGGTAGCTGCAGAAAACACTCTTTACACACTCGATTATGACGGCTATTATCTGCAAGTGGTTTAAACTCTGAGCATTTTGCGCAGATCACCTGCATCAGAAAGATGATGCATTATTAAAACATAGTATTTCTTATTCATACTCCAAATAAAAGTGAGTTGCAGAATGGATGTTATTGAAATAAAATCCTGAAAACTATTGTAAACATAAGATAAAGTGACCAATCTAATATTTACTTTATTTACCTCCATTAAGAATTAACCTCGTAAGTGATCTTGTGCTGTGTACCAATTTCTTAATAAAGAAAGCAAATGCCTAATGGGAAGTACTTTATAATTAACTTTATGAGTCATAAAGGGTTTGGTTTACAAAGTAGTGTTTTTCAATGTCAGACTATAAGATGGTCTAGAAGGGACTGTTTTTTGGAGTAAAGGCGGCTTACACTTCTTCATTAGTCAGGTAGTTCAACCTGAAAGAACTGAGGCATCCAAAATCTACTATTTTAAGAATGTAGTCCAATATACTATCCATTAAAAATTGTCTGATGCTAAATTAACAGCTTTAGATTCCAACAGCATCCAAGGAAACATCAGTCCCATGACACCAGTGCCTGTGAAGAGTGATGGATCTGCAGCTCTGGAATCTGCTTCCACACTTAAAATCTGACTCCGGCACTTGCTGTTGCACAGCTGCTCCAAGGACAGAAACTGTCCCCTAGGGTGCAATACAGGGGCACTCGGATGGATTCAGCATCTATTCAGAATTTGCTGTATAATAACACACCACAAATGCCCTTTGGTTACAAGTATATGTTACTATATGCTTCACTGCAAGACATTAATTACTGTATGAAGGTAATTGCCTTAATTTGGCAAGTGTTAAGCAAAGTACTGCTCTGCCAAGTTATATAAACAAAAGCAAGCTGACATTTTAGAAACATAAATTGCCTCAAGAAAAGACTATCAACTTCTTTCATTTGTATGCTATTGCCATGTCAGAAAATATTGCATAACCAACAACTGTTTAAAAATAAATTATTAATAATGTAATTATTATCCCTCTGTCCATAGGGGAAAATAGTTATTTCATTTCTGTAATTATATTCAGCTTTACAGTGGAACATTTTTAAACATTCAGAAACATAGCATGATTTTAGCAATTATTTTTAAGAAAAAATTACTCCAGGGTAATTTTATTTCGATTGCTGAGACTGAGTTTTTTGAACATCTTAGCAGCACATTTAGATCTCCTTTCAGTGAGATTGGAAAATTTATCTCCACTTCCCAAATAAATGATGGCATTTAAATAACATTATTCTGTACTAGTTACATGGGAAACACCGAACCATGAAACTCAAGTCACAGAAGGAAGGTTTTAAGTTGTATTACAGAAATCAATCTCATCTTGGCTGTGGCTGCCATTTTCAGACAAATCTGAGAATTAAACTGTCAGTCAATGGCACCGAGAAAAGGTGGCTAAATGCCTTTTGTAAGCTGGCCCTGATTCTCCAGGACTAATTTTTTCAAGCACAAGGATACCTCTTTGGAAGAAACAACGCTTATTAGTTCTGCTTTAGGGAAAGAAGAGACCATCCATCTTTAATATTGTATGTTCAGCTATTCATCCTAGGAAGAACTCGTATGAAGCAGGGCCATTGGAAGGTCATTTTGTTTCTGTAAAGAGAATATGGTGGACAACCCCACTCCAAATACATGCACATCCCCAGGGAATGCACCACCTATCCTTTTAACCACTGATGCAGTATATGTCCATAAAACAGCACAGACTAGGCCACTTGAAAACAGCACCAGACATTTGCCTTTTTTTACTTGGTACCCCAGGGATAAAGTAACTGGAAAGATCTGCTCTGTCAACAGTCTGCCACAAACATGTTTTAAGTCCTGCACTGAAAAAATAAAAATTCTCTTCAATGCTCTCTGCAGAAGAAACTAAAATCCTCAATGCATTCTGAAACTTACCGCCCCGCACTGCTTGCAGTGGTGCCGTCGTTTAGTGATGGAGTTGAAGCTTTCACTGCAGCTCTTGCAAGCCTGCTTCTCCTTGTCTCGCTTGGATTTGGAAGATTTCCTACAGGAATCACTCTGAAATGAAAAGTACATACATGTGATTAAAAAGAAAAAATCTCAGAACAATTCCTAGAGCTCTCATTGACAAAGCAAAGACCACCTTTGGGTTTCACACCATTCCAATCATTTTAGAAAAGAATTTGTGTTAACTCTGCTAGTGTCCTACCTAAGGTTAGAATGGAAGTGCAGTTTCAGCCATCGGGTGTTTCTGGTGTGGCATTATGTGGTTTCTGATCGTTAGAATTAATTCTCCAGGTCCCTCTCTGCTCGTGTGTGTCCTTATAGCCACTGAGCTACTCCATCTCACACTCCACTGATCAGGAGCACCGGGACATGGCAACATGGGCTTTCCAAAAAGAGCTTTCCTTCTGGAACTCTCTTCCTCCCTGGTGCAATGTGATTTGGTTAAGGTAAATGCTGCTGACCTTGTGCACACACTGAAAGCTTCTGCTCCCATGTAGAAAGATTTGGGAAAAGCAGTTTGACTGCGGAAATGAACAGTGCTGGTAGAAGACCTTTTGCACCACCCCATTTCAAATGCTTACTTAATTTAGGAGTTTTCCAGCCCGCAAAGAAATAAATCTGTTAAGGAAAAAAGGGACACCTGCACCAGGGGCCTGCTATCAACTGCTCTCTGCAAGGACTCTCAGCTGCCTGGATAGCCAAGCAAGACTTGCCGCTTTAGCTCTGCACCTAAGCCAGTACATAAAGTCACTAGGTATGAGTAAATAAATCCAAATGTATAATTTTCTGATAAACTGAAGATTATCCACGTGCCAATGTACAGGTCATAAAAATACAGCTTCCTCTGTACCTTAAAGCGAACCCCTGTTGCTGTTTTGTTTAATAGATAAATGCCATTTCTCCTTCCTAGCCAGGACAGCTACACGGAAGGGCGCAGCAGTTCCCCGAAGCAAGCCTTTGGAACCCGCAGCCTGACAGCACCTGCAGGGAGATCCAAGCCCACCAGAGGTGCTGCACCATGCTCTGGTACAGCTCTTGCACGAGAACAAGTCTGAAAACTCCCTCCATTTTCATGTGCTTGACACAAGCTACTGGAATGGAAACATTTCCTCTAATTTGAAAAAAAATAAATCTGAAAGTCAGGTGAAGATTAAGCCCATTACATACCTCTATGGACTCGCTGACAACCATCCCTTCCCTTCGAGGCACGCACACTAAGTGACAAAGTCCACTTGAGAGAGAAAATTGGTTCAACAAATTTCCCTTCCTCCAAGTCTTTATTTAACACAAGGGTGCAGGCACATGGGGTGGGAGGAAAGGCAGCCGCAATTACAATTAGCAGAGGCTGCTCATGGATCTCCAGGCAAGTGCTACCAGAAATCCTGTCATTTTCCCTAAGATCTCACCTTAGGGGTTACAATTCACCTGCAGAAGTCACTAATACATATTTCAAGGACAATTCAAACGCCAGATTTTATAAGCTGTACCAGTCACTGCACAGTGCAGCGGTGTAGCTGGACCAAAGCCACCAGCACTGCAAGCCCAGAGAATTCAGTTCCACCAAAGCAGAAAGGTGAGGGCAGGAGCTTCATTTCGTGTCTCAGGGGCACTTCAGCAGGGAGAAAGTAGGCTGTGATCTTGAAAATAAGGGGTGGTTGAGAAAGTGCAGCCACATCCCAGAGAAAAGTCTTGCAAGCCAGAAGCGTGATGACAAAACCAAGTTGCAGGGGCCTACGAGCTGACTGCTGCACAGCCTTCCTTCAGTGCCCCATACTCCACCCGCAGGCTCTCAGTCACCTTCCCTCCTTTTCCCAGATGACTGCTGTAAAGCTTCCAGCCAGGAGAAAACTGAGTCGCCTTTCGCTTCCTTCAGACCAACCCCTCTCTTTCTTTCATTCTTCTTCACCTTTGCCTTTCCCTCATCCCCAAGTATCCCCCAAGCATCGCATTCTCCATTCTGCAAATCACCGATTTCCCTTCTCTTGAATTTAAATTATTATTTCTGAAGGATGGGGAGATGGAGACAGGTCTGGAGGCACCACTCCTACACCTTCCAGCCCCTTGGCCTCTCTGCCCTGACATTCCCCGGGTCCAGAGGACAGCACAGTATCTTTCTGCAGAGCGATTGAAACCACCCTGGCTTGTAATAGCATTACGCAATGAAACCACAACTAATCACTTCTAATTGCATTGGATGTTTTCATTTTTACTATCTTTTCTACAGCTGCAATAGCAACCTCTAGAACTTTTATGCAGCTATGTAGGATGTTTTGCATTCGGCTCGGTGAAGCACAGCCACACAGCACTGTTCATTCAGGACAATCACACGGCCCCCACATTCAGACATACATATTAATTCATAGAATCATAGAATCGTTCAGCAGAACAAAATGCCTGCAAATCCAAGTCCTCCCCCACACACAAGCAAAGGGAAGTATTTCACTTTTCTTGTAAAAGAACCAGATGCAACCAGTACAACATTGAATTACGACAACTGAACAATGCCTTGGATGAATCACTGGCAAAAACGTTCCCTTCAGACTTTATTCGATGTCTCCAAGTAAGGGAAACAATTAGGGCAACTTCATCTACTTTTACTGATCGGCAGCAACCTACAAAGTAACGCTTTCTGCTTGCATCACATCTGTTAATTACTAATCCATGTCTTATTCTGATTTTGATGATAAAACTATTAAATTTTTCAACCAAACTTTATTTCCTCCCACTGACCAGGGGTGGATTCCCCTTCAGTTGTCAGATGAGAGCACTGCATCACTGGCCAACCTTATTTTTTGCCTTTTCTTACAAGAGGAATTTGAATATAGAATAAGAAGTCTTTCAATTCGCATGTTAACAACAATTTCATTCCTGTTATTGGAACTGCAAGAGCATAGATGAAGGCACCATTTGAGCTTGTAAGCTGGTATTAGAAGATAATCATTAAGAACGATAAACAAAAATCTGTTTTTGGCTTTTGATGGATACCTTCACATGCCTGCAAAGTAAAAATGCTGAAGCTCCTCTAGTATGAACTGAAGGCTGCTTTACATGTAAATCGGTTCATTTTATTCAGCAGGAATACCCATCAGCACACCCACGCATGTGTCTCTAACACAGATAAGACTCAAGTTGAATACTTCCTCTCAGGGACCTTGTATTTGACTGCCCCATTACTGTGGAGCAGTCTGGACAGTGTTCACTTGCATGGGTTCATACGTGACCCATGTATCTGAAAAAGGAAAGAAAGCTGAGAAGCTATTATATTAGGCTTGATTTACGTTATGACAGTTACACAATGAGCTTTTATTTTAGACAGATATATTTTGACTCATGCTATGACACACAGCAATTTTTTAATATTAATTTCACTAATCAAAAAAAAATAAAAATGCCCCATATGAAGAGCTCTCTAAGCGTTTGATAAATACCACAATGTTTCCTAACATTTCTCAACATTATGACAATGCAGTAAGAATAAAAGAGTTTGAACCACTGCTATTGCAGCTGCAGGAAAGATAATAAAAATGAAAACATATTTTCTTTACAACTTGGCAAATTGTAATAAGCAATTCTAGAAGAAAGAAAGAAAAGTCGAATAACATATTATGTTATTCAACTGCTGACACTGGGAAAGAAGAAAGATTCCTGTGAAATGCATGGGCTTTGCTGAACAGGCAGTCCAGCCATCCCACCCAGTGATGGCTCAGGAAGTTTACACTGCCACGTCCTGTCACTATATTCCTTCTGAACAGAAAAGTTTTTGTAGAAAAGAAGGAAATGCATTGTAATTCACAAACCCTGTTCAACAATAGACAGTCACTTCGCAACCGTGTCTGTCCTTTATTACTCAAGCCACATTATCTACTGCTGATGTGTGTTGAGAGGGAAGCTCATACAAAACTGCCCTAGCCTCAAATGGCGTATCTTGATATTAATGTACTTGAGTAATTGTCACACTCCTCATCTTTCTTGTGTTACCCAGTCCTGGTTTGAAGTTAAAAAAATAAAAATAAAAAATAAAAAATACATGTATGAAATCTATTCGGAGCCAGAATCTAAAACAGCCTCTTTCAGACTGGGCTGTTCTGAGCACTAATTTGCTTTTACTCTACAGCTGCATCAAGCTCTAAATCTTAATAAATGTTTTCCTCAAACTTCAGAATTCTGGTGAGAACACAACATATACCCCAGTGCCATGAACAACTCATGCCTAGGGCTAAATGCTTGCAAGGTCAAGGCCTGTGGCTGGAGTGCTTAGGAAAACAGACAGCACTTCATGAGCGTGATGTGGGCAAGTAGGGAAGAAACACCAAAGAGCTCATACGAACAGCAAGAAACACAGCAGGCTCAGCAGACTCTGTTATTTATTCCTCGCTATGTATTCAAATTTGTTTGGGCCAACAGCTAGCCTCAAAGCTGTACACACAATATATACACAGGCAGATACACGAACACCAATGCTGTTTCAGACCTTATTATTTTTATATATGCTCATGCAGCTGAGTACTTTCTAGTTAAAAGTTACTTATTTTCAGACACCCACGGTGGGGCAGACCATAAACAGGTTCTTCTGGAAATGCTGAACATATCTATGAGAAATTCAGTTATATTACATACTGTATTTCAGACTTTGCAATGCAACAGAAGTGTTTAGTGTTTCCCTACATACCAACGTCACTACATGCAAGGCACCCTTCCAATGGGTTGTACTTTTCTCATTTAGTTCCATAGGAGCCATATGAGCCGTGCTAGCAGTGCACCACAGCAAACAGTTACCACAATATTGTGCAACAAGCAGATTATACTTCCTGCATTGTTTTTATTGTCTTGTTAATGTTAACGGGCCACACTAAGAGCAAATCCCAGCAGATTGTTCGGTACACTCAGCAGAACCACAGGAAGGAGACAGCAGTTTGCTGACCACCACTACCACCAAGTGGTTTGCAAGTGGAAGCTGTTAAGTACAGAGTGTACTTGCTCGTGCTTTCACCGAGATATTATTAAAAGGACACCATCATTAAAAATTAATATTTTTCTAAAGCTGCAACTAACATCCGAACTCATTGCTCATGCTGATGTTACCCGTTTGCTACAAGAAAATAGCAGAATTAGATCCCCAAACCAACACTACTCAATTCTATATATATATATATATATATATATATTATTTTTTTTTAACTTTGGAATTTTTGTTTAACTCAATTTTTATCTTTATTTCAGTAATTATTTTTTCTGTAAATGCACAACAAAAAAATACTTAATGATGTGCTATGCAAATCATTGACACAAATACCTATAATTAGCTAGAAGGATCTAAATATATGTTGTCTAGCTACAACTAAAACTTGTTTACTGTAAGAAACTTAAGAGCAACAGAAATTTTTATGTGCTTGTTTTTAAATACTTTTTAAACCATTTTTTCCCACTAAGTAGCTACCTCACTATAGCATCTGCAACTCAAGGAACAGGGCCACTAAGCATGAAACTGACTATAAATAAAAATAAATTGCTTAGGGAAAACAGAAGTGTGAACAAACAATAAATAGCAATGAATACACTAATTATAAACACTGATTTTTAATAAACTCTTGTTAGTACAGGTCAGGTTGCTGGCTTGTTTAACAGAGTTTCATTGATACTTTGTAAATTCTGCCAGTAGGTCACAGTCTTGGAGAGAGATTTGGTAGAGCTCCTAAGTGACTCCAAGCTAATACATAACATCCTGCAGTTCTCATATCTCATCAGTTGTTTTTTTAATTTGTTTGCTTTTTGTAAACTCAGCTGAACCTAAGACATTTCCTGAAAATCTGTTTTTCTCAGATGATATTTCACAAGGAAGAAATAAGAATATTAAAAAAAAAAAAAAAAAAGACCTTATTAAGGATGTAGATCCTTTTTTGAGGCAGTGCTGGTTTGACTCAGCAGCAATCACAGATGTTGTGAGAGCAAAATGAAATTTTTTTTTCACAGTATATTTTGCCTCTGCAGCAGCAAATCACTGGAAGGCCAGAGACATATGAAAGCACTAACTCCTTCTCTCTACTGGCAGAAACACAAAAAAATCACACTATAATTTGGTTCTGGAGTATAAATTCTGAGTTACATAATAGGACAATACTAACCAGTCAGGTTTTCTTGTCTCCCTTTGCTCTCCTCCACACAAGCCTTCAGTACAGCTCCTTATCAGAAATTGAAAAACACACCAGAACCCTGCAAAGGTAGCAATCAACTTCCCTTGATCTAGGTTCACCATTGGTGCTGCACATCCCTGGAGAAGGAGGATTTATGGACACTGGTGATGCAAACTCTGCAAGCAGCTGGGGCTCTAACCCAGACAAGAAGTTCAGGACAGCAGAGCTGCAGCAACAGACAGTGGAACATAAACTGAGGTAACTGAAGTACCTCTGATTCTTTCCTGCTACAAAAGGAACATAACCCTGCCTGCTCTACCACAAGTATTAGCTTCGAGTTACTTACCCCTCCAAATGCACCACTGCCATCTGCTCCTGGCATTGATTCCACCGAGCTAGTGCTTGCTATCTGAGGGAAACACAATGACAGAGCAAGTTCAACAGGGACATTCTTCCTAAAATATACAAAATGTCAAAAAAAAAAAAAAAAAGGAAAAGACATCATTTGCTTTTAGCCCCTCAGCTATTCACTCATGAACATCCATTAATTGCACATACACTCAGCCACTCTCAGATACTCAGCTGACCACGAAGTGGTGACTTCACAGTCAGCACGGAATTACCAAACCTGCCTCTCACTGAACTGTGTGCGGGTCCCACAGAAACACCACATAAAGCAAGCTGGCAGGTTTTGAACTTCACCACTTGTCTTCACCACAGCCAAGAGAGCAAGCACTAAGCGTAGTCAGTGGATTCTATGTAGGAAGAATATTTACTTCATTCAGATAGTACTCACGTAAGTTTTTCTTAACGTCTTACATGAAATATAAATGCTAATTGGCATCTCTATGTATTCAATACATAAACCCAAGGGCAAATAAACAAGCTTGTGTACACAAAAATGGCTACATCCTCAAACAAAACCCCTTTCATCTGCCACTAATTTACAGGGATCTTGTTAGTTTACAGGAGGTTCTCAAAATTACTCTTTACTCTCTCACTATACCCATAGATTGTTCTTCCTTTGCCAATCAAATATCTCTATTTTGAGCTTATCCAAATCTCCAGTACATTTTTGCACCCTATGGACAACAGCTTCCAGTTCCATGTCAGAGCAAAAAGATTTCTCCTCTGTTGCTAGAAATAACCTGAGCTGTAGCTTTGAGCAAGTAGCCAAGTTGAAGAGCTGTTCATTCTGTTATCTAGCTATATCTGTTTATAAACTAACACAATCAAGCGACTCTAGAGAATAAACAGGGAAAGCAAAAAGGCAGTGAGCACAAATGCAGCCTGGTCAAGGCAGGCAGCCCTGGGCAGGGCTGTAGCAGCCCATGAGCACTCCCGTGGGGAACACAGCACGCCCTCACTCCAGGTAATTGTACCTGCCTTGGTGAGAACCCAGAAACCCAAGGGTCTTGGGCATAATGCATTCACAAGTCCCATGGAAAGTGGTTTCTGTCAACTGGAATCCTGATCACCCCAGGTATTTAGATCACTGCCTAGTAGAAGTATGTGCTAACACATGGGGTTCAAGAAAGGTACTGAGCAGTGGGGAGAGCAAAGGGGGTCTGAAGGACCTGGAGAAAATCACTAGCAAGTTCAGAGAAAAGGGTGAATTTCTCTAGTTGCCTGTCCGGATCCCCATAGCCTCTTAGCCTTTATTTGGAAAGATATGCTAAAACAAAAGTACCCTCTGGTCTTAACCTGAAAAAGATTTCATAAGAGCTTCTCCAGCAGCACTGTACTAAGCTTCTGCATTCTCTCCCCAGGCACTCATCTGCTTTCAGTCTTACTCAGTTGGAATACTGCTGTTTGCTAACTACTGGGGTTTTCACCTCTATTTAAGTAAGCATTCTACTATATTTAACTAAGTATACTCATACATGAAAACTTATCTGACCGCAGCACACAAACACATTTTCTCAGAGCATTGACTGCTCTGGAAAGAAGCATATTCTCATAGAGGATGTGTTTTTATCTCCCTCCCTAGCAGAAAATGCAGACTTAGCCCTACCAATGAGAAACCCCCTTATATTCAACCCCCCCAACCACTCAACGTATTTAGGATTTGGTATGGAGGAAGATAGCTATTCTCATGTTTGTCAGAACTACCCCAAGGTGGTCAGAACTAGGGGTTACAGGGAGGAACAGGAAAAGGGCTGTGGACCTAACAGTGATTTAACAGCATTAAAAATCATGATTTAATCATGTTCATATCTCAGGGATGTCACTTCCACAGAGCTTGGCTCTCTGTAGAAAAGGTATTTTCCTAAATGCCAGCCTTCCCTATATCACAAGTCTCCACTCTTACGAGATCAAGCAGTGGTAAAACCAGTCCTGGAATATTTTTATATGGCTTTAAAAAAAAAAAAAAAAAGTTTAAAAAATCTTTCCCATAACCTTGAACTGCTGCAGTTGAAAATGGAGAGCAGAGAAATGAGTGTCCTCTTTCTGAAGGAATTAAGCCACAAAGGAACCCTGAAGCTTTCTGTAAAGGATTCCTTAAAAGATCACTGCTACAGTAACCCTGCAGGGGACTGACTGGCGCTGACACTGAATTATTCACCTCTTGACAGGTGGGAGTTTATTGCTATTCCTCTGACTTGCACTGTAGCAGTGTCCAAGCTGACAGTCTCACTGAGTTACACTTAGGCAAACCGAGGACGAGATGAACAGTAATCGTGAAATAAACAGAAAACGCACAGGGAAGAGAGAGAGCAAGGGGGTGACAGAGACATATTCCTTTCAGGGGCTTTAGGATTATTATTTTTAAGGGAAGTATTAATGAAAATAATATTAACAGAAACAACAATTGCTGTGTACTATTGTACAGAGATAATCTTAAGAATCAGGTCAAAATGTCAACCTCATTGTCAAATCCCTGCACCTACAAGAAACTGTAACTCTTCTGTTTGTGAATCACAAGTGAAGTATCAGCCCTTAATAACTGTATGAGATTATGTAAGTCAGCAGGGAAAACAAGAGCATGCTAAGAATCGCGTGCAAAGGCATGCAGCGAACGTACAACTGAAATTAATCATAAGCACTGAAACATACCAAATGTATGGCCAAGGACGGGAGAAAAGCAATTTGGCTATTTTTCTATAAGCTTATTAGAACCAGAGTCCCATTTCTAGTAGCTGTTACAGATCTAACTTGGAATCCATGAGAATAAATCCATTTCTTGACTCATGAGAGCAAAAAAAAAAAAAGGAAGATTGTCATTTTTTCCTCTGAAGCATACTGCCCAGATGATGAGATAAGTACAGTATATGCTGCTCACAGAAGCATATTGCTACTAAGTATGCTCTCAGTACTTGTCCAGTTTTCCTTACAGAATTACATTCATTTCTTTTTAACTGACAGTAATTTCTGGCACATTTAAGCCTTGACATCAGTTTTCAAAGCTGATTATCCAGATTATATTATGTCCTAAAAATACAGGTTAGCATTCTGACATAGAAGAAATTAACATACATACTGCATTCATATCACAGCCAGGAGATAAGCCAGACTTCTGTTCTGCCTCAGTTTTATGAACCAGTAGAGTATAACATGTGGCTACGCCACTGACACACAAGAAAAACAAAATGGAATTTATAAAGCAAGATAATAATCATGAAGTTGAACAGACACCATCTTAATTAGATAGAGAGAAGTACGCTTATTCATTCGCTTATTAGCAAAAGATTTTTTTTTCCTAATAGAGCACCCCAGTTCTGAAGGCAGCCATGAATCAGCTTAAGAATATAGAAACAACCTGATTGTTATCCCATTTTTTTTCAGAGTATTTTTAGCTGATGAATAGCTCATGATCAGTAAGAGATATAGCATGCTCTGAAAATGGATCATCCCTAGCCACTGTAAGTGACAGGATCATGGACTCTGGAGGTTGGTGAAGATCTCTGCTGTCAGTCTGTGACTAATGCTGGGATGAAAGGAATACCTAACAATATCTAACACCTCTCCTGAGCCCCCTGGGAAATCAGACAGATAAAAATCCAGCATTATATCACTGAGGCAGATGTGGGAAAGTAGAGGTTCCTATGGTTATTAGGTACAAAATAGAAGTTGGGGAGAGGAGTGGAAAGAACATAAAAAGATCTCCAAGTTTGATCTCTGCAGATAGACCCTCTCTCCCTGTGCCCCAAGATCTACAATGGTTGACCACAGATGACATCAACACAGGCAGCCCTGCAATGAATTCCCAACAATTTCCCTCTCCCAGGCCCTCTTCTCTTTAGCTTTTAAGCAAGTGACTGTGGCTTAGGTTATTACAACTTTCAAGTTGAATGAAGAGATATCATCATTATCCTCATGTGACAACTTCCAAAACAAAATTCGTAGCAGATACATGGAGTAATTCACTCCAGTATGACAGAAACAGAATAAACTTTCAAGAGTATTCTGCATATTTAGTTGAAGAGTGGAACCCTTCTGAAACAGGTTTATTATCCATAAGACAGTATTGTTATGATCCCTATAAAATGCATCAATTTCCTTTCAACTCCTTAGAACTTTTTCAATAATAATAAGAAAAAAAATTCAAAATCACATCTCTGAGGAGATGGGGAAAGGTAATGAAAAAGTCTCCCAGGCACACAAACATCATTCCAGACATCCAACCACTCATAACACTGAAGAACTACACCTGTTATGCTAAACGAGCCACTCATCTGGAAAACATGACTGATAGGTCTCTTGCACTGAACTACCCTGAGTAATTTATTCCATACCTGCATGGTTGAATAACTATGACTGATATGCATTTGAGAGCCAGAGAAATGGAGCTGGCTGTAATGTAAAAAATAAAATAAGGCTACTGTATTTTAAAGTCAGTTGTGTGAGTCTAGTTTAACTGTCGCTAAAACTGTTATAGCACAGAAAGGGAATGAAGCACTCAAACTTACTGATGAATCAGGAACATGGTCCTCATCTTGAGAAAAAGAGCTATTGAAAGCTCTAAATGTTTCACTGTTCTGTTTGTGCTTTTCAATTGTTGCTTGAATAACCTGAAACAAAAAATTCCAGCGAAGATGAGAAGTTTCACCAACGTCTTGGAAAAATTCATACTCAAAAACATTCAAAAATTCTCATAGGAAAATCCTTATGGTCATCATTTTAGTGAAAAACTTACATTTGTAGAGAAGAAATCAGAATTTTCAAACCTTAACTAAGAATGGTATTGTTATTTCAATACCATTAACTTAAAAACTAGGAATATTCTTAGTGTTTCTTACAAGTCAGACTTCAAGAATACACAAGGTAATCTCTAACTTTTCACTCTCTTCTTTCACTGCATTTGAGGACTGCAGGAAATGGGAAGCCATTCAAAGCCTCTTTTTGACCCACTCAAAGCGTGGTGGGTCAGTGGGACCCTGGCTGGAGCACTAGATTCTCCACAAACATCTTTTCCACATTGGACTACTCAGCTTCCTCACACAGCATCATCGATACAGAAACCCCTGAAAGATCATTTCAAAAACAGAAGGTGCTGACTGCATGGTGATTTCCACCCCCTATCATAATGTTTTTGTATTAACCTGAATCCATTCCCTCTTCTCCTCTTCTGTCCTGTTAAAACAAAAGAAAAATACAGAAAACATCAACATTACATTCTCAGTATTTTCATTAAATCCAATTGTTGACATCCTCATAGCTTAATATCCGTATAGATTTTAGCTTTGCTATCTATTTTATAATCACCATTAATTATTATTGACCTTAATTATTACCAAGTAACTGCCAAAAAAGTTTGAATTATTACTGCAGTGGAATCTGCAAGTACTATTGCAAACATCAACACACTGACATAGGACCAATGAACCGTCTTGCACATGTAAATGAACCATCTCAGTTTCTCAGCTTCTGTTTTAAAGCTACGTCATACTACCATAGCCATATATCCTAGATTTTAAATTTGTACATAATGTTCACCAACCTGAAAAGCACCATACCTGGCTTGCAATTCCAGTGATCTCTTTTTTCCTGTTATTGAAAATGTGTGAGCTACATTTTGCTTGGCAATTTCTTGGACCTGCAAAAAGATGTCAGCTTCTTACTAGTCTCCATCTTCTTTCAACCATTTTAATAACTTACAAATATAGTCATTCTTTGAAATGCTTAGTTGAAAGGATCACTCAGAATACAATACAAAGGTAGAAAAACCAAAGGAATTGTTTCCACAATTGCTCATCTCGCTACGAAAACCCTAAATCTGTATCTTTCCCCCTACAGCAGTATGGGAAAAAGGTGGCTCAGCTAGGTGACAAGGGAAGGTTTTCAATCAAAGAATGTACATCGTCACTAGTTTCTTACTCAACTTTGGATGATTATCTGATAATAATAAATCTAAAAAAAGACATCCAATGCTGTACTTTATAATTTTATTTTATTTCTATGTAAACATACAGTTCTATATTTTGGATTCAGAGGGGGTCTGACACTGTCTACTGTAGAAGCATATGTAAATATTAAGAATGGCAAAAAGAAGAGATACAAACCTGCAATCCTGCAATGTCCATCTTCTCTCGAACACTGAATTTCTGGCCTATCAGCCTCAGTTTTGGCACACAGTAAAGCACCATGCTGTTAAACTGTAACAAGGAAAGAATTTAAGTTTAGGGGTTACATATAGGACACAGCCTGTATTTTGACAGTTTAGGACTCTGGCGTGTCTCACTCTACGATGCAATTCTCAAAGAAATTTAATGAGTAGGTTGGACTTGCACATCATTGCTTGAAAGAAGTGGACAGATAGAAATATGTCAGCCTGCCACTTCCCCTTTCTCCACATCTCTCCCTTGGTACCAATTCAACTGCCTTCAGAGCAAGCGAGAGCTACTCTCTTGGTGCTGAAGAAACTGGCCATCTCATTCAGCAACGTGGGACTGCTGGAAATGCCCCTTTGGGGGCACTTCACAAAAATGCAGCCTCTGAAGAGGGAGATGGAAGGAGACCCCTTTAAGCCTGACAAGCCATTGGCAAAGGCACAAGCATGGAAGGAGGAAGTAAACCCTCAAGGGAAGAGCATCAAATGAAAACTGCTGCTCAGAGGAAGGAGTAGCATAGTTGGTGAAAGCTTTGGAAATGTATCACTTGTATGTATCACAGCACAACTCTGAAAATAAGAGAGCAACAAAAAACTCACCAGGAATAAATATCTATCCTGTGCTGTGCCGTTCTTCGCTGACAGTTTCTGAATGTGTCCTTCTTTAATGAGCTCATTAGCTGGGTTAACAATATCCTCTTCACCACCGAGTCGCTCATAGACTTCCAGAAGCTTGTGCATCTTTTCCTGCAAGTACAGAACCCCAGAAATTTAAATAAAAGATATTCCACTCGACCTATCACTCACAGTATCATTTTTTTGATGTGTAAATATCTAAAGAAAAAATAAGGAAAGAAAGCAGTCTTTCACTTCTGATACAGCTTTGCACTTTCAAAAAATAATGAGTACCTTTTCCATACTCTTCCCTCTCTTAGCCACTCATGATTCATATTTGGATTGTATCATTTTGATAGTATTTTGATATCAACATATTAGTATCAATCCATTTGATATTTTTAGATTTTCTTGTTCAATAACAACTACGTACCATTGGAAGAAATGTCATCAGGTCCACTACCAGGACTGGAAACCAGTATGTTAAACTCATTCCAAGGTTGCAGTTATTCATTCAGCTTCCAGTTAACACCTCAGACTAAGGTTTGTGCTACAGTAGGAACATTTCTCAGCTTCTGAGAAGTTTCACATTGTGCATTGTTGCTGACACAATGGCAGGTAGGTCTCATTCAGGAAGCACAGTCACATTCTGCATTTATAAGCAGAGTCTAGAACCTCAGCTCTTTGGGGAATGCTGCAGTCCTACCCAGGTGCCTCTGTGGCAAAAAGCAGCTAATGAAATAGGCTTAAATCAACTTAAAAACACAGTTCTAATATCATTCAAGTATCCTTATGTCTTTCTCAAAATTCTTTATAAAATGTTTACTCTTCCCCTTTCAGCAAAACAATGTTTACACTTAATATTAAGTCAACTAAATATTAAAGTCCCCCCTGTCCGTCCTGTGCAGCATTCAGATGGATAAAGGCAACCCACTTGCAGCTGCTATAATAAGTACTGCAGCAGCTTTAACAAGTCAAAATAAGAAAGGTGCATAAATCTTGCTACTGAGTTAGAGCATTTAGAAAGGTTTGGCTTTTAACCAATATGCTGGACTGATATGTTCCAAACAGCACTGCAAGCAAATAGTCAGAAAGTGAGGACAGAGATCTATGCAATTACATTTGGAAAATATGACCAAACACATCCGTAAATAACACCTCAATTCATCTTCAGATTAGGCTGCAATTTCAGGTCTTCATATACCTTACTTACCTTAAATTGATTTATTTCACCATAAACGTACATCATGCTAGCTTCTATGGTTGTCAATTAATCTGACCAAAACAAACAAAACCCTTAAAATAAACGAACTGCCAAACAAAATGGAAGTGGGGTGGAGGTAGACACAAAACAAACAAGGAAGTCATCTCAATCCCTAGAGCTAATACAATTTTTCCAACAAACTGGAAGATGATCCAAAGACTCCACTAATTCAAAGAAAATTTGAACTTATCAAACTACCTACTGGGGGGAGAAACTAGGATACTAGGGGCAGGTCCAAAACCTGAGGGATACCTGCACATCTAGGAAAAGCTATTTTGAAAAGTCACTTTTGGAAACGTGGCTTACTACTCACACTGACACAAAACGAGGAAGCAGCCAACATTAATTCAAACCTCTGCTAGCTTTCCGAGATTTTGCTACAGCGTTTGCTTTTCTTTCAGTTTGGCTCTGACCTCACGCAGCTGTTCCCACTGTCCCATGGGGCTCTGCAGAGGTGCGTGTGCAGGATGCACTCTGCAGCTGGGGCTGCTCTCACCCTGCATTGCTCCCAGCAGCCCACCGTCCTCCCCAGCCTCCCAGCACACCCGGGCACCTTCTACTGGGGATGGCAAACAAAGTGGGATGTGTGTGCTGGAGCTGGGAAACCATGAGGTCAAACCTGAAATTCTTACTTGAATAATTTTCTTTGGAGCTTCTGCTCAGGCAAAACCTACTAATTACTGGAGAATCAACACAACAAGACTCTAGGTTCTCATTGTCAGTAAGCAGGGCACAGAAAATTATTACAGCAGCTTTACCTAATAGTTGTTTGTTTGTTTGTTTGTTGCATATTACTAGAAGAGCATCCAACACAAAGCAACTGCCTGGTGACTTCGTCTACCTGCTGCCTGTGAAGCTGCTGCACAAAGGTCCCAGCAAAATAGCTGCTACTTGTGGAGCTGTCGTTCAAGGCCCCAAACCAGAAAAGTTTCCACTGACATTTATCTTCATCAAGAGAACATGCTAGACTCAAATAGAAATAGATGGTTTCGAAACTGGCTTTCACTGAGACGCAGCAAAAACAGACAGACGTCAGCTGGTTACTTCCCAGCAGCAGCCACAGGAAAGACGGGCTGCTGGTGGCTCAGGGAACGCCAGCCCCAGACGGGCACCCAGCAACTTCCTCTCGTCTGGGCAGAGCTGTGCCCTGTTGCCTCCACAGCCCTGACATCTAGCATGACTCAAAACACCAGGCAGAAAAAATAAGGCTTAAAGAGAAAAAATCAGCTGAATGGGAAGATGGGGGAAAGAAGCAGCAGTATATGCAAGCAAACTGAAGACAAAAATATAGGAAAGAACCGCTGTAAGAAAGAAAAAAAAAAAAAGAAACAGATTCTTGATAAAAAAACAATGTTTTCAAAGGACAGAACAAGAAAGGGTCTGATATGGAATGGGATGTAAAGCTTGTAATCCATGCGTGATCAGTGAGTGTTAAGCCTGAGAAGTGGTGTTTTAGAACTATCAGATACACAAGCTCCCGAGCCGTTTGTGTCTACAAAAGGGATAACATCCGTAACTATGGAGTCCTTTTACTTTGATGGTAGTGCACTTCCAGTCCTGTAAGTAAAACATCCCTAACATTCAGCATTAAAGGCCTCAATAAAACAGGGGAAACAGGGGAAAAAAAGTTCAGACCTTGTGTTTTAAAGTGAAGCATCAAGATCTCCGCTACCTTAGGCTGCCCAACTTTAGAAGTAAAGCTTACCAAGGCTACTGACACACACTAGTCTCTCTGTGCATTTAAAACAAGGCAAAATTCAACCAAAACAACCTCCACTCTGGAAAGGACTTGAATTAAAAATAGCATGAAAATCTGCAAGCTTGAAAATCTATCCTTATGAATAGATGGAATTGAAACATTTTTTATTGAAAAACAAGTCATGATTTTACGAAGGTCTCCTTTTTTAGTGGAGGATGGATGCTCCCTTATGAAGGAGGAAGGCGAAATTTGGGATGAACAAACCATGGTAGCCACAACAGGATCATTTACGATAAAGAGAACTCAGATATTCAACTATTGTTTAAACCCTGTCACATCGTATTTGAAAATTCTCTCCAGTCATAGTTTACTATGCCTGTGGCAATGCAGAATGATCAGTTCGAGTAAATATTTCCATCAGATTATGCTTCCATTACTCGATTTCTACTCACCATCTTTCTGATTGCTGCATTCGAATGGTTTGCTGCTGTAGATATGAGCTCCAGTGATTCTGGGAGTAAAAAAGAAAAGTAGCAAGTTATACCTTCTCTAGACTGCATCTGTTAATAGCACTTTTTTTTTTCCATCTTCCTGTTTATCATTTTTCCTGCAAAATTGCTGTTGCAAAAGGACTACATTTTGTCCTTCCATAAATTAAAAGGAAGGCTTATAAGTAGATATATACATAATCACTTTGGCATTTTAGCTGGTCCACGTGCATCTAATTATTTGAGCTTTCTTTCTGGAAGCACATGTGTAACAAAACATTTACCTTCTAGGAATCCGTCTAGCTCTTAAAGTTAATGGTAGTCACACTAAAGTCTTCTTAAGCATATTTTAAGAATGTTTTCCTAAAATGGGGCCTGGGTGCTTATGGTAACGTGAACTCTGCTTCAGACATTTCCTGACAGGATCAAGAACTCCTAGATGCCAAAAGAAATCCATTTCTCTTATTATTCTGGGTTAACAGAGCCTAACCTGCCTTCCTAGGAAGCACATACATTTAAAGACCATTCCTATTTTCCTCCTCCAGCTATTCCATGGACGTCCTCCTGTATTTGTCTTTGGGCATACAATGGATTAAATAAAAATTCCAGATGTTCTACCATTAGTAGCTTCAATGCCTTGTCAGTGTTTACTTGACAAAGCTGTCTTCATTCCCAGAGCTCACCTATCAGCTCTTTTCTTCTCTACTCCACGAGCATCCCGAACCCCTTTGTACTAAGCTGGTCAATCATTTGATTAATTCAATTCTCCATTACCACCATAGCCCTAGTTGAAAGTATCTGAACATGTTAAAGAAAAAATTCTCCAAGATTTTACTGTGTTCATTAGACAGAGAGGAGTTTACATGTACTTTCAGCATCTTTCCTGTCAGGAGATTCTTCTGGAAGTTTCTTTAAATAGTCCTTCAGGAGAAGTTCATAACGCGGAATCCTTTGCACAGGTTCAAGCATGTGATGCTGCAACGTAAGGTTTCCACACACCTCCTGTTTCTGTAACGGAGAGAAAACAACCATAGAAGGCCTTGGTTTTGGTCCCATCCTTGCTGTTAAACAGCAAGGAAAAATGGCTGTTTATGTATAGTTACAGGAGCACAAGAAAATTTCCCAAGCTATCAGAGCTGACAAGTGTGAACCTTTGCTCCTTATCTCTGACATTTTCTGCAGATATACAACAGTATCTTGCATTTTGTGTTTCTTCACATGATCAAAAAAGCTCTAGGTAGCACTCCCTCTGCCCCCCCCAGATTAAACAAAATCAGAAACCCCACAGGGATACACTGCTTGCTGAACTTACTGTACAAGCAGCAGATATACTGCTCACCTTTGAAGTAACTACCTCAAATTCTCTCATTTTACTTGACCAAGAAAGGGGGTTGGTTTGAGGCTGATTACTTTAAGTGTTACCCAATAATTACCCAATATTACTCTGCTTGAAATGGTACTGAGTATTGCAGTGTGCTTATTGTCACAGAAGCCCTAGGAAGTAAAGCAATGTTTCTATTTATAAGGATGGGGAGGAGAAATGAGAAACACAGCAAAAATAACTAACTTGTTTTAAAGCAGACAGGAAGTTTGTGAGTGATACAATCTCATTCCTGAATCCCTCATCAGCATCTTAACCCCAAATACATACACACGCAATCATCTCCATTGCATTATTTTAAGTCAGCTCACTGAAGCCACATCTTGGTCTGTTCCAGTGTAAGCAACCCCTCATCTACCACGCTAATCTCAGTATTCTTTTCTCGGAGGAAGGTGCTTGTTTCAGGTATTTGTAGTCTTCCACATAACTATCACAGCCCAAGACACGCTGCTGACTTGCCTGATTCTTGAAGCAAAGCCTGGAGATAACAAGATGACTGTCTGATAGAAAAATATTAACCATCCTTCCAGAAAGATGTAAACGGGTTTTAAAAACACATCTTGTCACTGTGTAGCAGAGTGAACAGCATTTCTGTTTAGAGGAGATCAAGTGAATTTATCTCTCAGAGTTTTACAGCACAATGTTTCCCAGAAAATACAACTGGGATGGAAAGAATCAGATATTCCAGGAAGCACTGAGACACGGAACTGCACTACTGCATATTAGCCCTTGGTTTATATTCCTAAATCCAGTTACGGTAATAATCTCCTTTGTCTTTTCATTAGTCTAATATGATGAACCCTAACACTGAACAATAATAGGGAAGAAAAGGAAGAAGTCCATCCCAGGCTCATGTCAGTTGGACTAATACATCAAGCGGATCTTCTGTAAAAAGTCAACAATCACAAAATAAACCAATCCAAACAGGAGAACTTTCACGTTACATGATTTCCAAAAACTTTACAGAGTTCACATTACAATTCGGATGACTTTACTAGAGGAAAGATAAATGTTTTTCTGTGTTTAATTAATTCATGTGAGAATCTGAAACATAAATATATATTAAAACAGCACTTTGATGGTGTAACTAGAGAACTTATAAAAGAAAACTCATAATAAACTTACCAGCTATCAAGTTTTTGCACTGGTAGGTGGATGAGAAGTAAACAGAAAGTAAGTTTATCTTCAAGGGCAGCTAAAGTAAACTTGACAAGTCACAGTCATTCACTTCCAAGTCCTATGGGATTTCTGGTTTTGTTTTCTCTAAGTTAGCATAATTAATAAGTTTTAATGCCTTAGCCTGTATAACTACTCCATTAACAGCTTGTGTAGACAGTGTATTCCTGCAGGATCACAACAGGCTGCCACTGGTATTTTGAAAAGTAAAGCTGAAGGTCAGGAGAGGAGCCACATGAATGTAATCCTGGATAACCTGCCAGCAGTCAGGGCTGTACGAACCCTGCAGTAGTGGTCCTGTGCCAGGGACAGACAGAAAAACCTATAGCAGCTCCACTGAAATCTAAATGCAATTGTTTAATTATTTGTGTATAAGAATAATACACGCGGAAAACCAGGATAAAGTTTAGTTTATGCCCACCCACACCTTCTGATAGACTGCAAACGTCTGCTCTGGTTCTACAAACACAGGCTACAGAAGTTCCCAGAGTAGTGGGGACAAAGGGGAGAAAAAGGACTTTTGCCTGTAAAAGTACCTGGAGTTTTTGATAGCACAGAGATAGGTTGGATGAGCAGACTGAGTGCTTTGGGTCAAGTCTTTGCTGGATGCAGCGTGGTCATGACAGAAGCAGAAGGTGCTGTGATGCTGCTGCTAGAATAATCTACAGTGAAGTCCTGTCATCAGTAGGCTTCAGAACTGCAGCCCCTACAAGCCCTGCCTGTGCTAACACTACCTGCCACAGCTCTGCTCGAGAAATACGCGTGGGCTTGGCCAGCCGCCGATGCGTTTCACAGCCTGACAGCTAACACGAATCAGTTGTGTTGGCAGTCTGGTGGCGAGCGGTGTAGAGACAGAAGAATTTTGGGGAGGGCAGATCTCTGTGCTGCAGGAAGAATGGTTTCAAACTGAATTACACTTCAGAAAGGCACGGCAGCAGTTTGATGGGGAACTGCGGACAGCGAAATGCCCATGTGCACAGGAAGCAGGAATTCCTACAGAGCTTGCTCCAAAAGAGGCCCAATTCCCTGTGGGGCCCAGCTGTGCCTGTGCCCCTTCTTGGCATGGGTCAGGGCACGCTGGGTGTGCTGGGAACCCAGCTGAGTCCTCACAGGCAGGCAACACAGCTGAGCAGGGGCAGCAGGGAGGCGAGCAGGGGCTGGGAGCCCCTTGCAGGAGCCCCCAGGGGCCCAGCGCTGCCGGGTCTTGAATTCCAGCCAGCAGACACACTTAGCCGCGCAGAGCCTCTGCGAGAGCAGGCTGGATTTAGACAGAAAAAGGTTAAGAAAAGGCCACGTACAGTGAGAGTCTGGTAGAAGAAGAACTTTCCCAGTTCCTGCTGCCTTCCCTCTGCTCCTCCAAGACAGAGCTTCTGTCTGAGCCAGCCGGCAGCTCTGACCCTCCGCACAGGGCCTCTCCTCTCCCAGCTTGCCGGGGGGATTACTTGATTCCTGACAGCTGGCCAGCCAACAAGCTCCCATTTAGGGCACAGCTGCGCTCCCGGCTCAGCTTAACCCTCTCCCTGCTGCCTTTGCCTCCCCCAGAGGCCAGTGTGCACTCTCCCAGCACCTGCGGAGGGATGCCTGCAGCCTGCTGCATCCTCCTGCAGCTGGCCCAGAGTCCAAAGGGGACGGAGGTTTTACAGACACACCGGCATAAGCAGAGCTCTTCCCCCTCCCCACAAAGCTTCTATATAATGAGAAAGAACATGTGAAAGTCCATGCTAAGCATCCCCCAGCAGAGCTGCGGTCCTCCAGCGCTGCAAGCCCCTTCACAAGCCCCAGAAACAGCAGAGCAAGAGCTGATGGAAACCCAAACAGCTTCCTCTGCCAGGTGCTGCTGGTGAGGTGCCCAAAGTCAAACAGCAGGCTCAGAAAGGAAATGAACTTGCTAAAAAGTGACACTTCAACTTAGTTAGAAGGAAACAAAATGAAGAGTTTAACAAATGGATACGTCGAGTATCAGAGCAAGAGGGTGCCCTACACAAAGGAGCACACAAGGTAAGGAGGCTCACTGGGGAAAGGCAGCAGTGCCCCAGAAGAACTGTGCCATAAGCATCGATATTTCTTCCTTCTGCTATATAAATATCAACAGAAAATACAACGTACAACAAAGCTATCCACATCTCTCCGCCAAGAAGAGAACTCATCCCATTCTCCTAATTCCAAAACATAAAAAGTGAACACATTAAGGATTTATAAGTAAGCTGAACGTAGTCAGGATTGCCATGCAAACAGCTCCGTTTCATCCTGTAGCTTCCAATTCTCCTCTCAAATACATGAATGGGAGCAAAGCTACCTACATGAAAAACCTGTGTTTCACAGCAAAAACAGAAAGGACTGCCAATAAAACTGTATTTCTTCCCTAATTCTAGAGCAATATTATCTTGTACCAAAACAAACATGTATGCTGGAAATAAAATACATTTAAATGAGGATCTCAAGGCCATATTAAGCCAATTAACAACATACCTGTATATTTTGAACAACATCTTTGAAAGGAGATGACCTCTGCATACAAGTGTTCACCATGTCCATTGCCCTGTCAAAGTTCTTTACATACTCTCCATACATCTTCAGAAAAGGAGCCAGCTTCTGTAGGATATCTCCTAGCCGTGGGTTCACATTCCTGATGGAAAGAGAAGGGTAAGTACAGAAATCTGTGGAGATCAATACTATTTTAAGAGAGTAAACACAATTATCACACTTTCACAGTTGTCTCCCACAATTACGCACACATGCAATTGAGATCCTTTAGGTTAAGTTTAAAACAGTCTGTTTGGTACCCTAGATGAAAACTTAAAACATTAATCTAGATGTGCTAAGGATGATGTTTCTGTTTCCACTGTCACTTTTATGTGAAGCTCAGATCCAAACTGACTACACATTATTGAAGAAACATCCAACTCTGTCCAGAAAAAAACGTTGTGAGATACACTCTACTTCTAGCAGAGGTAGCTGTACATCTTTGTCTCTTCCAAATTCAGAGGCAGGCACAGCCAGCTAGGCTGTGGGCAATGCCAGAGTTGCCCCATGGCTCTTCACCCAGCAGGGGCATCTCTCCCATGGCACCGGGCCCGAGAGGCTCTCCTGGGAGACCCCAGCTGGGTTTGTTCCCTCTGGGCCACTGAGCAGCAGCACTGCTACAGGAGCTAGATGTGTAAATGACAAGAGCTGCACGTCTAATTTTCTCATGTCTCAGTCCCCTTGACAGCGTCAGTCTAAGATTTCTTTCCATTTTCCCCAGGTTTTCTCTTACACTGAACTCCTGCCTTGCAGTCTGTTTACATGAGATCCCTTCAGCCATGCAAAAAGTTCATGCCCTCGTCTGACTTCCAGTCTCTCCAGTTTTCCTTCCCTTTTATTACAGCTGTTCCTGTAGACATATGTCAGGTGCAAAGGTGCTGGGTCGTTTTTTATTGCTTCTGGACATTGTTGACCTGTGTGAAGAAGATTGGACCCTCCCAAGGGAAATGTGAGCTCTGATCTCGCCTTCATCACTCAGGGCAGTTGGAAAGGTTAACTCTGTTGACGTTAACATGAAATAAGGTGCAGCATCAGCACCACCAGCACTTTACACTGCAGGACACTCTTTTCAGCCAGTGCATCCTCCCAAGTGGGTTCCTACATCTGCCCTACAATCAACCTTTCTGCCTAGTGCTGCATTTCAGCCTCATTTACAACTTAGCACAGTTTCCAAATTTTAATCGGTATATGACCATTAGTACTCATTGAAATAAAAATACAATTTTCTTGAAGAACTTCATAAATATTATTGGTTACACTGTACATATATCTCATAGAACAGAAGACCAACAAATGCTTGGGTAAAATCTTGTTCAGTGTTGTGGTGCAAAACAGCAACAGAAACGAGTGCACTACAGACAAAGTGATTTATAGACAGAAAGTCATCTATCTTATCTGTCTAGATTTTCCTTTGATTGGCTGCTATAATGCTAATTTTGTAACATTAAATTTTATAGAACCATAACAAAGTGAATTTAAATATGAAATTGATGTGTCTCGTGAAATCTCCAACACTGTAAAGTCTAGACTGTGACACGATGATGCATTTTCCTTCTTTGGAAAGAAAACTTTTTTTTTAAATACTTCATCCACGGGGCCAAAATAAGCAGCTTGTTTCTTTCCTAGTACTTCAGTTTCATAGTACTGTGAAACTAGAATAGTGGAAGTGCACTAAGAAAAACAGCTGCAGTCGTACTTTGGACAAAAAAAAAATCTCACAGAGTACTCTAGAAATGTTGAGTACTCAGGTCTACTCCTATACTCAGGAAGATTACAGGACAGAGAAAGGCTTAAGAGACTCCATGGCAACGTATTAAATGACATCTGAACTACTGCATTAAACCATTAAAAACTCTGGAATATGATTAGGCTTTAGGGTCACTATAGTTTCTTGAAAACATACTTTAAAAACAACTGGAATGACAGTTACCCACCATTCTTGTGTAATTCTTGTTTTGAGCTCAGGAAGAAGAAATTGTCCGTGGAAACAATAGATAGAAGAAATATTTGAAAAGATGCCTGTTATCACTTCAGATGAAATACCTGCTTCTGACAACTTAGTGCAAAAAACCTGTGTGAGACAAGAGAGTACCAACATTAGTTAAAAAAATCCTACACACCCCAGCATACAGTTGCAGCATTACAAAGCTGACTGCCTCAGAACAGACCTACAGTTTTTGACTCCTGGTACTCAGTCCTTGGGGATCACAGCACCGAGTATTTTCAGGAGGTTTACAAACATAAACCCATTGTCAAATGGGGTTAGAGCTATGGTTATGGGCTTACTCCTCCATTAGAAAAGTCTGAGGGATTTGTAAGTCAAAACAGATTAAAACTACCGAGAAGATGAGAGCTGGTGTACTTGGGAGCTAAGTGGCAAAGAACAACCAGTCCCCAAGGAGCTCTTACTGCTTTTTACATCAAGCAAAATAAAACATGTTTGTTTTGTTTCTCTGCAGGAAAAACTACACTGAACAAGAGTGAAAGACACTCCCTAGTTTTTTTAGGGTCTTGAAACAGCCTTTGCTCATCCGAAGCAAACATCGGAAAGTTTTCAGCAGAGGTCCTAGTGCTGGAGGGCAGAGGGCTCTTCGGACGTTACAACTTCTAACAAGATTTCTACCAAGGTGTCGATTTCCTTTCCTTCTTTCTTAACAATGTTAATCATCCTCATTTTTACTTCTTTCATGAATGTTTTTCTTTATACAATACATAACAGAGACATTATAGAGATAAACAGAGAAATGCCTGAACCGTGTAGACTCACCAAAACATTATACGTGGGAAGAAGTTTGGATTCATCATCCTAGTTTTACTTTATCCTCGTGTGTAAACATGACAGAAAACAATTACAAATCACAATGGGGAAAAACAAAAATCACTCTGAGCATGGGGCTGACCCTTGTTGCCTGATTTTAGTACAAATCCAGTCTATTGTCCTCTGCAGAGCAGTCATAGATTTCATCATTTTTGGTGCCTTGAGTGTCCCTATGTTTTCCTCTCCACATATGCTCAGAGAGGAACCAAATGCTTATAATGTCTGTACCATGGGCTGCTGCTTTCCCATTCCTCTTTTCCTAACCCTCGGGCTCCAGCTCAGAGAACCAGGGCCAAAAGCTCCCCTTTGGGCCCCACAGCATGCACCCTGGCAAGCCAGCTCCATCTCCCACCACCAAGTCATGTTTTCACACTATCCAGCTTTAGGTCAGAGGCTGAACTGAAGACAAGGCACAGTTCATTCAAAATCGAGTTACCTGGTCCAACAGATGGAGTCTTTTCACATATGCTTCTTCTGTATGGAGCAGTTCATTTGCAATGTTGAATAGCTTTTGGGGCTCTGTACACTGAAAAAAAAAAGTTACAAATAAGACAATCCATCTCCTCCTACAAACCTAACTTTCACCAACTGTTCCCCTTTCCATTTTCTCAGCGGGCTAAATTCCCTGCCAGTACAGAAGCCTGAAGTGAATGGGGTTAATACATTTCAGAATCCGCTCTGCATTTCTCACTGAAGGATCAGTTTGCTCTAGAGACATTTTTAAAACAGTTTTCTGAAAGTGCAATTAGTAATGTATTTAACAGCTGCTCAGGATATCATTTTAATTCTTTATGGTTTTCTACAAAGAACCAGAAGTACCATCCGGATTTGGAGATATAGCTTATCTATTTGATAACTAAGGCACTATATTGTAAATCAGCAGGTCTCCCTTTTTAATTCAGGTTCTGTGACTAAAAAAACATAGAAATTAGAAGAGACCTGTTTGGCCAGAGATTTCACTCCCCGGTCAGTGCAGCATTACTCTCTGTGGAATATCTCTAACAGCTTTGTGCAGCTTTAAACACCCACCAATTTCCTGGAAAGAATTCCAGCAACATAACCCAAATCACCTAGCGAAGTCTTTCATTATGCCCGTTATAAAAATAAAATAAGAAAGGACTAGTTCAAAAGCTTGGAGTTCTGAACCAGTAACGCAGCATCACCTTTATTCACAGGTTAGCCAAAAGCTACTCAGGCTCCATAGATTCTCAGCTTTCTGGGGGCTTAAAAGTACCTGAATTGGTATGACACAGACTGCAGCTTTCTGACAAACTCTAGATACCTTTAAGGGTCTAGACTTCAAACTCTGTGCTTATATTATAATCAAAGTGAAACTAGGTTTCAAAACTCAGGGCTGGTTGGTTTGTGTTCAGGAATGCAAGCATTGGAAAGTAGCAGCAAGGTCAAGCAAGTGTAGGGGAATTTTAATGGGCTGGAGCTGGAAAAAAAGAGAAAAAAAAAGAAAAAAAAAAAAAGACTGATGGAGGCTAGAGAGACATATAAACAGTTAATGCAACAGAGAGCATCAGCTTGCTGCCATTATTCACCACTTCTTCCACAGGAAAACTAATGTGCATCAAAGAGAATGACCGAGGTGTTGCTTCGGACCAAGAGCCGCCTCCCCGAGCAGCGCAGCAGGAGCCCGTCAGCACACGACACAGCAGCCGGTAAAGGTCCACCCAGGCTCGTGCAAGGACGGCAGGACACATCCAGGGAGTAAGAGCCCAGCTGAAGGCAATCAAGAACAAAGCACTGCTTCCGCCTCAGGAAGCACCTGGGCCCCCGGGCAGCGGCAGGGATTTCTATCCCAGACACCTATCTGCGGGTGCGCGCCAGCACGTTGCACACACGCCACTGGCCACCACCAAGCTGTTAGAAAACGTCAGTGAAATGCCCTCCTTAAGCTGCTTCGTTGCCAGCTTGTTTTAATTATAAACAAAGTTGAAAAGAAAAGAAAAAAACAAAAAAAAAAGGAAAAAACCCACACGCATTTAGGCAAACTGCAGTGCAAGGGGAAGGCCTTGAAGCCTTTTTCAAAGCTCGCCATAAATCCCAGCAAACCAGACCCTACCTAAAACAAGGCACCACTGAGCATTAAGCATCCTCCGTTGGTGCAAGTATTAAGTGAAGGAAAGCAAAGAGCTTCGCTGGATTTGAACCAGTGTCAGGCTCCTGCAAGGCACTCCTCCTCTTCCCACGCACAGACCTGGGGCCCTGCACGTGCCCCACAAAGGAGCCCGGACGCGTGCTCGGCCTGCCTGGCTACTCTAATTATTTCAAGCAAACTTAAATATTCTTCTAAGCTATTCTAACGTGCTACGCGACATCCTGCTCCACTCGCTCATGTGCTATATATTAATATTTGGGGAGGAAAAAAAATCACAGCACAACAATGCTTTGAAGCTGTTATGGGGAAACACGCCGTATGACGGTTTATAATGAAATACACTGCTGGCCATTGGGATTCCACTAACTACAAGGATCTCTCGCTGAGAAGGAATTTATCTGCCAGTTTTGCTGCGAGCAGAACGGGGCGCCTGAATGGAAGGCACTGATGTCAGCAGGCTGGCACGCCAGCCACCGAGAACATCCTCTGATTTGTTTGAATACAGAATTGGGAAAATAATTATTTTCAACCAAATACATTTGTTTTCAAAAGTAAATCTTTACATAGCACAGTACTTTTTAACCTCCTGACCTTCACCATCTGCAACTCGGTTTATACTTCCAAAAAACTTGCTGACCTCTGCTGAAATACCAAACAGCGGCTGAACACAACACGAGCTTGAGCTGAGCAGAACGTTTTAAAGAGAGACCATCTTCAGCTGCTGCTTCTGCCAGGCACAGAGACAGGCGTGTTTTTCAGACTAATCTGCACCTTATTCACCTTCCAGTGGACATAATGCTTTCCGCAAAATAGTTGATGCAGTGAATGATGCCAGACAGCCTGGTCCTCTGACCCTTCTGCGTTGTGTGCCGTGGAAGGGCAGCTCTAGCACAGCCTGAGCTGTATGTCAGGGTACCATGGACAAGATATTTCACAGTCCATGCTTCTAAATGAAAATTAAAACAAACGTGCCAATTCAAACACAGATTATATTCCTTAGGTAACAGCCTTATTTAAGTCTCCGTTCACAGCCACTCACACAGCTGCACAGTCTGAGGGAAGGCAAAGGAACCCTACTTGGGGGAAGGAAGCAGGCTTCAGCCGGGTGATGTTGGCAACAACGGTACACAGGAGAATAAAATCATCAGGAAGAAGACAGGTAACCAAAACTGGCAGAGCCACGGCAGAGCCCACCTCAAAGAAGCTTGGGACAGGGGAATTACCTAAGCAGGGAGCCCTACTAATGCTGAAGCAAACTGAGAGCAGTGAGACCTCACTGCATTTTTGATTTTGCATCAGTTCAAAACCTGTGAGTATCTGAGGCCATCACCATCTTTAGCCTGCTCAGAGCAGACCCCAGCAGTGAGAACACTGCCCAAGCAGATTTACATCAAAACTGAACACATTTAGCTTAAAGCACAAACTGCACAGGAACCAAATGGCTGCTGCTGGGGACCAGTGAGGCAGACGTAACTTTACTGAGAGAGTCCTGTAGAGAAAAAAAAAAAAAGTATATATCTGTATATATAGATATATCTATGTATTTGCCATGTGTAAGGCGGAAACAAAATATTCAGTCTCCCACCTTATATGGATTTTAAGCTGTTTTATTCTTTATAAATGTGTCTCACTCCTGCTTTGTCCACCATGACGGGTGGGCACAGCCACAGCCTGTTACAACTCTTCTCCACACCGCACCCGACAGCCGTGGAGGTACTGCAGAACCTTTTTAAAGCAGTTTAGCCAGCGGGGTGAAAAGCAAGATGAGAAAAGGGAAGCAGTCGGTGTTTATTTTGTGACACAGGAAGCTTACTCCAGTGCTTGAAGCAGCAGCTGCGTGATGCTCTTTCACTTCTGTATGAAGGTCCAGCAGCTCGTTTTCAGCTGTGTCTGTCCATAAAACATTGTAAGGAGAAAGGAAATGCCAGCCTGGGAACAACCAGCACCACGAAGGGCAGATTCTCACCTGGGTGGGAGTACATTTACACCTACAAATAGGCAAACGCCACGACCTCAGACACAAACTGGGTGACAGCAGACACCGAGCCGACTTGTGCAAGAGAGCGGCCAGGAGCACATCAAGCACAGCGCCACGTCCTGGCCCTGCCCAGCCCAGCAGGGCACTGCTGGCCCCCACACAGCTCGGCTGCCTGGGGCAGGAGCCGTGGCATTGGGCTCACCCGGCCATGCCAGCGGAGGCAGGAGGACACAGGAGGACGCAGGAGGACGCAGGACAACCCGCGATGGCTCGGCCACGTCGGTTCCTCCCTCGTGCTTCACGCACAGCAGGCAGGGCCTCGCCTGGGTGGGGACTTGGCACCCAGGCATGAAGGCTGACCTGGCTACCGTGACAAACAAATCTGAGGTGAAAATTTAAAGGAAAAATAAAACTGAAAAAGAAACCTCAGAGGCTTAATGAGAGAAAATTTGGGCAGTAGCCTGCAGCAACTGTTTCTCTCACTGTTGTACATAGCTGAACTGTGTTCAGTTCACATCTCTGCTGTAAGAGGCTTTCGGCAAATCGTGCAGGAAAGCTGGGATAAGGTAGGGTAAAATCAGAATATAGCTGAGCTTCAAAAACACCCCCCCTGCCAACAGCCACTGCTGCAAAGAACACAGGAGGTCCCCAAAGGTTACAAACAACTTCCTACTTGAAAGTGCTGAAAACAACCTGGAAAAGTTACCCTGTGCTAGGAGATCTTATTTTGCTTAGCGTATTCCAGAAAAAATGGTGATGAGAACAAACCTGATTCTTCTTAACCAGCATTATGACTAAACCACCGCCCCACACAGCTCTGCGTACCGCGTAACTCGTGTGGATTTATCTACGGGCTTCAGAAGTACCACTGAATTAGCAAACAAATATAAGCCCCCAAATACAAAGCCCCCTTTCACTAACTTGCTCTAAACCCACTGACAGAACAAGTCAGGAGGCAGACAATAATAAAACACCATTATTTTGGCCACGCTCCCCAGCGTCACATCAGGAAGTAGAGATAATAACTTCACATCCTCTTCAAGGCCAAGCAAAAATCTTTTTTTCAGAACGTACATGGAGATAATCTTACCCAAAGGCCTGACTTGCAGGACTGCAAGTCAAATTTTCCAACACAATCTGTACTATGAAATCAGAAGCGAAACTCCAGTGAAACACAGGCAGAAGGAGAACACGTCAGCGGCTGCACAAGGCCACGGGGGAGCTGATGATTACTATTATTCTACACAGCAGGTTCTCAGGAAGCAGGACAGATGGAGCAAGGCATTTGGGAGGGATTATTAATGAGCATTTATTACTCTTAGTGAAAAATATCTGAATAAGAAGATACGAAGGAGCATTCGCCATCTCAGAAGCACTGCTCCACTGCTCCCAGGCAGTCGACTGCTCAGCGGAAGCCTCGGGTAGCGGGCTGCAGAGCGTGACAGCCCCTAGGTCCCACTTCTGTCATTTCTTTTTTTGTAACCATCAAGGCTAACATGCCTCAGCTCTCGCAGCTCCTGACATTTTCTGAGATGCTATCAAAATTAATAAGCTCCCCTCGTTCATTTTCATTTTGATAACAGATCCCTAGCAATCCCAGTAAGGCACTCCTGCGACTTTAAACCACCCAATAATTGTGCGCTAATAAGTGAGATCTGTTAGACTCCGCGGCAGACTCCCAAAGGAAGCCACATCACACTCCAGAGCTAAAGCTAGACTAAATAAAACAGTACAAGTCATGCATCAGGCAGCGTTACTTCACCAGCAATGGGATGTGTGAAAGCCTGGGTGCTGGATGGAGAGAGATCTGAAGTAGAAAATTAGAGGAGAAAAAAGCAAAACATTTTTTTTTCTCTACTTATGTTTATTCATGAATTTCACTTAACTTGATATCCCAGGAATTACTGAGCCATCATTAAATCATTCTGCAGCTGTACTTCTTATGCATCCTCCTCCAACTATAACAAAGCTTTCTGGAAAACCTGAATGTTTAATTAGAGTGCTGGTTACCTCCGCGTGCAGCTGCAAAGCCTGCTACTAGAGGCAGAAAGGAGGAAGCAGGAACAAAGCTGCTGGCTCCTGACACACAGCTCTCCCCCAGGACAACCTCCTGGAAGATTAAGGGCTCTCTGCTGCTCTCACACCACAGTTGGTGCTGATTGAGCTCTCCTCTCTTTCTCTCCCAGGGCCAGGTACATTATTTTGTGGAAGATCACCAGGTTTCTCAAGGGTGAAGCAAACTTCCAGCCTCAGAGTAACCACAGAACACTTCAGCTTCAAATCATCAAGCTGGCTCTCCTCATGGGATGCCACTGCCCTTTACCTGTACTGACTCACCCCACAGTGCCCCCGTCTGCAACAGAAGACCGGGAGGGGAGGACGCTGTGAGCACGTAACACACGAGCTGGCTTTGTAGGACCTCAGCTGGTACACGCTGCATCCCCAGAAGAGGGCACAATCCTTACGTACACTACAGCAGAGGCAGCAAAGCTAGGCCTTCCCCTTCCCACGTGGCTGCAAAAACAAATTAACTTAGCGAAGCATGGTCATTCTCAAAACTGCCTTCTGAAACTGAAATCACGTCAAAGGGCAAGGAAGAACCTGAAGTGCATCACACTGATGTCACACCTGCCCTCCTGTACTAACTCACCAAGATTAAAACGCTTTGACTTGTCAGATTGAAAAGCATTTCCTCCTCTAGAGATCTCTCCCCTTTATAAATTCACCAAGCCCACTACAGAAAGGTATGACTTCCTCAGTGTTTTATCAGCGTTACTTCATTCTCTATGGACATTTAGCCTAAGGAACAAAATTTTAAAACAGCCACCAAAACGCTGCTCCTACAAAAGTGTTTCTGGTGCTTGTCAGTAAAGCACTTCTTAATGATATGGTACAGTCTTCCACTTGGGTTTGCTACAGCTGGTTTGATACTGCGTGCCTAGCCCAAACTTAAACGTAAATTTAACGACTAGATTAAAGATTTTCTAACGTAATGCATTATTTTCTTGCTGGCATGTTGCAACTAATAATTTAAAAAAATATTTCAGTTGCATGCCCATACATATCTATTGAGAATATGAAGTAAGTGAAGTATTTCACAGAATGCTTATTTATGTGTACGCATGTACAGAAGGGAAAGTGAAGAGCAGCAGACAGAAGCCCTGGCCTGTGGTGGTGATGCCCAGCGGAGAGGCAAACAAGCTTCCACCCGCAGGCTGCTGCAGAGGCACCAAACAGTGAACAGAACGGACGCGAAGTCTTAACAGAAGCGAGTGGGAATCTCTCATTAAGCACTTTCTGGAGGACCCCACAGTAACCTCTCACACACAAGGTAAAACACACGTCTTCGGCAGCTTAGACCCTGCAGTCCTGCTGGATCCTGTCTCACACTGTCACAATTCACTCCTGCACAAGCCCAAGGCCCTGTGCACCGCAGCCTGCCAAGCCCAGCTGACGGCGGTCAGGGCTGAATTAGGGGAGCTCTCGCCTGCTCCCGGGGAGGGGAGATGGCCTGATGGGCTCCTCCTCCGGAGTCTGCCCCAGCTGCCAGGTGAGACTACAGACCTGCGGACAGGCGGAGGAGATCACATCCTGTCCATCTACAGAAAGCAGTCAGGTCTGGCCAAGCAGAGCTAGTTCGTGCAGCCCTTACTGCCTGCTAGATGTTTCATCGCCCATTCCAGTCCATGCCCGTCACCAAACTGCAGCACTGCGGGGTGATGGGCACAGCATTCAGGCTCCCTTCTGGCCAGGATAATGGTGGGAGTCAAGGGATTTTGGAGACTGTGAAACCCAAGTCAAGGCTCTGGTGTGCTTTGGTCCCTCTAGGATAAAAACCACTAGCTACATCAATCGAAGATACTGCAATTATGCAGGAAAATTGTGTCGCCTTGCATGGTGGGGCTGGGTATGGGGTCATTGCAGGGCTTGGGATACAACCAACTTTCACTTTGACAAGCAGTATTTACCAGAACAAACTCCAAAGTGTTGCTTTCAAGTCAGGTATTACCCTGACAGCGATGGTGTCACTGACACCAAAACTGGGGTTTCTGCCTGATGGGTCTGTGGGACTCAGGCAGAGCTTCTGGAGCTTGGATCTGTCAACACACAGTACGTGCTGGGCCCTCTGCAGCGAGGCTCAGGTGGGCAGCAACACCTGCCTCCAGCACACTGAGACAGTACCTAGAGCTCCTGGACAACAGGGCTCCTCTTACTCAAGCTGCTGTAGCGATGGGATTTCCCTTCTTTCAGAAAGTCGATTCTTTAGTTACCCTGAGAATATGAAGTCTTGCATTTTTCAGTTGTGTAACACAGCAACTTTCATGTAAAGGACAGGGTGATAAAAAGTCAGATTAATTTGACTTTGACATCACTGAATTTGCAAAAGGAGCGGTACAGCAGTTAAGTATTGGAGGGGCAACACCAGTCCCAGACAACAATGCTGGCATTTGAATCACACGAAGGGAAAGCAAGTCATATCACACAAGCCTGGGCTTGAAATAAAGAGGAAGAACTGCAGCATAAAGCAGTGCATTCACTAGAAAAAGTATGGTTTTTTTTTCATACCTTCCTGTAGGTATGTTTGTCTCATCACACTGTCTTCTGTTCTTGGAAAAAGGCAACACCCCAGAGCATTAATTGTACTCTGAAACTATTCACCAAACAAGATGAGGAATATTTTGCAGACGTTTTGCTCTAAGCATCTTGTGTTTTATTTTTCTGAAAAATCTAACCTATCTTATTTCTAAAAAAATAACTGTCTTGATAGCAGATAATCGAATGAATCTGTCATTAACATTATACAGCTGCAGCAAATGCACAACAGCACGGACTCCATTATTCTGCATTCAAGGAAAATTGCTTCTAGCTAGGGTTTCCTGAAGAGTAATTTGATAGAGTAACTACCTTGAAAACAACTTTTTGCACTCAAGTAGTAGTAGTCACACCAAAAGAAACACAGGCTTCTTAAGAAATAAAAATAAAAAAACCTGCTAGAAGAGATTTTCAACATGCAAGTCCCTCCAGCACGCAAGGCCCTATTCCTGCAATATTTAGTATCCGATTAGCCCCCTGCTTACCATGGAGCCCTACTGAAAGCAACATAATCTAGTGATCTAATAAGGAGGAGCTAAACCTGCATAAATTCAAACAAAAAACACAAGGTGCAAGTCTTTACCTACAAAAGCCCTTCAATTTTAATATCTCATCTCTGTCTGTGATGGTCTCTCTTACATTAAACCTTACATTAAATCAAGACTGGAAACCTTTCTGCGAGTTACACTCTACACTGGGAGCAAGTTATGACCTGCATCAAACAGGAAATCAATGACTGTCGCAATCCTCTGACATAAAAACAATCAAACAATAAGACCCAAACAACAGACCAGAGTGATGCAAGGCATCTCTGGCCAGTCAGGAACTGGCTCCAGAGAACACAGAAGTAACACGCTAGCTTACCTTGTTTACATCCAAATACTCTAACTTTGGCACTTCTGCTGTCTCTTGTTCCTCACTACTTCCTTCATCAATGTCACTGTCTTCATCCTGCGTGGAGTCTCTCTTCTGCTCTGCAGAGGAAGATTTGGGGCCCTTTTTGTCTGGTTCCATCTCCCCTGGATTCCCAGCCACGCTGGGCTTCTTTTGTTCCGCACCTTCTTCGTTGGGGAAAGTTTCTCCTGCCACGCTACAAGAAGGGCTGTCAATGCCACTGTCTCTGTTAGGAATTTTACCATTACTGCTCAGTTCTGCAGTTGAGTCTTTATTGCTAAGCTCTCTAGAGGGTTCTTTGCTCGCATTCACAGCAGTACAGTCTTCATGGCTTTTGTTATCGCCTATGCTTAGCTCTTTAATTTTCATTATGTCTGTGTTAGATAGATCCGCACTGCACGGTACGTCTGGCTCATTTTCATCTGGCTCACTTTTTTCATTTGTCGAACAGCTGCTGGAAGCTACCATGTCACAGTCACACGAGCTCGGTTGTTTGGATGAGTCCAGGCCAGGCTCCATCTTAAGAGCTAAATTTAGCTGGTTCCTTTGAAGAATATGTACAGGTTGCCTGCAGGTGAAGAGAAAGCACCCCAGTCATTCCTAATAACACTCAGAGACTTCAAAAGTGCCTCAAAAGAGACAGGGCCTGACTGTCATCTGATTCAAGCTGTATTTCTTACAGCCCCCTCATAATCCTAGGAGGCGTGCAAACGCATCACTGTAACAACATTCACCCAACAATTTCAGGTAAAAGCATACCACTCCTAGACATAAGTTTAACTGAAAAAGTACCATTAGAATCCCAGCTCTTTAATACTCCCCACGTGGCCCTGAAGAACAGTTTAGTCTGAAGGTTTGTGGCAAGGAGAACAATCTTTTAAAAGAACCATTTGTTTACGGGCTTGTTTAAACAACAGCTCAGCCTCTTCAACAGAGCAAAGCCTTTCGGGCAAGTTATTTTCTGCCAGAGAGGGGACATTTCTGAAGCACAAGAATGCATTAGTTTCTATCTGAAGAGGCCTTACTAGATTCACCCAGGATATAGTACATTCTAAGACACAGTACAGTGTCTCTGTCCCTATCCCCCTCTTTCTGAAATGAATCACATAGCTCCATCAGGCAGATTTGGTCTTTGGAGAGGATTTTTATGTGTTTGTTAAAAAAGAGGATTTTTATGTGTTTGTTTGTATGTGTTTGTATACATATACACACACACACACAACCCTATTTAATATCTTTTGTATATAAAGTTTCAAGAAACAATTATATATTATGTCATTTCACAATATATTGACACTGAACTATCCCCTGCCTCCAAGAAGCAACATAACAGTAAGTCTGACATTTATTGAATCTTAGACAGAAAACTCAATTATTTTATAGCACAATTTCCTATAATGTGAAATCAATTTGATACCAAGACAACTTACCCAAAGCAGACTCTGGACTACTTACTTGTGGTAGAACACTTAAATTCATTGGACCTTCAGCTCCAAATTACAAACTAATAATCACTGAAATACATGCTTTTATAAAACACTTCTGTAGTCAGTCAAGTTTTGCACTTTCAGAAGAAAACATCCTGAGAGGAGTTTCTAACATGACAATTATAATCAACGTTTTCTCTTGTTATATTTTAAGTTAAAATCGTAAAAGAGATTAGAGAAGATCTCAAAGACATATTTACCTAATACTTTCAAATTTCTCAATGAGAGTGTTGACTCCTGCTGATATTGGTATTTCTTCCTCTCCAGGCACTAAGCTCCTTGATGCCTTGGGATCAGCTGGTAAAGGCCGAGAAGGTGCAGGTGGAATTCTTTCCTGCCCAGGTTTGAGATGTATAGGCTTAGGAGGTACTAATAAAACAGAGGGAAAAAGCACAAGGATAAATCTCCCATCTTCTTTATCCTAAACCGAGAAAAAAAATCCAAGCACGCAATGCAGAATGAAGAATATCCATTCTTTCAATTGAACGTTCTTTGTAAGTTATGCTGGTGCAGTTCCAAACTATTTCTTACACAAAAGCAGACTGCTGTACACTAAAGAAAAACGACAGTCTTCTATTTTGCATTTCTACAGTTGTATCAGATGAGCTAACGAACAGAGCGGCTCAGAAATTTACCGCTTCCTTGTTACCAAACAGGATGCACAGCTCACACTTGGTTTTTGCAAATGGGTTCACCATCTCAATCGCACGAGTTTCCCCTCCCATAACTTTTCAAGACTCTAGCACTCTGCTGAATCTCTTATACTGGGAAAAAAAAAAAAAAAAAAAAAAGCAAAAACAAAACAAACCACCAAAAAACAATCCCACCATGGATTTCAGTGCCTGGTATTTGCTTGGCCAAAAAACCCACAAGCAGAACATAATAGCTTTTCTTCCTCTCATTCTCCCTCCCCCATCTCTTCCGTGGTGTAGTCTTCATAAATTTCCTTCCTCTTTTAGTTCTACATTGAGTTATATACTATATAAATAAAACGCATTGTAAGAGTATATACATTCTGCTTAAGAATTCATTGGGAGGCAAATGTGCAAAGTCTAATACTGTATTAAAAAGGAAAAAAAAAGTAATTAAAAAAATGTATTCAGACCTTATATTGTTGCAGGGTAAATGGGTTTGGAAATACGCAAGCAGTAACCCATGGCAACAGGTTCACGTGCTGTTACAGTTTCTTACAGTGAAAGCAGCTTCACATAAGCAGACGAGGAGGTAGGAAAACCACCAGTGCAATCACTCCCATACACATGCTACTTGGAGCAGTTACTTGGAGCAAATAGCCCTTCTGATCTAGACTATCCAAAGAGTTAATAAACAAATGAGGAAACTCTACATATGAACTTTATTAAACAATGCTTTCAAGAACAATTTACTTCAAGCATTTCCAATTTTTAAATGGTCCATATGGCACATCAGCATAATGTGATTAACATTGTAATGGAGCTCTAATTAGCAACTGTTCTGAATGCAATTTCAGGGTTACTTGCTTTAGGAAGATAACTGAGGCATATGCACCCCAAAAAAGTCAACTCCTGTTGTCCCTACCCTGCAGAAAGCTGACTGTTTTAAGCTCCAGGTCAGCCTCGGCATCCTCCCTCCTCTAGCTATAGGTGGTCACTGCCTGAGGTCAGTGATGAAGAACTGCTAGAGTTTTCCAGCTCTGAGTATAGGCAGATTTAAAACTATCTACATTACTGAGGTCATGTCAGCACCAAAGAATAAAATCACATTTCCTAAGGATTTGAGCTCTAATGGGACACTTCCTATAAAATGCATGGCTTGCCCAGTGTCCAAAACCATTTGGAATTCCTGTCTTAAATTAAAGGTGTTATAATTCAATTTTGAGAACACCACCACAAAACCTGTCTTACACACAACTAACAGTTAAGCAGGAAAATTATTTACGCTCTTTAAAAAACAGTATCGTGCAGCAGACAGAGGCAATAACCTACCCTACATCTTCTATTAGGCTTTTAAGAGCTGGTAATTGGCCTGCAACTCTCAAAGGGTGAACTTCATTTTCTCTGCTGAAGTATTTACATTAACAATAATGCACGTCATTTCTATCCATGTAAACACTTGAAAACATTTTAAACCTTTCCTTTAAATCTTTCCTGTTAGTGAACTCCACCTGAATCACTTGAGAAATTACACTCTACAGTATATGATATGCTGTACTAAGAAGGAAGAAAAAGCGTTCCCTTCTGTTCTGAATTTTGTTGTTTGCCAATGTAATTTTGAGAAACAGACACATCAGCATAGAGTCAAAATCGCTGGCTTTCTTAAATGCTACTTACAAAGCAAAATTTAAACCACAAAAGATATGTGCTGAAGAGCTGACACACAGAACCTACATTCAGAATTTTCAAGGAAACAGGCTTTAATATCACAACAGCCAGGCAGCTCTGCCTTACCTATAAACACACAGACATCTATTTATAACTCCTGGGAGAAGACAAGATAGGCTTTTCAGAAGCCACATTACATCGTTCTGTGAAAACCATTCAAACAGCATAACCAGTTTGCCCATTCCCACTCGTGAGCACATGACAAAATCCATTAAATGACAGGGCACACATTCGTTACCTCTCTGTCAATTTAACAGACTTCTAAACTCAGAATCAATTTAGGCTTCTATAAAAGAAGTGAATGATAGATTTGCATGCTAAAAAGGAACAATAGTAGATGAGCTCAATCTGTACCTGTATCACCACAAGGACTAAATGAACAGTCACTCCTGAAAAAACAATAGATGCTGCTTTCAGCTGTGGACACAGGACCCAACGTGGGAGCTCAGCCACAACCCCCACCCTGCTCTGAAGCCGCCTTCCACGATCCCAGCCCTTGCAGGAAGCAGTGCTGCTCTGTCGTCACTCCACTTTGAACTCCCCTTCTGCCTCTCACCCTCACACTGGGGCCCGAGCACAGCAGCACGACTTGGAGGCAGCTTCCAGGGCCCTCCCTGCGCGCAGACAGGTAAACTGGTGGAGAATGGGAAGAAAGGAAGCCGCAAAGAAGAGATTAGTGTTGTGGGACGTGTTCAGGTGGCACCTGAAAGCTGAAGCCACGCACTGGAATGGCACTTCCCCAATCCTCCGCCCCTCTGAGGATTTGACGCAGCAGCCCAGTGCTATTTGGAGCAGGCAGAAACCAAGACACACAGCCCTCGTTGCAGAAGAAACAAGTGAAATAATGAGAAGCAGCGTGACGGAAATAGAAAAGGGGAAGGCAAGGTTAAATATCTGGGAGAAGTTATAGCCCAGGCTTGGCCCTGGCTTTGTAAGGCCAGGTGTCCCTCAGGGGTCCGTCCTGGGACTGGGACTGTTTCATGTCTTTATCAACGACACAATCAGTGGGACTGAGTGTGTCCTCAGCAAGTTTGAAGCTGACACCAAGATGAGTGGTGTGGTTGATACACCAGAAGGAAGGGATGCCATCCAAAGGGACCTGGACAGGCTGCAGAAGCAGGCCCACGTGAACATGATGAGGTTGAACATGGCCATGACAGGCGGTGCACCTGGGCTGGGCTGCAACACCAGAGGGGTGGGCAACAGGGGAGGGAGGGGACTGTCCCCCTCTGCTCTGCCCTTGTGAGGCACCACAGGGACGCCTGGACCCAGGCCTGAGACCCCAGGTCAGGAGGGATATGAGGCTGTTGGAACAGGTCCACAGGAGGGCCACAAAGATGATCAAGAGGGTGGAGCACCTCTACTATGGAGAAAGGCTGAGAGAGCTGGGGCAGGTCAGCCTACAGAAGGGTCCAGAGAAATCTCATTGCAGCTCTTTTATACTTAAAGGGGACTTATAAAAAAGATGGAGAGCAACTTTTTGCTCAGGCAGATAACGATAGGACAAGGAGGAATGGTTTTAAACAAAAGACGGGAAATTTAGATTAGAGGTGAGGAGGAAATCACTCAGAGGGTGGTGAGGCACTGGCACAGGCTGCCCAGAGAAGCTGTGGATGCCCCAGTCCCTGGAAGTGCTCAAGGCCAGGTTGGATGAGGCCCTGGACAACCTGACGTAGTGGGTGACAACTCCCACTTGTCAGGAAAAGAAGCCATTTCTAATTTACAAAGTTAATAATGGCAAAGGAAAAAAAGAAAAGCCATCTCCCAATCTTCTCTACTGTTACATGTATGCTAATTGCAGGTAATTTTAAAAACTATTTTTATTATAAAGAAATGCAATGAAATAATAAAATTGTTATTTAAATTTTATGTGAAGTGTCTTTAAGGAAGATGACTGGCACATTCACAACCAAGTCTTATAGTGATGATTTGTAGCTTTGTCTACGTTGGCTCAGTCTGAGGTAACACGTCTGATTTTCCAGTACTGCGTAACAGGTGACAGCGTCCCATCGGAATTTTGACTGGGACCTGTCAAAAAAGGGTCTGGGGAGACCAGAAAACTTGCTAGATCATGGTTCTTCCTGACTTCTCTTCTACCACAGATTGGGGTTGTCACCTATTTCACTCTGGGTCTGGCGGGACTGTGGAATTACCACAGCCCATACACTACCCATGAATGTGACTGCCTTAGCTCGTATTTCTCATTTTTCAAATACATTCATTCCATTTCGGCATTTCCTGTTGCTACACATCGTTCTTACTATAAATGGAAAACAGATCCAGGTTTAAACAATAAGCTATTCTAATACTTAAAAAAAAAAAAAAAAATGAGAGAGAATGAAAACAATATTTCTAAATTAAACTTTGATTTCACAGCTGCATGACGTTTAATAGCAGTAAAGGAAATATAAATCAACAAGTTAATCTGTTATTCCTGAACCATTTCTTCTTCAGGGCTTCCCCAAAATGCTATGTAACAAAGGAAAAATTAAAATAATAAAACCCTACTAGTTGTATTTGAACCTTGGAACATAAAATTACTACTTTGCCATGACTTAAAAAAGAAAGAATTAAAAGTATTACACATCATGTGTGATAGAAGCTTGCACAGTTGCTAGGAGGTCAAAGCCACTTGCCTTGGGGTTTCTGCAGAGGATGCATTTTGGCCAGTGGAGCTTTGGTCTTGGGCTTCCTTCCAGTTTGATGGATACATTGCGCTGGGCTGATATGCTGCAGCTCCCCACATGCTTCCAATGCCGGATTTGAGTCAATGTGACATTTGATTTGAAAAGGAGAACAAGGGCAACCTGAAAGGAAAAATAAAGGCAATGTTTACTTCCTTTTATTAATCCTAGCAAAAAATTTAGCTACTTCTAGAAGCATATCATTCATATTACATCCTGAGGGAAGGAGGGTAGAAAAGGAGCAAGGTACTCACTCAGAAGTTATTACAAGAAATATATCCAGTCTTAATAGTCATGTCATGCTGACTGGTAAATCAGCATGCGTTTTAGAATGTAATTAATGACTTATTTCTTTACCACTGACACACAAAATAAAGGAATAAATACACAAGATAAAAGCCATTTCAAAAGGATTCCTCCAAACAGAGATATATATATGCCCCAGCATACAACATCACGTTGTTTGGTAAAACAAACAAAACCAAAACAAACAAAAAACACCACCTAAGTTATGGTAAATATGTCCCGTGGGAGGACAGACTGGTACATGCTCCATTCCTTCAGAGATTTAATCATCCAAGCTGCATTTTACTGCTATTTATTATTCCTTATTACATAAAATATTAACATTCCCTCTAAAGGCTCCAATCTAAAAGATCCCACTGAGATATGATCCAGTGGGAAAATAGAGAAATGCATAATTAATATGTTTGTTTGTCTTTTAATTTAGCATTCTTGATTCATTCCTGTGTGTACTGTGGAAAACCGATATATTCACTTTCACATAGTTTTTTTTGACTTGGGGTTGTTTGGTTTTATTTTATTTTATTTTTTAATTTTTTTTGGACATGTGGCAAGTCTACAGCTACATGAAATCCTCTAACCAGCTTTACTAGCGTGTCATAAGAAGGCATATAAAGGTTTGAAAAAGAGTGTGATTTAGGACTGCTGCATATGAACACGAGTATATATGCTACTGGCTTTCAGAAAGTCCTAAAAATGGAAGACGTATCAAATCTAGAAACATGAATGATAATCCACAAAATAATTGCAAAAAAAGCTTGACAAACATTCTTTCCACATCCCTGTTTTCAAGTGGACTAGCTGAAATGCCCAGAGCCTTCCTGGAGAGAGGTGAGCTGCACCACGTCAGGAGGATGCCCTCAGTGTAAGAACAAACCGTAGCCTTCCTGTGATGTGCTGAGGAACACGGCATTAGCTTCACAAATGCAACCTACTCGTAGCTAGATTTATATTAGGATCAAAAAAATGAAATGACAAGCACCTCCATCCACAGCAGCTAAATTATCCTGGGTTTACGCTAATGGTATTAAATCTGGATGTGACCTTTTGGGTAACGACTTTGAAATCTGAGCCTCACAGACTGCTTGGGAAGATTAGCTGATGCAGAAACTTTCACAGCAGTACACGTTAAAAAAAAAAAAAAAAAAAAAAAAAGGCATAAAATAGTAATTTTGCTGACAAAAATAGATTCAGATGGCACAAAACTATTTCCTGACCTCCGCCACCCAAATATACAACCCTAAATTCCTCAGAATGGCTGCCAGTTGTTGCTGTTGAAGCTTCATTAACATTTCTACCATGAAATCTGCTTTTAAGCAGATCTGAGACCAGCTATTAAAACATACCTCTGTCTGAAACCAGGAATTTATAAGCACCGGGTTTTATTCAAACAGAATTTTGCTTATCAGGAAAGTGCAGTGAAAGTAGAGTAGATTATTAGAGCATATTAATAGATTATTGCAAACAAATCAGCACGGCAGGAGCTTATGCAGATGCCTCTGGTCTGGATGCTGAGAGCCCCGTAACAGTGACGGCAGTGCCACGACGTGGCAGCTTTTAAGAGAAAGGGCAGAAACGTCTTCCCTATTAACAGCAGCTCAGCACTGCAAGAAATTAAAAAAACATGCGCAAGAAAAATGCTATAATTTAAAAAAAATTAAAAGGGCAGCACACAGGAGAGGGAATAGTTTCAGCGTGTATTGACTGGTGGCTATGACTGGATGGCAATCCAGCAATCTGCTATTTTGCACACCTGCATTTTGCTCCAAGAATTACTTGCAGCAAAACCTGGAGTTGGGTAACAACCCAAGTCTTGGGGACAAGCCTTGGCACCCACAGCAGCTTGCCCCAGGCCGCCTCTATCCATGCCTGGCTGTTTGAGTTCGTAAGCACAGCACTGGCCTCATCCCTAGGGAGTGAGGCAGCTCCAGCTCTGGCCTGAAGGACTTTGGGTTCCTGTCCGACCACTGCCACAGAAGGGAACCGTCTTCATTGGTGGCATTTTTTTTAAAGTTTCAAAAGAAACTAAAAAAAACCTTCTTTTCTGGTTCCTACTGAGATTCATCATTGTGGTAGCACAACAACACGACACCTTTCTTTCTTACAGAAATCAGGGCTACTGACTACTTGCTCCCTTTCAAGTGCAGGACTCCAGCAGACCCTATTTCGTGTCTACACTGACATCTGTTGCAACCTATTTTGGTTACTGAGAAGTGCCTTGACCCTTATTTTATAAATCCAGGTACAAGTTTTTCTCTCCTACCACACAAACCACTCAAGCACTCCTGGCACAAGATCCCCTGCAGTAAGAACTCACACAGCGGCAGATGCTTTCGTCTTGCCTGAAACGAGCTCCAAACTCGGCTCCAGCTGCTCCAGGACTTGTGCTCAGAAGCATCCACAGAGCAAATAATTAGCAAAGCCTGATCCTACTTCCTGTTAAAAAAGACCCATGAAGGAAAAAAAAAAAGAAAATCTACTGTCTTCGAAAAATCCAGTATTGTATATCATCTTGTATGTTGCATCTACACATTACTAATGAAAATAACACTGCTGGCCACCTCCTGCCTTAGCCGTGTGTGTGCTGACGGTACCTCTGAAGAGCAAGTGGGCACAAAGCAGACAAAAAAACTGATAAGCAGTTGGAAAGCTGAGAAACCTGGAAAGCCGCAAGTGCCCTGAACACGAAACATAGTGCTGAGCCTAAATCAAAAAAAGTATGCATGGGTGAAACCACAGAAATGGGTTTCATTCTTTTTTCTTTAATTTAAGCCAAGTTGGTTCCCTCTGTTCATCTCTGACGTGGCCCCTAAGGGCTGCTTTTTGCACACCAGACAAAAATCCACTTTCCTTACATATTTTTTCAAGCACTATAAAACGATCTGTGAAAACAAGATTTACTGGGTTGTTTCCCGTGGAGTTCTCTGAAAGCACAGCCCACGGGCTGCTGGGGTGCTCCTAGGGATGAAAGGGACAGCAGCCCGACGCAGGAGCAATGCGGGTAGCCCCCGGCTGTGTGGCTGTCTGCCGCCAGACGCTCCAGTGGGGGGAGAGGGCGAAGAGACCCCTTGCTTGTCCTGCTGTCCCCAAAACGCTGCCGATGGCAAACCACCACTCCCCCAGTGTCCAGCTGCCCCCTGCCACGAGATGCCCGGGGACCTGTGACAGCCCCAAGCGCAGGGCGCAAGAAACCTGACCGTGCGCTTCCAAACAACCCAAATTTGGCCCCAAAGCCTCAGCCATGCTGTGCCCAGTCCTGGCGTCTCTAACGTGTTTGTGTGCAAGTACTTGGTGGCTTATTTGTAATTTTACTTGCATGAACAACGCTGCTGACAATTTCCCACTTCAAAACCAATCCAAGCAGAAAATGACACAGGCTGTGCTTCCCAGAGATAACGCCTTGATTCTCAAGAAAAAAATAATAATTGACAGCGTATTTTAATTCTCCTTCTCCAAAAAAAGTTTTGTAGGATGAAAAGATACTCCTGGGTGAAAATGATCGGTTTCCTGGAGTGCTGTGACGCCAGCAGCAAGAGCCAGGAAGGGCAGGGCAGCGGCTGCTTGCAGCTCCTGCAGCGGGCAGGGCAGCGGGCAGGGGGCTGGCACCACGCGTCCCAGCGTGCTGCTGCTGCTCGGGGGCTTCTCGCCCAGTCCTCGTGCCGCCCCGGAGAGCTCGGTGGCGTCCAGCTGAAAGCAGGGGAGCTGCGACCTCAGCCAGCAGCCCCCAGCTCTCCCAGGCGAGGCACGGGGAAGGAGCAAGTGTTAGAAGGGATGTCAGGCGCTGGACTTATGGAGGAAGGCTCTGCAGACTGAACACACCAGAAAGGCACTGATAACCAACACCCTACTTTAAAAGTTCGCCTTCACTGAGAATTAATACCATGGGGGGGGGGGGGGTCCAGACATCCAGAAAGACAAATGTGCCTTGGTTCCAGACTCCAATGCCATTCTGTAAAACAAAGCCTGCTCCAGCCCCTGCCGTGCCCACAGCACCCAAGCACAGTGACCAGAGCTGCTCCTGGGCACACCCCGAGGCAAACCAAACCCTGCTGCTGCCACAGCCCGGCGGTGGGCCCAGCTTAGGCAGTGGGCACAGCTCCCTGGGAAGGGCTGGCAGGAAGGCAGAGCTGCTCTGGGGGTCCCAGAGGGGACCCTGCAGTGCCCTGGCTGCCCCACAGCCCCAGCCATTGCTCCCGAAGCACCTCCCTGACAGGTCGACGGAAGAGAAAATGGTCTTGGCAGTGACTGCAAGGGCTTCCTGGGGCTGCTGTGGTCATCCACTGAGATCGCCCACTGAGATCCGACTGAAAACTGACTGCAGGAAAAAACACGAAGACAAAGCAGAACAAATGTGATGGCAACAGGGGGCTCTGCAGCTAACGGGGGTCTGGACAACTGTGTGCCCAGCACCGAGCAGATTTAATAACAGTAATAATAATGATAAATAATAATAATGGTAATGATAACACAACAGCTCTCAGTTGTTAACCTTGAGAGTTATTTTGAAAACTGCTCTCCTTATCTAGGCGTCTTACTCTTGGCCCTTCCCAAAGCCTGGCTACAAACCAAGCCCAGGGGATGTACCTCTAACCTCCTCTAGCAGTTGTCATTGTTCCCAGTTCAAGCATCTCTGTTTTCAACTGAGCCACCCACTCGGGCATTCCCTGGCGCTGTCTCCAACAGTGAACCTCTCTCTCTCTCTCTTTCTTTGTCCCTTCCTCCTTCAGCAAAAGCCTTTCAAGGAGAAGAGGCTGGTGTTGTTCTTAAGGCAGAAACCCACCGCTAGGAAGCAAAGTGCTTCAAGGGCAGAGCTAATGCGTGCCTCTGAATGAGAAAACCCCGCTAAGAGGAACTCTGCCACAAATTAAAAGGTGCTGATTATGCCTTCCCTGTGTCAGCAGGAACCTGTCGAGTGGGCTAACACTTTGTCCTTTGTGCCCAGGCAGCGTTACAGACACAGCTGTGTAAGGACTTGCTCAAAGCACTCGCCGCACTGTATGGAAACCCAGCCTTTTGAGCCTTCGGTACAACACACTGTAAAGAAACTGGTCCTGCAAACCAAAAAAAAAAAAGACGTCCTCTCTAGCAAGGGCAGAGCACTACCCTGCCTCTTACAGCCAGTTCCAAAATGCCCAACACCGTCCCCAAAGTGCTCCCAGCCCCAAAGCCTGCCCCTACGAAGCTTTTCCTCCTCTCTCCAACTTCATGCGGTGCCCTGCCCCAGACCAGCTCCTGCTGAGCCTTTCCCCACGCTGCCATCCGGCATGCCCTTCCTTTCCCTGGTGCTAAACTCCAGCATCCTCCTCAAACCCACCCAAAGCCCCCTCTCTCTCCCCCTGCCCAGGACCCATGCACCAGGCCAGCAGAGCCTCGCAGTGCCGAAGCACGGCTGGCAGCCACGCCGCAGGGCCACGTGTGCCCTTCTGGCAAGCTCGGTGACTCCATCACGGCTATTTCTTTTGCCACCTATTCGTCTGGCATGCCAGAAAGTAAAAAGAGTGACAGCAAAGCTCTCACTGAAAGCTTGCAGAAACAGAAACAAACAAGACGACACCGTGTTTGAAAGCAGGCAAGAATTTGGCATGGATTGCAGTTTTCTATCAAGATAGAGACAGATCACTTACTTGTATTTGAGCAGAGACACCCACATTCTTCTTACTTGCTCAGCCTATGGGACAACCAAAAAAAGGGAGAAGGGTTCCTTCTGCAGCTCTCATTTCACGGCTTCCCATGCCATGCTCACAGGAACTGGCTTCCCCATCCCACGGCCTCCGACCACTGTGGTGAGGTGACTCAAAGCACACAGACGTGGCAGGCGCGGGCCGAGGAGCTTTACTGGGCACGAGTTAAAGGAGATTGCGGCCAGCCTGCAGGAACGGGCTCCTTGGTTTTAGGTTTCATACGTGTCTGAAACACAACACGCAGGATGCAGATGTCGTGGAATCCTCAATCTTTCTAAGTAGAAAACAAGACAAAGCCACGTCTCCTTCAAAGGCTTTCTGTTTAGGTACAGTTCAGTACCAAGGCAAGCGTGGCTGAGCGCAGTAACATGCCACGGAAACCCAGAAATCCCGGTTCTCAGCCCTGAAACTCTGAGGCGGCTTCTCTGCTTGGATGGCACGGCGGCACTGCCCCAGGAGCACTCACACATAACTTCCCCAGAAGGGTTGAATGAGGTGTCTGAAGAGCTTTCTGACCACAAAGGCATTACATCTGCTGGGAAACTGCCCGCAGAAATGACAGGGAATGTAAGGCAGCAGGGACAGAGATGGTTCAAAGACTTTCCCAAGTCCTGAAAATTTTCAGCCCTCTCTCTCCCCCTTTCTGTGGTCCCAGCTCCTCCAGCAGAGCCCTATCTTGGGAAATGATACGCTGTGTCCTTATGGGGGAAGCACGGAGTTTGTAAACCACACCAAATTGTTCAGTGTCTGAGGAGGGCTGTGAGAAATCTGGTAGATTCGGTTCAACTTACAACCACACAGCAATATAGCCAGAAGAAAGTCGATCTTCTCCCAGAAGGAACAAACCAGCTAAAATAAACAAATTTGTGCATATAAAGCACAGGAAGGACCAATAATCCCCAGACCTGTATTGCCACAGCATTTCTGCTCTGGGATTTGGCAGACTTCTCTTGCTCTGACAACTTTTAAATGCCTTAGGTGAGGACAGTTCCTTGAGCAGACATTTCTGTAGCATCCTGAGGGTCACAACTGAACATCACTGTCACACGTCACAAATTTACACGGAGATTTCCCACCTTCAACATAATCAGATTGTTTTAAAGCAAATTACTGCATGCTAACCCAAATAATTCAAGGCTGTGCTTCACTGGCACTGGCATGCAGTTTATGCTCCTTGCCTTTCATCATCTGAATCCAAATAGACATTTCTGAGGAATCAGTTTTTAGCTCTGACTTTTTGTTGTTCTCTAAAGCACTTCCAAAGGCCAACTGTTGTAGGAGTATCAGTCCTAAAACTAACTCACCAATAAGAGCTACAGTACATGCTCATCCTGAAGATCCACAAATGCAGGTAGGTATGAAATTCATTGAAATTGATGGTACTTGTCTGGCCACTGAGTATTTTATTATTCTCTTCAGGAAAGGATAAGATTTCAGTGTTGATTTCTAACCTTTTCCAGTGCTTCTCTGTTTCTACAAGCTCATTTCAGTACCGTCACCCTATCTCTCATTACAGTGCTGTTTTTATTTCCAACAGTGAATCCAGGTGCCCGTGCAATGCCACTTTGAGACCTCTTCCTCGGGGACATTTCACACCTGATGACACAGCCAGGGATTCCTCCACAACTGCTTTAAAGAAACCACCAGAATTAGCTTTTCAACAGACTTTATCACTCATCACATCAAAATACTTCTCATCCCACTCTCCCCTGGCCTGACAGGGCACTACAGCACCGCGCTCATTTTGCTTTCTGTACGTAAGTTAAGAAAACCTCACTGCCCAGACCCAAATTTGACCAGCAAGAACGAGCACTCACGGTGAGTGCAGCACAGCTGGGCACAGCGTCTCCTCCCACAGACACCTATCAGGTACTGACTATAGACATGATTCTCACAGGTAAGTGTTTGCTCTGCTTTTATATTTACATTTCATAAATTATATTTCTATACGTCAGGAGAAAATTTTCAAATGACAGAAATAAGGAGCTGCATATATAATTCTTTATTACGGCACTTCTCCAGGTAGGGGCGTACAACAAATCCCTGCTGCTATCTTCACTCTCACTATGTGACAAGGAAAAGAAGAGGCAGAAGCACAAGCATATCTCAGACATACAGCTGCTGGGAAGTCCTTACACACAGCCCCACAGTGGGGAAAGGAAAAGAGGAGACAACAGAACCCACCAGGCACTCATTGATAGTTTGGGGCTTTTTCTGTCGCTCTGAATACAACTGGCCGTCATCCCGTCTGCAGCCAGCTCAACGCCAGGGCTCTTCAAGGACTGTCTGGGTATTTCACATGCACACCACAGCAGAAGGACAATATCTGCCGGGGTGTAACAGAATCGAGTCGACTCACAGCAGACAGAAACTTTAAACTACTTTCCAGGACAAATAAGCTGAATCTATCATTAACCACGTGGAAGGCCGTTTTTCACTAGCAGAAAAGCAGTAGTTTTATAGCGGCTGCCAAGCCAACCCTCCCCGAAGAGGAGACCAAGGGAGAAAACCAGCAGGGAAAAGGGAGCAGGACTGGTTCCTGACACCGGCGATTAAAAAAGGCTGCAGGAATGGAAGTAGTGACCAGAGAAACCATGCTGAGAACAGCCATAAACAGAACAAAAATATGCTTGCTTAAAAGGAAAATAAGAAAGAAACCAAAGCAAGGCACCACAGAGTACATTCCCCTGTCAGAACTAACAATAGGCATGATAAAACCCAAACACAAAAATATTTTCTTTTCCTGTATGAAACAGGATGCGGTATCGCAGTTTGCAGTTGCTTACCTTGGTCTTCTGAAGTTACCAGCAACACGAAAACCACGTTGCTGTCCTTTTAATCCCAGCCCCGTCCCGTTGCATAAGTGGGGGCAGCGAGGAAGCTGCAGGACCCTGCCCGGTGCCGACCTCCCCTCCTGCAGGGGCCCAGCCAAACCTCCCCGCAGGACGGCACCGGCCTCAGCCTCCAGCCCCGCAGCTCCTAACCACGCAGCGGCGTTATCCAAGCACTGCCCATGGGCAACAAACTCCAAATGCAATCAGATCTCGGCTAGCACACTGCTGGGTGAATTGAACTTGGATGCTGCTGGAGTTCAGGTGGAGGCTGGTGGGTTCTTTGGTTTGTGTGGGGGGCTTTTCTAGGCAGTCGTGTTCTCTGGTGTGGCTTATTTCAAGTACCTTAGCTTCTAGCTCTGATTTCTGTTCCTGCATCTGTAACCCTGCCACCTGGGCTATTACAACCATAGCACACCGAATGACCTGACTGATGCAACAGGAAAATGGGTGCTTCTCAGCCTTAGCTAAGCAGTGACCATTAAGCTCTTTGCCACTCTTTTGGGACAAATGTGTCCTCAGATAATTCTTTACAATTTTACTTACATTGTATGCCTCCAGGGAGTATCACTCACCCTTGCTTTTGTCTCCATAGCTGGTGACAAAGGAGGCTGCCCGTAACTTCTGCAGTGTGACAGCATTTCCACCGCATTTCAGAATCTGTACGCATCTTACCAGGTCTGATTTCCAACTTTTGGCCATGCAATTTTAAAGTTAAATTCCTGTAAGGAATACAGGAAACAGCTTTTCCATTTTAAAAATGTTTAATTTCTAACACAAGTGTTGGAGACTACTCAGTCATTTCTCAAGCCTGGCCACAGTTTTGCAAAATCTACACTCAGGCATATAGAAAGTAACATGGCAGGATAAATCTCCACGGCTGGAAGGCAGTATTATGAACTTCTTGTGATTTATCAAAGCAAAAAGGAAAGGCTAATACAAACTCTCTCTTCTCAAGGAAGTGTTTGCCTGACTTTTCCCTCTGAATGGCTTAATTGAATTACTCTAGGCCAAAAGGATAGGCACAGTAACTTTCTGTGACACCAACATCAAAGGAAAAAGAAGAAAAAAACCTGACTCTTCCATCTAGTGAAGCAAGTAGGTTAACTGATGTAAAGTTTGCAGCATAAAGAGTGACAAAGGCAAGGAGAGGCAACCCGGGGCAGATGTCAGCTAGAGTGACACTGCATGGGACAAAAGCCCTACCAGGGACAGCAAACGCCGGGGACTTCAGGCAGGCAGCAGGGATGGCAAGCAACATCCCTCCACAACACAGAAGGAGGCAAGAAGTGAAGAGCAGCCAGGCTCATCTCTTCAGTGCGCACAAGTCTTGTTTTTCTCTCCTGAACCATGACACAAGGTGTGTAAATTCAGTACTAGATTTCAGACTTAATTCCTGTAGCAGGTGAGGTCCAGATGGCCCAGTTCAGCTCAAGGCATTGCAGGGGCCCACTTCAGACGGGGAAGGGACAACTGGATTTTTGTTCATGTATTTCATTGCAAGTATAATGAAACACATAAGTCATTAATTCATAACGCCTCATTCCACTTCTTCTCTTCTGCAAGAAGATGGAAGATAATGCTCTCCTCTCCCCAGTTTATTCCCAATCCCATACTACAATACTATTCCCTCACACCACCACCGCGATCTGCAGCAGCATTTCAGCTTACCTTTCCCTGCCCCTTCCTCTTTCACAGTCCCAAACACACTTCTCATCCCACCTTTTTCTGGCTGTTAGCTCATTCTAGCTCCAGTCTCCAGCGTTAGCCTGGCTGTTTTTTATACAGCCCTGGGATGGTTGCCCTGGGACCCCCAGTCCCTCGGAGGTACTGCCCCACACACCACTGCCTTTGGCTCCCGTCCGCAGCGCCAGGTGTTGGCTGGAAGGTCACCAAGGGTGAAGCACAGGACGTAGCTGCAATTCCAAGTTCATTTTCACCACGGATTTCCTAAGCTAAAGCTACCGTTTCATCATTCTGCCCATCTCCGAGCCCGCACTGATCCCAGGTGCCTAGAGCACGGCCCCTCTCCTGGCAGGAGGTGCTGACCCCTGACAGAGGAAGGCGGGCAGAGCAACCCAGCGCTCCCGAGACCTTACCAGATGAACACAGAGCATGCTTCTCCTTGACAGCTAACAGGTTTTTCGTTATGATGAAAGGGTCCTGATTTACAATTACACTGATCATGCAAATCAAAGAGCAGATTTCAAGTTAATAACACTCCCAGGACTTCACACCTGTCCTGCCTGAACACAGGAGCCGCAACGCCAGAGCAATCCATCACTGTACAAATCTGAAGAGATTTTACACAGGTTAGACACAAACAAATTATCCCAGCCAAAGCATTTCGGTTTGTTCCTCTCAGATTACCTGCATCTGTGTGATTTACTGTCTCGGGGATTCTCTTCCTAGAACAAAGAGAAAGATGGCAGATCTGCAGCTCCCAGCACTATTTATACAGTGGGAAGGAAAAACAGAGGGAGAAGTGTTACACTGCCCACCCTCCAGTGATTTACAAGACTAATACAGAAGCTCAAGAACAGCCAGACACTACTCACTACCATCAAGACTCCAGCCTTCTTTTAACACTGTGCCACCGAAAAGGGCTTCACGTATTTCTTCAGAGACTATAATCTTACTACATTTTTTACTAATGACAAAAGCACCATGCAGGACTCTTTCACATGCTCTGCTGATGTGCTTGTGAATCTTTTTAATGGCACACACTACAATGAGCAAACTCTCATTTAGCCAATAAGGAGAGTAAAAATTATCCTTTGCTTAAGATTTAATGACAGTGTAATGCATCTCCAACAGTGTCCCAATTAACTGGCTTTTTTTTTTTTAATCCTGAAATGTTTTATTGGTTTTAGTAAACCAACAATTATCTTCTGCTCATTCAGAAGCCTATTTAGGTACTAAATAAAAGTTGGTAAAACAGAGCTCAGGTTTTTGCTAGAGAACTATGCTTTACCAGGCAGGGCTAGCTCTTCTCCATTAGCATAAGGTGTGGCCACTTTGTGCTAAAGAATTTAAGAAATGTCAGCCTCATTACTGAAAAGCGTAAAGAGCATTCTTAAACTGATATGCTATTTTGGTAGCAGATCTGCTCACTGCAAAATACAGAACAATTTCACAGTAATGTATGTCCAGTAGTTCATGAGAGTCATTAAAGGAGAACATTTTTCAGCTCTTACTGCTGCTTGGTAACTCTATTTGAAATATACTACCTTTACAGAAAACGACAGGGTCATGGAGTCTTTGAGGTACCTCAAACAAAGTCATCATACTTGGCTGCTACACATTTGGCAGCTAAAACACTTAGGTAGCCTTAGGTAGGATTGAGTACTAAATAAGAGCATTGCCCTCACAGGTACTACTGGAGCAAATGTATCTGAGCCAGACTTTACCTAACCCTTAAGAAGCAGTGCAGCCACCACTGTGGAAGCCTCGGAGAGGTCCAGCCACCGGGGTCTGGGATGTCACCTTTTGGAGACTCTGGGCAGCCCTCAATGGTGACCAAAGGTCCAGGCTCCACTGCCTCGATTTCTCAGCCAGTGGGATCAGCAAACCCCTAGCCATGTCTGCAAATGCTGCAGCTCCCTCCCCTGTTTGCGGGAAGACAACTCTTGCACAGAAGACCTGTTGGTTGTGTGAACATTTTGTTCATTAGTATCTCATAAGAAATGTTTCATTGTGGCTGCTTTAGGCCTCCATGGGGACTTTAACCAGAATAAACATACTGATACACTGATCCATCAGCTGGCAAGCCCCCAGGAGCAGAGGTGTCTTTTCTTCTGGGCTCGCCACAGGCTGGCCTGCCCCCACTGCTGAACTGCTTGCTCATTTTGTACAGCAGAGCCTGATTTTTCTCAGTTCCTACCCAACGACACATGACTTAAGATAAACAACGTTAGGCGCGCCTATCTCACCTCAGGTACACTGAGAAACCCTCAATGTACACATGGAAGCAAAGTGGTTGATAAGGCACTGCTTCCCGCAACAAGGCTCATCCCAAACCCCCACTGAACTGACGCAGCGGCACTCCTGCAGCAAATACAAGAGATTAGAGAAAGCAGCCCTTACCACCACCACGCAGCCTCAGGCTCTGCACTCTGCTTCCACCAGAGGCCAGCCCCGCAGATACAGACTACTCCGAAGGCACGTTGCACCAGGCACTCCTGATGTCAACCTCAACACTGCTCCCCTTTCCAAGGAGGTACGCAAGCGGATCCTGCACTTTCCAAATGGAGCAACTGAGCGTAAAGTGTTACTTTGCTTGCACTTGCATCTTCTTGGCCTAAATAAGTGCTTTTTTACACCATGACCTACTGTCTCTAAGGATTCGAGCACAAGCAGGATTAAGAACCCAGAGAGGTTAAAGGTGTTCCACCAAAACAAGGCAGGGATAAATAAATTGGAAGAGAGTGAAAGCCACTGAACTGGCTCCAGTATTTTGGATCCCAGAGCAGACAGGATAGTATAAAGCACCCTTTATATTTATCTCACCCTGGCAAGCACCAAAGAAAGTTAACACCAACTCAAAGGCCTGTAACATGGACTACAGAAAAAAGCTACAGTAAAAAGATCTATTGTTGTTTTTCCCAACAAAACTCTAGTTAATTTACTGTATCTGTAGCAACCATTTCATTTCTCCTGTTATTTATAACCACATTTTCATCAAATCCATAGCTACAAGCCATAAGGACATGCTGTAAATCACAAACACTAAAATCATTGTGACTTACTGCTAAATCTTTGTTCTAAAGAAAAAGCACATCATAAATGATCTCAAATTGGATTACAGCTGTGCTAGTAATGATTTTAAAGAAATATACATGTATATACATGTTGCAATTTCAGAATCAGAGCATTACCACAAATGTGTATTCAAATTAATACCACAGAAACAATTTACATTTTCTCTTGCTTACTGCTAGTCTTCAATGCTGAAATAAACTAAGAAAGAGTCTGGTCTATCATTACAAGAAATGTAACTGGCAACTAGCATTTTCATATATAAGCGTATAGATGTTAAGGATAATTATAAACTATGTTAGTTGCTCAGGATATGTCTAAACAGTTGTGTTTAAAATTATATTGCATAAAGTAGCATTTATTGTATGGCAGTCATTGTTTCAATAATTAGTGGTTTTCATGAAATTTCTGCCTCATTATTCCATATTGTCCTTTTATTGATGGAGAACACTCAATGTGTGCAATGTATGCTTGCTGGCAAAGCTGCATTATTAAGGAGAGAGGATGCCTGGAAACAATGGACTGACTTGAGAATAAAATTGATTACAGAAACTCAGAAGCTGTTAAGAAAAATACAGAGTTTTTTGTTGTTGTTGTTGTTGTTGTTTGTTTTTTTCAAATTTTCTTCTACTATGAAAAAAGATTATTGCAAGTTTAGTTCAGGTAATGAATGACTTGCAATGAGTTTATAATTCTGATCTCTTATATTCCTCAACAGTCAAAGTATGATTTATTTATATCGTCACAGTTGTATCAATTCCTTAGGAGGGGTTATGGGTAAATGTCTTTTGTTGCTGTTGTGTTGTTTCTTAATCAGCTGTATTATCTTCTATAGGCTCCGGTTAGCCTAAACTGCTGCAAATATCACATCACAAGGAAAAACACCTTTGAATGAGCCACGTTTTAGAACCATAATTTCACACCTAAGGTGAACAAACAAGCCAGCATCAAGCAATAGACAGTAACATATACTGTACCCCTTCAAATGCCATACCTCTCCAAATTCCACACCTTCTGCTTCCTTAGAGGCACACTGCTCAGCATCAGCAAGACCTCAAAATCCCTTCACAGAACAGCAGTAATAATAAAAAAGAGGAAACAGCCCACAGGGAACTGCAATGACGCCCGATGATGGCCTGGCATTTGCTCCAGCGCAGCCTGCTCCCCCAGCCCCAGAAGCAGAGGAGGCCGGCCTGCGGCACGGCTGCTCACCCAGCACTGCCCAGTGCCACCAGAGGTCTGTGTGGAAAAAAAAAAAAAAACACATGAAAAACACGTTTCTTGTCACCAAAGCTTGTAAATAAACTGGGGCCAACTAGAGAAGCCCAGAGATCAGGCTTCACCCCCCGTCTCCAAATCCAGCCTCCATAAACTCACGCCCACTGCACTGCCGACGTCCTTCCACCTCCTGTGCTAGGCAGGGACAGTTCTCTCTGCAGAAAGCCAAGAAGGAAGGGGACAGCCACCAAGAAGAGTCCCACGGGTTAAATGGACATGGTTGGCTCTCCTGTCAGAGCTCCCTTACCCGAGCTGCCCGCAGTCCCGCAGCCACGGCAGACCTCATGGTGACGAACCACCAGTTCCACACTCGTTCAGCTGAAGCCATGCTCCAGGATGGAAAAGCTCTGGGAGGGTACTGGTATGGGCTGGGACAGAGGAAAGACCATCACCACCAAGCAAAATAATTGGTTTGAGGTGGTTTTTAATTTAAGAGCTCATTTGCACTAATGATCATGAAGAGCTTGAACCACCTATCCTGCATTTTGTTCATTGAAGGACGCATGGTCACTGACAAAGCAACTGGAAAAAAATAGAGACAAACGGAAAAAATCCCAGTTAATGTCTCTGATTTTCCAGTCACAGATGAGAGGGGATTTATGCCCATCCTCTAAACCACAGTGCTTCAGAAAGAAAACAAAGAGGACATCCAGGGCTCTGCCATATTCTTCAGGTCAGTGTGATCTGCGGAAGGCTCCTTACCAAGGGTCACTGAGGGCGATTTCCCAACTGACTGTTCAGAGATGCTGTAGCCATATTTTCTCCTCACCACAAACAGCCACCTGTGGCTCTCCTGATGCACAAAAGGGCACGGTGACTTTGCTTTTCTCCTAACTTACAGGCTCTTCTTCCCTACAGCGCAGGTCTGACAAACACAAAGGGCTTTCCTTCCTCCCCTCTCCTCTAACACCAGGGTTTTGCTTGTTTTCCAGGACAGAGCCTGAAGGCCCACCCTGACCCCACGGCATCAGCCTACACCACGAGCCAGCCCTGAGGCAGCTGCAGCCCCGCACTGCTCCTCACCCAGACAGCTGCTTCTGGGATCATCTCCTGATGTGGGCCCCAACCATCACGGCCTGCAGCTTCGGGACAGAGCTCTCCGTGGCAGTGCACAAATCCCAGGACAAATTCACTCTCTGGAGTTAACCCTTTTGGGCATCTCCGCCTCCAGGTATAAAACGGGAAAAGTAATACGGCTTCACCCAAGGTAAGCATTATGGAAATAAACACAACAGGCTTATCTTAAGAGAATGGCACGGAGCACAAGATCTACAATAGAGAAAAACTAAATTCATCTACCGTCTCCTGGAACAAGGATACGGATTGGAAAAGGAAAAGAGAAGTGTGACTGACTTAGGTGTGACACACACACACTGTTAGCGAACAGTTATATTCTCTACCCTAACAAGTGGTAATTAGTAGATTTCAATACGTGCTTTGGTAAACTTAGAATTCTTTAAATATCTAAAACCACTAAATAATATCAGAATTTTAGCATGCGTAGTACACACATGTACTTCTCAAAGTAAGTGACCCAGCCCCAGAGGTTCCCCAGGTACTTCAGTTCAGTGCCTTCATTTGGCGACAGAACTGCAGCGGCCAGAATCACAGAATCATTAAGGTTGGAAAGACCTCCAAGATCGTCTCGTTAGGTTACAGTTAAAACAAGAAATTCATTCTAACTGTGAAAACTACATAAAGGTGTGTTGTTTTGTGGTTTTTTTTGTTTGTTTGTTTTTTGTTTTAATATCAACTTTTCAATTCCATTTATCACATTCTAAAGTGCATTATAAGCTTGGGCTTCTCCTTCTTTAAGGATTACATACTTTTTATTTCATAACATTTCAGAATTACAAATATAAAAGCTATAGGCATAACACTAAGTTAGCTTCTGTGAATACAGAACTTAAATTGGAATTATATTTAAGGGCATAAAATCCCAATTAATTCAGTGATATGTTGGAGACAAATTATAACATTGAATTAAAATTACTGGGTTTTGGCTTTTGGAAAAAAATATAATTTTTAAACATTTAAAAAAAAAATCACCTGAAAGGCCAATTGCAGGACTCATAAACATCTGCATATGAAGTAACAAGGCTGCCAAATCAAGTAGCTTTGGTGTTCAAAGAGGATGCAAAGGAGTCGATTAATCCCCACCATCTGGCCTTCAAGGACAGGGAACAGTGGGGGCAGGAGCTCTGCTCTCCCCAGGGAGGCATCCTGCCTCGCGAGACCATCACCATTATCAGTTACACCACACCACAGGCGTTCCAGGACATTTCACAGATGGGTAAAAGGCTAGAAGCCCTGCCCTTGGGAATGAAAACCTACTAGGACAGGGAAAAGCCATACAAGAAGGACTGTCATAAGCCTTTTTCAGCATGCCCCAACACACTGCACACACATTGCAACCCAACCCCGTGGCCCATTTGCAGCAGTAAGCGCAGAGGCATGGTGAGGACACTTGTTCCTACCTTGGCTGACTCATTGTGCAATACTTAAAGAGCTTGTGCTGTGCTGGGAAGCGAGAAATGGATCCACACACAAGGACTTGACCCCGCAGTCCTCCTTGTGATCAGCAGTCAGCAGTGACAACAGGGAGAATGTGGAGCAAAGGGGTCGAGAAATTTATTCTAGCTTGGACTGAAGATCCATTTCTGTCCCCACTGTGACTGATTTTTCTCCCCTTTTTTGAGGGAGGAAGGAGACCACAGGGTTGGGAGCTCTGGAATAAGCAGACGATGCTTTGGAAACACTCAGTCCCGGTGTTAAGCAGTAATGGCTACAAGCTTTAACAGGATATCAGACTCAGAGGACTGTGAAGGAAGGTCAGCCTGTGACTAGCAGAATGGCAAAGTAGGTAAGAACCTATCTAATCTTAACCGATGACCTTTATTTTCCTTTGCAAGATGACTGTAAAAATTGAGTATTTCAATTTGCACTTCACACCATTTTACAGAGATGCAGGCAGTCACCCCAACGTGGTACCACCTACTGAGCAGTAAATGTTTTTTCTTCCATTCCATTTTCATTAGGTCCAAACCCATATCCTATCTAAATTTGCATCATACGATGGGTATTACCAATAAGAGCTCCAGAAGTCAGCAAGCGACAGGAAGAAACACAGGCAAAGATTTGCCACCAAGAAAAGCAACCAGCTTCCTCCCCCCTCGGATGCTGACTCCAAGCAGGACAGAGCACCAGCAAAACTTGGATTCATTCGAAAATTCACTCAGAGTATGGGTGCCTTCGTCACTGCAGCTTAACATATCACTGCCTCCTCGGAAAGCCTACCATCGCTGCCTGGGTGATCACAGAGAACAGGCAACCTCAAACTGACACGTTTTTATCTCAAAATTGGGGCAGGCTAGCAGCTCACCCGTTCACCACTGTGAAACTACAGAGAGGTGGTAACATACAGAGGCAGCATTAATCTATTTTCTCACTTGACTCCGAGGTTAAAATTGGAAAGAAAATTCATTCCTAGAGATTTCTGAAATGTTCTGTTTTCTAATAAAGATTAAACGTTTCTTCTATGAACTGAGCAGAGGCAAGTCTCACTAAGCAGAAGTAAAACTCTCTTATAAACAGCACTCATCCACAACCAAAAGACCTTGCGTATATCACATAACCATTTGCATCAATTTCTTAGATGAACAAACTTTCAAGGTTATTCTTATGTTAGGAAATATGCCTCAAACAAGAATGAGTTCATTATCTACACATGAGCGTAACATACCATTCATAAGGTCACAAATCTATTTTATATGGGCATTCACCTCCTTCCTCACAAGCTTTCTACAGCAGAATAAATTTGTGAGCTGGATCATTACTGTAGCTATCATTACTGTAGCTTAAATGTACATACATCCATACACATATGCACACATCCTCATTCCCCTCAGTCTGACTCCCAAACTTCTTCCAACATGCAGTTCACTTCAACACAGCTCTCAGGACTGGATCCCCACCTTGCAAACATTTATTGTATAGCATAAAACCACAAATCTGGAAATCTATGAAACTATGGAAAAGGACTGCCAAAGTTTGAATTAGCTTGCCTTTGTTTGTTTATTTTTACAGAGCACATAATGAATTTTTCTTTTGTCTTTTAACGCAGAGATAGAAATAGGTTAGTATTCACTATTGATAATTATCTCAAAAAGCTAAGCTTGTGTTTCTGCACAAGGCTTTCAGAGCCACACAGACAAATCACAGCAGCTAGCATCAGTGCCATTTCACAATGCCATATTTTGCAGAAGCTATTTATTCTTTGCTTTGTCCTTAACAATGCTTTAAACCAATTGCTGATTTGTCTGGATAATTAACATCCCAAATCCAATTCTTCACAGATGAATTGGAGCGAGTTTGAGTACCAGAGAATGCAGCTATTCATCAGCAGACAGTCCTCACTGGATGGACAATGGCTTAAATTTTACTGCACATTGAAGATGATGCAATTACCAAGCTTGAAAGCAATGTAATCTATACCACCAAAGAAAGTATTCATAGTGGAATGATCAGAGGAGGATAAACAAGAAAGCAATATTTTATCATTGCAAGAAACAAATACTGACTTGCAAAACCCAATTGCCTACATTGTGCATCACTGTGTTGAGGAACAGTAAGTAGTGAGGTAGAAAACTCAATATGAATGAAGCTCAATTGTCCAGGGATCAATGAAAACATGAAATCTGCTACCCTTAGGTTGCCATTGTTAGCCCATTCACTCATTCAATCTAATTTTTACTATTATTACAACTAAACCTGTGGCAAAGTTATGTTTAATTCAACTCTGCAAAAGATGCATCTGAACTTTTCCTCCATGATGACTTCCCTAGTCAAAATTTGGCCCAGAAGCTCTGCAGATCTGGCAGGGTAGAACTCATTTTGGGCTAACATTCTGCAATTTGCAGACAGCTGCCCTGTAATAACTTCTGGCTGCAATAGCACCTATTGCCCGCTGAGCACCCTGCGCCCTGACACACAGCCAAAGACCACACTTACCTTTCAGATCCCGAACATCATCCCAACCACAGTGTGCATTCCTGCCATTCCCTTTAAGTACTCCCAAATGGTGAGCAAGTCCAGAGTTTAACTGGTTTAACTGATAAGAGTCCAGCAAGCATGGACTGGAAAGTTAATCTCTAGCCAATCACACCCAGAGCACAATGCACAAACATCTTTCCAAGAAAATAATCTTCTGTGTCCATGGAACTTCTTTTTGTCCATGGAACTGTGAATTTTGATGCATAAACACTGCACAAGTTACACAAGGATGAAAACATTACCTGCTTTAAATGTAGGTTTTCACCATGAACAATACCATGGAGACAACAGGATGTAGTAAAAAAATAAAAAAAAAAAGAAAAAAAAGTTGCAGTGAATGAAATTGAGGTCAATGATAAAAGCACATTATACAATTTCCCTCTGTTTATTCCATTTGACAACTCAGCCAACAGGTAAATAAATGCCAGCCACCACTGTTTTCAGCAGAAAAAATCATCTGCAAAAAGCTCCCAACACACAGAGCTTCATTTTTTATTTTTTTTTAATGCTTTTCCTCTGACATTTTTTTTCCTTTAAAGTCAATAGACATCTTTCTCCCCACCTGACCGCATTTTTACCCAAACCACACAGTGTATGACATTGCCTTCTGACACCACAGACTTCACCCCTTCTCTCTGGGCATGGTTCAAACTGTCAGCAGACACACACAGTCTGAGACTTGCATGTCCCTCTAGATCTAAATAAGTGGCTTAGAGATAAGTCCATTTCACGTTAATTTAATAAACACATTCCCATACTATTTGAGAGAACTCTTTAGTTCATTCCTAACTGTAGAGGGATAAAGGATGAGGATTTACCCTACTTTGAAATATTCTCTTACTCTTCCCTCACCCTACCTCAAACATAAAAATGCACATTCATCCCAGCTGCTGGGCTTCGGGTACACAATACACACGAGTGCAAGAATACCTTAGGAAGTATTGGTTAGGTAATCTCACTGTCAGCTGACTACTTCAGGACTCCAGACTGCCAGACTGCATTTCTACATTTTAAAAACAATAACAAAAGAAAGGTAATGAAACATTTCCATCAGAAAACTCTGCTAAGAACAGGTACAAGAGACTGCTGCTCAGAAAATGCACAGGGCAGAAATTACTTATTCTCCCATAAAAGAGCAATCTTTCAAATCAAGGTTATAGATATGCTCTTAAAAATCTTTATTTCAAGAATACTCTAGATACGGCTACACTTGAATTTTGTGAACGTTTTGTCTTTCTCAGTTGCAAAGGTGACAGCATTTAATCTAACCAGTGATGCCCCTGCCTTGATCTATCCATTCTGGAAATGATTGCCAATGAGATTATTGTAAAAGCAGGAAGACGTGAAAGTTACAGCTTATACAGTGATGTACCTGGCATTAATTTTTACTTTAAAGTTAAAAAACACATATAACTCCACTTTCCTGGTTATATGAGAAATTGGGAGAAAACATTCCCACATTAATGGGAATATCTGCCTTTCTTCTCTTGACATTTTAAAGTTACCTTGCTAAGCATGAGTGCAGAGGGACTTGGGGACCACTCAGGGCTTACACCTATACGCTGTTTTTAATTTCTCATGAACACTGGTGATAATAGCATAGTTTGAGCAATTTTAAACAAAGTGAAAAAAAAATACACATTCCAAATATAGATAATCATCTCCTGAAGCAGAGAAGAAACTAATTAGAAACATGAAGTCCAGTGATGAGAAAAGAATTAATTACTGAGGATTACTTTCACCAAATGACAATCTACAAAATCCTAGCAGAATAGCCAAAGGCAAGAAATAAAGCTGCTTCCAAAACAAATCTCACCCTCCCAGAAACATGGGCACTTGTGGTGGCACTGCTAGAGGGGGAAGTGTTTGTGTCTCTTCCCCATTTGTGCCCTGCTTTTCCCAAGTGTGTAGAGACACCAACCATAAAGGCAGCCCTAATAACACCGCCCTGCCGCTAAGCATCACCCACGGAGATGTCCCTGAGCACCAAACCCTGCCTCTCTCAGGCTGGCTCAGCGGCCAAGCAGCCTAAAGGAGAGCGGTGCCCATCCAGGCGGTGCCCTGCGGCCTCGCGCCTCTCCCACCATGGTGCACCGCCGCGGCCCAGCCCCTCTCTCACCTTGCTACTGAGACCTCTGCGTCCTGCTCCGTGGTTTTACAGCCGTACTGCACGTCCGTGCTCAGGTGGAAGGCTTCCCTGAGAACTGTTAACACAGCCGCAGTCACCCTGAGCTTCTGTGGTGGATCTGGCCAGGGCAGAGGGCAGACGCGGCAGGCCGCACCTGAGTCCTGCAGACCTCGCCCTGGGTCCAAGTGAAAGCTTTCAAGGCTGAGCGCGGAAATGGCGAGACACGGAGCCATCCCTGGGACTGCTCACAGGACGACAATTACAGCATGGGCCATGCTAACACCCCGCCCGCAGTTTTCAAAGCGGTGACTACAAACATGGTTGAGAAATAAACCAGGGGCCAGAGCCCCACAGAAAGTAAGCTGTGGACTTTTGCAAGCATTGCCCCAAAAAGACAACAAAATACTCATACTTAATCTTCAAAACTTCCGCTATTCTTAGGAACCCAGCTCCGAGGAGGGCTGCAGGCTGTGACGAAAGACACAAATACTGATTCCTGAAAGTCCACTCAGAGCCCTTCCACACCTCACCTGCTGCAAAGCACAGCTAACGCAAACGCAGCAGCAAGCATAGTTAGAAACTCAAGCTGCAGTGTTAACACCAGGCAGAAAACACTCTCCAGTACTCTCTTACCCAACTAAAACCCACCAGCTGTCAGAAATGTTCAGTCTTTCTCCATGTCGCAGTCCTCCATGACCTAAATATTCACTGATTAGTACTTCTGTGTGTTTAACTCTTTAAGGGCCCAATCCTACCAAGAACTGAACCTCCTGCTTGGCATCTCTCAATCCAGACTGCTTAAAATAACCAGAAGACCACTATGCTACTCCTTTTTTTAGGGAAACAACACCTTGCGGGATCAGGTTGTAAACTCCCTTAAGTCTTCTGTGTCTTGCATCTCTTTCCACGTTAGTGGCAATTGCCGTTCGCCCTGCTTCTCATGACATTTCCAGAAACGTACATTGCCACAAACAACACCCAACATGCAACAGCAGAAAGAAATAGAAAGTCCCGTGTTAGAGGGCAGAATTTAACACAGGTGCAAGATGCTGACAGTGGCTCTAAAGATGGAATTTTCTACTACACGTAACCTCATCTCGCTGTCCTGCCAAAACGAGGAGTCCTCCTGTCCTGCCCCCTCCACCACAAGCACTGCATTATTCTCAGGTATAAAGTTATTTCAGGTCAATAAAATGACCCAGCTGCGGATTAATTCAGCTCAAGTGGAACTGGGCCCTGAGCCTTTTCCTACCTCGCCACAGCACAGTGCGGCTGCTCGGGCAGAGCCCCAGCTCGCAGCACCACCACCGGCCAGCATGCAGAAACCCTGCATGTCAATGACTGTTGTCTAATGGCATGGAAAAATATTGAGAATTTTGTTGTTGTTGTTCAATGACATACTTTCAGTGAGAACCGTAAGTATTGAAAAACATTTTAAAATTAGTTTTGTTCCTTGTATTTGCTTTTTAAGTTACATCTACAAACAAAATAACCGGTTTCATCTTTCTGCCTTTTCAGACCATGGCATTTTGGCCATCTGTTTGTAGAATTTAACCCATGTTAAAACCGACTAGTTGTTGCTAAACCAAAGAGGTTGAGACGTACAGTTCCTTCAGTGGACCATTTATTCCAAACTTATCACTTTGTGGGTGGCTTTTATTTGTTTTAATGCCACATCTGTATTTTTAGTAGGAACAAAACAAACCAATTCCATGTTTAAGTGAAGATACTCCATCTGGGTTTCCCATTGGAACATACAGATGTAGAAACTTTTTTTTTTTTTTTTCTAAACAAAAGATCAACAGTTCTGTAAAAACAGGATTGAATTTTAACAATGAATTCACCCACTATGTTGGGTTTGCTGATTTTGGTGTAGGGTGTGAGATGCATCCTATAACTTGGAAAGAATTTTTGGACCTTGGACAAGTTTCTTTGTGGCAGTCCATGCACCAGCACTGCCTATGTGTTAGGGAAAGACCAAGGAGAAGGATTACATTGCAAGCTAGCACACAGGGCAAACATAGGTTGTTCCTAGAAAGATACCAAAAAACACATGATCCTATTCTGTACCTGAGAAGCCCGAAAGCAAGCCTTTGCTTACTCCACTTAAAATGGGCAAAAATAATAGAAAACAATCATACAAATACGTTGGTTTGAGGTGAGTGTTAATGGGCTCTTAAACCAATACTGGTAACTTGACATGGAGTAAAAAGCATCATTTCAATCTCCAGGAGCCTGAAATACCAGGAATGCTGCAATGACACATAGGCTGTCAATCTGCCCTACCCCACTGGACCTTCAGATATCCACAGGGATTTCTTTTGGTTTGGATTTCCTTACAGAACCACGCTTGGCTCAAACCCTGGGCATACAAGAGAGTAACTTATTCCTAAAACCCAGACAATGATCCTCCTGGTTCACTCAGATAATAATTAAATTGACACAATTGCCAGGTCTAACTCCAGTATTTCTAGGTACACAAAGCAGAGAAGATGCAAAGGGAGTGATGGGAGCAGCTGAGATCTGTTAGATGTTTCTGGTCTATTTTTTTTTTTTTTTTTTTTTTAATGCTATTCCCAAATTCATGACTTTCAAGTTTTTGCCTCTAGCACTTACGGTATGTTTACTAACTTTAAGGCTCTTGAAAGCAAGTTATGTAACCACAAAAGTCTCTATAACCCAACTCCATGAGACTCTTGCTCTTACTTGTTCTCCTCACTGATTTATCTCATTGTTTTGAGCCTCTGGCTCAAATGAAATCTTTTCTCAAATACTCAAGATGAATTTCCAAAGGACTGGATTTGCTGCACAGTTGCTATATGCAAAGTGATACCATCAGGTAACATGAACAAGAAGGGGAAATAGGCAGCGTCACGTAGACATGCGGCTCTTCAAAGGGCACCATTCTCCCTCCCCAGCTCCAGATAATTCCTGTTAAACATTACTTGAAACTTCAGCCCCAGCGTTAGACAGGACTCAACACTCTTTCAAATAATAATAATAAAAAGCCATTATATCATTCATCTGGCAGCAAATAAAACTTCAGATTGATGGGAGTGGAGGGGAAAACCTGCAGAACTTCATTTTCTCGTGTCAGGAAGGTACAGTAATATGACAAGGACAAAAGTCTCTGTCACGTTGCATTTGCTTTTCGTTGACATAATACTGAAACACTCACAACTCTGCCACAAGAGCAACTAAACCCATATGTTCGAGGAAGATGTCAAAGGCAGTATGCTTCTTGAGATTTACATATGATAAGGCACAAGAGACCATTACAATGATTTTTAAATTACGGCGTGTTTTATTGTTTTCCCTCAAGAAGTATGAAGGTATCTTAAAAGCGTTTAATTACCCTTCTCTGCTGACAAGGAAACATCACCTTCATCATCTCCACAGAACATCTACTACTACGCGTTATTTCACCAAACTCCCTACAAATTACACAGGTTTCTGTTACAAATATGAAGCAAACACCACCACTCCCATCCTACAAACCTTGCTGAGAGGAGGCAGATGGCACCACTAGGGAAAGACCTCCTGATAAGGTGTCTGATCCCCGAGGTATGGGAGCTGGGTCACCCCAAACACTAACTACAGTGTACGCAGCTGTCTCAGTCCATGCACAAGTCAACGGCTGTGGGACTGGAGACAGCAATCCAGAGGCTCTCCCACCACCACTCCCAAAAGAGCCTCTGAACCCCTATGCCACAGTTGCTGCCTTTCCTGTGCACCCTCTAAGCTGGTCTTTCATTCCTTTCTGCAGGGTGCCGGCACTTCAGAAGAGCTTGAAGCCTCCTGTACAGTCCAGCCCTTGCACAAGGTGAGGACAGAAAGAGGAACTGCATGCAGATTTCACTTTACCCTGGAGAAGATATCTTTAGTAAGTCCCAGCAAGTGGGAAGAACAGCCCGCACCATGTCTCGCAAAAAGCTCCTCTCATCTGGGAGGTGCATTCAGCACCCTCAGCAAAGGGTGAAAGAGCCGTTCATCTCTTCAGTATGACCTGGCTTTTTCTTCCCATCCCGTAGCTCAAGTCAGACTCCATCCTTGTCTGAACGGAGATGCCCTTACACATATGCGCACACAGCTTTCAGAAGTCCCCAGGCACGTGGTGATGCTGCTACAACACAGGGAGCCCCAGGACCATCAGCCTGTTCTCAGGGCTGCAACACTGGCACCACAGGAGATGCAGACACCCAGCTCCTGCTGCAGGTGCTCCTGTCCTTTTTTAGCTCCCACCTTAGCTGCACAGTGAATTACAGCTATTGGATAGCACTTAACCAGAAAGCCCTACAAACATAGTATACCCTAAAAGCTGGATAACAGCAGAAGTACTGAACCTGCAGGAGCTGTGAGATCCTGTTCCCTCAAAGATCTCAGGAAATGCATTAATACTTAGAAAGCAACCAAATGGAGAAGGGGTGGAGGGAGAATCTGATCCTGGTCCCCATGTTGTCATGGTGACTTCACAGCCATTATGTACTTCAGACATATTTAGAAGAAAGCTACATTTTTACCCTTCCCCAACCAAATAATGCAGGGAAAAACAAAAATCCTGCCAGCTTGCCACAAGCCAATGAAATGACAACACAATTCTTTGATCAGACAGTATCCCTCAAATATTTTAATAAACACTATTACTGCATTATGATTCATGCACTCAGATAACATGAAAACAGATATAAGCAGAAAATTAAGAATAATAATCTGCCAAATTGATTTCATCAAACAAGATCAGGATATGTTTGAAATGTTTCTGGCAATGCTTACATCAGACAAGTTTCTGCTTTGAGAATATTTAAAAAATCATTACTTACAACATCATTTCTTTCTTCTCGATTTGCAGAGACTGTTTGCAAGCAATTGGTTTTCTTTTACAAAGTACTACCAGTTCCACATGCCACTCTTATCACACACAGCAATCAAATAGCCTTAGCCTGCTCAAATATAATCAAATCCTCTCAGCATCTCCACGCAAATGCTGCATAAATACGGATTTTAGAAAGCACGCAAAGAGATCATAAAATCAATCCAGCTCATTACAGCAGGGAACACAGCAAACGCTTTACTACCAGCTTCTACATTGCTCACACCGACCACGCATTGCTAAATGCCGCTAAATATACCCACTTCTATACCAATAAAAGGCAAATGCATTATACAGTCAAAGAGCAGGCATTTGTAAAGACACCATTTTCTAAACGGTACCTGAAAAGACATTAAAGAACCCACGAGAAAGCACAGTTTGCAACAGATCACAGCATGCAAGCTTACCAGCAGCTCACCAGCAAAGCCTGGCCAGCCATCTGCCCGTTTTCCCCCCTACCTTGAAGCTGTTTCAGGAAATTGCCACATTCACTTCACAGAATGATAATTCTGATAACCACCACCCTCCAAGTTAATCAATTAATGAAGCAAGACTGTTTTTCCTTACTAAGCCACGTACAGACACTAGGTCACTTGAAGGTTGCCTGTTCTTTCCTGCCGTAGGGCCTCCCAAATAACAACTGCCCATCCAAATTCAGCCTTTTTTTTTTTTTTTTTTTTTTTTTATATTCATTCAGAGCTGTAGGAATACACTCAGCCCTTGACAATGCCAGCTTGCATGATGAAAGAGCAAAAGTAGTTTTGAGGCTGCAGAATGCCTTCCACGGGTTACCATGGAAATAAATGTGGGAAGGGGAGGGGGCTTCTCTGCTGACAAACGCTGCTGCTAAACGCGAGCTAAAGCGAGGCTGAGCGGGTGCTCTGCAACAGGAGGAAATTTTACTACTGCCACGATAACCATAGCCGTGCTTACTTTCAGCGTTACAAAATTTCATACAAACTAACGTGAGACTCATTAAAAAACACAAAGCTTGCGAGAGGCAGCGGGGCATGGTGGATGAAGCATGTACTGTGTCCGAGCCCTCCAAAGAGGAGCTGAAGAATTGGGAAAGAACTTTGTTTACATACTGGCATTTGCACAGATGGCAATTAATGTTCAATTGCAATCAAAATTTCATTGACAAGGACGAACCTGTTGCAGAGCAGACTGTAGCAAGGCTGACTAATTTCAGGACGACTTGATAAGGAGCATCAGCTTATTGTTAAAATGTGGGGTAGCACTTGTGTTGCTACAATCACCAGGAATATTTTGAAGCACACCACCCCGATGACATTTGCAGAATCCAGAAGCAGCCCCAAGTCAATGCAGAGCAGGCAGAGGCAGCGCTGAGGCACACCACAACCCTGGCTGCTCCCCCAGCGAGCCCCCGACTGCCCTGCTCGGCCCCGGGGGTCTTGTGAGAGCGCCCACCCACGGGCGGCCCCAACAGGCCACAGCAGGCTGAAGCCTGGCACTAAAATCCCAGCAAGGATGGCTAATATAATTCAATTAATACGGTTTTATGGCATTGTTTAATGTCCTAAAAAGAAGTCAGAGACATCATTTTGGGTTGATTATACTGGCGTGTATACAGGGCCAAAGTTGGGCCCATCTTCACTACACAGAACTTACAAGGGCCCACGTACATATCACCTGCACTACACACAACTGATAACACTGCTGTTATCGTGAGGACCAGGTCAGGAAAGGTCCAGAAGGCAAAAAGACAAAGACCTGCCAGCCACCCACAGCGACAGCAGCGTGATGCCTGGGGCTGGCACGCTGCACTCGCTGCCCACGTCTGCAACCAGCCCACAACAGCCATCAGCTCCCCATTCACCACTGCTAATGTAACGTCCTCAAACCTCGCATGCTAAGAAGTTCCCAGGCACCGTCTCTGAACACGCAGGAATTGCTGCAGGTCCATTAATACTAGTTACTGCCTCGAGAGCCCCACCTCAGCCCCCCACCAGCCCTTCCCTCCCCCCAGCCTCTGCTGAGGCCCCCACGAACCCTGTGCTAGCCCTGACCGTGTGGGATTGCAGGCACAGTAACAGCAGCAGCTATGGGAACCACTCGACATGCCAGGATGTGTTTACTTATCATTTCCAGGAGGCTAATTTAACGAGGGGGAAGTTAAGCAAGGAGACAAGGGAACAGAGGCCAGCTGTAGATTCGCGCTGAGGTGAAGACACCGTGAGAAAAACGAGGAGCCAGCTGGGCACGAGGATGGAAAGCCCAGTCTGGCTGCAGAGGCTTTCTGTAAGGAAAACCCAGGCTGGGGCTGCTCCCGCAGCTGCTCCAGCCAGCCCAGCAGCAGCTGCCTTCCCTCTGGAGCTCACTCCTCCTCCCCTCGGTCCTATGTGGAGGAAAAGGCGATGCCATAGCGGGCTCAGTGCCCCTGGGGCTGGTGCCTCCCACCCCTGTGGGGCCACGGGAGAGGTGCTGGGAGAAATACCCTAACCTGGTCCCCTTCCAACCGCCCTCACTGCGCTGACCTCTGCCGTAGGTTGAGGTGACAACAAACTACAGCTATGCAGCGTGTACAAAACCATCGTTTCTTCAAGGAAAAAATGAAGTATTAAAATGTGAAAGTTTCACATTTCAGTGTGAAAGGATTTCACAGCAGGAAGATGAAGTAACCTTGTATTTATACACACACCATTCCTGAAAGACAGACTGCTGGAACAGGAATGGGGAAAGCCCAGAGGAAAGGCAGTCAGTCCATCTTCCTGCGAAGCTGAGCAAGCCGCCTAATCCGTGTACTTGTACGTATGTTCCTCCCCAGCCAAATATGATTTTAGCGTTTCTGTACTATGCCACAAATCAAAACAACTAATACAAATAAAATGCAAGTCATACTTATTCTGTGACATCACCATAGGAATGGTTGCTGATTACAGGGTGCCCAGATGGCACAGAGCTGCTCTGAGCTCTGCTGTGCTCCCACCGCTGCCCTGCCGCTGTCTCTGTAACTGCTAACAGCAAAGTTTTACTCACAGCACAGTCCCAATCTCTGAGCAAACCTGAGGAAGAGCAGAACTAAATCTGCCAACAAAAACACAGCAAAACATCATAAAGTAACAACTGTTACAAGAAATGACACGGAAGAGCTAAAAAGGCTTCAACGCCCAGCGAGACAGAAGCCCACAAAGCACCGGAGCAGCTCGTGGGCCGATGCCTTGCAGAACAACTTGGTGACACAGCAAGCCAGGCGGCTCACATGGCCTGGGCTGGCACGTTTCTGGCTTCATCCTGTAACGCTGAAGCCAGGTTTCCACTGTGCCCCTCTCCTGCCACCAGCAAGCAGGGGCCACCACAGGATGGGGCCAGGCTGGAGCTGCTCGTGCACTCGCTGCCCAGCTGGCTGCTGCCAACCCAATGGCTTCGCCCGCCTTTCTCCTCCTCCTGAGGGAGCTGGCTGCTTGGCTAGCAGATTTATGAAAGGCTGAAAGGGAAGAAAAAAAATGTATTCTGGAACGCTTCACTCCTACATCAACCTGGTTTGAGATGAGCTTGCAGTCTGAGAGCGGTGAGGGACTGACGGCACGGCTGCACGAACCTCACTTCCTCAGGAAACCAGATTAAAAGGCTGCGCTGTCGGCTACCAAGGAAGCTCAGTCGGCCCAGGGGAATTCAGATGGGAGTAGCTCAGATGTGTTTTATTCTTTTTGGTAAAAGGTAGGCTGGCATGGGGTGACAAAGGGAACAACTGAGGCACGGCTGGAGTAGCATGTGTTCTGATTATCATAAGTCAAAGAATATATATTTTTATATATGCATATAAAAATCACATATTTCCAGGTATGTCTGGAAACGATAGCTGGGAGGTTTCTTCAAAGACTCCCTGAGCAAATAAAAAAGCATTCCTGCTCCAGCCCCTGTAACAGCCAAATAGCGACGGACTGCCCCCAGCCCACATTCCTGCGATGAAGTGGCTCACACCTCCCTGCTTCGGGCAGGGAACACCCGCATCACACCGCGTCTCCTAGTAACGGGGCACGGTATCAGATGTGCAAAGCTGAGGGGAAAAAAAAACAACAGACTTCAGTCTTTTATTGAGAAGGAATAAATGGAACAAAAATGACAAGCGAATGGCTATTTATTAGTCTGTAATCTGCTTGAAGCTTTTTATTAGAATTGCTCACTCTCAAATGAAGAATTAATCTCTCGTCTGTTAGCTTGTAGATTATTGATAACCTCTTGCTGGCAGAAGAAAATAGAGATATAATTAAAAAAAAAAAAAAGAGGCCATCGTTAAGGATAAACTAATGCCTCATATCATGTACGCAGCAAAAGAGAACAAGGAGATCCCTGATATTTGTGTGCCACTTACTTAACACTCTGACAACTGCATTCACCTGTGAATGAAACAAAAGCGAGCACGGCTGGTTTGCCCAGCCCCAAGCCTATCTATCAGACACAGACACACGAGTTGTTATGCATTCACACCATCAGCAGCTGTGTGCAGAAAAATCACTAAAAAAAAAAAAAAAACAACCAAACCAGACTCACTCAAGCTACACAGTAATGCTGCTAAAGGATATTAATAACTTTTAAATAACCACAAAAAATTACCATCTTTTCTGAGAGCTACACAAGCGCACTGTGTGAACGCATCGCGGCTTCCCGAGAAAGGTACCTAAAGGCCAAGCGGTACGCCAGCGCCTGGAGATGGCGGCTCACAGAGGTGTCCCTTACATTCAGGGAGAGCTGGCAGTTTGCAACGTGTGTTATAATTTTACACTGTCAGCTTTGATCAGGACGAGCAGACGGACGATTCAGCGTGCTTTCCATGAGCCACACAGTTTTTCCACATGGAACACGTAGAACCCCATTCGAGGCACTAGAAAGGACAGTAAAGTGATTTATTTTTTTTTAAAGGTGACTTTTCAAAATCCTCCTTCAGTTTTCAGCATTTAGAAGCCTGTCCCTGCTAATGGCCAGCACTTCCTTTTTGTACACTAGCAGAAAAAAATCCTCATACGAACTAGTAAGGCTTCTAGATGCTACACTAGAAACTATGGCTGGATTAAAACGTTAACCAAAATAATCTTTATGAAACAATGTTTTGCCTTTTTTTTTTTCTTGAATCTGCAGTTACTAGAGGAGCATTTGCAACTCTAAAGCATGAGTATTCCAACCTGAAGTTTCTTTTGTGGCATTAAGCCATTGCTCTGTTGCAAGATAAATTTTTGAGGAAAAAAAAAAAAAAATCGTGAAAATGTAACTAGTGTTGCTGTCAGTCATCTCTGCTGCCAAAACAGGTTCCTGGGAGAACTTGGCAACTCGGCAGGTTATGTTTCTGCATACAATACGCATTTCTCACTTTAAACCTCTTGGAACCGGAGGGGGGTGACCGTTCGGGGAGCGCTGCACACCGCAGGGCGCAGGCCCAGGACAGCGGGGCTCCCTGCCTGGAGCCGCCGTGCTGCCTCCTGCCCCCTGCACGCCGAGCACAGCCAGCTGGGGAGTTCAGGAGGCAGCAGCCAAGCCTTAACAGCAGCCAGGAAGCTTCTTCCTCAGGATCTGCTTTCCCTTTCTGAAGGACACATCACGGGCTTGAAGGTTGAAACCAAGCATACCGCACTTGCCACGTTGCATTTTTTATAGAGGGAAATTAAACTATTGACTGCTGACCATAAAGAGGCTCAGGTAATCGCTAGTGAACGCACATACAACTCAATTGCCCAAGTGACCTCCCTGAGCCAAATCTGTGCTTTCCTAGGCAATAACAAACTAAACTGAAAAGTATGGCCCTGGTCAAATGGATCTCTGCAGCTTATTTTAGTCACTTCCCCTTCAGATCCTGCAGGAAAAAAAAATAAAAAATAAATAAAAAGAAGAAAAAGAAAAGTTAAAACACTTGCAGGGTGTAACTGGTGTCAAGAGGAGGTTAAACACCCAAGTAACTTCAGACACTGAAGTTTGCTAGTTTTTCTTCTAAAACTATATATATTTGTATTCTGCTATTCAGCTTGATGAATGGGTCTGTATAAAGATCTTTGACGCATCCATTTTATATCACATATCTGGTAACTCAGATTTCATTGCACAAACAGCTAGCCCCAGGCTGTACTTCAAGGCAGCGCTGATGACTACCTGAAGCAGGACACCCTTACAGAGCTCACACCTAGGGCTGCACGGCCTCTGAAGGCTCTGCTCTACAAACACCACCTCGGTGTGTCAGCAGAGCCAACAGCAGACCCACGAGAAGTGGGGAAAGGGTAGGAGCATGGCGGGGTCCCTGCAAGTTCAATTAAATGAAACGTATCAGAAAAATAGGAAAGGTGTGAAGTGCCTTGTCCACTCTCCTTTCATTCACTTGACCAGCACGTACTTTAACAGTCAGTAGCACTTTCACAAACTCCCAAACTTGTATGAAGTCACTAATGTGAACTTCATAGCTACTTCTAAAGCATTTAAAAAAATGTTTCTAAAGCATTTATAAGCATTTAAAAAAGAAAAGAGGAACAAAACTGGAAAGAAGAAACAATCAAGCATGACACACATATTTATCCACTGTTGACTTTGCAATTTCCAATTTGGGTTTATCAGGACAAAAACCCATGGACTCATTTCCTCCAGTTTCCAGTGAAACTCGTTATTAAAACACAGAGTTTTAAATAGACCGTGACTTCATACAAAAAACAAAGATAGCCTTTGTACAAAGGGAAATGCAGTTGTGTACTTTGAATGGTGCCTAACGCTGAATGGCTTTAGCAAGAGCATGAGCCAGGCCAGGTCTTTGTTAATTTTAATATATATATATATATATATTAATTTATAGGGACACACACCCATGTGAGAGAATTGTCTAGGTACCTTGACAATCATTCCCTTTAATAACTAGGAACCTACAAAGAGATATTTTGCTGCTGTTACAGTAATTTTTTGCAATTAATTTTGTACATCATCTTTTTTAGGACCAACAGGAACGAGCAGCTATTCACAACCAACAAGTCAGCAAACAATTTTCTTCCAAAACCACACACTGCTTCCATAGCAGGCAGTGCAGGAGAGCAGCATGCTGTCATTGCTCAGGCGTGGAGCTCCGACATCCTTCTGAAATTACAAAGAAAGTCGAGCAGTGAAGGCTCAACACTTCCACTTGTTTTGCCAAGTAAGCAGTGGGGCACTTAGTCCATGGATCATTCCCAAAACAGCTCACGGAGCAAACTGCAAGGGAACACCTCCATGAGAGGTCGTGTGCTCTAAAGCTCCTTTGCTCCTGCCAAGGAGTGCTGCAGGATCTCACTTCATCCTCCCTGCACAAAAATAAAAGCAAAAGCCCAACGACGACAAGCAGGGAGAAGGTGTCCCCGACCTCCATCTGAGCTGGATGCAGCTGGGACTCACCTCTGAGAGGTGACACATAGGGGAAGGGTGCCTGAGCTCTGGGGAGGGCACGGAAGGGAAGGGGAGCAGAGAGAAATATCTCTGCCTCTAGGTGCAGATGCACATACGCATGGTGTAGGTAAGCCATCTCCAGCACTAATGCAGAGCCCCTAGGTTCTTCAGAAGCCAGGACTACCTCCAGCTTTGCACGGACCCGGGATGTGGAGCACCAGCCCTTGCTCTCGGCGTGAGCACTTTGATAGCAGCTTGTTTGACCAGCGTCCAGTTTTAATTTTATTATTCCTACAAAAGCACCTAACAATCCCGAAGGAAAGCAGAGCCCAGCGAGCTAGGCGCTGTACAAATACTTACTAAAAACAGCCTTTGTTCACAGTCCAAACAGAGAATGCTTGAAAATGAAAGGGAAAAAAAAAAAAAAGAGAGAGACCGACCAGCGTTGCCAAGGTTTCACAGCAGGCACAGTGCTTGAGCAGGGGCTCCTGGCCAGCCACAGGCCACCCGGCCCCGCGGCAGGGCTGCTTCCCCTCCGGCAGTGGCTATGGGCTGGCGGCGGCGTCCAGAAGCATCGGGAGCGGGGGCTGCCATCCGCCCACCCCTGGAGAAAATGAATGAAGCGCACGCATCTCCAAGGCTCCTCGCTGGCACACAGGAGGCAGGGAAATTCTTGTGGGAATCCCCTGCTAAAGCACTGGCAGAACATCACTAGCGCTGCGGAAATCAACCCCGTGCATTAGGCACGCTCCAATGGAAACAGAATATGCAGTCCTGCAGGAAAAAACGCCAAGGAGCACAGGGAGAGCAGACACCATGCAAGGCACTTAGTGCCAGAATGGCATGACATGCAAGAAGTAAGGAGACCACAGTATTCTGCCACACAGATCCATTTGTGCTGAAGAATAAGTGTATTTGCAAAGAAATCGCTCCTTAGAAGACCTAAATGACAGCTTCCAAGCGAAACTCGATGTCTTTCAAAGCACTTGCTTCCCCTTCATGCTACACCGCAGCAGTGAGTCCCAGCTGCCCCTGAAAGTCGTGATGTTTCAAGGGTCTTGTCCTTCACAAGTAGGAGTGTTGGCTTTACCATCACAACTCTATTTCAAATTGATTTTAAAGGTACCCACAGACACCTGGAAAGAGGCAGCCAGGCTCAGACAAAGACTTCTATCAAAGTAACATTAGGTAGAACAGAAACATTTATGTACTTTTATAAGAAGGCCTCCGTAAACGTGATGCTCCGAAGAGAGACCAATGCTCATGCTCGAGCAGCAGCCAAGAACCCCACAGCCCTGGCCAAAGCAGTGGGAGCGCCGGGCAGCCCTGCGGAGCTGGCAAAGCGGAGGCGAGCGAGCCCCGCAGCAGCAGTGTTCCCCTGGGTGTCAGACGTTTTTCACACCTCCTGCTGGGGCAGCCCGAAGGTGACGCTGCTTCCTTCTGCGAAACACCCAGCTGGAGCCGCACGCCTCCCACCTTCACTCACTCAGCCTCCATATCGATTGTGGGACTGCAGAGCTGGTGTTAGGCAAACTGCACTGCGGAAAGGTGCACAGCAACAAAGGGACTGATTATATTAACAATTTCAGCCTGGACTACTGCTCCTGATTCATGCCAGAAGCTCCCACATTCAGAGCTTTTAGCAAGTATCTGTACGTGTGTACGCTTCCACAGAAAACAAAGCAGAAGTCTTTTTTTGTTTTCCTCCTTCACTTTTTCCTTCACTGTACAGAGAAAGGCTACAATTCACTCAATTGCTCATTTCTCTACAAGGCTTAAGAGGTACAAATGACCCAGTTTCCCTGCCAGGAACAGGCAGTAGCACACTTGCCTGGCATGGCAAACCAGCACATCTTGCTAAACCAAGGCAGAAGTTAAAGCTGTATTGATACAAAGGAAGAAACAAAACCAAAGAACCTGGGCATTCCCATTGGTTTCTGTGCTATATCAGCCAAAAATCACTGCTCACACAAAGATCTCTAAAATTGTGATCAGCACAAGTCTGCAGTTTCTAGAGCCTTCATCCTGGATTCTGGAATGTGTTCAATCATAATTAATCAGGCTTAATGACAAGCTTTATACAAAGGACTTTTCCCCAAAAAATCCCAGAGCACTTTATGAAGCAACACTCCTATTGACATGGAATAATGTATCAATTACAGAAATTCAATCACCTCCCAGCTGAGATTTAGCAGGTTTTTACTTAGGAGAACCAGACAAAGGAAACACAAACCAACAGACTGAGTTGGCTGATTTTTGCCAGCTGCTGCTTTGCAGCCGCCTCACAGGAGGCCAAGCTGTTTGGAGGGGCACTGCTGCACCACCAGAGACCAGCCTGAGACACCTTGGACTCAGAACAGCCCAGTACTTGCAGGAGGATTTGCTTTTGTTCTCGTACTTTTTTCAAATAGCCATGAAACTACATCCTGGCTCGAGGAATAAAGTTACCAGGCCCTCCTGTCTTGCAGCAACTTGCCTATTTTATGGCACCCAGGGCTTCTATTTTCAATGTTGTTCTTCTAAGCACGGGCTCTTGCCTGGGTTTAAATGTCTGGCACAAGAGAGTCAAAAGAGTTCTTTGTTCCAGCTTGCTGCCAAGAGGTTTGGATTTGGGCTGGTTATCATTTGTTTCGTCCATACTAATGACATGCTTTAGACAAACGTTTGGCAATGCATTCTTGGCTGGAAAAAACTATTTTCTCGAGGAAATATCTTTCCATACTGCTAAGTGGATGTGAAAAAGAGGATCCCTGTGTGGAAAAGGTGGAAAACTACTGTACCAGCTGCAAAACAAAACACAAAGCAACTTGGACCTATTGGACTGAAAAAAAGTAGGGCACAAGTGAAGCAGAGAGAGGCAGAACACCTATTCAAGAAATACCCAGGTTTCCCACAGTGAGAAAACGTGTACGCCGAGGAGTCTAACAAATTACCCATGCCCAGGGGTTATTTGCAACAGTTATAATGCGGAGTTTCACTGAACCACTTTGTGACTGCTGTCCTGCTGCACTCTCCTCCAACCTGTAAAACACGATTTTCTGCACAAGCTCGCTCAAGTTCATCTAAGCTGTTTTGTTGCCCCAGGAAATTTACAGCCTTCTGGCTACCTTCAGGATCGGTTGAGATTCTCTTTAATCAAAAAGAAAAAAGTTTTATGCCTTCAGTAGTACACCTTGAAAAGATTCTGGATCACTTTAAAGTAAAAATCTGGCTTGATTTTTAAAAGGGACAAAGGACTTTCTTTGCTCTTGCAGTTGGCCTTGTGCAGAGGACTGCTGTTGCTGCTCCCACAAAGGCAGGGCAATGCCACCCCTCCAGAGCTCCAGAAGCCCCTAGTATCTGCATCTCAGGCAGCAATAATCTGCTGTAATTTACTAAGTTGAGCTTCAACAGATGTTTAATCAGGGCTGAGGTTTATCATCAATGTATTTGTTATGCTCGCTTAGCTTTGCTTCTAATTAGGGATGCATAAACTCCCACCACCTAATTTCAAACCTCATTTGAGCACAGTTTAAAAGTTAGGCTTAAGTCTTAGAATTAGTGCTTTATGTTTTCTGTACAATTGTTTTATGTTCTTTTGAGACAAAACTGATGAAAAGCGTAACAAAGGGTTGACCATAAGCAGTACAAGAGAATAAAAAAAGAGCAAAAGTGAAAAACAAAGGATTGGCTAACAGATGGAGAGGGAAGGGGGAGGGCAGCGGGGAATACTGCAAATGTCCTGTAAACTATTTCATGCCAGTTGAGCTTTGTATAGCTTAGACACAGAATTCCTCTATTTTAATATACAGCCCAGGTATTGGGGTGAAGGAAGTGAAAGGGGCAGAGATGCGAGATGCGTTTTTGATCTGTGCGTAGGATAAAAGACAAAGGGAAACTGAAATTTAAATTACAAAGGGTAACAATTATTAAATTCAGCTTTGCCAGTGTTCCAAACACAAGCCTTAAAGTTCATCCTTCCTGGCATTTAGGAGCTTTCCAAGCTGTGTTTAGGCCTGCCTGCCCCTCATCTGAACAGGGAGACCCTGGCAGTCCGGCTGACTACCCCTTGGACCAAACAAGGCAACATAGGAACTTCTGCTCGGGCTAAAGCCAACCTGTATCACCTGGAAAAAGGAGAATTGTAGCCTTGGTTACAATTGTTACCTTGAATCCTGCAGCCATAAACAAACCATTGCTCATTTTCTCCATAGTGGAAGGAGCCTCCAGCTCCATGTGTAACTGCGCTGCTTCACATCCTACCTGCAGGATTTTAGCATGAGCATTTAGCCAGATTGTTTGGCTAGCATTCACTACAACCTTCTATTTTTGTCTAGTCTTCTCTCCCTCCTTTTTTTTTTTTTCTTCTTCTTCTTTTCCTACAATAGATGAAGAAGAAACCTATCACAGTGCTAGGTCAATATCCAAGGGCATTTTACCAAGTTTTTTCTGCATTCTCTACTACTTAGGGAAAAAAAAAAAAAAAAAAAAAAGCAGTGGAAACCTACAGGGTGGGCCACGTAGCATCAATCTGCAGCTCCTTAAAATTAGCAGTAGTGAACAGACAAGCAACACGATCTTTCCAGCTGTGCAGATTGAACTGAATTCCTGAGCAAGAGTCCCCCTAATGAAAACGACCCATCGATTTTCCCAAGATTAATGCTGAGACAGATTTCAAACACAGGTGGACTTGCCAACATATATACTGCTATGCCACTAACTGGTCGTGGCTTTTTTCAGAGGAACTCAATCATTACATCAAGAATGTACATAAATCCATGAGCTACGCTCACACACATTTATAAGCAGAATTTATGCAAGGTTTACTTTAAACATCTGCTAAGCAGATGATTCCCAGATCTTCAGCAAAAAAGTATCATTCCCCTTTGCTTCTCATGTACTGCAGCTTTTTTGCCCTCTGCTAGTTGTCCAGAGTAATAAGTTACATGAAATTAAAATTGACGAGGTAGGCAAGGTTTATCACATACTTTTTTAATAAAAACTAAGAAAACAAAACAAAACAAAACAACCACTGAATTTTAGGCTTCAACATTTCCCCAGGAAACCCTATGTTCTTCAGACTTTACAACCATGTGTTGGAAATGGCAATTTCAAGGAGCAGAACAAAGCACTGATTGCTGAGGGCCACAAGCACTCCCTGCTGCCTGCAGTCTCACTGTCCCTGCAGGGACACCCACACCAGGTGCTGCCCTGGTGCCCACTCTGCTGGGTGCCTCTGCGCAGGGGCTGCCAGCACAGTCCTGCTCAGCTGCACCTTGGATTCCCAGTGTTTATCTCCTAAGGGTTTCAAAGGAATTGCATCAGCTATCATCAATTGGTATTTTCTAACTAAAAAAAAAAAAAAAAAGCATCAGGAAATGGCTAATTTCTCGCAATGATCCAGTACAATTACTGAATACTGGCATCAGCACGAGTAGTGTACTTAAACACACCCCCACGTGTCAAAGAAAATGTTCCTGTTACATGTTTATGCACACAAGGGGCCACTGGGGCTCCTTCAATCAGCACAAATGGCAGTAAAAGAAGAGGAACAAGAATGTCAAGTGTCTTGGAGAAAAAAGTCCCTTGAACCACCGCACCAGGTCACGGTCACGTGAAGCCAATTGCTTCCCGAAACAGAGGGCCTCAGAGCAGACACCTTGCTGAGAAATCACAAACAGGTGGTTAGCAAATAAAAAAGGAAACACAAATAAGTTATCTTGGAAAACAGGTAAGGCACAACCATAGATTAATGTTTTCCATTAGGAAAAGAAACATAGTTCATGTGCTAAATGTTATTATTTGAAAGATAGTATCAACAAAACATTGAAACATTGATTGTCAACACTTGGAGATTGTCAACACCAGTGAGAATTTCAAAACCATGGTGTAATTGATCCTATTGATTAGGCACAACATTTGAGTAGTGTTCACCAGAGGGTAAACAAAAATACATGAAGGGAGCAAAAATCTACAACAAAACAAGTTCTTTGGCAGAAGGGGGATTGCTTCTTATAAAATCATGCATTTACAAAAACCATCACCAAAAACTCTTTACACCACATTGTTTTATTTACTTAGAAACCAAATATTGCTACAGCCAAGTGTTCTGGCTCATTAGCCTACTGTCTTCTATACACACAAAAAGAGCATGCAGGAGATGTATGTGGACTTTGGCCCTCAGGTTTATCATGCGACTGCTGAGCAATGAGCTCACCTCCACACAGGCATAAAACAGAACAACCCGTCCTTGGTTTCCCAGCACAGCACGGACTTGTATGCTTTCAGGAAGGTGTCGCACTGACAGTGCTGTGCTGCACCTTTTATATACTTGTAATTACCGTGGTAAAACCTACACACAGACCAAGACCACAAAAGCATCCCTCTTCTGATGAGCTGAACAGCATAAGATTGCAACCTGCAGTGTCTGTCTTTGCTCCTATCAACCACACATTCAACAAGTACTGCTCATATCAGTTCATCAGTAGGTGATCATGATTTTTTTTTATCTTCTGCACTTAATTTTATTCAAAGCCTTCATTAAAAAAAAAAAAATCTCCCCTCAATCTCCTTTTCTTACAGCCACCAGGAAAAGCACAACTATATCATATAAGCATTTTTGATACTCACACTGAAGATTTTACAAGTTCCAAGAAAATATTCTGGAAATAAAATGCCTGGATTCTTTTTCTTAAATCAATTAAGGACTAGAGCACTCTTAATACAAGACTGTCCATCTTCTTTTCATCTTTAAGCACCAAGTGTCATCTGGTGGATTGACACAGAACTGCACTAAAAGTAACCTTAATTTAAAGCATATTTTAGAGGGATTAAATATAAACTAATGAAGAGGAGATAACACTTACCTACAGCCTCAGGGATGCAAATAATAGAAGTACAAACCTCTACCATGTGCAGGTGTTTACAACCAGAACAGCCCCAAGACTCTCACAACATGTCTAGGTACTTCACTGACTTACCCAGATGAAATTCAGAAAACACCAGTTACCTACAACTTAGAAACCTACTGAAAAGCATTCATCCATCAGGAATAAGGTTAAAGTAACCTCACACACTATTTAAAACAAAAACATCAGATGTATAAATAAATTGTATATAAAAAAAAAAGTTCTTTTTCCTGAGCCTGTGAGGTGCTGGCTGTCTCTAGCAAAAAGAGAAAAAAAAATAGTCAAATTCCTTTTATTTTTTTCTTTTTTTTTTTTTTTAAGTGTAATCTGAGATGTGTAAGTAAGTAGGTGAGGCTGGAGCTTTAAAGGTGAAGTGGCCATCAGTGATACCCCAAAACTGTTTCCCCTCATGGGGGAGGGGGTAAAGAATTCAGATGCTGTAATCAAGACCACGCGGACTGCAATGCTCTAATAAAGGAGCAAATACTTAACTCGAAGCAAAACTTCCTATTTCTTTTTGTGGCTTTTCAACACATTTTGGTATCTTCTCTCTAAATCAGCGTTAACTCCCTTTGACATCAGGATTAAAATATACACATACACATCTCCTTTCTTAGCAGCAAAGGGAAGTATGGGCAAGAGAGTGAAAAAGAGAAGAGAGACTACAACAAACTGCTAATGAAGCTAAAGGGAAAACAAACAAACAAAACAATAGCCTTTGCCAGGATCACCACCAAAAGATTAACTTTGGTCACACGGTTAACACTTCAGCTCTAACAGCAACTTCCCCTCTCCTGCCCCAGTACGAATGCAATAAGGACATGGATTTTGAAACACTGTCGTTGTATAAGCCGCAAACTTGATAAGCAAACCCTGGGCAGACACCTTTACAAAACATTCCAGTTTTTAGGAAAATGAAAAGTGTTTATCAAGTCACAAAGTAAAAAAATCAGCAGCATTTCCACGGGGCCTTTCAAACAACATCATTCGCTGTGGGAGCTCCTGGGGCTACTGACAGCACTAGAGCTGCCGTGAGAGACCACTGTGGTATCAGGACCGGCCAAACAGCCTCCTCAACAGGGGCTCGCTTGGCAAGGGCTGCCGGAGCTTGACTCAGTCAAGTTCACATATCAACAAAAGATCAATGTGGTGAGCACTGACAAGAGCATCTTGCATGAGAGACTAAAACCAGCCCACACCACTCTGCCGATGGCAGTCTGCCTCACACCCCTATGCCTAATGGTGAAGAAGGCGCGCTACTTCATTTTGTCCCCACAGGTACATACACTTTGGATACCGAATCTACCCACCCTCTGCCACTCTTTTCACAGAGCTGGGCAGACAGCCCCAGCTAAGGCTCCGTTTGAGCCTCGCCACTTGGCCCAACCCTCGCCCTGCCACACGGGGCTGACAGGGAGGCGCCGCCATCTGCACCGCACCCCTGGCCCAGAGCTCCTGCGAGGCCTGCCGCCCAGATGGGCTCACCCTATGCACCTTGGCTTGTGGCTCCGTCAGGCTCAGGGCACGCAAGCTGAGCTCCTCCTGAGCAGATGAAACCTGAAGAGGTGTCTGAGGAGAGATCTGAGCATACAACAGTGGCTGACAGGCACCGGGTCCGCCAGGCCTACCTGACACTGACCGAACGTGAAAGCCCTTCAGGCACTCGCAGTGCAGGTGCAGCGTCCTCCACACCTGTGTGGTTCCACAGACACACCTCTGTCAGGCTGCATTACACTAAAAACATTCAAAACTAAGAATGCATATAGTGACACTGATGACAAGGACATGACCAGCTGGAACTGCTCCCTGCTCCTAACAACGGGAACAAAAATACCCCACAGACTCTGTGGGATTTATACTCAGTGCCTCCCCAGTCTTCCCCCAGCGCTGCCCCGCAGGGAACCCAAGCACAACAACACTTATGAACATGACCCAGGCTATGGGAAGGAAAGCAAACTTCTACACCAAGTTAAAACCTTAAAGGTTATCCAGAACATTAACAGACCCTGTTCTTCATGCAAAGAGCTGTCTTACCTGTAACAAGCTGACCTAGATCCAGCCTCAGCTGCTGGGCAGCCTTAAAACAGAGCCCCCCAAGTCCAGCAGTGTTTTCCAGTTGGTTCAAATCTTCCCCACCGACACCAAATAAAGTCCTCAACTGCCACAGATGAGGTAAGAGACAAAAAGCTCCAACAGATCAGAAGAAACGAAGCCAACCCTCTTCTCCAGCTTTCTCAATAACTGTCAGAAGTCCAACTGAGCTGACAAAGACCAAAAAGCATTACCTCAAGGTTCAATTCAAAGGTGGCTGATTCACAGTCAGATTAAAGTGCAAGTCCTGTATACTAACATCTAAAGCTTCACTTGTTTAAATTATACGGTGTAAGTCAGTACTTAAGACAAGGCAAGCTTCTAGCTCTCCTGATTAAAAACTGTAAAGTGTTTAAATGCAAAATGTAGGTTGCCTAATGGCAGAAAAAGATGAAACAATAGTCACATGAGCAGCATCTTACCCCTCAGTAACCTCATCAACCCAAACCCAACTGTTTTGGGTGGAACCCATAAATATTTAGGTAACTACAAAGGATTAAATGCTTCCTTTCAAAAAAAGAAAAAAGAAAAAAGGGCAGGTAATACTTTGTGTGCTGCCCCATGCATATGTGCCATTGCTGCTCTGAGGTGAAGATATGGTGTTGCTATTAGTCCTAGCAGGATAAAAAGCTCCTAACTCCACTTATATGATAAGAGGAGCCCTCTGCCAAGAACTGCAGTGCAGTGATGGTGCCAGAACCAAGTTGTGTTACAGCTCAAGGCCCCAGAATGTCTTAATCCACTGCCAAGTAAAGCCACTTCAATGCGGTGTCTTCATACCCCATTAGGGATTGCAAACCCTATGTTTAGGGGCATGGAAAGAAGCTGAGAGATTTACGAGAATTAGCATGGCTATATCTAGAGTTTCCTACAACACCCACTTTTTCCAGCAGAAGAGATCTGTGGTCTTCTGAGGACTCAAACACCAGTTTATTCTGTACAAACAGACAGAACTCCACCAAGCACCAGCTCCCAGCTAAAGAAACCTTCTTCTGACATACATCTTCCAGATTCCTTGAATACAAATCTTTCTAGTGTTGCCTTTATTGTCAGTGCCAAGTATGCTATCTGCCAGCACAGTAGTAACTCAGGCTCGCAATGTAAGACGGAGGGGAGGGAAGAAGAAGAAAAGCATTCCTAACAACATTAACAATTAGGAGCTTCCTGCAACACCAGCAAAGCACTAGTGATCTGCAGCAGAAATGCAGCAGAAAACGCTTTTCTTCTGCTAGCACTAATTAGCAGTCACACGATGCCAAGACAACCTCTGCTACCACTTGGACTCCCAGTGAGACCCCGAGAACTGGAGCAGCACTTGGGAGCATTTCCCATTTAATACAGTCATTGTAAAGCTCCTTTCCTTTACAGAACCCAAATCTTCCTATTCTTCAGGATCCAGCAAGTTACTTTTCCCACTACCCTTATATACGTATCCCCCTAAGCCACTGATTATATACCATTGTACATTCACCAGAATGACAGATAGCTTTGACTGCTGCAGTTTTCCCCATCTCCTACAGTTTCATATAAAACAACATCTCCCAAGTTCAAAGAAATCTAGTTTTTCTAGATCTATTAATGTCCTTCACAGGGAGAACCCTAAGCGGAGCCTCTTGGACTGATTTCCATTGCAATGAACTCTCACCCATCTCACAAAGAGGGGGAGGGGAAAAAAAAAAAAGTGAAAGAGAAAAGGGTTTGTTCCTACATTTATTTTCACAGTGGAACAGAGGGTGTAACACAGAGTGAGAGCTTGTCCCTGTCATTTCCTGCTGTTATTGACCAAAGTCCATCATGCCACCTAGATGATAAAATCCATATCAAACCTTAATTAGAGTGGAAAAGATAGCAGAAAAACAGCTTAGAATAGCACAGCTTTCATCTAATAATAATGGTATGTTAAAGAAAGTGATTAACCGTTGGGCACCCTAGATGTTAAATTATGACATTAGTTTACTAGCTATATCCTCAAACAATTTTAAAATGATTTAAGGATTAAGCAACATTTGGACACAGAGAAAACTTGCAACATGACTTGCAAGGATCTCTGAGCTTGGTTCTTCATGCAGCTGTTACAGATCTCTGTGCACACTTACGACCCAGACTTCAGCAACATAAATACCAATATCCTTGCAAAACTGGACGTAATCACAAGGGAATATACTGAATCCCCATGAACTCCGAAGAATCTTTTTTTCCTGACAAGACACTGATAAACAACCCTTCAAACCCAGTACTCATAACAAAGACACTGCTTCACAGGCAGCAGACCTTCATGCGGCCCTGAGCAGCCAGCTCCTGACCATCTAACAAGCTCACTTTGCAGAAGAGAGCTTTAGGAGGAGCTCCTAAATTTGGAGACAAGCAAAATGAAACAGTTGTTCAAATTTAAACACAAATAGTTATTTTTACATCAGCAGTGTGACAGAAGTTGAAGGAAGGAAGAAACTAAAAGTGTTTGCATTAACATTCTGGACAAGTTACCGTCCCTCGAATGGATTTGGAAACAGGTTTGCCTGATGGAGCATGAATCTGCTGGGTTGCACCAAATATTTAGAGCACAGTTGTCAGTACTGAAAGAAACATCCTCAGTGGGAAGGAAATCACACTCATGACAGTTCTCAAGAAGGGATCGTGCTGCAAGTAAGTACATTCATAGAAATACATGAGATTTACATGTATTTCAGTAGTCAACAAAACCTGGAGTAGTATTTACCTTGATTTTAGCCCTTACATTTGGGCTACACGGGGAACAGATTTAACGGGTGCACCTGAAAGGCGAGCAGCACTGCTGTCCCGTTTAGTCCAGCCCCAAGTAGGAGAGCAGCTATCTCAGCATCTTTACTTCATGCGCTGCATATTTCAGCCAGGGCACAGCACCAAATACCACCATTATCTAACTCCTACAAACACTTCTAAGCCCTCTAAAATTCTGCTTGTAGAAATCCACTGCAAAGTCTATGCTACAAACCCTACATAAATCATACTTTATCATGACTGCCATTAAATAAACGTAAAAACAACAACACAGAAAAATTGCAGACTTCCAGTTTTTGTTGTTTTTTTGTTTAAACAATCTAACTCAAATCCTGCAATTGTGAGATCCAGCATGGAGCTCTTAAAACTACATTTACCAGGTTTTAAAAGGAGAAAAAAAAAAAAATTAGACGCTGCAGTTTAATCCCAGCATCAACACCAGCAAATTCAAATGAAGAATCAAGTCCTATGTACCAGTTTGAAGAGCCCAGCTGGGTGCAGGGGATGGGGGCGAATTCAGAGTCAATTTAAGTGCTGGCTAAAGACATGGCAAGCACTTTTTCATCACTGAAAACTCAAACTAAAAAAAAACAAAAACAAAAAACAGAGCCAAAACAAGAAAACATAATCTAACATTACAATCTACACCCAGTTTCTGCACATTCTTAACACAGAAAACCAAACCTACTTGCTACATACAATCTTAACGAAGAAAAATCTTATTACATTTTTTATTCCAGACATAATAAGCAGCAGAAAGTACTTTCACTCGCTATGCACATTTCTGTGAGTCTATCACCCAACCGTAGCACCAGCCAAACACATATAAAGCAGCAGCAGCATTTTAAGCACAACTCCGCATATAAACCTAACAGTATATTGGGCAGCACCACCAATATTTCCAGTGAAGGTTCCCTTTTCTGTAAGTGTCTGTCAGACATTCTCTTTTTTGAAAGGCATGCAATAGGGCTGATCAGCCCTAGACCTGTGCTACTTATCCACTGCCATTAAAAGACATCCCAGAAGAATCAATACCCATGAAAAGTACCGCCTGCTCAGACAAGGCTTTATCTTGCTCTGTCCTCTGTTAATCCCTTCACATGTGACCTCCCCTCAATATCTGGCAGCAAAGCATCAAGGGCAAAAATGTAAAATTCCTCCAGGCACAGTCTTTTAACACCAAAGTTGCTGAAAAACAGAGAAATAGAGCACTCGGCATACCGCACTTCCAAGTGAAGTAAATGACAATCTTCTCTTTCATATTATTATGCCAGACTGAAAAATGATTTTGATTTTAAGGCCTGCCCTATGCCTTTTCAGAAAGGGGACACCACTGCAGTCAGGATCACCAGCTTTAAAATAAAAAATAAAAAGCTAAAAGAAGAAAAAAAAAAAAAAAAAACCCTTTTACAAAAAGTATTTTAAGGCTTTCAGTACAAATGATGACTTTGCAGTAGTTTTACAAGTAAGACACATGATGGTTAGAAATCTTTAATGCATTTCAAAAGTCAGATCAATATGAAACATCTGTTTACTAATTACATGTGTATTAGATGAGGCTTCATCGTTTTTCCCCCCCTTCTTGGTGAAGTCAAAATCCGTTTCCAGTGTGAGCGCCTCCTCAGCAAGGCCCCAAGGGACCCCACATATGATGTGCAGTTCTATGGAATGGCAGGGATGATCAGCTTCGCTGCTTATCGTGTCACCACACCCAGAACTCTGCATGCTACACCCAGAGCCTACACGCTCACAAGTCTGATTTAATACATAAGGTTGTTTTTTCCATTGCAAGACAGAGGAACTTAAATTCTGGGAAGAAAAAAGAAAAAAAAAAAGAATGGAAACAGCAGCACGATTAGGCAGCTAACAAGACTGCGTGCACATGATCCACCTTAGCTGGACCCAAGCCCAAAATCTCCGAAGGCTGCAGGCACAGATGTGCACGTGTGCTATCTGGCCGCCGGAAGGCTCCGAAGCTCAATGCTAGGTTAGCCCATAGCCGTAACAGCTCGGTTTTGATTAATTTTTAACATACGTTGTTAGCCAAGAAGATGGTGTGACATAAACACATCTTGGAAAGAGATTTCAGGAGGAATATCCTGAAGGCTTAAGGCATCACAGAAGCATGAGATGACAGGAAAGGTGCGAGAGCAACAACAGCGGGAAATGGAAAAAGCAAGTGGGAGGCTGACACTTCTCCGCATCAGAGGCGTACTGGGCTTCCTCGGTCATCCTGGAGTGGGACAAAGAGGCGACTGGGAAAGCTCAGAGAAAAACTGTGGGGTTTGAGTTTCATCCACGGAAGGAGGTGATTTACCTACACATTTCTTACTGCGCTGGGAGAGTCAGTTTGGATTCAAAAGGCAGGACTTTGCCTGGACACACACCAGCACGGCTGTGCATTCCCCACCTCCCTGTATCCTGACAGTAGATGCAATGCCTGCACCACTCTGTCTATGCTTGCTTTACAAGTAGAATCAGAATACCTAACAAATCAGAGCTAAACCAGAAATCGCAGCAGAGTTGTTTTTTTGTTTCTATGTCCTGAAAAGACCAACAGTGGAACCCATTCCCCAAGGGTGAAGGTGTCAGCCTGCAGTACTCACCAGCTAGAAATGCATTTCCGTGGGTATTACCGGAGGTACCTTTTTTCCTCTTTTTGTTGTTGTTTATTTGTTTATTAACTACATATTAGCAATCCTAAATCTATTAACAACTATAAAAGGTTTCCTATTTCAGTGGAGGCCAATAATTTGGGGAGTTGATGAACCCTCCTGCTTTAAGACACAGTCCAATCTTTAAATAATTAGGAGTGCAGACTAGACAGGAGAAGAAAAAAGCAAAACCATCTCTTGGTGCCTGCTACAGCCCCAGCTGTTAGCTGCAGGTTTTCTTGTGTCCGATACGGTGGCTGCAGCCACTGGCAGAGCTCACACCCCGGACTAAACCAACAACCAGCAACACATCAGTTCCTTTACCCTCAATATCCACTTGCATGGTTTCTTCGTCCTAACAAGAAGATTGGACTTGCATGGTTTGAGAAACAAATGCAAAAAAAAAAAAAAAAGTGTCTTGGTGTCTCGTCTTTCAAGTGAGCGGGAATAGCATCTGTTCCACATCCTAAGTGAAGCAACTTTTCTGACTGCACAACCATCAAAATCAAGCAGCCATAACTAAGACCAACTACCCAATTCCAGCAATTCCAGAAAGTATGGATGAGGCAGGCTTTATTTTTTATTTTTTTTTTTATTTTGAGGAAACCTTACTCTCCCCTGGCTGGTCACCTGTGTACACTTGCAGCTTCATTAATACACTAGGAATGGCAAAGCAAGACACATATTTGGCCAAGCTGAGAATACATTTAAGAAATTAATTTCTGCCCTGCCTAATAATGGGGAGCTGTTGTTCCCCCCCACCTTCCGTATTTGGCTCTGTATTTTTACAAGTCAGAAGCTGGCTGTAAGAATTTCAATAGCGATTAGTAAAACAGATACAGAAGGGCTCAGCAGGCAGCACTGTTTGTTTCTCCATGGGAAACCTCAGCCCAAGCGAACAACTCCCGCAGCCGGTGCGAGCAGTGCACGGAGGTGGCACACCTGGCTCCAACAGGAAATTGGAAAGCTGAGATTTTCCTCTGGGCAAATTCATCCACCCCCAACCCAGGGCTTTGCAGATATTCAACAAACAGGAAAAAGGGGGAAAAATTTAAATAGCAAAACCATACATGCTACTTCAATGCAAAGAGTAACCGTTCCAACATGTAGCTATGTGCTGCTGCAGCCCAGGGGCTAGACCTTTAATCACTGCGAGTTACTGTGCATTCAGCCACGGCTCCGGGAGATCTGGGCAGAGCCGGGTCAACCACCAGCACAAACCTGACTGCAGGGGCACAATCCCACTTCTGTCAAATTCACCAGGGAACACAATGCGTGGTTTGTGCTGCCTTCGTGCTTTCACGCCCGGTGGAGGACGACAGGTAAGAGCTGGCCAGCACCAAGCGAGGTTGAAGAGTTTTGAATGAATTTGTACTCTGAGTGAGTCTGTAGCAAATCAGCACTCAGCACCCCGTGCCTAAAACCTGAAAGAGCTGGACGTGGTGTGCTGGCTGCACAGGTCCTGCCCGGCCGCCACCTCGCTGTCCAAGAAGCATCATCCCCATGCTCCTCGGCACAGGGCGCGCTGAGGGGCACCAACAGCGGCCAGAAAACAAACATATGGGAGGCAGACGTCTGGCGGCACTTCCATCATCGTTTTAGGAGGATGTAACAACGGACAAAATCCATAAATAACTCCTCATTTGGCCTGTTCATCCAGTTCTTATTGTTCTGTACCCTGGACCATCTTTCTTTTACCTCTGAAACATCCATAGGTTAATTTCAAAGACACTTCCCTCAAACTTTCAGTGTCTGCCCAGGTTTTTTGCATTTTACTTACCACCTTTTCCTTCCTTTCCACTTCAGTCTTCCCTTCCCCTCCGTTCACTTCAGTTTAACTCAATCTTTTTTCTTCGTCATTGTGAAGATGTGGGTGAAATTCACATCATGAGCACCCTTCAGATACGCACAGGGACAGCGGCAGGTAACATCATAACTCTGCAGAGCTTACCTGGGAGCGCAGCAGTGTTTGTGGAGTGACAACTGAGGCACATTGAACAGGTGATTCTTCCCACACATGGTAAATCCACATCTGGCAACCCCTCCAGGCCTCCCTTCCCAGCCCCGGTGTTTGGTACAGTAACTTTCACCCTGTTCCAACCTCAAGGTCCAAAACGATTGCTGAAGTAGCAAGAATCTCATGAATGTAAATATTTGCTCAGGGTTACGTTACCAAGAGAGAATTTCTGCTCAGAGCCTGCAAGCTCAAAAAGAAAGAATAAGGAGGGGCCAAGAGTTTAGAAAAACTAGGGCCCAGTGTTAAATTCCTTCATTATAGTTAGACACCTGCCTGCTTTTCAGAAGTCTAAAATAAACAGGAGAAACCTCTGACATCCAAGGGATATTTAGATGTCTCCCTGCCTTCCAAAAAAATACTGGGACTACCAGGCTCTTTGGACTTTTGGAAATCAGATTTTTTTTAATATGAATGCAGGTAGCCTCCAAAACTCCCCGTACAGATTGGCAGTGCAATCTGTAAAGATGTGCACGCTACACGTATGAACTGAACCCAAATGCTCCGTCCGAAGGATGTAGGTTGGGTTTCCAGTAATAGGCTGACGTCTTACCAGAGTCCAAAGTCTCCGGGTTTTAGCCTTACACATTAATTAACCAGATCAATAAGTACCATAAAGCAGCAGCAAAGGCAGCTACGCTGAAAGCTGTGTCTCTGTGTACTTCAGCCACAGAATACTCAAAGTGCTTCAAGAGAGAAAACCAACAAATATAATGCAAGATTAATTCAGTCAGTCTAGCACAAAAATATTCTCTACCTGAATCTTCATTAAGCCAAAGACTTTCTAAAACGGATTAAATCAATCTCCAAAGAAATTCAAGAACTGGAAGAATTACATTTCAAAAAGCAAAGCTGCAGCACTTTAACACATCATTTCAATCATATAACTATTTTTGTCCGCACTGAAATCCACGAAGGCCTGAAATGTTTAACAGTTCCCTGCCTCTCGCAGCCGTTTCCTGTGGTCTGCTCCATCCCTCTCTGTTAACGCCTTCAGGATTCTGTCATCCAAGGAAATGCCTTTTCCTACTACTAATAACAGATTTGAAGACCATGAATCGTACATTATTCCATTCACTGCCTGATGACAGCTTCTTACTCAACGTCAAGAGCTCGCTTCAGAGCAGCAATCAATACTGCTAGCATTGAAGTGCGCTGTGCGAGCCTGTGCAATTTGAAAACTTAGAAATGGCTGTTCTTGCTTTTAACAACTCTGAGCACTCAAGAAAGTCACCAGCGTCTTTAAAAGACACAAAAGCTGTCTCAGTGCTCAACAGATTTCTTCAAGGCACAAAAAGCTCCTTCCCTAGGCTATTACTGCCCAGCAAAACTGCGGAGTGGGAGCCAGGAAGGGCTGCCCAGCCAGCCGGGGATGCCATGTGACGACAAACCGCGACTTCCCAGCGTGTGTCATGGCAAGCAAAACACGAGGGAAAAGCAATCTGCTCTGAACATACAGAGAGATATTCATGAAAGAGACCCTGAAGGGGTACGCGGGCAGTCTGGCCCCAATGCAGGTACCTGGACTCTGTTAACGGAGCTTCTGGGGGTGTCGAGTTCATGAAACCACCTCTTGGAGCACCCTAAAGGCCACAAAGGGAATCCTGGACAAGACGACTGAGGTTTTCCTTTGTAAATTCCCCCTCTCCCAGCCTTCCTGCCCAGTTGCCCAGCCCACTCGCTCCATCACCAGCTCGCTGTCCCATACCAGGGTCTGCAGCCTGGCAAAATAACCAAGCGCAGCCCCGAGAACAAGGAAGTGGGTAACACCAATAAACTCTTGCGTTTTGCACAAAGACCAAAATAGCAGCACAAGTCAGTGACACGAGAAGAAAAAGCAGGAAGAAAAGTGCTTGGAGAGGTAGTGGTCAGGGACCACAGAGGCAACGTGCTGTAAATAATGCCATTACTGAGAAGCCGGGTCCCAGCAGCACTCCCTGGGTATTTCTCATAGAAGCGCACAGTGACTGCTGCCAGGAAAAGCAACGTCTGTGCCAGTGCAGGAACGGAGATGAGCATCAGGCTGAATCTCCATCTAGTGCTGCAGGAGAGGACAGTCATTACCACTTCTCCTCTGTGCTGCTGGTACAGCGTCCCCGGCACCGCGATACAGCAAACACGCAGAACCTCAGCACCAGAAACTCGTAGTGATACTGAGTACACACAAAGCGCAGAGCTGCTTACTGAGAAAGAAGACACAAAGCCTCGTAAAGTTTTAAGACACTGCAAGGAGCAAAATGCAGATACGGTGATACTAAACCTCTCTTTTAGGCGATGGCTACGGAACAGGACGGGGAACAGGAGGGAGGGGGAAAAAGTTCCCCTGCAAGCACTTCCCCGTGTACCTCCACGATTGTTACACCAACAAAGGCCTTCTCAAATTTCACTACTCATAACCTCCAAACCAGCCGGAGTCTCTTGCCAGGACTGCCTCCCCATTACTGTACACTCCAGAGAACGCAACGCCGATCTGCAGACATCCACCCCCAATTTCATGGTGGATTTTCACAGTGGGGGTCGGGGGTGCCGTGCCTGGAGGCTGGGGGCAGCCAGGCGCAGTGCCTACTGCCGGGACGGGCAGGGGGCACGAAAATCTGAGTTTTCTTCTGAGAGCTAGTGGCGAGCAGGCAGCGTGGCTCGACAGCTGCCCCCACAGAAGGAACCAGCTGAGGAGCTCAAACACCCCCCTCACAGCCTCCCTCCTCCCTCACTTGTTCCTTAGCCTGAGATGAAATGAACTATCTCAAGTTCTCTGTCTTTGTTCCCACATCTGAAAAATACACGACGTTGATTTTTTACTTCAGGGGAGCTTTCAGCTAGTTCGGAGGGTTTGGAAGAGGAGAGATATTTGCAAATGGTATCAATATTCATCATGATGCGATGATTGTAAACCAGGGTCTCTCAAGTGAAACATTCATTTTCACATTAAAATTTGATAACGCCAACAAAAACAAATACCACAGTAGTTATTACTGCTTTTAATCTGCAACACTACTTATTCCACCCCAACAAGTTAACATGCAGGTAGCCAACAGCCCAAAGCCCCAGTACAGTTTCTGTATTCAGCCCCAGGAACTGGAAGTATTTGTTACTTTTTACCTGCCACCCCTTTTAAATAGTTTTAAATTGAGTTTTGAGTATTTAATGAAAGAAAAATATTGAAATTGTTTACCAAACAGCTTGAAGAAGCAAATGAATCTTATTCAAATGCATTCTAAAAGTTTACAGCTGCTTTAGTAGGAGCCAGCATACAGAGAGGAAACAAAACATTAATCACATCATGGTTACATCAACACTCGCTGTCCTCTCAGATCTCACACAGGCTACTCGGGCACACTAACCAGAGGAGGACTACTTGCATCAATGTGACTGGAGTCTGATAAACTTAACAAGACACCTAAAACAAAAGTAGGTACAAACACTTTGAAAGCAATATATCAATTATCATTGAGTAAGGGCTGTAGAAGCAGATCAACCTCAGTCAGGAACAAGAGCATTCACCCAGTGCCCATCAAACCCACTCAATGGTTCATGCAGGACAAAGCCGCTCCTAAAGACTGCCTTAAGGATGTTAGGCGCTGAAAATGAGTGGAAAACGCACAAATTTTAGGTAGGCTTTCAGAAGGCAGCAGTCCCCAAACCACACCACCCCATGCAGGTTGCTTGAGAGCAAGGCTTCCTCCAAAACAAACGCCTAACAACTTAATCACTGAGCTTGCAGCATAAAAATCTCACGTTGCTTATGGGGGGAAAAGGTCACAGAGCCCATCTTGAAAATATCACAATGCAAAGAATGCACAAGGGAAAAATCATCACCTTGGACTCTGACTTCCCATGCCTTTCCTCCTGGAGCCCCAGTGCCTCAGCAACCTGCTCCCACTGCTACTGGCCTCAGACACTCTTCCTCCTTTCTGAGCATGCTACAGAAGCTCATCCCACACAAGAAGCCACAAGGATTTTCAGTGCTCTCTGTTGATTTCATCATTTTCACTGGTATGAACATCCTTTCCTCCATCTCTGAGTCACTTCAAGACCAAATAAGCTTTCAAGTCCCAAACTCTTTGCACATTATTGCCTCAAGTGATGTGGTACAGGGGGCATCCACAAGAGTTTTCCAGGTCAGTAGTTCCTGTGGCACTGCTAGACCACGCTAGATTTCCTTAAGGAAAGGGTAGCCTACTACCATCCCCCATCTTTCTTTATCATCTCTGTGGAAGATGCCTTAAGGATCTCCTATCTTATGTATCCATAAAGAGACAGAGTTCCTCAGGAAGACAGGGTCCTAGATTCATTTTCAGCAAGTGTTCTAGACATACATTTAAATGCCAGGAGCCGCACTGAAGGGTACTCCACTTCCAGCCCCCTTCAGGAATGATGTGAGCAGGACACATTTGATCAGGAGCAAGGTTAGCATCTACAGATGTGAGTTAGATCACCACACTGTAGGTGCTGTAACTTGGCAAACAGAAATAACTCTCTCTTACTCCCTGAAGACAACCACAGCCAACAAAGCTACACATTCGTGCATACGGTGGGGTAGTTAGAGCACCTACTACCTTGGCTAACTTGGGAGCCTTCTGTAACTCACAGAGAGGCTGCTAACACAGCCTCTAACACAGGTATCCCTGGTCACCTCCTGCAGGCTCAAATCCACACAGGAAGACCGTCTCCAAGCTTAACATACTGCAGTACCAGAGTAGCCCAGGAGATACCGGGAGTCAGATTGTCTGAATAGCCCTGAAGCCAGGGCAGACGGTAAATCTCAGCAGGTCTGCAACTCACTGTGATCTTTCTTGGGTTGATCCAGGCTTTACCTGCCCAAGAAGTAGGGCAGAAGAGAAACTGCATTTGTACAACACAAGGATTTATTTCTTCAAAAGAAGGAACTAATTTAAATTCAATTTTATTTTTATCATTTTTCTCTAGCTTTATTAAGCTAAGGAGATATACGAACAAACCCAGTTCGCTTATTATGACTTTATAAACACGGTTCTGCTAGCTTGAATATCATCTGTATAAGTAACGCATTCTAATTTCTAATGGTGTGAAAGCTGGCTTACTAGTACAAATGTACATCTTAAAGAATGTAAAAAAATATTTTTTATCAGTGTGTTCGTCACCAGATGTATTCCGTTTACATTCTGTACGCCTCTCCGCATGGACAACAAACCCAATTCTGGCCATTAACAATTGCCAATAGTCCCTTTCACTCCTCGGTGCTGCTGTGTTTCAGGCACTGCGAGAAGCGCTAGCCCACAGTTCTGCTACATTGTAGAGCCATTTTCCTTTGTGCTAAAATTCCCCAAAGCTCGCACAGGAACCAAGGTAGAGCTATCCCTTTAACACAGTTTAACCACTCTCAATGCTTGGAATGGAAAATGTGACTTAGGTACTGAGGTTTAAAAAACAGCTACGATGTATGTATGCAGCCAATTTTTAAAACATGAATCTCGTAAGTTTTTTTAGGCTTTTTTTTTTTTTTTTTTTTGCATGAGAATGTAGAGCTTACAAGAGCCAGCCAGCTAAATGCAACAGACCATTATGGCTCAGAGGTTTCCAATTTGCAACTAGAAATGGTTTACATTATAACTACTAACAGCTCCAAAAGGTATTTAAAAAGGAGAGAGCGGAGAAAAAACTTGGCATTTCACGAGTGCCTAAATATGGATTGGCAGGAAACAAATTTGATCTGTGCCGTTAATAATAGCCTTACCAAAATAAGTGTTTAACAGGACGGGTTTTATGTGGTTTTAGGAGACCTAAAAATACATTCGCGCGGCTCAGGACCGCATCCACGCAGAGCCGCGGTCCCCGGGCATTGTCAGCCGCCGCGGGACGGGCTCGGGGCCCTGCCGCCAGCCCCCGGGGCGCCCCAAAACGCGGCCGGAGCCCGGGCTGCAGCCGGGGGCCTCCCGCCAGGGTCTCGCCCCGCGGAGAAGGGCTCGGAGCTGGGCACGGGCGCGCTGCCGGAGGAGGAGGAGGGAGAAGCAGAGAGGCAGGAGGGGAGAGAAAGAAGTTCCCCGCCGGCCCGGGCAGCCCGAGCCCCGCCGAGGACTCAGCGGGCGCGGCGCGGAGCCCGCCCGGAGCAGCCCCGCGGGGGCCCGGCCCGGCCCGGCCCGGGGTCGCAGCCTTACCCTCCGGCTCCATCTGCTCCCGCCGCCGCGCTCCGGCGCTCGCCGAGCCGCTGCGAGTCGGGCCGGGCTGCGCGGTTACAAAGGCGGCCGCCGGGCGAGGGGGGTGGGTTTCCTCTCCCTCCCACTGCAGCTGCATCGCGCCGTGAGGCGCCGCCAGCGGGACGAGGCGCCCCTGAAGGCGGCGGAGGCGGGAGGGGCTCCTGCCGCCCGCCTCGGCACGGCGCGGCCCGGGCGGGGAGGGGAGCGGAGGGCAGGGGATGGGATGGGATCGCCCCGCCGGCCTGGCGCTCCGTGCCCGCAGGCCGCGGCGGGGCGGCGAAGCCCCCTCACGCCTCCCCGCCCCGTCCCGTGGCCCGGCCGGCGACGGCGGAGGGGAAGGGAGCGCCCCGGGGCCGGGGGACGGCGCTGCCGGGCTCCGGGCTCCTCAGAGCAGCGCCGTGGCCGCCTCCCGGAGGCGCGGCTGCCGCCCGGGACCGCGGGCTGCCCCGCCTGACGGGTTTGATCCATCCTGAGGCGGCCCAGGGCGAAGCCCTGCCGCCCTGTTGTTTGGATGGCGGAACCATTGAGTTGGAAAAGCCCTCCAAGATCATCTGTTCCAACCACCCCCCTACCACCAGTGTCACCCACTGAACCATGTCCCCAAGTGCCACGTCCAACCTTTCCTTGAACACCCCCAGGGACGGGGACGCCACCACCTCCCTGGGCAACCCGTCCCAGTGCCTGACTGCTCTTTCTGAGCAGAAACGTCTCCTCATTTCCAACCTGAACCTCCCCTGGCGCAACTTGAGGCCGTTCCCCCTTGTTCTATCACTAGTTATCTGTGAGAAGAGGCCAACCCCCAGCTCCCCACACCTTCCTTTCAGGCAGGTGTAGAGAGCAATAAGGTCTCCCTGAGCCTCCTCCAGACTAAACAACGCCAACTCTCTCAGCTGCTCCTCAGCTTCACAAGGCTCCCAGCTCCCACACCAGCTGTTGCCATCAGTGCCAAAAGCTCTTCGTGCAGCTGCTGAGGGTGGCTATTGGGCATGTGGCAGGGCCAAGCTGAAAGCATCTGTCCCAGGGCTGAGGATGGCTCCCCAAACTGCTGCCCTTTCCCTTACATCTTCAGTGGAAAGCAAAGAGAATATGAGCCCTGTTGTGCAGTCCCCTCAGACAACCAAACGCTGCTCACCTCCCAGAAAGCCACACCAAACCATATGTCGTTTCAGAGCTTCTTGAAAAGGCAGACCAGGACTGACTCACTGCTCTGTGTCTTTGTCAGGGAGAAGAATGTGCCAGGAACTGAAGGGTGATGCTGTCCTTCACAGGCAACGGGGCATTAATGCTGTGCTGATGAAGCATCACTCATGTGGTCAGAGTGGCCCTTCTGCAGAGGGTGTGCTATAGCCACGCTAAAACCCTGTCTTCAGATGAAGTACATGTTTAAAGGACAGCTTTCTGAGAGGTAAGATCGTCAACCACTCATTGCAAGGACTGAATAATACCAAGCAAAACAACCAAATTAAGCTTAAAAACGCATATCAAACAGTTTATCTGCAAAGAACAAAAATGAGAAAACTGTCTTCCCAAAGGCATTTCCCCTTAGGAAAAAATGCAAAACAGTAAATTCAGAAATTAACTATATTAGGCTTTAGTCTATTTTTCATTACCCAATAATCAATCTTTGCTCCTTATCTTTTCCCTGAAACAACTAACTAGCCATGATGTAGGCCCCATCATGGAAATACGGTTTTGAGTAACTTTAATATTGTGGTGGAGCAGAAGAACGTTATTGTAATGAAATTCATAAAATGGATTTCTTTGGACTAATTATTCCCAAATAAAAAGACTAGCTGTTCTAGAGTAAATCCATGAATAAGGTCCAGTTAAACCAGACTAAGGAGGCCTGAAGGAAATTCATCAGTAAGGAGCCAGCCTGGATTTCTTGATGTTTCTTTTGAAATCACATCTGTAAGATGTATTTCAAGACCAGCCTCAAAGCATTAATATAGGAATTTAACATACAATCAACCCTTCCAGAGATTAAACTCCTTCCTGTATATGAAATTAGTCCTGTCCTTTAGAATAATGAGACAGCTCCTCTCTGAAGTACTTTCATCAGAGCAGATCACAGCTTACCAGTTATTGTTACATGCTTATCATATAGGACTGATGCTCAGCAACAAAAACAGGCTTAAAAATTGTTGGAAATTATCCAGGTTCTTTGCTCTAAACAAAATGAAGTCCTTACCATAATGCATAAAGCTAAGACAAATAAGTGTTTATTTTAGGCATATATTTAGGTATAGCACCATTACAAATAACCATCGTTCTTCAATAAAATGATTGATTTATTTCCATCTGCTTCTTGCGCCATCCTACCCAACATTTTGGTCTCATTGTTTCTTTCAGTCAATTAGAGCATTTTTTATTGTAGGTACTCTCAACTTTTATGGTCTGGGCACGGGCAGTATTTAATTTGCATCTCTGACCAGAACCTGTTGAATTCAATGAGTAATTCTGGAGGGAGTTTACAATTTAAGTAAACATTAATTTGTGGCCATTACTTTTGGCCAACCAGGATTGTAACAAAGGGCCAGTGTAAGTTTCTTTAAATCTAAGAATAAGCTATGTCTTCAACCAAGGTAAGTAATTTGGAGTCAGAGAGCAATATCAGTAGATAAGCAACAAATAAAAGAAGTACTCTTTTTTGCAACTCTGCTAAGGAGTTGAAGGAATAAAAGCTACTGGGAAGATAGGCTGAAGAAGCAAAACTGCTACGGAATTGGTTTTGTAACAGGAAGGGACACTTCCTCTGAATATTGTGTAGTTGCTTTATTTTTCCCCCTGAATTGAGAGGAATTCAGTCATTTAAATGTATGGGGAACAAAATCTGGGATTGTGCTTTGGGGCACGGTTTGAGTAAAAGCACAGCACTCAACCTTTTGCTGAGTTGCAAGCTGTAGATCCATATCCAGCTATGCTAAGCCCTTTCCTCCTAGCATGACTATCTGAGGCACCCTAGCTATTTCCCTTCAGTCTCTCATGAAGGAAGTCATAATGGGAACAAGTCCCTCTTGTCAACATTTCTGCCATTTCTGCTGTTCTCAGGCTTAATCTCAAAGAAGTCAAAGCCTCTATTAAATAGAACAGAAACTGGTTAGCAATCTTCTGTATTGAACTGGATCTTGCTGAGCACCATAAGGTCTTAGTTTTATTAAATCTTATTTGCAAATGCAAATTGCACTTTGTACCCAGTACAATATACTTCTTCCTCTTAGCTTTGAAGCACTGGGCAATAACTCTTGAATATTGCCTTTATCATGGGATACTTTCTATTGTTTTCAAACCCTTAATGTCTCGTGCAAAAGGGTCAATAAATGCAACACAAGCAGTTAGTAAAGTTCAAGCAAATACTCATTTTTTCCTCCCTTCAAAAAGTAAAAAGCTGACTATCATAATGAATTAAAATTATTTTACAAGAGGAATGCTTTCAACACAAATTAATTCTCACTGATGGAAGGCTTTGGTGTTAAATACGGATTACCATTCCATGTCCAGGAAAGATAAATGTTGAGGGTAAAAATAACCTCTCATACATGTAATAAGACATTGGACATGAAGAAGCTAAGGCGTTGCAAATAGATGGTTTTATCTGACATGCTTTTCATATAAGAGATTCATGTTGTGTTCTCTTCCGGCTGATGTAATCCTTAGGGTGACCCTCATGTGCTTTTGCCATCATATGACACTACTGGATATACAAAGTTCCTTTGTTTAGAGTCCTTATTTATAACTCCTAGAATTTTGATCAGAGCTTTTTTTTTTTTTTTCCTTTTTTTTTTTTTTTTGAAGAGACTACTTTTTATTTGAAGATGAAGATTTGGAGATTGCATAAATACTCAAAAGACACGTTACATTACTCTCCTCCTCATGAATCTGAAACTGAGCCCTTTCAATTACAGAGAAAGATGTACTGCTTTATTTCTCATTCACAATAAGATAAAACCAGCAATTGCAATAAGAATGTAAAATTTATGGCAGCAATGAAAACAATCCTGCTGCTTTCACTTTAAATCTACAAAAAAGCAAGAAAAAAAAAAAAAAGATTCGTCAAAGGTAGCTTTCAAGGGAAAATATTTTTCAGATGAAACACCACTGAGGTAGGGTGGTTTTTTGTGTTTTTTTTTTTTCTTTCTTAATGATACCTTAGGCATAAACAAGTTTATTCCATATCCACCAACACCAGTTACCAGAGCAATTAGGAATCCAGAGGGAGGGGAAAACAAACAAACAAACAAACAAACAAACAAACAAAACCAAAAACAGAGCAATAGAGAGAAAAAATATGGAACTGAATATAAGAGTAAAGTAGTCCTCCGCTCAGGACACAAGTCTTGTGGCAGCTTCTATGCTCCGGCATGAAATTACTATCACAGAGAGGAATACTCAGTACTAACTCCCTCCTTCATAAAGGACTTGAACATAGATATGTACTGGGGGCTGTATTTCTTAGCACAGAGGCATTTCAAATCCTGAACTTCATAATCTCAGCGGTATTCTTTACATTACCAGTCTGACAGTTTTTTCATATAAATCGTTTCAGATCGTCTTAAGGTAACATGCATCAAAGTTATTTGGATGCTTTAAAAGCAAAACTACAGTCATATCACAGATAAGCAATCATCACAGTGTGTCATCTTCTCTTTCCAGAGCCTGATTTTCACAACAAAAAAAATGTTGTTCTTGGATTCCCCAAGGAAGCCAACAGAGCTATTCATATCTTAAATGCTGGGCTGGGAAAAACAAGAATCCTGCTGCCCTTACTTGTCATTGACCTGCAAGAGTGCTGGATCCACTTGCTTTGCTCCTCTCATTTCTTCAGTGTCTGTGGTATAAAACAAGGGTAGTACACTAGATCATAAGTGGACTCCTAATGTCCTGGCCAGAAAAGTTACACTTAGTCTGCAACTATCCCCACTCACAGGTGATGATGATGAGAATAAGGAGGGTTTTACTGACCTCGTTAGCTACAAGTCAATGTGTGGCAGGCAGCAGACTCTTGGTCTCTTAGAGAGTGTGTCTCTGTTTGCTAGCCACAACCAGAATACCGAAGGTAAACTTAAGACAGAACACTGTAGTGTTGCAGAAACCTCTGTGCATATATTAGGTTCTGTTTACTGAGGTTTTGCATTTATATTTTTAGACTACTGAAAGCAGTAGACTTGTCAGACATGTATATTCATCTGCAGAATTAGGGATGAACTCAGTGACCCAGAGGGTCCTTTCAGTCCCACGTTTGTAATTTATTTTGTATCACGTTATAAAGTAAATGAGGAGTTAAAGCTTGTCACCATTTGATTAAACATTTTGAAACAACACTGACTTTTATACTACCTTCAAGAACAAGATATGCTTTATGAGTTGAGTCATCTGACATGGCACAGATACATTGAGGGTGATATTTTTCAAAAGCAATGTCTTTCAGGAACATAAACTCCATTACTCAAAAGAAAAAGGACAGAGGTACATACCTAAATGCTCTTAACTTTGAGCAGGATTTAGATTAAGTATTTTTAGAAATTATGATTTAGGTACTAAATAACCTAAAGGGCACTGTAGATTTTTACCCTGGAGTCTTCAGTAACCTAAAGTTAGCCAAACTGAGACTGCCAGTTTGTTGTACTGATTAGTTGGTACTAAAACTGGAATCTGTGTAACAGAGAGGGAAATACAGAAATACTGTTTTCTGGACATTAAATTAGAAATTTACTCCAGCTTTGGCTGGAAAGAGGCTAGGATTGTTGGCTTTTAAGATATGCCAAAATGGTCCATCAGACAATAAGGCTTAGCTTTTATATAGGAAGAGAGAATCATAGCACTTGATTCTTGTTATCCTGGTCACTGTTAATTTGGGTTCAGAAACAAGCACTGATTTATTCTGAGTTTTGGTAAAGACATTCTCATAATGTTACTCTAAGTACGCCAAATCAATTGCGCAAGTATTTTTCTGACTTATGGGTGACCCTGCAAATAAGTTGAAGCCAAAATATTTAGAACTTCTTTACTCTGAAAAAAAAAAAAAAAAAAAAAAAAAAAAAAAAAAAAACAGAATGGTTCATATAATATTTATGGAATCCATTACTAAATAATTCAGAATAGAAACATAATTAATTTAAAAATAGATTGTCTTTGACCCGTGATGTAACTAATAAAAAGTCCTCATACAATAAGTATGAGTCCTCAGTCGTCATTTGTAAAAGTTTCAAACCAGCCATTGTCAATTGCTCTTCTCATAGTCCATGTGTTATCATGATCTCGATGAATGCACATGTCTTATTCCTGCTGCCCTTACAGCTGCATCTTAATGTAGTGATTATTGCAGTTCTGCCCTGCTCCTAATTGGCCTTGGCTAAGTCATACAGCAGAGGGGAAGAAAAAGCTCTATGTATAGTTCATGCCCTACAATGATGCAAATATTTTCTGTTTCATAAGACCTTGTGCAGAATCTGTCCTGATTTATTAAACTTTCATCTCCCGTCTCTAAGAGGTCAGGTGGCCAGCCCTTTCAAAGAATTTATTGGGTAGACTGAGTCAGCATGATCATTTTATTTGACCTCTTCAAAAACACTTTGTAAAATCTCATGACTTATACAAAGCCCAAACTTTCTTGAAAGCTAGAATCTGCAAGCAGGTTTTAGTCAGAGGACTTTTATTTCTAGATCTTTGTCTACTGAATGGTATGGTAGATGTAATTTTTGTCTTGTGTATACATTGTGGATATACTTAACAGACAAGAAATATGAGGCTTTTCATGTTGCCTAGATGTTCATACATGTCATTGTAGTGAGAAAAGACAGGCTTTAAGTAGCGCGGTCTTAAGTAGGAATCCGTTTGTGGGGATTAAATACTGACTATTGTGTGACGTGACTTTACTCATGAGGGAAAAAAAATACAGAATTGAAAATATGAACTGCAGACCCAAGAATGGAGTTTCTGATGGAGTTTCATTAAATGTCTGAGAAAAGTCAAGTTTTTCCTGGAGAGCTATTAGCCCTTAACTGTTGATTAAATAATAAAATTGCTTACTACTTCTGCTGTAGTAAGCCCATCTCCTGTTGGGAAGTGACACCAATTTTAGCAGATATGCCACACAAGCTAACTACCACACTTTATACACAATACAACAATACTTCATAAGCCAATGAAACTAGCATTTTAATTCCAGTCCTTAGAGTTTTGTCACCTAGGTCTCAACTCACCTAACTTTTTTTGTCTTCCCGTTGTTATAATGCGAAGAGAAAAAACTGAGCAATGTGTCTCAAAATTACTTTTCTCCACCAGTGGAGAAAAAGGAACAGAAGACATGATGTGTGTGGATCCTTTGTGCAAAAGAGAGGACTCTTTCTCCACCTCTTTGAAGACTGAAAAGGTGGTAGAGTTAATGGAAATCATTAAATTTAGGTCCTTCTTATGTGTTTATCAAATTTCCTTGAAAAGTGCTCAGGGCCAATTTTTCCCTGTATCTGCATGGTCACCTGTATCCTATCGCAGTTCAGTAGCATTGATGCATCTTCTTTTTCTTGCTTTCATTCCTTAATACTCCCCACTGAAGTCTAGGTTTTCCTTCAGTTTTATCACAGAGATGGGCTGTTTAGCACCTGGGTGGTTATTCCCAGATGGTAAAAGCATCTTACAGATTTTTTCACTTATGTGAAGAATGACAGTAACCAGAAAGGTGCATCATGAATTCGGGTCCAGCGCAGACTAGTGATCAGCCAGCCCCACCTGTCTTCACAGCTTTTCAGATCAGTTGATCACATTGTGACCAGACACTGGAACTTCCTGAAGTCATTGAAAGAAGGGAAAAACGTATCTATAACTAGGGAAATTGCTACTGAAGACATACATGTAAGTAGGAGACAAAACGAAAGCACAATAACATAACACAAGGAAAGCTGTTGTATCTTTGGATGATGCAGTGCATGGGACGGCGCTGAGCTGACAGGTACATCTTTCCCGCAATATTGAAGCAAGCTAGAACAGAGGCAGCAACAAACGGCCAATGAGGAGATCAAAGGTGCAGGAATCCTCCATTGCTTTTTAATAGAAAGTAGCTTGGGAGTGGCAGGGAGCCCAGAGTGTTTCTCCCATCAGCTTTAAACCTTTTCCTGATCAATTGCAAAGCAGGAGCAGATTCCTTGTTGGGAAGCACATTGGTTGAACATTGACTCAAAAATAGTGTGAGAACCCAAACAGCGATGGCATGACAGGGAAGAGAGCCAAAGCACGACAGCTTCTATAAACTCGCACGTTTAATTTTCTTCTGTCTGCCATGCATGTGTGGCCATGCTATCCATTAGGTAACGAGATTTATGACTTCAATAGTTCTAGCTTTGTTTCTTTCTGAACAATGGGACTCAATATTTGCTGGAAGAGTCTCTGCAGCGCTTGCCCAGCCGCCTACCTTTCACAAAGACCCTGCACAGACTGGTAATGCTGGGAAGTGGCAAGCTGAAATGCATCAAAGTGTTCACTTATTTGCAGCTGCCTCCCTGAAACTGGCCACAGTCAGCTGTACTCACCCGCGATGAGATCCTGGCTGTGCTGTTTTGACACCAGTGCTATCAAGTGCTTGATTAAGGACAGGCAAAGTGGGAAACCCACACTGAGCTTTTGCCGGCTGACAACCTCTGCATCGTGCCTGTTGACCTGTCATGCAGCTGGAAACAGCTTGGGCTGGCCCACGACCCATTCCTACTGGGCACCTAAATTAGCAGGCAGGGCAGGTTCCTGGCCACAGCAGGTCCAGCACAAGCCCCAGATAGTTGATACATGGCATCGTGACAAATGGCAAGCACTCAAGAACCAAGCTGAGATACCAGAGGGATTAAAAAGTAGAAAAAAGCTCTTAGAACTTGTGGTTCCATTTATTGTCTCTCATGTGATTCTTAGGGTAATCGGTTGCAGCAATGGTAACCATTCATAAAGCTTTATGGTCCAAACCTGCCAAACTTGTCAGAGGAGCGAGAAATACGTTCAAGATGAGCTGTGAAAAGCCATGGGGAACACTGGCAAAGCTAAAGAGAGGAAGGAAGGGAAGGGGCGGGAGGAGGGAGAATTCCTGAGCCCAGAGTGAGAGCTTCCAGCCTGGAACAGCCGTGACAAGCTGTGCTTTGCCATCAGCTCGCAGCCTCTGCACGAGGAGCGCGTGTGCGGGCGGCGCTGGGGGCCGCCCTGTATCGCACTGCCACCTAGTGCTGCCTCTGCGGGCCTGCTCCAAAACTAAAAGAGAGGCAAGCGATAGCCGTGCATGCTCAAGCATACCGAGCGTATCAATTCTACATTTTTACCACTTAGTTACGAATGGAATTGTGTCACATGGAACTGCCAGCCAGACACAAAACGTTTTAACGGGTTTTAAAATGCTCGTTGCAGGAACATGCCCTTACCCTGGAATTTAAGAGTTAATTAGAATGAAACAACTCTTTACAAGACTGTAGAAAACCCAAGAGAAGGAAAAACTATTAGGACATCCTGTCTTTTCCCTGCAAGCTTCATTGAGCTCACTCACGGTTTTCCTGTTAAAATATTGCAGTGTTCTATAGCCAAGACCTCAAAACCAGCCACTGGCACTAAATTTAAACACTGACATTTGGACTTTATTTTCATTGTTGTTGTTGTTATTGTTTTTGCTCTGTATGGGTGCATGGAAGAGAATTCTTGGAAAGATGGAACAAGATTTATCTCCCATACTAGGGCCCTCCACCCCCGTTCTCTTAGAGCACAGCTAATGGTATTTTACAGAGCTGAGATTACAAAGAGACATTCCAAACATTTAGCAATTATTTAATGAACAGAGCACAAGGGTCTGAACTGGAAATTTGGCACTTACAGCATAAATGGCACATACATAGAAGACAAACAGAGCAGATCTTCACTGGTGGCAAGACTTGATAGAGTATATGACTGAACAGGCACCTTCACCTTGGCCAGATCCTCCAGCCAGCCTGCATAAAATTTGTACCAGCAGACTGGTTTAAAACATCTGCCCAAATGTATGCTTTGATATGCTGTGCACTGAGAATAAAAAACAGCCATAAAAGGTCAAAGAACAAGCAATCCTGCCAAGTTTTCAACAGACAGGTGTCCTAGCTAGTGAGTCTCACACTCTTACTTTTCCTCTACTCTCTTCAAGCTCACTTCTTCATGCTACTTACACCAGTATTAGACTGTCCAGTGTATTCTGCTACATGTCGTTTTGTTTTGGGTCAGGAGCCCTAGCAGTCCATAACCACAACAACACCGATTTTTTTTTTTGTTCTTTGTTTTTAAGTAAACGTAGTGCTGCTGTAAGGTACCACTACAGCAGACTTACAACAGCATCTGCATTTACATTTTAGCTGTGTGCATTGAGTGTAGCCTGAAGGAAGGACAAAAGTTGCAGAGCTGCTGCAGAGATGGCAGGCTCTGAATGAAAAAGGTAGAGCTGGGCACTCTGTTGTTATCGCAGTACTACCATGGGTGTGAATATTAAATTCTAAAATGCTCCAGGACTGACCAACACATCCCCTGTACCCATCTTGTAGCTCTCTGTGGCCCTGTCCAGCTTTCCTGCCTGTCTGCCTAATTGCCCTTCTTTCTGTAGTCTGACGTGCCTTTTCCTAGCCCAATGGCTAATACATGAGCTAGCTGCTCCCTTTAAGATGGAGAAGGGCACACTGTGCAGTCTCTACTACCAGACTGCAATCATTTGCCAGCTGCTTTTTTGGAATTGAGTTGTTCCTAGGCTTTATGCCAAAAAATGCGTGCCCACAACAGCTTCAGCTGCTCCAAGTTGCTCCAACAGTCCATCCTCATCCATTGTTGCCATTTTTTCCTTGCTGCATCCTTCGTATTCTTGAATCCCTCGCTCTCTTCTGTCACGTTTTATCTGCCTCATGCTTACACTTTTCCCCACTTCCTCATTTCTCCTCCTGCCACTTTTCCTTATCCCCACAGAAACCCCACAGTCTGTCTGCAGGTAGGTATTTGGGACAGAAACAGTGGCTGCTTTTGCCTCTATGAAAGCAACATGCCCTCTGAAACAGCACTGCTGGGAACTGGCCTTCAGCAGAATGGGAGTGGCAGCAGTGGCAATTTTGCCACCTACAAATGACACAGAGACAGAATAAGAAATATTCATTGCCCCTTTGCTAGGGGATGCTATGTCAGGTTTCTCAGAAGAGTCCTGAGCTCCACAGACAGGATGAAGCAGCAAAAGTGAGTGTCTCACCTGGCTCCTCTGGAAAGAGCCGTTCAGATGAAAATGAAGAGTCTAACCCACCTCAGAAAGGGAATCAGGAAAGATCACGGTGATGATGAAGGTAATAAGAAACAAAGGTGAGAAGAGAAAGGCATGGATCAGAACATGAACATCATCTCTAGATCTCAGCCCTTGCCTGGGCTGTAATTCTAGTTCTATTATTGACAGTGCACAGCAGAAGGGGGTTGTAAACATCGCCAAGATCCTAACTCTGTATTTTACTGAGTTGATGAAAGACACTTTAGCTGCTGCATAATGGAGCTCCTAGAAGAAATATTCTCAGCTATTCCACACCCTCATTGTTCCAATTAAAGGCTGAACAAGCTTTAAGCAAATGGTATTTGCAGAAAATAAACATTCCAATTGGAAACATATATATATATATATGTATATGTATGTATATGCCTTCATTATTTAAAGGAAAGGAAATATACCTAGGCTTCATCCATGTAGCACCAAGGAGAAAAAGTAGAAAATCAAAAAATGCAAACTTCTCTCTTTCTGTACTTTCTAGAATTGTTCCTAAAAAGAGCAGTTTAAGAAAATCTCGAACCCTTAAGCCAACTCCCAGGGATGCAAATTCATGCATGTGGTACCATTGGCAGCCCCTAGGAAGAAGTAATTCACAGATGCCTAGGAGGTGCCACCTCACCTGGCAAAGTCAACTTCTATTCCACCACCTCTGGTGAGTCACCCAGCAGCATAACCAGGAGCCAGCGATGGTGAACTGCCCTGTGAAACAGCCAGTAGGTCTTATGTGGCAAGGTGGCTTTGTTCCTCCCACCTTACTGTGTCTGACAATTGCACTCCATCTTGAATCTGCCCGGTTACCCTGATCGGATCTGCAGCTTAAAGCATTGGGAGTCAGGAAAGAAAGAGTAACCCCCAACTTTTTGCCACCAGACCTGAAGCACGACAAACCTCAGGCATGTCAGGCTGCAGTGGAGGGCAGCTAGCAGTGCTAAACCAGCCAGCAGTAGCTGCAGCTGAGAGCATGCAGGTGACCTTCACTGCCTCCAGGTTCCTTGGCTCTGGCTGTTGTAGTCACGCTTGAGCTCTCTGCTGTTTGACTCAAGTATTTGCACGAATCAGCAAGCCTTGCCTCCCCTCCCTAAGCATGAAAAGCATGCATGGACTGGAGATAGCTGATGGCTAGGAATTCTGTCTCTGTGGAGAAAGACAAAACCACAAAGAATTTGCTTTCACAAAACCTAAATTTATTTTTGAGAGCCGTTACTAAATAACCACAAAACTTCCAGCTAAAATCAATTAATTCTTTCCTCATCTGAATAAGGCTATTCTTTAGATACTTAAAAACCTCGTCCCGAAGCTGTCAATAGGCTAGGCTCATAGGTCTTCTCCTTGAGAGATGTCTGTCCTCTAAACAGAGGGATACTAAGTCTTACCTCTAAGACTTCGATAATTGGCTGAATAAAGACTCATTGTTCATTTGGAGATAACAGGAAGCCAAAGTTCTGCTGCTGGATCAAATTCTTTACTCTTTATCCCTTAGTAAAGCCTTGAGCTACATTAATTTGAGTTCTAGGTTAGAGTTAATACAGGAAAATAAGACCAATAATGTTTGACATAAGTAGAAGCTGCCTGTTTACTTGATATAATTTAGAATAAGGATACAAACTGTCCTAGTTAGGAATAGTCTCATCACCACAAAGGGGAAAATATTTTTTATTATGAAATTGCCATATTGAGCGTTTAACTTTGCTTTCAGTTAGCATGTACCTGAATACTGGGTTACTGTTTTAATCTGAAGTTGCTGTTTTTAAAAAAATAAATAAGGAGCAATGTTTCAAGCAGAAGATAAAGGAAAAATTATCTTTTTAATGTCAATCAATAATGCAACAGCCAGCACTGAAATAAACTTTCCTTCTCTCCCTAAACTTAAATGTGGGGGTTTGGAACTCCTCATGTACATTACTGTTTGAAAAGCAGAAATAATCAGTTTGGAAAAATACAAGAAAATATTTATTTAGATTAATGGATTTTGCAAACACTGGCAAGAATTTATTTTAAAATAACCTGCTCCTTTAAAGTGTATAACCTCTTTAAAACTATACACTAAATCTTCCATTTTAAAGTTTCCCCTGCCTGTTGTGTATTTTAGCATAAAACATATAACTCAGATGTCCACCTGCTGATATTAAAAAAAATAAAATCAGTTGCTTTAAAAATAAATAAATTAAGTTGGTCAAAATTATTGGAATAAGAAGAGAACTGTGCAGGTACGTTTTTCACCTTCACAGCTTGTCCTTCTATGCAGACAATTGATCCAGTGAAAAGCCATAGCATTTGTGGGTTCTGCCCATAAAAACATTTTCAGCTTAGTTAACCAACTCTGGACTCTTACTTATTAAGCTGGTGGAAACCTGGGTGTGTATTTTTCACTTACTTAAGCCCAGCTTAAATTCACTTAAACTAAACGTAGCTAACTCAAGCCTACTCATGTATTTATCCTTAATCAGTAGGTAGTGCATTTATATAATGTATGCTAAAGCATTGCATATATATAATATATATAGTATATATATTTTTATATATATATAAATAATTCTAGTTAAATATCAGTATATGCATGCATATAATTAGGTTTTAATTACATTTATTTTTTTCCAGCATAATGTAGAAATTGGCTTTCAATACACTGCTCCAATCTCTCCAACTTGTATTTTATTAGACTATTTCTGAATTAAATATCTACAACCAGATCCAGCACCTTATTTTATTTTTTTTTTAACACTTAAAGGACCTAAGTCTTGTCATCTTAGAGGCACTTCACTTGACAGTTGTCAAATCTGCTGATTTAAGAACAGCATGTCCCAACATGCTTGGGGAGCAGGATGTGGCCCTCACTATCCATGAAGAACTGGTTGGTGACCTGGTACAGCACTTGGATGTGCACAAGTCGATGGGGCCGGATGGGATCCACCCGAGGGTACTGAGAGAACTGGCAGAGGAGCTGGCCAAGCCACTTACCATCATTTATTGGCAGTCCTGGTGATCGGGGGAGGTCCCAGTTGACTGGCGGCTAGCAAACGTGACGCCCATATACAAGAAGGGCCGGAGGGCAGACCTGGGAAACTACAGGCCTGTCAGTTTGACCTCAGTGCCAGGGAAACTCATGGAGCAGATCCTCTTGAGAGTCATCACGCAGCACTTGCAGGGCAAGCAGGCGATCAGGCCCAGTCAGCATGGGTTTATGAAAGGCAGGTCCTGCTTGACGAACCTGATCTCCTTCTATGACAAAGTGACGCTCTGGGTGGATGAGGGAAAGGCTGTGGATGTGGTCTACCTTGACTTCAGCAAGGCTTTTGACACCGTCTCCCACAGCATTCTCCTCAAGAAACTGGCTGCTCTTGGCTTGGACTGGCGCACGCTTCATTGGGTTAGAAACTGGCTGGATAGCCGGGCCCAAAGAGTCGTGGTGAATGGAGCCAAGTCCAGTTGGAGGCCAGTCACTAGTGGCGTCCCCCAGGGCTCGGTGCTGGGGCCGGTCCTCTTTAATATCTTCATCGATGATCTGGACGAGGGCATCGAGTGCACCCTCAGTAAGTTCGCAGATGACACCAAGTTAGGTGCGTGTGTCAATCTGCTCAAGGGTAGGAAAGCTCTGCAGGAGGATCTGGATAGGCTGCACTGATGGGCTGAGGTCAACTGTATGAAGTTCAACAAGGCCAAGTGCCGGGTCCTGCACCTGGGGCGCAATAACCCCAAGCAGAGCTACAGGCTGGGAGATGAGTGGTTGGAGAGCTGCCAGGCAGAGAAGGACCTGGGAGTGATGGTGGATAGTCGGCTGAATATGAGCCAGCAGTGTGCTCAGGTGGCCAAGAAGGCCAACAGCATCCTGGCTTGCATAAGAAACAGTGTGGCCAGCAGGGCTAGGGAGGTGATCGTCCCCCTGATACTTGGCTCTGGTGAGGCCGCACCTCGAGTACTGTGTTCAGTTTTGGGCCCCTCGCTACAAGAAGGACATGCAGGTGCTTGAGCGGGTGCAGAGAAGGGCGACGAAGCTGGTGAGGGGCCTGGAGAACAAGTCCTACGAGGAGCGGCTGAGGGAGCTGGGCTTGTTCAGCCTGGAGAAGAGGAGGCTCAGGGGCGACCTTATCGCTCTCTATGGGTACCTCAAGGGAGGCTGTAGCGAGGTGGGGGTTGGTCTGTTCTCCCACGTGCCTGGTGACAGGACGAGGGGGAATGGGCTTAAGTTACGCCAGGGGAGTTTTAGGTTAGATGTTAGGAAGAACTTCTTCACTGAAAGGGTTGTGAGGCACTGGAACAGGCTGCCCAGGGAAGTGGTGGAGCCACCATCCCTGGAAGTCGACAAAAGACGTTAAGATGTAGAGCTTAGGGATATGGTTTAGTGGAGACTGCTAACGTTAGGTCAGAGGTTGGACTCGATGATCTCTTCCAACTCGATGATCTCTTCCAACCTAGAAATTCTGTGATTCTGTAACATCACAGGGCTGGATAAGGACAGGCTGACTGACACAGACTCGATGCACGAGATCAGGCCTCAGATTACCTTGGAGACCCCACGTGCAGCATCCAAGGGAAGAAAGCCCACCGCGCAGCTGTGGTAGCTCCTTCCTGTGGAAATTTGCCCTTGCAAAGAGAAGCAGCAATCCCTGTCCTTTACTGGGAAAGGCCAGCAAAGCTCTTGGAAAAAACACTAAGGAGTAAGATGAAGACATCCTGAGTAGCTTATATGAGAGTTTTTCCCAACAACCACCAATAAATGTTTGCTTGAAGCTTTTATATATAAATGCTAGCTGCTGTGCTAATTTTTTAGCTCACAGAACAGATCTGTATAATTCTTCATTGTTTTAATTAAGTCCTTGGGCTGCAAACATATTTTTACCTGGTGTTGTAGATCAATCTGCATCATCAGCCTTTGAAAACGACAAAAATGTTAATATTTTTATAAAATTGTAACCTTTGTAAACACTTGTAGCCGAATTTTACCATCCTATGTACCTGGGGACTTTCAGGCTTTCTTACCTTTTGGCATCTAAGTACTTCCAAAAATCTGCCCTGTTTCTCCTCTGAGAAGTTAGTTGCTTTTTTCAAGCCCTACTTGCAAGAAACAAGTGATTCTACTGAATTACTACTTCTGTGGCAAGCATGGGTGTCACATAAGCTGGTAGATTCCTTTCTCTACAACTAAATACAGCAACATCTGCAGCCTGGAACGCAGCCAGTGTCCCACCCTCCCAACTCAGCGTAACTGACATTCCCCTGCAGGCACTGTATTTCTTCTACACAGAAAACAAAGAAATTGATCTTTTTAACACACAGTCATTTGCTACGTGAGCTTTTAAGCTAAATATTCTCCTTCCCTTTTGCTGTTTTCCTACTAAAGCATTTTGAATCACACTGCTTTAGTATTTAACGATTCTACACAGGTCTCTTCTTGTTCTGTTGCTTTCATGCATGTGTATTAATGTTCATCCCTTACATCGAACTGCAGATAAAGCTCCCTTTATAGCTAATGTAAAGCTACATGATAAGGCCAAGTGTCGTAGCAAACACGCTCTGCTAGTTAAATGCACACAATTCAACAAGCCTTTTCAAGTTTTGAGTAGAAATTGTTAAGCCACTCACAAGTTATAAATGACTTGGATTAGCTGGTGTAATAAAACCAACTGCTGCCAGGTATATTAATGATCAGCAGAATGGTTCTAAGAATCCTACCTGGGGAAAGTGAGATTTGCACAGTAGCATAAAATCATATTTAATATGCCTGCAGGTCAGTATTGATTAATTGATACAGGAATATCCTTCCATAAATATGACAAACTTTAGCCTCACCCCTCAGACTTAAAAAAAAAGGGGGTTGTTTGTTAATTCTTACCATATTTTGAAGAACATATGAGCAATTAATATGTAATTTCAGGAACATGTGTCACCACTACTACCAAAAGCATTAATCTTACCATCACCATGCTGGTGACAAATAATGTGTAACCCCTTCCTGTACCAGTACAAGTGTTTGCATGGCCATTCAGTGAAACAGATTAAACTGGTCTGATCCAGGCCAGAACTAATCCAGGAAAGACTCACGAAGAAGCACAGAGGATGACGCTATGCAAATATGAGCATAAAGAATTAATTTTCTAGTTCTGCAGCAAACAGCTTTAAGTTTACTTTTATCTGAGAGAAACTGGATTTATTTATCCCCACACTGAAAACAGATTAGGAAGACTGACCAATTAATATGGTGCTTTCTAAAACAAAACCAAAATGAAACAAATGAAAAAAACACAAGCAGAAAACGTGATTCCTTTTCTCTTTTATTGATACTGCCAATGTGACTACCTTTACGCAGGCAGATTGCTTTCCTACATTAAACACTTTTTGTATTAATTTGGAAGTAACATTTCGCCCTCTATGTCTCCTAAGGTTATCCAATTAACACACAGTTATACTTTTAAGAATCAGTTTCCACATTTTTCTCTTTAACATTTTTTTTCCATATCTGTGTAAAGGTTACTTGGCAAGAATACATGCATAGGACATTAAATGGAGACCAATCCACCACTAAAAGGTAATGCACATAGAACATAATACAGTACTTCGACATCATTTCAAATAAATACCCACATACAAATGTAGTAATTTTAAATGCAACAATATTTCTTATGAACCAATACTGTAACAGAAGATGGAAATATTAAGTCCCCACATCTAGGAATAATAATGTCTGTGTTTTTGTTTTTGTTTTTGTTTTTTTTTTTTCCAGCAAACAGAAATCTTTTCCCACTGTCAATATTATTTCAATTTGTACTTTTTTTGAGGAGTGGGAAAGCTCCCCCCCAGCAAGTACCAATTTAATCATTCACATGAGCCTCAACAAACAGCACCAGAGAGGTAGGTACAGCTTGTTGATGCACTTCTGTTTCTGTTTCCTGAAATTACAATGATTAGATATAACATGCAAGAGAAGATATTAATGTTTTGTTGTTCACATTTGCAAACAATACTATGGTTAACTGCATCCACCACCAAACAAAGCTAACATAACATCAATATTCCCAATACGCTCTCTGTACTGTTACCACAAATGTGTTAATACATCTTGCTCATCTGTTCAACATGAGTCCATTTGGTTCCCAAAGTGTATTCAGGTTTGTTTATTTTTCTCCCCTCTATTCCCCTGAATTTGCAAGGATTTGCATGATGAAATATCATTGACTAACAGAATTTTTTACAATTCCTTGAATATATAATCTCTATTATAATAAGACTACCCATTAAAAATGTGCGAAGGGGGAGTTCACTTTGCACTTATTGCTCCACATCTTGACTAAATTCCAAAACAGCCATTCCATTTCTTCGTGTGTAGACCTAGCTATTCTAAGATTCTTCCTTAAAATGATTAAAGGCACTACTGGCAATAATTAACGACAGAAAGGCGCTGATATGTAACACCCTATCATTGACAACTTTAGAATTTTTCTTTCTAAATGTACCATAATTTGGCACAATAAAAATGAAAAAGTAACAAAACAATTCCAATTTGGAATTTAACTGGTACAGTTGTATAAAATTCTGTTAATCAATAATACTTCAACTTCCTAAAACCCAGGAATTCTGGAATTTATAGGTAATACTACTTATTTAATATTTTTCAAGTGCCTATTACTGTTTTAACCAGAGCAAAGTCAAGTTTTCTTCTTGTTACATTGAACTATTCCTAAGAATAATAATACAATATGAAAAAAACCCCAGAATTTGAATACCCTGGATTTCTTAATGAACATGGCAGTCAAAAAAAATCAGTAATTTAAACATATAAAGCTTAATATTTCATAACAAAAAAGCTGCTGAAGCACAGCACACACATAGTTTAGCAGAGCTCCTGTGTCGTTTTTTTTGTTGAAACTCTTTTCTAAACACATCTAGAGCCAAAAAAAAAAAACATCTCTGCCACATGCTGATGTAGAAATCAACAGTCACAAGCTGAAGTTGGAGAGAAACTATAAGCACAAGCCACTGCATTTATATAAACTCTTCTACATAAGGAATTAAAGAAGCTAAAGAAAAATATCAAAATATCAAAAGTGCACAGTTTAAGAATCAGATAAAAAATGAGCATCTGCAATGAAATAAGAAATTCCCCCCATCGGAACATTTCTAGTAGATCATAAACTAATATGGTGATCATTACATTTGAAGTAGGTTTCTTCAGCACTTGTAAGTTTTCTTACTGCAGCAGCACTTATAGGTAAAGCTTGTTTGTTTTATAGCTCGAGATATAAAAGAGAAGTTTCAGGTAGTATATAGGAAAAGGTGTTCTCAAAAGTTAGGATCAGGTCAGTGGTTTGCATTCTTTGTGCAATGGGCTACCACTTTTAACCATAATGAAAGAGGGTAAGAAATGTTGTTGCACTGTTGGAAAGGCCTTCTCCATGGACTATTCTACAGCTGAAAAATGGAAGAAAAACAAAGCATTAGAAAAAAAACTGTGTTTATTTCTCAAAGAACTGACAACTTAATACAATGTGCTGCAAAAGCTCCATAGCGGGTTAGTCAGTTGAGGGTATCTGTTAGCTTACTAGGGATGAAGCAGCAAATTTAGCTCAAAGATGCTTTCCAAGCTGATGAAACAACGTTTTATGAGTTTAGCCTGGAAGCAACAGCTTTGCAGAAAGAAAGTTTCTTACAAGTACTGAATAAAGATATGCTGTTCAAGCACAAGCTAACAGCAATGAATGTGCAAGAAACATTTTCAGTGAAGCTTTAGGTTGTCCAGAAACATGCAGGTCAGTGTATCATGCAGGCCAATGCAAAGAGCAGTATCATTCAGAACAGCCTGCTTGCAGAGGTAGGTGACAGCTTAAGAAATTTTCCATGCTTTAGCCCAACCCATTGAAAGTGATATGAAAGACTTACAGCAAACGTACATTTTAAGAAATTGTTAATCAATAATTACAAGCCTCAATCTTAAATATAATCATCATCTAAAAATACAAACAGCAGGATCAAGTCACCTTACCACCATGGCTCATTTCTTTTTCATAACAGGTGCTAAAAGTTTAACCATAACCTTATCAAGCTCAAGCAGCAGTAAGGTTTGTCTTTCGTTTTTAATTTATAGATCCACAGAAATGAATGAAGGTAGAAACGATTACTAAGACTATTGTGCTAATAGCAAAACTGTTCATTCTTGGAACTGAAAAGTGAGAGCCGAGACCAATAGTAATAGTCACTGCCTTGATAACATTGAAATCATTCTATAAAGTTCCAGTTAATTTGAAAAAGCCTACCAATGCATTCAATTAGTTTCTCAAATTTACTTTTTTTTCCATTAGTATTTAGTGAAAATACTGCCAGAGACACAGATGCGGTAAAAAGCTCCCTATCATAGTGGAAGCAAAATTGTAACTGTTTCTACTGGAGCAAGGAAAGTTAGCACTCAAATGCCTGCTTTTACAAAGTATTTTTAAATTACACTTAATGCAGGAATGAGAAGAATAAAGGCCTTTTGGAAGATTGTGCAGCAAAAAAGAGAAAGCAGGATTGAAAATTGTTAAAAGATGTCTTGCTTCTAAAAATATCAAACCTGCTACTTAGCAATATTAAAGCTCAAATTCAGGAGAATTCAATGTTTTCTTAAAAAGTAATAACAGATGCACAGAGCCTATTTTCTAAGGCCAGAATTACTATTAATTTAAACTTCAAGCAGTGCCGTTTGAGCAACATACCAGACTTAAATCACTTGGGTTTTTCCCCCCCTCTCAATATCGTCAAATGTAATTCTGGCATTTGACTGAGGCATCCTCATGTTTATCAGCTTTGCAGCAAAGTTTCCACAATTCCATTTGAAGTCTCATTGTAGGATTTCCTAAGTCTTTTTTTCTTCCCCCACTTCTAATATCTGGGAAGCTGAAATCCCAAGTGGTTTCCCCTCACTGGGAAAACAAGCTGTGCTCCTTATTACCTTATATTAGTATTGTGATATCTCCTGACTACTTATAGGCAGAGCGGCAATGCACAGGAAGCAAGCTGCTGATCATCTATAAGAAATGGTAGTGAGATGAGGCAGTACCACACCAGGAATATTAGAATGGCTTTATAAAACATCACTATCAAGCAGACAACTGTGCAGTCTCGCATTGCTTTTAAGTAATACTATAGGCATACAAAATTATCTGAAAGAGTACAAAATGAACAGGGCTTTACATTAAAATAAAGTTTGAGGCTAGGCACTTTAAAACTGTTTTAAAGGGGAAAAAAAGTGTGCCTTGTTGTGCTCCACAAATTTTCCACAATTTTAGAAACAACTTTTTCAATCTTTTTTCTCTTATATAGGCACCAATTACGAAGTACACTTTTATATTTTCAAACATATTGAAATTGAGTGGCTAAAAAGGCCTCTGAGAAGTTCAATAGCAGACAAAGGTTTGTTTGTCTTAAAGAATATTATGTATACTAAGCTACTTCATAAATATTAATTAGTGGATGATCTGCTCAATTTCCTGTGCCTATAATGTAGAGCCCTGTGAAACATGTTCTTGCATAATGAATGCAGTATCTTCTGTGTATTTAAAAAAATGATCAGAGCTCTGAAATACTATCCTGTTCAGATTAATACTGAAAGCTGAGAAAATCTGTTTTGTGACTGACAATACTAGACCATAGTCACATTAGTTCTACACAGATAAGTTGTGTGGCTACAGTAATACATAAAACAGATTCTTTCCAAAGTGTTATGCTGCAAGGAGCAACAGGACACCACAAAGATCCTTTCAAGACATTATATTTTTCCACAGCATAACTTCTTCAGGTAGAACTGTCTACCAGGTAGGCTCCCAATTCGCAAAATTTTAGGTTTTATACCAGATGGGGTAAATATTGCATATTTTTAATATAAATGTGCCACTTTCTTCTGGTTAACCCTCTGAAGCGAGGGAAGCAGAGTGTAAATAATGTAACCTACCATATTTTTTTTCCAGCTTTTATTGCCTGTAAAAGCTTTAGTATGTTGATAAGTGGTGATATGACAGCAAGTTCTTAGTATCTGCCATAACAGGCAAATTAATTTTGGTTCCAGTTTCAAAATGTTCTGAGTTTTCGAGACATACTTCTAATCTTTACACTTGCTTTTTACCACACGTGCTTTTCACCACTACTTAAGTCACACTAGCAAGGGAAGTTTTCTGTTTGCTTCTGTCTGTGAAAGCATTTATTGAAGTCTGCTGCAACCCTGGAGAAAGGATCACATTTGTGCTACACAAACTACAATTAGTAACCAGAGTATATCAGGTGTTCTCTTAACACTTACCATAAACAGCAAAACTCATACATGTTAATTGTGGAAAAAGCTAATTCCTTTCCACTATTAACTTGTTAATACCATCCCCGTACTTATGAATTACAGTTAAAACCACCATAATACAAGTTGTATTACCTGGTTTAACAACTTACTAGTACAAGCCAACTCACTGCGACATTAGATAGTGGGGATTTACGCTGACAGTTACAGCATAAAATAAGATGCATAATATGATTTTTCTACACACCTCTTCTAGTCACAATAGATTTTATATTTTTCACTACAAAACACCTGGTTATTAAGGACAGATCCTTCAGACCTGTCTCCGCAGGACCGAATATGACTTACACTAGGGTTACTGCTCTTGGCTTTGGAAGCAGATTTTGTGCGCACCCTTTTGGACTGCTCGTGGTCTAGCTCCAAATGCTCCAGACGCTGGGTCAGTGCCAGTTTCTGCTGGATAGCCATCCGAAGCAAGGAGTTCAGAGTCTTCTTCTCATCTTCAGCTGCTGCAAGCTGACGCTGCATTTCATCCAGCTGTGTGACATATTCATCACATCTGCAACGAAATATATCAATTTTTAGCAATCTCGTTTCCATCTATAAAACATGAATCCCTTGTGTCCAGCAGGTATTAGCAAAGTCTGAAAATTTTGCAGTTGTTTGTATAAACTCTGTTATTCAGTGTGTATGAACATAACAAAAGTACGGAGCCTGGTATAAACTACTCCTGCCTAAAGATGAGTAAGATGTCCTACAGCTAACCTTCCTAATGCAGGGAATAGGCAACGCAGTCAAATTATCTCTGTCTCAAATTATGCAGAGCCTGCAGCAGCTCTAAGCTAGAGACTGCAAAGAGTCAGAGGGGAACAGTCGGGTGGAGTGCTGTAAAATGGCCACTACTCAGATGGCGATTCACACTGAGTGAACAGCACCTGAATTTCATAGGTTGTTACATTACGCAGGGAATCCAATAACAAATTTCCAGTGCAGACTGAACAGCATTGTTATAATTGTACTCGAATCTACTCCAATTCCTGATGAAAAAATAGTGCTTTATCACTGCTTTCTCCATAGCAAGTGGCTTTCATAGTAGTTTTCAACATCAAAATCAGTTTTGACATAATAAAACAAAGGAACTGAGTGTTATTAGAAACCCTGCAGGGAAGCCAAGTGTACGCCTGCAAGTTGTTTCATCTACAGTCATTTTCATTGAGCTTGGAAGCTACTTAACTTGCACAGTGCATCGTGAACAATTTAAAGAACGCATGTCTTTACACACATGCATATTTATCGCACATAGCAGACCGGTTACAGATATGAATATTCATCTTTCTACCCATAGCTACCAGCTGGAATTTACAAATTATCTGCAGAGAAGTTCCTCCTAATGAAATAATGGAAAAGCCCCTGAGTTTCAGGGACATTTACCATTGTTAAGTAATATAAGGATGACAAGGAAAAAAAAAACAACAAAAAAATGAAGGAAACCACATTGATGTGCAGGTTCATCAGCTGCGCTTATACAATCACGTCCCCTATTCTGTTCTCCCTGACTTCAAATAGCACAATTAGGCCTATATCCCTAACTGTATTTGCTTGGGAAGAGAACAAGGGAAACGAAAAGAACAGAACTTTATCTTGCAATACAAATTCACACCACCACCCCTGAATCCTATCACTTGCTATTTTCTCTGCATAGTTAGACGTACTTTATGAGACAAAACCAATCCATACACCTCCGTGAGTGGAAGCAGACAGGAAGGCAGACTGGCACAGCCCTAGGAGGTCTGAGAAGAGGAAAATAATCTTTGAAGGCATAGCAATCCTTTCTCCCCTCCTATGGAAGGTGGTGTCTACCGCTTTGACTTCCACCAGAGAAGTGCTATCAAAGCCAGCAAGGCACAAGTGGCACATTTCTTCACCCCCAATGCTGCATTTAGAAAAAAAATATATATATATCTATCTATATCTATCTATCTCTCTCTATATATAAATAGATATCTATCTATCTACATCTATATTTATATATATAGATATCTACATCTATATCTATATATATATATAGATAGATATAGATATATAAATATATATATATATATATGGTGGAAAATAAAACAGTTGCAGTAAAGCAGAGTAGGGACTTCCCACATGGTCTTGTGAATACCCTTAATCCTCTTCTCTAACCATTTCTGGTATTACCCAAACATCTCCTGATCAGTCAGTTGTGCCAAACCTGATAGCAGGGACAAACGCTCATCAGAGCCTAGAAGGCAGTAAAGTAGTCTGCACGTGAGCTCAGCTATAAATAAAACCATGAATTTGACTCCAAATTCAAATGACTGTAGCAGTCATTACCTCATCGAGCTTTCTGTAGGACAAAAGTTTATAACATCAATAGACTGTGGTTAGAAAATGAAGCATTCAGTATTTTGAATACCTGAATTCACTTTTTCCATACATCTCTGTGAAGGAAGTTTTTCCTTCCCAGCCAGCAAAAAGGAAGTGTTATTAGGAGCATGCATGCAGCTGCAATTGTTACTGTACCTGAATCTCTTTTGTACATGTGAGGGGATTTGGGAGAGGCAGGAATGCTAACTACCGTGGCTGCGCCCTGAACCTGTTTTCCTGATCTTTTAGTTCAAATTAAATGATACAGCCTCAACACCAAATGTTATCCTGGTGCAGGTGTGGCTGCCCAGGGTCAGAGGGACCACACACAATGCAAAACACAGCAACAGTTTCCTTAACAAAACTGGCTAAGATTGAAACATTTGCAGGCACTGTGTGCCCAGGTGAAGTGGGATGTGCCCTACTTTCCTCCCTCCCATTCACTAACTCCCAGTTTAATTTTCTTAACCCAAAAGTTAGCCTCCCTAAGCACCATAACATGACGTGGCTCTAACTGCTTTAGCTTAATGCAAAGCTAGCAGCAGAAGCCACAGCAGCACAATGTGCTACATGGTATGTGTAGCAACATGTTTGTTGCTCTGCAGATAAACCAGTACAATATCCTTCCTTTTCATGATCTCATTTGCTCATGCGTTGAGCTAGTTCCCAGCTGCATACTCAATGTGAAATAATTAGAAGGTCAGAACACAAAGTGTCTTTGTTTTAAAAACACCTTTGAAAAAAATAATGGAGCTTTCATGCTTTAAAAAAGAATATGAAATTAGCACATGCCTGTCGTGCATTTACATGCTCACATTTTTAAGTGGATATTGAACAGAACGCTTTGATGTTGCCAATTTTCTTAGTACAGGTAATTAACAGCAACAGACAAAGAGCTTAAGGAAACATCAACTGGATTTTTAAAAACAACGTCAACTAAAATAAACATCTACACAGAGGAAATAAATATTCCGGATGTTAGATACTATGATGAGAAATAAAAACTAAATCCCCTAAAACTATCTGAAGCCAAATTATCATTGAAAATTTGAGTTGTCTCATTTTCAAATGCTGCATACCACTCCTTCTGACAAGTGCCAGTTATGCCTTATCTCTACAGATTATTTTATTTAAACTTTAGCATGTACTAAATTTGGTACCTTTTCTAGCTAAATTCACTACTGAATCAAGATTTCTTCTGCAAGTAAGTGATGGAACCAATCATACATAGATATAATTATACTACTTTCCTCTCCTCTGCAATTAGTATGAGAACCATAAGACAATTTCCAGGAAAGCAAGACCACAAGACAGAGCCGTGACTGAAGTAGGCTTCTTGACAGAAGCATCGACTGCTTTAACTTCTACCTCAAGAGACTAAACTCTCAACCTACATAAGAAATTAGGAAATGGAGGATTTAAACTCACTATTTTTCATTTCCATTAAAATCTGGGAAATGTATTAAGAAGATAAGCAATTAAAATGACATGTAAATGAACATGGAGTGAGTTAACTGTAAGGGATAGTAGCCACCTGCTTTCAACCCAAATCTTTATATTAGAAATTGTAATATTAAAAACTGAATTTTAACACCTTCTTCCCTTCCCCTCTGCCCCACCTGGAAAACCAGGTCCTCTACAAAGTGAGCAACCATTTTATATTGCCAAAGGAGGAACACAAGAGGAGGAAAAGATCTACTGACCAGCTAACTACCATTTGGATTTGTAAGTGGAAGACTGACATTTAAATAGATAATGAGCCATGAGCCACACAGAGACAGAAAGCAGAGGGCTGCCATTGCGCACTGGCAGCAGTAAACAGCCGTGCCTTCTACCAAGCCTCACCGTTATCCCACCCAGTCTGCCTGAGCTCAATAGTTTTGCATATCCATAAAAAGAATATCTTTTTTTCTAAAATAAATAAATAAATAAATCCATCAAAGTAGAATTATTAGAAAGCTTAACCCTAGCATGCTTTGCTTATTTTTATTATTTTTTCAAAAAGCATGTTCCAGGAGGTAAGTTTGCCACACACTGGTCCAAATTCAGCTGCACCAAAATTCCTACAGATCCAACTGCGGGACCACAGCCCTCTGCTAGGTCAGCATCTAAAAGACTCTTTGGGAAGCATACTCAGTCCATCTCCTCCCTTAGTTTGCACAGCTGGGCACTGTGCAGACCCAGACACCAGTAAAATAAAGGACGAATCCTGAAGAAGGCAAAAGAAAGCACACCTCAGAGTTAGACAGTTCAGAATCACAGCTAAGCAAGTACAAGTATATCTACTGAAACTTTAGCCAGTTGTTCATTTGCAATTTCTTCCTCAGTACCCTGCATTAAAAACTCACCTGAGCTCTATGTTTGAACCCAATAAATGCTTTATTTAGATAAATCTTTGGCATCTGCACTAAGAACAGAGAACAGTTTATAACTAGCTTTAGTTTTCTAGGATGTTTAAAATCAGCCATGAGTAATCAATGTCCATTAGTAAGAGCTATTAAAGCAAGCAAACCATAAAACTCTTTTGTAGTTTGATGCATGTTGGAAGAACCATCTCCTGCACAGAGCAAGTGATCAGCCCCACAGAGCTGGACACCGCAGCTGTTCTGCACTTCCATTGCTAAAAACTCTCAAGAACGGATCAAGCTTTTGTGGCAAACTCTCTCTCCTGGAATTCAAAAGATGACTACTACTTTTTTTTTTAGATGCATTTTAAAGGATAAAACTTATGATCCTATGCTGCTAGATCGGAAGTACTGTTTGAGCTATCACACATGCAGGGTGTTTTTCCCAGCTCTTCGCTGTAGCAAGTAAGGGGTGGAAGATTTAATCCTGAACTCTCCACTCCTCTCAACCACTGAATCTGTGTACACGCTTTGTTTTCTACATGCTAAGAGCGCTGACACTGCCTATTAACTTCAAAATGAAACCAAGACATGGTTTTCTAAAAAAGACTACACAGCTACCTAAAAAAAATTACAGATTGCAAGTAACTGCTGCTGTGGTAGTTTTCATGTAAGGCATTTTAAAGTAACCCACTTTACAATTTGATTAAAAACAGTATGTTAGACAAGCTATGTGACAGAAGCTGGCATTGTCTTTACTCCGAATATTCCTACAGCACTGCTATTGTATCACAGGAAGACCTCCTGCACAGCAAGCATCAGCAGACTTCCAACAAAGCACCAAGGCAGGCAGGAGTCACTGGTGGTTTGAGGAGTACCTGGAAGAGGAGTGGGGACTCAGTGTTGCAAAGCAGGTGCAGGGGCTATCCACATGGAGCACCTTCACCAAGGGTGGGTGTTCATGTATCCAGCACTACTCGCATTAGACGTTTTAATTGCTAGGCATGTTTAGAAGCTAGAGCCGGCTCATTGGTGTTATAAACGTGACTATTTTGCATTTTTAGAATTAAGAATAGTTCTAAATATAAAGTTTATAAAAAGATTCTAAATATAAAGTTCATATAAAGATCATCAAATCCAACTGCCTGACCACTTCAGGGCTACCTGAAAACTGAAGCATATAGAGCGCTCTTGAACACTGACAGGCGCAGGGCATCAGCTACAACTATGCGCAAGAAATGACTCATGTCATCTTATAACCCATCTGGAACACTGCTGAATGCCTCTGTCCTGCCTGATGTCTCCGTACTTTCACAGGGGCGCTGGTGGTGCAGCCATTCTCTCTCCAGGTGCCACTCATCACCTCCAGATGCAGCAGTAGGAACAGGACGCACTCCATTGCTCCTGTCTGCGAATCTCATTCTGGAAATTTTCAAAGTCACATTTTCTGTGTCTGGTTCCTCTGAGAATTTATCCTACAGAATATTTTTAGGCAAGCTGAATAATTCTACTGTGTAGAGTCCAGTGTGAAGACTCTTTAGCCATAATTCTCTAAGTCCTGTGAGGACTGCACTGTTCTCTGACAGAATTTAAGCTCCTTTATATTCTGTAGGCCTTTAAATGTCCAAAGACACAAGAATATTTCCCAAGTACTTGGAAATTTGGAAAACCAATCTGCCAGAGCTTATATGATATTGAACTGACATCCATATTCATTTGAAACACTTTCTCTCCATTAATGAACAACAGCTACAGTCTAGCTTCTTTTTTACAGTCATGGATTTACTGCTCCTCCATCATAATCACCACTCTGTAATTTTAATCTAATATTACATGCAGTACATTCTAAAATTTGCCCCTTGTCCCCTCCCCTCCGCTGACTTGTTGCAGAGTTTGACTCTCTTGTTATTTACTGTTTATGAAACATGGGGACATTAGGATAACCATTAATTACATCTAGGCACATTTGTTCTGTACTTGCAAAAGCCTTTGGCTTCTGCTGGATTTCTTAATTACTGTTTTATCTTTATTTTAGAGGAATGAGCAATGTCTGTTTTCTTATTACCCTTGCTTGTTCTCAGGCTCTGGAAAAGAAACAGAAAAAAACGTATCAGCAAACTCGATAATCCTGTGTCTTTAATGACAGACAAGAAAATGTAACCTAAGTCACTTTTCAGAGCCAGTTTAAGTCTGTCACAGTTTTTTAGGTCAAGTGCAACTCCATGTGAATAGAACTGTTTGGTTTCCTTGCCTGACCCTAAGCAAATAACCCAGCAAGCAACTCCATCCACCACAAGACTTTGGCTGTAACCTATCACACAGAAGGTACTTCAAAGGGAAGCGGTGATGCTATCTTCTCGTAAAAGTCCATGTAGTACATAACATGCAAGTTAGAGTTGATAAACTTGCAGGCTATATAAAAACAGAGAAAAACAGCACAAAAATAACAGAAAGGAAAGGTAAAAAACATTTTGTACTTTCATTGTCTATGTTTTTTGACATTTTCTATATTTAGTGGAGTTTTTTTTTTTAAACGTATGCTTACATAAATATCTCTAGCAGACCAAATTCAAGGAAAAGACTACCACAACAAAATAAAATAAACCTTGCATTTTAAAATGTAAAATTGGATGAAAAGACAGCTTAAACACAGTCTAGGATTAACTTTTCTTAGTGCATTTTCTTGGCTGTGAAGCAATGGTCAAACTGGCCCCTTGCTCTTTACTGAACTGCTTCATTTAGCCATCCTTTAAGGACTTTTACCTGAACTGATAATTGATGAATCGCCTGTGTACCTGTCCTTCATTTCCACTTGCAGTGTCTTCTGGAAATAGCAGACTTTCAGGTGTTCACCAAACAACTACCAGAAACCTACTGTCATCTTACTCCCTCCTTCCTTGCTGAAAAGTTGAGCTAAGCCAGCCTCAAGCTTAAATTCCATGCTGTATTTTTTTCATCTGTTTAAATGCACTATTTTTCCCCCATAACCAATTTTAAGAAATGCGAGCTCTATTGCCCTTTGAAGCTTGAATGACAAATTGCTAACAGGCAACACAGAAACCTATCTTGGTCTACAAGACAAGGAAACTGCTTCACTCCCACCCCAAATCAGGACATGTTCACTTCAAGTTCATTCAAAACACTCAGGAGAATCTGTTTGTCTAGCAAAGAAAGGAATCACACTTTCTTCTCACAGTATGTTTGAGGAAGATTAACTATGTTATCTCTAATTTGCTACTAAAACCCTCAAGTACCCTCCTCACATGTAAGTAAGGCTTTACATGGTTCCATATAAAAAAATATTTCATTTTTTTTAACCCTCAGGTTAAGAAAAGTAATGCACTTGAAAATTGACTTTTTTTTTTTTTTTTTTTTTTTTTACACATGATGTTCCCATTAATACAAGTTCTTCTGTTTTAAATTCCTAAGTAAATACGTTGAGAATTCCCCAAAACTGTAACCACAGCAGTGTATTTCGTATGATAAATTTTGAGAAACATCATTTTGGGAAATACTCTTTCAAACAGCTCCTTCAACTGGTGAAGTGTGGGACCCAGATGGTATTCATAAAAGAGAAAGAAGTACCACTTGACAACTTGTAATAAAGCTGAACGCTGCACCCTAATGAACACTTGCACCCTAATGAACATTCATCAGGCCTTCTTGTTTATTTACATTTTGCACCAACCAAGCTGCCTGTTAGCAAGAGCAAACCTATTCAACAAAGTAAAACAAAAGAGTTGTTCAGCTTCTCTTTGCATAAACAGAGAAGTGCATCTTTCTTTCTGGTGAAGAGTTCACTAATAAACCACCAAAACGTTTGACTGTCATACAGTGACTGTAAAAGCCATTACAGTCTAATTAAGCAGATAAATTTCATTTTCAGCTCTTCAGGGCAGATCTTATTCCAGCCCTCAGTGCTTTCAGTCCATTTGTACACACAATAGGGACAGGTGTGTTGAGTAAGAAAATCGGGACTTAAACAGCGCAGCTACTGAATATACTTCTCTAGTACATTATGCATATCTTGATTTATTCCTTTGTGTGACAGCTTAATTTTAGGCTTCCAGTATTGTCTAGAATGCTGCAACAGTCTCTCAATAGCACCTTAATGCTGGAAGCTATTAATCTGTATTTTGCAAGTCTTCCTTTGTCTCCAGCCCCTGGTCTTACTGTATTTTTATTACTTATTAAAAATAGCTGGCAGTATTGTCAAATTAGTGGGATTATCCTGGTTTAAAAAGGAAATTAGGTCAGTTATTTTACTCCTGCCCAGTCTTCAGCTCCCATGTACTACAGCTCTTGCATCCTACAAAATGGTCCGTTTCCTGTGGAAAAGACAGGTGTGTGCAGCTGTCTGCTTCACACCTCACTGGAACATAACACTGAAACAAGCATGGTAGGGTAAAGCCCCATCACTTGTTACTAGTCTCTGCTGATACAAACCTCTTGGTCAGAGCAGGAATGAGACCTAGGGCAGACTGTTCAGAGGTGCTCCTTTAGCAGGTTGGTTGTGATGGCGAAGAAATAAATTGGGCTGTTAATACTTCTTATATTTTAAGCACACCTAAAACCTGTCTCCAAAACAGTTTTTGATGTTCTCTTCACCCAAGCACATTGGAATACTCCTTCCAAACCTTACCTGAAATGGTGGCTTATATGAAACAGCCACTCCAGAGAAATGCACACAGCCAACATACAGGCTACTAACCATTTCTGACCAGAGATCAATGAGGAAAGGGGTGACAGTGCCCTAGCTGCAGCAGTAGTCTTGAGAGCTGTTGCGGCTTCTGAAACATGGGGCACACAGCAAGAAGCAATTCTTCATGCTCCCTGCAACAGCTGCTGTCTCAGGCTAGATGCAAATCTAAGACCCAGCTGTGTACCTGCCATGCAGTGATCAGGAATACAGGTGCTCACAAGATGCTCCGTGGACCAAGTCTCCACTCATTCAGTCTCAGCTCCTTTGCTCCTGGCCCCTTATTTTTCCCCACAATAGTTACTATGTAGAACATAAGTTCAGAAATGCTAATTGTTCATTAGTAAAATAAATAACCCCACACTAAATTCCTGTTTTGTAGCAATATACTATAGCCCTACCATTTTCCTCCCTCATCAATAAGAACACATTGCAGACAAACACTGTAAGCAATGAACACAGAAAGAATCACTCCACCCTGCCCCTTACTGCATGGGCAGGGCAGCCTTGCTGCTTGCAGGCAGGATGTTCAGCTGTTCCCCCCACAAGCAAGGAATGACATATTTTCCAGAGTTGAGATTTTCTTTACCTTGTAGCAAACATTGCTCTCAGGGAAGAAAAGGTAGCAGCATCTTCTTTCAAAGCCTTCAGCTCATTTCGCAGCTTCATCATTGTCTCCGTAACCATCGCTTTCTCATTTTCATACTTGCTTTTTAAGTTGGCAAGGGCCACCTCTGCAGTCTATTGTTTACCAAGAAGAACAGAAATGTAGTGGTTAATGAAACAGTTGACAAAGTTATTATCTAGGAGATTTCAAATGGCCATTGACATAATGAAATGTTTCCTTAGTACTGGAATGTTAAAATTCTGTTCAACTTCTCCAGTAGAGGTTAAATAAAATTTCATCTTTGAGCACTGGAAATAGATGGGACATTTGGGGCTCCTACTACCATTAACCATGAAGCAGCATCTGGGAAGTTACAGAATATACGTTTAGTGACACTTATCTCCAACTGCTAATAAAAATCAGACATTACATACTTCACAAAAAAAAAAAGTGTATTTACTCTCTCTCTATTTACACACATTAACCCTTATCTTGCATTATGTCTGTCTTACATTATGGTACATCATTATGCTAAAATACAAGTGAAAAAAAGAAAACTGAAAGTAGGTACATATTTCTTAAATGCAATAAAAAAAAAAACAAAAAACTTATATTACTTTAGAGGAGACAATGAAGCATGTCAGGTTGTCTTAATGTCAGTTATTTTCATCTGCTGCACTGCTAATGTGTATTAAATGGCATGGCCCAGTCCCCAGAGACTAATTTTACCTTTCAACCTTCTTATTTTGTCCATGCTCTTGTATCACATCCTTATCTTGGAAAACTTTATTAGCAGTTTCAGAGAGAAGAGGATATGAACTTAAGAATTCATTCAAGTAGAAAATAAGATTTACCTCTTTGCTTTAGGTTTCTTACATTAAACATAATCTGATATAACTCAGATAGATTGAAGTTATCTCAAAACTTTCGTGAGTATGTGACAACCAAAAGCCAGTTAAGGCCCTAACATGCAGCTTCACAGGAGCACAACTTCGTGCCTGTGCTGACACAGCCTGCCTCTACTCAGCCTTGTGCCTTACAGGTATCAGGAAGAAGAGCTCCACTGAGTTTAAGAAACAGCAGTATGTCCTCAAAGACATACTGTTCCTCTGTGCTTAATAACCTAACTATGACCCTGAGACTACAGCTATCACATCTGTAAGACCTGCTCACCTGTTTGTTGGCCTTCAGCACAGTTCTCAGAGTTGCTATCTGTTCTCTCTTGGTGCTCAGCAGGGACTTCAGCTTCAGGATTTCTTCCATGAGAGCTTCCTTGTCTTTGTCCACCACTGGCCCAAGTTCTTGAGTGGCAACTCGCTGCCTGGACAACTCAGTTGTTCTGTCCACAGCAGCTTGCAGGTGTTTGATCTGATCCCGGATTATTGCGATCAAGTTGTAAATGTTCATTGGTTCCTTCCGAGGATCTGACACAGGAGATGGCAGAGATGACACTGGAGATGGGCTGCTGTCACCGCTTCCATTCTCTGCCTTTCCAAGCTCAATAGTTAACAGCCCCTTAGAAAGAAGAATAGGAGACCTCCTTCCCTTGGTCTCTGGACTACTGCGTCCTCCTTTACCTTCCTTGTAGTAATCCAGCATCACTCTGTTTGGAGTTTCGTTGTTGCACATGCAGACATGGTGGTATAAGTTGGCCAGTTCCTCACTGAAGGTGACCAGCTCATCTTGTGCCACACTAAGGCTGCCCTGTGTTTCTCCAGCAACATCACTGACTTTCTTCAGCTCCTTCTCCAGTCTGGCCACTTGTTCTCTATCCTGCCTGCTGGATTTTTCTAATGAGGCGATCTTCTCAGTGAGAGCTTGGCTCTCAGTTTCATATCTGCTCTTGTCTTCCTCATACTTAGACTCACATTCTTTGTATTTCGTCTTCAGATTTTTAAGTTCTTCTTTTAGGTCAGTAATCTCTGCCACAGCCACTTTGTATTTGCACTCCAGGATCTCTGGCCCATTGATGTCAACTTCATAATAATCTCCATCTTCATGGCTGTCCCGGTCCTTCTCGTTGTCGAGGGCAGACTGACGTTCCTTGCTGACTTGGAGCTTCTTCATTGCATTCAGGTTTTCAGTAAGCCTGCCAACTTTCTCATGCTGCTCTGAGAGGGCCCCTCGTGTGTTTTCCAGCTGTTTCTGAGACTCCTGTAGTGTCGTCAACAAATTCACCTTTTCTCTTTCCATCTGAAAGGCATGAACACAGACATCTATATAAAGGAAACTGTTCCACTAAGTGGTTTTACTGTAAGAGAGACAGAAGCTTAGCCAAGGTGCATGTGGTTACAGAAACCTGATCACTTGTACATTACTGAAAAGGCTATTTCACATATTCTAAACACAAAAATAAAACAAACACAACTGTTGCAAGCAGTGTTCCTCCCCAATGTTTCTAATTTCCACTCTAAAATGTGCATTTTCAGGCTTCTCTTCCATAGCTCATGGTCTCCTTGTAAAAAACAAAATCATTCAGCTGAAGATAAACTGAAATTTACTGTTATCCTGCAAATTGTCAAGTAAATATAAGAAGACAAACAGTCTATGGTGGAAGCTTGGAGCTTCGTTAAAACAGTCTAAATTGGATTAAGTGAAAATTATCACATGGACACAGAAGACCTTGGACATAATGAAAATTTTTCAAGTTTCTCCTCTGAAAGTTCTAATTTTGAAAGAAACCCGTTTTTTCAACAAAGGCTTTTTTTATTAGAGCTCCCCAAAAAATATCAAAAATAGACAAAATAACCCTAAAACATTTCTAGGTGATGTAAATATGTACCTTGTTTCAAGTTCTGCTATCTCCCAAAAGTGCATATGTAAAACAATAATGCTTGACACCAATTAAAATTCTGGAATTTTAGAACTAAATGTAAAAAAAACAACTATGGTGTACAAAACTCCTTCTGATGAAGGTGACTGGAATAACTATCCATTTTTGAACAAAAGACTTAATCCGTTGATTAAGTTTCTTGCTATGGGTGACACAATGAAGGGGACACAGCCTATACTGCTTCCTACAGAACATGATTGACTTGACCTTCTTTGAATAAAAAAAAAAAAATAAAGAATAAATGTTTGGCAGTGTAGAATCTGTAACAAATTCTAAAGCAATTAAAGATTTTACAAGTTTAGATCATACTATATGGTGTACATCTGAGATGCTGAAAATACAAATTTCCATCTGAAAAAAACTAGCAGCTATTTAGAATTACAGTTATTTGGAAAATACATTTACCTGTACAAGCTGTTGTTTCAGCTTCTGGATTTCAGAAATGTTTAATTCACTCAGAAGATCTGAAACCAGACTTGGTGCTGGAGGGAAGCCTTCATTTTTCCTGGGCGTTGATGTATTCTTGCCATTGCTGAGTTTGCTGAGGCAATTTTGTTCAAAACCATTAATGATTTCATCATTATTGGGCTCTGTGGCTTCATCACTGAACTTCAGCCCATCCAATGAGATGTTCAGGTGACTGTTGTACATGGAGTCATTGATGTTCATGTAGTGGGACAGCTCCTTACGAAGATTGTTCTTCTGCTCCCTCTCTGTCTTCAGAGTCTCTAAGGCCTCCTCAAGCTGGCGTTCGGAGATCTCCTTCAGCCGAATGGCATCTTCCAGCTGGCTGTTGAGAAATTCTGTTTCTTCTTCAAGCCTTTTGATTTCGTGTTTCAGACCTTCAAATTCCACCTGAAAATACACAAATAGGGGAAGAAAGTACTAATGAAAATGTCTGCCTGCAAGACACCAAGTAATTTTACTTCTGAATGTTTTTCATTGAATGTGGTGAGAAGGGAATGTTTTTTTCAGTTCTAAAGTCTAGTTTTTGCATTTTAACTGTAACCACTGCCTGCTTACCTTACTAAGACCATACAATAAAATTTCTAAGCAAAGCGTGGAATGAGCTGACCTACTCCAGCTTAATCAAGATAGCAGGCAGATGCAACACGTGATAGAGGCATCACAAAACAGGCTTTCCTAGCACTTTATGCAAGCTCTTCTCATGTTTGATTAACAAATTCCCTGACCAACCCTCCCACAAATTTCAGTCTCAGTATTTCTCAAACCCAGCATCTCAAAGCTACGCTTCCAATTCTCTGCTGTACTGCAGTTAGAATGTGCAACTGGGTTTAACACTGTTGAGGCACACCTAGCAATCTAACTCTGCTTTTATACATTCAAAATAAGATGTTCTATTATTTCTGTCATCATAATTCCAGCACATCTTGAGAGGGCTACAACCCAGGCAGCTAAACAAAATTTTATGGCGTGCTTTAAGTTTATACCTCTAAGACTGCATTTTATTTTTAACCTCTCTTGCACTGAAATTATGAACACCAACATGAGCATAGCATTTTAAATCTATTAAGAAAAAGCTTACAGAATACCCTTTCTTACCTTCAAAAGAGAAAACTTTATAAATTACATATTCCTATTTTTTGCTAGCTATTAAAGGGATTTTAGGTGCCAATACGCACAATAGTGCTGACCCACATCTAACTGAGAAAAGGAGAATCCCGTCATGGTAATTCTGTTTGGTAACTTAAGCCTGGAAAAACTTGATGGATTCTTCTAGTTATGTCAGTGGGATAACTAAAGCTTAATGAAATTCATCAAGTAGGATTATGACAGAGTAGAAAATGAAATAATCCATAGCCATTGAATTAGCTCTTGGTTCTAAATACACCCATTGAACTCAAATATTTAAGATTGCAGCATTTTTTCAAAGGTCCCAGAATACAATACCAGTAGTCAATAATTACTAGCAACTGACAAGATAGCATCTGCAGTTAAATTTGGCTCAACCCAGAATGACAGCATTCTTGAATATTGTTATTTTAGAATGTGAATGCAGAGACAGGAACTTTTACTTGCTTCTTCTAAAAGTATAAACGAGACAAAAATGGTAAAAATCAAAAGTAACCAACAACATAGCCTGAAATTCACCAGACCACTACCTCTTCCAGCCTGCATACGTAGAGCTTAATAGCCCCTTTTCCCCTATCACATAATGTCAAAGTCCCCCAAGCAGTGTAATTAGACCAGGCATAGGCAGGTGAGAACAGGTTCAACCTGGAACCCTCTTTTGGGCACAGTGAGGCCAAAGTGATAAACACTGGTGAGGAGTTTCACCTGGAAACACATGAAGTACAAAGACCATGTCTAATCTAACTACCTCCACAAATGCTAACTGAGGGGAATTCTTGAGTTGTTCCAAAAATGCAATTTTCTTTTCTAAGATTATGAACATAGCTGGAACAGTGCACTGAAATGTGACTTTGCGAGTTGAGGTCTGACAGTACAAAGTAGTTATTGACTACTGATATCGTTCATGAAAGTAGCTAGAAGAGAGTATGGAGACCAAGACTGGAGACGTAATGCAAGCACTAAGAAGCAATATAAATATATGTTCAGAAATACACCCAGTTACAGACACGGTAAAAGAGGATGGATGGTGAATATTGCACAGGTTGAACCAAGTAACAAAGCAGAGTGGCAAAGTATTAATTAACTTCTAACAAAGACAAAGAAGGCAATGGAAGGACTTGGAGGTCAAAGTAGAAGCAATACAGCCTCAGACTGCATAGGAGCAGTCAGAAAGGACTTGAACATTTTTGGGATAACTGTTGGTACTAAAATTTTGTAGTTCATAGTCTCAGTAGTAGTATGTATTTGCAGAAGTGGTTGGATGTTCAAAGAATGAGACAGGACCACACTGTAACACAGGAATTAACTAGAGCTATGAAAGCAATGCTCACTATTTTGAAACACTTGCCTGGTTTTGCTTCAGGACAGACACTTGTTTCTGGAGACAGATGTTTTCTTCTTCCAGCTCAGTGTAGTCTTGCAGCAAACGGGCTTCTCGGAATTTATATTCCTTAATATCATCTCGCAGACGGGCCCTTTGGATCTCCACATTCTGGTTGACCTAGGATAAAAAAACAAAGCCCAAAGTGAGGGCAATTTGGTCAGCTACAATTACATTTTGAGATTTCATCTTTCCTTTTGTGCACTAATCAGTTAGATTCTATTCAAACAGAACCTCCCCCCAAATCAAATTACAGAAAATGAAGTCTTACACAATAACTAGATTTTGTTTTCTTGCTTCTCTTACAAATTCTTACTCTACTTTTGACAATTAACGAGCAGGCAAATCAACATTCATACATGTTACGTGTATGTCACTGACCAGAAGTAACAGATGAAAGTTTACCAGATTGGAAGTCAATACCTGCCTCCACTAACACTTAAATGAGATGGGGCTTCTCATGAGAGTAAGAAAAAGATTCAGACAACTCCAAACACTCTTATTTGTACTTGTATTTGCTCCTGCTTTTCATCAGACCTTTTCCTTATGCCTAGTGCAACTGTTTGGAAATATGTTCTAATAAATCCTTTTGAAGAAAGAAATTGAACTAAAGCTGAAATGAAGTCCAAGATTTCAGGCAGAAAGAAAGAACAACTGTGGTGCTGAGTGTGTGGTGCTGAACAACTTGGGGCTGAGTATTCCCTCTCCTCAGCCCCAAGACTTGCACAATGCCTCAAAAAAAAAATTAAATCACTGTTCTGGGATACAGGAGAAGGAAAGATCAGTAGATGGCATAGTGTGATCTTTAGACTACTCATGAATACACATGGATGCTTCAACACACTGAGCTGGGACATACCCAGCTATGTGAGTGACTCGCTGTACTTAACTATGTGTTATTTTTTTCCAACCATCCGTTCAAGTCATATCTTTAAATATGTAATTAAAATGAAAAAGGTTCCAAAACATTAGCAAAAATATCTTTAGAGGAAAAAGAGGCAACAGCTGCCCATAAAATAGTATCCAAATATGTTAACAATCCTATCCGTCAAGCGACAAAACAGTTTTCCAGCCAGTTTCCACTCAAAACACACACCCGTGAAAGAGGCAGCCTATCTACTCAGCTATTTAGGTGACACCATCTTATTTCCGTTTTCATCTACAAAGCAGCATAGATAAAAAGACTTCATCCTCAGGTACATAGACTCAGATTCCCTTAGTATTCTCTGTATTGTTAGAAACAAAAACGTGAGCAGCAATACCTACAAATGAATTAAGTAAGGTCTGAGTCCTCTCGTGAGTGTACAGCAGCAATACAGAGAAATAATACACCACAGGTATCAACAGGCATGTATAGAGAGCTGAGAGATAAAGGACATGGTTTTGGAGGGAGCATATGCCAAGACTTGCACCTGGCACCTTCTGAACACCAACTCAGAACCACCTGCAACTGTAAGAACTTAATGTAAAAGACAGCTGCCTCCCCTGACAGACATTAGGCTATATAAACTTGCCTATTATTATTTTATTTTTTTTTTTTTTATCTGTGAAGAAGAAAGCACTGCTTCCCAGTGCACTGAGAAGCAAAAATAAACATTCAAAACTGAAACGAGACGCTGTGGTACAGTAACACAGATGAAAAGTCGCTACACCCCATGTGCCAAGCGAGCACCACTCTTCTCTGCTGGTTCTTTACAGCAACGTCGAGCTTGGAGTCAGAGCTCGGGGGATTCTCCCTGCCCTCTGTATAGATGGTTTTGGCTTTGAGGTTACAGCAAGTTACTGCAAAGCCAAGCCTAGGCTAAGATGTGTCTTGTGACTCCACTTGGAAGCTACCTGGCAGATTCATTCAGCTACTAGCCAAAGTAAAAAAAAAGCTGCAGTCTAATAAAAGTTTTAACACATACCCCAGTCTTAGAACTGAAGCTCTGTAACTGTTTATCCAGTTAATGCTGTTTCAATAGCACTTTCATCCAAGAATCTAAAGGATCTTTAAACTCTTCTGAAGTTTCAAAACACATTTCCCCAGTCAAGTACTGGCTCTGTCTTTGCACAAACTCAGAGCTATGGGAACAATACATGGTGGTAGCTGAAGGCTGCAGGCTGACATGCAGTCAGGTCATAACTTCCTTCTTCTTCGTAAGGACTGCACCGAGACCTCTTACCTTCAGCAGAGAAAGCCTCCAGCCAGATAATCTCACCTGTTTAACAGCCAAGACCACGAAAGGCTCTTGCATCACTCCGAGCTCCATACAAATTAGGAGCTCTTCCCTGCAGTTCTCCTCATTTCCGGGTCAGAAACACAAGAGGAGACCTCCCACCAAGCTGCGAGGGAGCTTCTCTCCCCTTCTGCCCCCAAACACCATTCAGGTTGTTTGTCCACGGATGACCTAATCTTTGCACAGGTCAGCGCCTGGAAAAATCACTGAAGCCATTCGCTTTTGGAGAAAGAAGGGTTTCTGTCCAATCCTGTCTATTTAATTCAGAGTAACACTAAGAGCTCATTATTTAATGTGAAAGCACTGTCATGCTCTGTCTAGCACATTAAAAAAAAAATCACTATTTCAATGTGCACAGGAAGGGCAGATTTAAAAATAGCTCCTTTGTTTCCTGGCTGGAAAAGAAGATATAACCTAGATTTATTGGCTGGTTAGCAAGCAGTACCTTCAGCTAGCTCTTAGCATTTTCCTGTCAGATATATGTGTGTGCTTGCAAGCTGCAAGGCTAAATGGGCACCATGCTATTTCATACAAACAACCAAATGTCAGTTTTTTGTTGTTGTTGTTGTTTTTGTTTTTTTTTGTTTTGTTTTGTTTTTGTTTTTGTTTTTGTTTTTTGTTTGTTTGTTTTTTTTGTGGAAAAGAAAAGCCACTGCCTCCTTTCTCAAACAGATTTCTGTATTATCCGCACCCAAAATAGTATTCACGTATTTAAAGACAGACACACGTACATTTCAGATGTTCTCACAAGAGTTGTTTTACGTGGCTAAAGTGCACAAAATGGTGAGCTGACCCACAGATGAACAGATGAGTTTGAACCAGAACTTTTCTGTGATTTTAGTATTTCTTGATGCTTCAGTGCCTTAGAGGTTTCTTCCTTCTTCCTCTGCCCCAAATAACACTGAGGTTAGGAGAGAAGAGGATGCTGGAAGACAAGGACATGCTTGGCTAGGCTCTCAGCTATAGGGAAAGTCGCATCTCCACCCTAAGGAAATCACAGGGCATTTACAAAGCATCCTTACCACTGTGGGGAGGATCAATGGCCACAACATCTTGTTGAGGGGCTTTGCCTACCCGACAAAGCCCCTCAAGTCCTTCACCCAGAGAACATTCGCCCTACACAGAAGACTCTCATCCATCCTGTCCAGGAAAGTACAGATGACGAAGACGACATTCTGGAGTGATTTCACCTAAGGCCACAGACCACTGTGACCCTGCTGCTAGAAAGTTTGTCTGAAGCATTTTTTTCCTCTTAGCTTTGCCTCAGAAGAGTCCTGAAAGGGGCACCTTTTAGCAGCACAGGTGCTAGAAATACAGGGATTTCCTCAGCCATGAGTGAAGGACTGGTTTGAATTGGCTTTGTCTGCGTATCAAAACCTAATTACTTCCCTTCACAGAGCAGTGCCCGAAGCCTGCTCTGTAGCACCCGGTTTTCCGGTGCACCCTACGATATAACAATGTGTATAATCTAAGCATGAAAAGTAAATTTATTGCAAAAAAAAAATCTCAGGTAGCTGATCCCCCCCCCTGTGTTATGGTTATTACACAGCTGTGGGCATCATTCAGCTTCCAGCAGCAGCCAGAGGCTGGTCTTGCAGGCGATGCTCTACTATCGCTAGCCCGATGCTGGGTTGCACTTAACTCCACCAGCTCCTGAGGCTGTGGATAAGCTCAAGTTCCTTGCTCTAATAAACATGCTCACACCTAAATTTACCTGTCATTATTATCAAGAGTCAAAGCTTAGTTTGCCCAAACTTATTACTAATTCTAGGATTGGATTCAAGACTTTGTGCAATAAATATTTCTAGACATGATCATTCCCTTGAGTTCTTCGTGGGAAGGGCTCACAAAAAAGGATGTGACCCCTCTGGAAGAAACATAGCGTAGTCAGAATGGATAGCAACTAGCATATATTCTGTTGTTATGGGGAGAAGAAAACAATAAAACAATCTCTTAGTGATTTTATTAAATATCATCATGAAAATTGAGAATAATAATGCCCGGCCATTTATGTAACTCAGTGCCTTCTTCGTCAGCAGCTTTTTGAAGAAGGCATTTCAATAAGTGCCCTTCTGAACATCGCTTTCATACTCACCGCTGTCATCCCAGAAGAGCCAACCTCAAAGCTACATCACCTACACCTCAAGAACCAACGATGAAATTAAGAACTCAAGATCTGAACCACAGTGTGACCAGAGGCTGGGAGAAGCACCTTTTCAGTACGTAAGCCCTGGTGGTGTGAAGAGAACATGCCAACAGTGTGAAGGCACCATGACTGGGGTGACTGCAAGCTGGGAAGAGAAGCATGTGTATTTCCCACACAATCCCTGTTCAAAATTTCAACTATCATAACATGCACACTCTCTCCACACACTGAAAGCAGGGAAATGGAAGATCCCAAGAGGCAGGCGCAGCCCACAGCAGTGTCTCACAGGCAGCAAAAGCCTTGAGATGGGAGATGGTTTTGGGCATGACCCCCTCACGCTGCCTCTCGCCTATGGGCCCAGCGCTCAGATACCTGGAGCTCTGGAGGACGGTAAGATGAGGTGCTGCAGGCATTCCTCACTGATTCACAGGCCCACTACTAACCACATGTAGCCGCGCAGGTTAGTGTACATGCCACTTCTATGCGTATATGTGTACAAGGGCAGCATATATGGTTTCTTCACATTCTATGTGCCCCCACCCCATTATTTTTTTAAAAGCCTTTTGATAGAAGACAAAGATAAGTTTAAGTATTTCCTTCAGAGCTTTATCATTATTTCCTTGCCCATTTTTCATGTTCTTGTTCTACATGCAGGAAAATATATTTCATAAAACATACACACAAAACATAACTACAGCCCCAAACTTGTGTTCCTCAGGATATTTGTTCAACCATTCAGACTATTCTCACTGACATGCTATAGTCATCCACTTACTGGTGCATACTTATGATAGCAGTTATACTTTGATTTATAAACCACAGACATCCCTCCTGGGCACTACACAAGAGAAAGAGAAATTGACAATCCTCTGGATACAAATGCTCCTCTTTTCTGTAATTGTATCCAGAACCCTTCTCCTCTTCTCCAAACACTGCCAGAAAAATTAAGATGTTCTCAGAAGTGTTTTATGACGCAGACAGGTTCAAAAGAAATATTGCAAAAGACAGACCACAGCCAGTAGAGAAAGTCACTGTTTGCACCAGTAGGACAATATATTTTCAAGAATTTATAGAAAATGGTTTTGGTGACTTGTTCACACAAGCCCACTGGAGAAAAATAGATATTACGTTAAACTTGTAGTTAGACTTCTCCACTGTTTTATTCCAAGTCATGCCATCACACCATTTATCTGCTGAAAAGCTGCTTGACTTCCTAAGCTTTGGTGTGACTGCAGAGAGAGATTGATACAGATAGGGAAGGAAAGAGGAAGGTGGAGCGCTGTGGTCACTCAGAAGCTTTAAGTCACGCAAGACATGCCCAGTCTTCCCAAGCACAGTCAGTCTGAACTCTGTGACAAATATCCTGTAGGGATCAAAAACCAGGGATGGCAGGAAACTAACTCACAACACGTTTATTCTTCCATAGGAAGAGAAGAAAACACACTATCCATTTGTCATACCTTGTTCATAACGCTTTCAATAGCTCTGAAGCATTAACAGAAGACACACAGCTACACTGAAACTTCAGTAGCAGATGTGTACAAACATCTGTGGTGATGAGTTGTTTTTTTAATTCGTTTTTTTCTATTTTCTAAAACGTCCTCTCATAACCAACCACCTACCCCATGATGAAGCATCTCACTGTGTATAGATGTCTCAGACTTTTAGCTGTGATTAGTAGGGTGGTGCCCAGCATTAACACACACAGCTCAAGATTTATTTTGTTGCAAACCACTAAATAAAAAGCTTTGTGAAGCTGTGACATTAAGGATGGGTTTACTGCAACACCAAGAAATGCCGTCATGGATTTCTTTTCTGTGCAATATTAGAGAGACCTGAGCTGAGACTCGGTTACCGCAGTGTCTCCAGGAGCTATATGAATCCCTCATAACTACTTAGCCAGCAGCAGGCCTTGCTACAATGTACAAGTTTATTTGCTTAACATGGTGTTTGCTCCCGACCCCTTCCAGCATTCGATCCAGCCTGGAGCCCTGCCCATGTCAGGGGAGCATCAACATCTGTGGAGGGTGGGCCCCAACCCAGCCTGGGGGCCAGGAGGGAAAGTCTGACCCAAACTTAATGACAGTGTTACAAGTGGCCCTGGGTAACGTTGTTATTAGTCTCCCCCTTCCTGCTCTGAATTGCTTGCTAAGAGCAGTTAAACTCCAGCTGCTTTTCCAATCTCAAATCTAAATGCTTGGCAGCTTTCCATATCCTTCCCTGCCACAAAGAACGCATTTAACCCTTCCAAGGCCTGCCAGTAGACTTTAGGTAGCTGTCTTTTCCCTCCAGAAGGGCTAGTAGAGCTGAGCCTGGCTCTAAGAAGTGTCACTGCTGACCAAGGCAGCACCAAGCAACCGGTGTCACAATTTCTTCAGTCACCAGCGGTTGTCACCTTCCCTTCTTCCTGTGATAAGGGGGTGTTTTCAGGGTCCACGGAGAAAGAGCACTTTAGCCTCCATACAATTACTGTATTTAAGCTGAATCAGAGCATCCTTAATTAGCATAACCCTTGTTACTTCAAAAGACAGCTTGCGAGAGCCAGAAAACACAAATATTCAGAGCAGGGCCCACAGCTGTCTACTGGTCAGACTGCCAGCATTCAAGTCAAGGGAAACATTACTCAGTGCAGCTGGGGCCAGGCTGCCATCTTATGGGAGTATAGCAAACCCCTGACATCCAAGCCACCCAAAAGGCTAGAATTTCCTACAGGAGCAGGCCTAGGGACACAAGTCCAGGTAACCCTCACAGTCACGGTGCAGTCTGTCACTTCAGTTTGTTGGCATAACCAGAAGCCTTAGCCTTTAATCATCAGCTGGGACTGTGACTCTCCTCCGTAAGGTACAGAGCTCCTAAAGGAAAGCTGAGGGTCAGGGGAACTGACAGAGTGTGCAGGGGCACAGCCCGGCACTGCCGGGACATCAGCCCCACTGCCTGCAGCCCCCAGAGCCGGGCAAGGCCAAGCGGCAGCTGCGCTCATCAGCCTGCGGCCTGCTTGTGGCTAACAGGCTTGGAAGGGTTTTTCAGTGTGCCCGGGCTCATATCTTCAGATGTTCACACACAAGCTTGAGGCAGCTTCAGCTAGCCTTCCTCATGCTGAAAGAGGAAGGAGGAAAGGAGCCTGGTAACTGAGACAACTGCCCGCTGTGTTCAGTGTTTTGTACATCGTTCCTCAAGGTCTGGGAGGGCACAGGGACAGCTGAACACAGACACAGCTCGGCCATGTCTGAGCTCAAGCTCTGGCACAGCTCCAGGGCAGCACTGCAGCAGCCTCCCTGGGGATGCAAGCTAGCAAGGGATGGGAAAGATGAGGAGCACTTCCAGGAAAACAGAAATGAACAAGCCAGCCAGGCTTACATAAGGAACAAAAAAAAACTACTCTGCATCTTCTGCTTTTTTTGTCTAACAGCCCACATTCAGGGGAATAACATAGTACTAAAGCTGCATCCTACGTAGTAGCTCTAAATCACATTTCATTTTAAAAAAAACATATGTATTGTGATATTGAATGTACCACTTTTGTATTTCTAATTGAAACTAATTATTGAAAGCTAATAAGCACAATCAACCACTGTATCAGCACTCCTCAACAGAAAACAGAATAAAACCCAAGAGCAAGATACTGTTTTGTGTGGAGAAGCCCTGGTGGCTCTAAGGCCTAATTGTACAGGAGACCACAAAACAAACTTATAGTAACCTGCTGAAACTGATTTCAGACAACCAAAAGCTCTCGGGCTTCCATTTCCTATCTAAGGCAGTTCCCCCAGCAAACCCATCCAACCCTGGCCCTAAATGGGTGCCAGAAGCAGGCAAGTGTGCTCCACCTTGATCAAAGTCTTGTTTCTGCTTTTTGATTTTATCATCCTCTGTTAATCAGTGATAATCACTGACCAAAACACTCGTACTTCAGCGATATCCAAGGCCTGCTCCATACTGTGCTTCATGCCTGCTGTTCAGAGCTGCAGGACTCTGCTGCCATGTCTTTCTGCAACCCCATTAAGCTTGTTTCACCAGAAACGTTCACAGTCCACTTATTTTCAATAATCTGAAGTACAAGTTTCTCCTGTTATTTAAGCCTGCCCTTCTCTGTTACAAGCTCTGTTGGAAGCTCATTTATTTTCTTACTCAATTCTTACTCTAGTAAGAAAGCCCTATTTTACAGTTTCATTAACTGCTTCCAACAGTGACACTATCAGGCAGAGTAACACCAGCATGCTGCAGCACCACACCAGAAACAACTTTATGGGACTTCAGCACTAGATACCACAGACCTGTCAGACTTAAAACAATTCACAATTAAAAGAATATTGACAAAATGTTGAATTTAATACAGATATCAAAAAGACTAGAGGTCTCCTATTGTCTTAATTTGGCCGTAGCTAATTTATACGTAAAGCACGAGATAAAGGCTTGGGCTAAATTTATACTCCCTGTGTTAGTGACCTATTTTCACAAGGTGCCACAGCTCCTACATGTGGAAAGTGCTTACTTTACATTACATAATCCTACTGAGATACAATCACCTCAAAACCACTAGCTTAGAGCTCCGTCACTACTTCAAACAACTTTAATTAAGTAAACTCCAAAGGAGTTATTTATCTAAATTAACGATACCACTTTATAAGCAGCAGAGGTAATATGATTTTGCTTATGTGGATTATGGAAGTGGTACTTCTCTATAGAAAACACCACGAAATAAAGGACGATGCAGTAATACCACACAATACCTACGGAAGCCTTAAGGATGTTGGGTGAAATATAGAGGCTACCCCCCACGCCTCAGAAGCAGCAGCCTTCCCTCTGCTCTCCAGGGCAGTCAAAAATGCCCACGTACTCAGCAGCTTTAGGGAACTATGCCACTGATGGATACAGTAAGCTGTTTCTGGTTTTAAAAAAAAAAGTTTTCTTAGACCTTTTTCCTGAGCAGAATATGCTAACGGCCAAGTCCTACTAGGTTTCAGTCGTGGTCTTCATCTGTCTGCAGGAAGAGTTCCTAACCCTTGCTGTGGTGGTCAAAGCTTGGTCAGACTCCAGCATGGTTAATGCTGCCAAACTGGGATCACTCAGCATTCCCAGTCCAAAGTGTTGGGGCTTCATTATTGGGTTTGTGTATTTCGTTTCGTTTTAGATATACCAACAAAATTTGCCAATTGAACTCCACATGCAACACACTGACTTGCAGAGAATGCATGAACATGTCTAATGCTTTTTTTATTTTTATTTTTTCAAAACGAACTTGCTGTGTATTACTTGCATTAAACCAAAGGCAGAATCTCTGGCGAAAAGGAAGGATTAAATGAAAGCAGATGAAACGCAAGGATAACACTGAGCATAACCTTCACTGCTGCTGCATCACAGCCTGCATTTTTAATTTCCAAGTGACAAACCGTGGACAAGCAGCTCAGATTTTCTTTCAGCAGTCTTGTTTACCGCTTAGCAGGGCAGACTTTAATAACATTCTGATGACTTAATACAATTACTTCACATGACTAAATTATGAAGTCTCCTTCCCTGTTCCCAGTTGAACTTCAAACAGCATGTCACAGCTAGCTTGTATTTTACACAAATAAACAGATGTTGGGACGCAGTGACTGGACCTTCATCAAACAGTGACTAAATGCTCTTTCCAGAGATTTCCTTCGTCCCTCTCAACTGTTACCTTACAGCTAACAAGTGGCTTTAAAAAGCCCAAAACACCACTGGGGCAGTTATTCTGAATGTATCTGAGCCTTTCAGGTCATGCTTTGGATGGACCAGCACAACAGAGTATGCTGAAATTTTATCCCCCATAATTAGCAATATACTGTTTTGCTTATAACCAGCCTGCACTCAAATTGCATGCCCTGTGCTTGTCATTGACCTATGTTTTCCTAAAGGAAGGAAAAAATCAATGGCCACGTAGGAGTGATATACTGCCCTTTTTCTATAAAAAGAATTATTTTCCTAAGAACTGTTTTGATAAATCACAGTAAGATTACACTGCATAAACGTCTGCATGTAGACAGAACTTGTGGCAGCAAATGAGAAGAGCCTCTTAGCCACGAACAAAGCTATGTTCGTTGACCTCATGCTAGCTTTTCCTTCCACAAGAGCTTTTGTCCAAGCAGCAGAGGAACTCAGACGGGTGTAACACTGTAAAGATCAAACGTCTCTGTGAGAATAACCACCAGAACACACTTTAAGACACAAAAAGAGCAACACCTACATTCTGCCTTACTAGAATGTCTATTTCAAATCAAAATACTGTGACAGCACAAATGGTGGCACCCATTCTTAGAAGCAGTTGTCTGCCTGTGCTGACTGCCAATTGCACTGCTAGTAACCCGTAAGTTGACCTAGCAAATGCTGCTCCTGGAGCTGCTGCTTCACAACAGCCACACAACTGTATCACCATGATCTTCCTGAGCTGTTCTCAAAAACCAAATCCAAACCACTTATTTATCAGGTTGAAATCAGCCATATTTTCAGTTTCTGCAGCAAAGGAGGGCTGGGATAACCCAGATATGGAAAAATCAAGGATATCTGTCCTGTTCCCAGACCCACCTACCCCACACAGAAGTAGCTTGGATTTCAGTGCATAAGACTGCTCCACACTTGGTTCCTCTGTTCAGTATTTCCCCTTCAGCCCAGCTGCCCCAGAAACAGCTCAGAGCAATGCTGGTCTGACACACACAGGGCAGGTAGCTTTGCCTCAGGGCAATGCTCACGTCCCCCAGATTTCTCTCATTCACAGCCTTTAAAAACAGCAGAAGACACCTCCCCATTGGCAGTAAAAAAGTAGTAGGGGTTAATGAGTTAGCTCCACTCATTAATGACACAGAGGGAGAGAATACTAGTCAATGTCTCTTAAAAATCTGTTCCTCCACACACCCATTTCAGCTTGAGAGATAGGTGTGATATTACCACCCCAAACTTATTTCACCTAAAAAGGTGAAAAAGATGTATCAAGAAATTAAGTACATCAAAACTAATCTTGAAAACCCAAACATAGGGGAAAAAAAAAAAAAAAACAAACACAGGATTTGATACAGTTTCTGGAACAGTGGCATTACAGCAGTGTTATTTCTAGTACTGTTGACACAGCCCCTGGTTGGCTCTTTGTGCTTCTGCCTGAATGTTTTGTCACAAGTGATGTTCTTACAACCAACCATATGTGACTTGAAAATAAATCTCGGGATGCAGCCCTGAGTCAGTCTATCAGCTGCAAAACCCCTAGATGAAACCAAGGATTTTTTTCCCCCAAGCACACATACTACAGTACTGCTTTGAGACTCAGTGTAAGAAATGCTCTTTCCTATTTTCAAAAAGAGCCAATCTGACCCAAACAAGCCTTGCTTAGAAACATTGCCAAGGGCCACCTACAGTAACAGAGGCAGTGCCAAGTACAGGCGAAACAAAGTCATCTCCCTGGTTCTGCATCCTGAAATCACACCACCATCAAACCCCAGCGGAAGTTTTCACTCGCATGGGAAGAAAAAAAAAAAAAAAACAAAAAACAAAACAAAAAAAAAAAAAAACAAAGAAACAACCTCTTTAATTAACGGTTTGTAAAGCAAAACTTCAAGCCATTGTTTCACTGATTGGAGCATTTCTAGCTACTCCTGCAATTGTGCATATTGATTTCAGATCTGTTAAAAGATTACAGCTGCGTACAAGAGACTTTCTCCCTCCACTGCTGATTCTGGTCAGATGCCCAGGGCAGACCCAAGGTCGTAAGGAAGGTCAGGAGCAGCCACAGCTAAGGAGCGGGGCTCAGCCTGCTATTCCTGCAGCACTGCTGGGCATGTAGCAATTTAATTAAAACAGAACAATGAAAAGATCCCCCAGCAAGCCTGCTACCAGGTTAATTCCCAAACAATAGACTACCCTGGAATCTTAACTGCTAAGTGAAACTTTAAAAAGCGTATCTACAGAGTTTTATAGTGTTAGAAGAACAAGAGTCCATGTTAATGTTTCTATAAAACCTGAAATCTGAAAATAATAGTGCTCAGAGGGTGACTTAAAACTCCCCGATTTCAGCATCAATTCATTTTTGGACACCAAGTCTCTAGACAGCAGCCATTACAGCCAGGGAAACGCTGTTGTTAACATCTTTCCTCTGAATATATCAGTGCACAACAATAGAGGAATCACGAGCAGATGCCTCCTTGAATACGTGCAAAGCACACCAACTGGATTTTCCTCCACAATTCCTCTTCTTCAGATATATTTTTTTAATTGTTTCAAACGGATACAAATGATATGCACAGCTCCCATTTGTAAAAATACTCAATTCTAAGTTATTTTAAAACGAGGAAGCTGTCAATATGAAAATTAACTTCACTGAACATAAAAAGCTGGGATGCACACAGCGGCCATCTGTAGCGTGCTGAGGCAGGGTGCAGCAGCGTGCCGCGATGGCACCGCTGCCACCGTGCCTGAGCTGCCGGCACCCAACAAAAGCTGGGCAACCACCGCAGCCCCTGCCCACACAGCCCTGCCAGGGCTGCAGCCTCAGAAGGAGAGGGGTGGGAAAAACAAAACCCTTTTAATTCTCTCAGCACATTAGAGAACAAGAAATCCAGTCCTGCCCACTGTGTTTGATGGGATAAAGTTCCTTCAAGGAAGCATTGCTGCTTTTGCTTTTAGAAGCAGAGCATCACCTCTTTAAAAACTGCTGCTCTTACATTAGGACCATGTTCAGTAGCTGATTTCCAGCCATATTACTCACTTCAGAGGTAAGACAGCACATTTTAACATCATTTAAATGTTTCTGTTTGCACAGTTCTAAAACCCAGCAACAAATCACGGAATGTCTTCTACAAGCTGCCCCAGTTTATTCTTTGGAGCATTATGTCTGGGCCCAGAAGGGACCTAACACCCGCAGGTAAGTGAGCTTCGGAGGAGCCTTAGTGCTCAGAGGCTTTTCCATTACAAGTTCAGGGATCCTTGTTAGAGGATCCTTGATGAAGGAGACATGGGGGAGACGCATCTTCATTCCCAGGGTGTTGCACTGAGTGCTGTGTGCCATGATACTGCTGCCTCCCTCTCAGATTCAGCACATTTCAGTGCTGGTCGATGCATCAGATTCCAAATGCTTTCAGGATGAAAAAAAAAAAAAAAAAAAAAGCTATGTGTGAATGCACCTTTCCCCCTGCAGTTTTGCCCACAAAACATATGGGAATGAAAGTCAGTGATGTGCAAACCAACCCTGCAGCCATTCTGACAGACAGAGAGGGCACCAACACAATCACAACACGACAGCAGTGACCCTTACAAGGTCACCCTTCGCAGCCCACCAGGAAGGGGAACTGTCTGCTTTCAACATTTACAAAACAACCTTTTCCCCACAGCTGACCACAGTGCTATCTGGTTTTATAAAGCTCATGTCAAGCACTGAGCTCTTGCCTGAGTTGGTTTTCCTGTATTTTTGACCAAAGTGAGTGCACAGCTGGTCCCACCTGCCTCTGCTTGCTCTGCCACAGCGCTTCCCTCCCCTGGGTCTCATCTCCCTGCCTCTGGTGACCTCTCGTTTGCGCTGGTAGTTATCAAACCTGCACTTGGTAAACAAGGCTGAAGCCTGAAACCATGCTGCCTGCAGAGACATTCCAGGAAAGCTCACCCAATTTTGTGGCAAATAGACAATGCTTTTTATTGTAGTTCTTTAAACAAAAGGAGCTCCCTCCTCACTCTTTGTCAGCATTCCACCACAACCTGCCTTTTCCTCTCGCTTCTTTCTCTAGGTCATCCCCGCTCCTTTTTCTTTGGTTCCTGATATGACAAGTTTCCCTCTGAATTCAGTCTGCCTCCATTAGGTCACCAACCTGCTGTACCTCCTACAGGCAAGGTTTCCAGAATAGCCCATATTTACATGTTACTTCACTGCAGCCCACGCTTGCACACTGCCTGAACCCTGCGCTCCGTCACATCACAGCATCTCAGTTCCCCCATCACTTTTCCGAGCTTTTAAGTGTCCCTCACTCCTATTAACTTCAGCGGTAATATTTGTATTATCTTCCTTTCCCTTGTTCTCACATTCTCCATGAAAAATGTCTCTTGTCCCTGCTTTCTGCATTTGACTTTATTTTACCTCTATTTACATCTCTCATCTCTTTTTCCATTCAGACTCCTGCTTCCAAAAGCTGCATATCCTACTCCATTAGTGACCTTTCTGTTTGGAAAGAAAGAACTCCTCTAGATATCAGCTGTTTGTTCTCTTCTTTTCCAAGATTCCTATCTGAAAAGGCAATAAATCTTTCAGCACTTTCCCTTCTCTAAGCTATTCCCTGACTTTATACCATGCATGTACAGAAACATTGTATAAGAATATTTTGCTATATGATTATCACTACCTCTAGTTTCTTAGCAGTTTCCAGTGTACCCAGAAATATACCCAGAAATGTACCCAGTAACACTGCGGTGTATTTTTTTTTATTTTATGATTTGCTTGCATTAAAAACCCAATTCCACCTTCCTCCATTTATTTAAGAGGGGAAGAAAGAGCTCTGTTGATCTGATACAGACATATGTATCAGACTAGACAAACTACATAGGACCTCAACAAATCTGTAATGCATTGTAATGAACTGCTTGGGCACACTTTTGGCCACTTAGCAGCAGTGCACAGTCTATAATTTAGAGCACAGTAAAATGTTGTTCCCCTGTATTCTTTGCTATAATAAAACCAACAAATTCTTCAGGCATGGCTCATGGTGCAACTTTTAGGGAACCCAGGAAATGGAAGTTTTCCTTCCTCGGCAGCAGGGAGTTCTCTTGTACCATTTTCCTCCATGGGCTGTCAGTGGGTTCAAGAGGGAAGAACAGAAAGCAACACAAAAGACTGTCCAGCATTTCAGCTATAAGTCCTAGTGGGAAAGAAAAGTGTTATCATGACTTTAAGAATTCTTCTCCTCCACTGATGATGTTGAGGAAAGTTCTTACAGAAACCTGGAGAACTTCAACAATGAGATTACCGTGTATTTATAGACGTGTTGGCCAGCAGTGCTCAGGGCAGATAGGGTCAAGTCTAACAAACAGCAGCCTACCGTGGTGAAAATGCTGGCTCCTGAAAATAAACACTTGCTAGCAATTAAAACAGTCACATACTGGGAACGGGTTATGTCCTGGGTTTTCCTGCAACGTCTCTTCCACCTCTGCTCACATGTAAGGCCACAGAAAGCCGATGAATGCACCTGTAATATCACTGTGCCTAAGGACAGGGTGAGATGGCTGCGAACAGTTAGGTTTCTGTGAGCAGAGGGCAGCAATGATCGAAGTGTCCTGTTATAACACAGCGCATCTGATGCTTCCAGTGACTGAAGATCAGCTTCCACATGAAGCTCTTCTAATCACAGCGCTGCAGATCGTTTGTGGTCTCTTCAGTGAAACAGTCAGGGATCCACAGAGTTTGGATCTACCGACAGATCTTTAGGAAAGAACTGCACACCGAGCCCAAGGTCTTCACCAAAGAAGCAAGATCTCGGGGCTGGGTGGTGAGTTTGTTAGGTTTGCTTTGGGAGCACATGTGAACTGCATAAACCGTAAACTTCATTGAGGAAGTTATTAGAAAGATCTGACCAGAGCATAAGGGTTGTTAGAGTCACTTAAGACTCTGAAAAAACAAACTCATGACTGACCCCTCAGATGAGACAAATGAACAGGATGGAGGAATAAAATGGACAGATCTCTATGAAGTTTTGGGTATTATGTTTCCTTTTTTTTTTTTTTTTCCTTTTTTTTTTTTTTGGGGGGGGGAGGGGGGAGGGTTTAACCCTTCACCCACCTCAGAATAAAATAAAACTAGGATAGATGATTGCTTGTTGGTGTTCTACATGGTCCTGAAAACACCTACCAGACTCCTCTGGCTGGTCTGGGAGGCTGTGGGGCTGCAAGCCACCCTCCAGCTGCATCCCATGGGAAACACTGCTCAGCCTCAGAACGAAGCGAGAACAGGCAGGTTTCACACACTGCCCAGATTGAGAGAAAGCTGCACTGCGCCGCATGGACAGCATAAGGAGCCAGCACATGACCACAAAGGGCGTAGAGAAGAAAGTCAAGTTCATCAGCCATGTGCTAACAGTCTCACACCTCGGTGAAAGACAGAGCCTTAATTGCTCCAGGCTATTCCATTTTTATATTTTTTTTAATGGTTAAGAATAATACAAAGTCTATTATCTTTCTCTGCGCTCCAGTGCTCTGTTCCCAGGAAGGAAGCAGCATCTTTGAAAATAGGTACTCGTGCAAAAATATCCCCCCTCTTTGGACTGAGCTTTGGGATTCTCTCCACAACTCCTATAAGGAGCAAAGAAAGCATGAGAGAATTGTCACTAGCAAGCGGAAGAAAAAAGAGGGAGATGGTCCCCTGTGCGTAGCACAGCCAGAGAACTGCACTGTACAGGTCAACAAGAAAACTCATGTCAAACTGATGGGTAAAGCACATTCAGGAACAATGACAGATATTGCACAACAATGAAAGACAATCAAAGTGTCTTTAAAACCAACTTCAGAAAAATAGCTTCCATTTTATAGGCTTGAAAGAATAAAATCATACCTACGTTGTGTTTTGTAAAACATGCTATGTAGTACATTTACACTGCTCATTTTGTTAGCTATTTTTATTCTCAATTAATACTAAAAAACACAGATTAAAATATATCTCCTTCTTTAGTTTACATAATCAGATCACCTTTTACTTCCCTGGGAAAACATTGCTCATTTATTTTTCAGCTTCTTTATATGTGGGCATGGCTACCTCATGATTTACCAACCAAATCAGTCACCTATGAAATCTGTTTTGGTGCCACTAAAATGCAGCAGTAATGAAAGAAGATCAAAAGGCATGGTAATTAGCAATTACTCAGGAGCAATTACTCCTTCTAGTGACTTTTCCAAGACACAGGAGCTGCTGAGCTAGCTAATGACAGCAGTAAAACTCATAATCTGTAATCGCCCTGCTGACCTGTCTCAACAGGCAAAGTTAGATAATTCAACAGAAAGTGTCAGAACAGCTTGTGTCTGCTACAGCAACCGCATCCATAACGAATGTCACATCTCCTTCCAGAAACAACTCACTTTTCTGCAAGTGTCCTGAGAAGACCTGAAAAGATTGACAGCATCCCAAACGCACTTCCAGCTGATCCAGGTCAACATCTGGTTTCATTCCATAACCGCTGCTACGGCCAGAAACAGCTCGAGAAGAGCTGCTGCCTGGTTCCTTCAGCCTTGCCCGTGCCACGAAGGTCTAAAGAGATTTTTTCACAAAAAGCCCCCATAACAATGAAATTCTGTATCCTTCCAGTTAGCTATGAAAGAGCAGATAGAAACTTTCACAACCAGCCCTTACTAGCAAACATCTGCTAGAAGTAAAGCTGAGATTCAGCCCCATTAGTTTCCTGCCTTTTCTGCCCTCCCCCAGCACTTCTAAACCACCACCACCACTTCCTTTTAGCTTTGACAGAAGACCTCTTCACAGACAGAGGATGCATTACACATTATCAAATGTTTTCCACATCCCCCCTCTTGCCTGGATTAAGTCCAGAACAGTTGCAATAGAAGTAGTTTCCTGTTTCCCCAGTCATCTTGCAAGTCAGGCCTTTGGACAGGCAGTAAGACAGAACCTCCAGAACACACGTTTTAAAGGATAGACCCATCTATAAACACTCTCTACAACATAGTGGAGAAAAGCCGCTGTAGTTTTTCTTTCATCAGCAGTCAGAAAAACCCAAGGAAGGAATTTCCACTATGTCTCTGTGGTATAAAGCAGTAGATCATATTCCACCTTCAGCCCAACACTTTCTGCCTCTGGACTACAGAAGCATTCTTCAGAGCAGAGGAGGCACAGAATTTCCTTGGACCAATGTCAACATGAAACTTCTACCATGAGATCTGGTCTAAGCATGGCTGTAGGGGCTGGAGAAAGCCACAGTGCTCATCTTTCTCACTGGCTTACGATAGCCACAATGTTCTTGATTTCTCTCACAGAATATTTCCAGACTCATTTGCTATTTATCTACAAATCATCACAGGAAGCTTCTGCGCATCCTCCTGTTTCCACTTACCTCAACAACAGTGGTGAAACAGCAGCGATTTGAATTTCTGCTGCTTTCTGGTGCACTGTACTACAGCAAAGCCAAGTCTCTCAGGAAAGTCGTGTTGACTTGAATTTTTCTGTGGGCCAGGAGAATCCTGGTATCTCTGTTCACACACCGTGCCTTTGTCATTTGATATAGGTGATTAAAAAGTGATTCAAAGCAAAATGCAATACAAAAATGGCATCCTAAGAGGAAGGATCCAAAAAACACACGTGGTCAATTGGCCCACATGTTTTCATTTTCACACTAAAACTTTCATGCTATTTCTCTCCTGTCTCCTTCCCTCTTCACCACACCACAATTTACAGTCAACAGAAGAAAAAGCTCAGATCAAAAAGGGAAGACAAGAAGGAAGAACACACTGAGAAGACACAAAGCATTATGCAACCACTGGCTGCCAAAGTCACCTGCAGAGAAGCCCCCATAACAGCAAGGCTTATTATTTAATCACATCAGGTTTTGATTTATTTTAAAAATAGAATTCTTCTTTTTTGTTTGTTTTTTGTTTGTTTGTTTGTTTGTTTGTTGTTGAGTTCAGTTTCAAAGTTTAGAATCAAACACAATCACCACCACTTTATTTTCAAGCAACTAAATACATCTTCCCCATTTCAGAAGAATGCTTTAAAAAACAACACCAGAAGCTTATAAAAATGAGAATCTTCACAAGAAACCTGACATCAGCTATTTTCCCTCCTCACATGCTGCTCAGCTCTCAAAGGGTGCCAGGGGAAAGGACTTAACAGTTTCCACCTTATGCAAGCATGTTTGTGCACAAGGCTGAGTGGGTGAGGTGGGAGGACAAAGCACATGAAAGAACACTAAAACCAGCTCATCCAAAGGTTCTGGTAAAGGAAAATGCAGCTCCAAGCAAATATGGCTGAGTAGCTGAAATATGAGGGTATCTAGAAGGAAAATCACATTCAACAGCAGTGACTCAGCGAGCTGGATCGAAATCTGCCGATCAGCACGCTTTGGGCAGTGCTTGGAATCCGTTACCGACATAATGCTGCTACCTCCTGGGTGGGGAGCTTCTCTTTTAAGTTAGGAAATAAAGATTAGAGCGGTGTGTGCTTGCAGCAACTGGTTGCTTGCCTAGGCAAGAGTACATGGATTGATTCCAGCTCCATTATCCCTCAGCCAGGACACACAAAATTAAAGGTGAACTAGCCTAGCTTGTTTGATCACCTGTGACAGTCCCATGTGCCCCCCCACCACCTATCCCCAATCTACTTCTGTTGCACCCCAAAATGAGGTACTATTGAACCTCACTTCTCCACAGAAGTAACCTACACTTTCCAGAAAGAGTCAACATAAAGCTTTTCATCTCCTCGTGAATTCCACTACCAAACATTATCCACATATTTGTTATAATCCCCTAAAGTAAATTCAGATACTTGTGATTTTCAGTTTTGGTCATGTGAAATGCACCGAGATTAAGACCTGGGCTCTTAGATAACCTTCTCTTCTGGCAGAGACAGCTTGTTGATTGTCTCAGGGCCCAGAGAGTCGAGTACTTAATGCTTCAAAGGAAGGTGCAAGAAACCTCATGAGTAATAACTGGGGATTGTTTACCACATCCATCTGTGGTTTGCAGTCTTTGTAGTCTTTTTACTCAAGTCTACGTTTAAGCAAGGGTTTGAGCTCTTAAAACAATCTGAGCTACAGATTTCATAAGTAATCGTATTGTTTGGTCAACTTCTCAGTCATTATTTCTCATCAGAAACAGGCACTTTCAATACTAAAGAAAAAAAAAAAGTGGAAGGTATGTTGAGATAGTAAGTTAAGCAACCTATGAAAATGTAAAAACCATCACTGTCATGAGAAAAAACACAAGGCACTGTTACTGTTACTCCTTCTGTGCAGTTCTGTGTTTTGTTGTGCTCCCACATCCTTATAAAAATTGTAGTGGAAAAAGCAACTGGCAATGTATAAAAAGGAGAAGCTATGCCCCAAATATTTTGCAGCAATAATATCTCTATGGAGAGCATGGAGAGCAGAGCAGAAAAAGTACATTCTAAACTTCTTTGTGCTTGGCCTAAACAGACCCATCTGCATTTTAAGCCAGTAGTTCTCTGATTGAGGGCACCAGTGTGCAGCACCCGCGGTACTGCTCTGGCCTGGACACGCAGTCACATTTCTGTCTAGTGACCTAGAACGCAATATGGTACTTTCTGCAGAACTAGGAGGTATTTGAACAAAGAAGAGGGAATTTGTACTGATTCAGAACCACTGTGGCCATGACAGGCTGGTTCAGTGGATGTAATCGGAAAGTTGGATTTACTACTACACTGCTGAATTACAGCTTCAGCTGGATTTAACACGAGAGACAACCAAATTTATCAGCATTAACAGATATTGAGCAGCTCAATAATATTTCTCAGTGTGGTTACACAGCACAAAAAAACATAACCACAATACCTGTTGTGATGTGCATTGTTCACTTTTGCTTACCTCTTTCAGTTCCTGTGCAACAGAATTAAGGCGTTCGTTTTCAGACTGGGTGTTGGCAAGGACATTTCTGAGCTGCTTCAGTTCTGTCTGCAGCTCCATAACCTTCTTCATGTAGTACTCTTCCTTGGTAGCTGACTCCTGAATCAAGGTCTCTTCTCTGCTCTCTCCATCTGCTGCTACCTTCTTGTGGTTGGTATGGGCCTGCCCAAAAGCCTAGGATAGCCAGAAAGACCTTCTGTTAGTAAACCCAACATTTTCCATAAATAGCTTCCATTTTAAATAGTTACAACTATTTACCATGTTTTTCTGATACAAAACAAAGCAACTTTTTTCTACACCTTCCCCTCCTGGGATTAGACCCTTAAATGTTATCAAGTCGCTAATGCAGGGTTCTTGAAAGTAATGTGCAGCATACACCCAAACGGTGTTTTGAGATGCGTAGGTTACTTTGGTAGAACTTCATATAAACCCTGAAAGGGTTTATAGAACCTTTTAAAAAGGGAACACCAAGTCTTCTTGAGTTAAAGCAAGACTCTGGCTTGCAACAAGACAATCATGAGATGACCAGAAGCTTCTGTGTGCATGCACTTTGCATACCTGGGTCAGACCCACTTCTACAATGACTGCATCACTGAAAACAGATTTAGTACCAGCAACCTGTTCTTTTCTACTCTTCCTGATCCAGCTACACCAGAGACACTTATCACCATGCTCAGCTGCTCATTGCTGGAGATTACTGCCCCCTCAAACCTGCTAACCCACTTCAACTGGAAGCGAGACAGGCTCACAGAGCTGCTCTGCCACCAGGTTAAGCTAACCTGGGTCATCCTGGCTGAAGTAGGTCAGCATGTGCTCACCCGACAGCTCCGCTGGCTGCTCTCACTGACTTTATCCCTAGCAGTGCACCAACAAAGGGAGTTAGAGGCAGGTCAGACGTCTAACCTCTTCAGCAAAACATGCATGTTTAGACCTGACTTTCTTTTTTTTTTTTCTTTTTTTTTTTTTTTTAAACCTTTTTTTTTAAACCTTTTTTTTTTAAAAACTTTTTTTTTTTTTTTTTAAAAAAAAAAAAAGGAACACCTCCTCCTACTTGTTTCTTTGTGTTTTCATTTTATCTGAAACTCTACCAGGCTCTAACATCAGTGCTCAACACACAAGCAGCTAGACTGGCACTAAGAAATGTTCTAAAGCAAGCAGTGTAACATTTAAGTAGGTATCTACTTGTTACAATTTGCCAGGCATACAGACCAAAGTCAGTGAGATCAATGAACGCTGTCTTCACATTGCTACACCTGCATGTTCCACACAGTCCAACCCGAGATGTATAGAGCCTTCAAGTGCCACAGCATCTTTTGGGATGTTAGTGTCCATACAGCAGGTTCCCACAGTCGCCAGTAACACGAGACATTCAGCCAGGTCAAGGACAGATCAGCATCTTGTAAAACTCCTGGTTCAGTCATGCATTACATATTCAACTAGTCATCTTCTACTAGCTTTTCACCTGGTATATACTGCCAATGCACACACACACACAAATCTGTTTTGAACAGAAGGAGATTTCAGTATTTTTTACTTCCGTATATCAGCCCAGATATATTCATGGTACAGTAATCACCAAATATACCATGGCTGAAACAGGTGATCAAAGATGCCAGCTCTGCCTACAGAGGAAGGCACCCACCTACTGCTCCTATCAGACTGAATTTTATTTCAGATGAGCAAATCAGAGGAGCGGGAGACAAATATCCATTGAAGACATTCTAGCCAGATTCACCGAGATGACCCAAGGGAAATTAAAAAGCGTCACATTTCAGACAGAAAGTAAAGCACCATCTGTGCGAGTCCTTGTCAAATGAGTTTCAGCAAAGCAGCTTAAAAGCCTAATACCGAGATCTCCATAAATGTTAAAGGGATAGCAAAAAACATACACACTCCTTCTGAAATACACTATCATTTTTCCCCGAAGAATTAACATCTACCCCTTACAGACATACATTTATTTCAAATATTACAGCACAGAGAAAGCAACTCTGAGCACCCATTTGCCCAGTGAGGTGGCATCACACTGTTGGCAGTGGGATGCCTGTGCAGGACATGCTGAAGGTTTGGGATACTCAAAGCCACCTCTTGACCAGCCAGACAGCAGAGTCTGAGCATGATTCAAGCAAGTAACTTAGCAATTTCTCTAAAGGAGAAAAAAATATTGAGGATAATGACTGATTTCCTCTTAGAACTTCGAATGCAGATGCTAAGCCTTGGGTTTCTCTAACCGGAGAATTTCATCATTTTCCAGAAGCTGCCATTGCCAGTGACTATGTGAACACACAAACTGGCATAGCAGATGAGAGAGACTTCTTTTTTAATCCAATATCCTGTCCCCTATAAAGGCTAATGGCAGATGCTTTAGAGAAAGGTGCAAGAAACCCCATAATCTCTCAGAGGTGTGGATTGCCTTAAGCCTTCAAGCAGAAGGCTTCATGTAAATTTGGCAGAGCTATTATTTAGCTATGTTTGTAAAATATCCCTTTATTTTTCACGGTTTTATGCAATTTTAGCCTCTAAACATCCTACAGCAGTTTGCTCCATATATTAAGTCATACTCTTACATGACAGTTTTTTTTTTTTTTTGTAATTTTACAAGCTTGTCATGCTTTAATAAAAGATGCAGAGACTTGCGGGTATGTTACTCTGTTCTCCTCTCGGTCATTCGTTGTTTACAGATGCTTCCTTCTATTCCCCAGTGAAGGTGAGGTGAAGTTCAGCAAGCTATCACCGCTTTTACATTTGAAAGATTTTCCATGCTGCAATACAGCTAGACTCCCATTTTAGAAATGTCCTTTTGTTATGCCTTGTCCTGAATGACAAGGCTATCAGGACCAAAAGGGGAGCTACAGACATCAGCTCCCTTGGACTAGCAGAAATCAGACCTATCCATGATAACTTTTGTGGGCCCTGGTTATTTTTGCACAGCAAGGTGGTAATTTATCCTCATCCAGGAAGTTTGTGACGTTTCAGCAGGAAGCTACCCTTAGCTGGACAGCAGTACTGCCGGGGGTCGGGAGGCCGGCATTAACACCGAGACTGCCCGAGATACAGGGCACCTTCATTAACAGACACAGTCACCAGAGCCTGGAGCAGCTGTCTGGGTGGGTTTATAAAGGAACAGTTAAAAACTACCTCCCTTTTAACTGATCCATGCTCTCTCTTGTACATACCTCTAACCAGTCCCCATGCATTCCCGTTACCAGCTATTTTCATAATTGTAACAGCCTGCGTGGAACAGGAAATTTGACTTGAACAAAATTGTCCAAAATTACAGGGCAATGCAGTTACCTCCTATGGAGTAAAACAGTCTGGGTCTGTTTTAAATCAAGCTATTAAAAAGGCAGACTAACTTTTTACTGACATGCATGAAGCCTATAAACCTTCACACACACAGAAGCCCAGTATCTGCCCAGCCACTTTTGCTTTGTTTTAACATTATAGAAAACACAGAAATAGAGTTCAAGAGTTCATGAACCAAAATACTATTTTGCTATTTACTCAGCTAAATGTGCTCAAACAAACAATTTATGCTGGCAAAGGCACAAGTAGCTTCCATCTATTTCTTCAGAGAAAGCTGCACAAGAGATGGAAAAAGCCCTCCTTGGGTTTTAACACAACCTGAAACTGCCCAAAAACCTGCCATTCCCCATCCCAAAAACTACCCGAAACTGCCATTTGCAACTGCCCAAAGCTGCCATTGCCCACCCGTCAGACACATACACATGGTCTGCAGCCCACCTTCCCCAGGCACCCTGGGGAACATGGCACCCGTCTGCATCCAGTGCTTGGCTCAGGCTGAACAGGAGCAGGAATGGGAAGAAGAAGAAATAGCCTCAAAGCTGCTTAAAGCAGTTGCACTGCCAAGGGAAGTTTAAAAAAGAAAAAAAAAAGCAACCCACAACCCTGGAGATGTTACAGAGCAGCAAAGAGCAGAAGTAACATCTCCCTCTGTCAAAATGACGGGGAGCTTCCTGAGCATAAGTAAACACTCAAGGAAACAGAAAACAAAAATATCTTACAAAACTCCTTCACTGAAATAAATTGCACACTAATTCATGTCTCATTGCTGGTATACTGAAACACTGTTAGGGTTAAAAAACAAATACGAGGAGGCAGAGGAAGACAGTTGCTTATAAAGAACACATGATTTGAAGGATTAAGAGAGAAGAAAATCTTGCTGGGATTCAGGGCTCCACAACCCAAGCTGCTGCCCGGACAGTATGTGTCATCCTACTCACATGCAGTTTGGCCTCCTGAGACAAAAAAGTGCTTCTTTGGCTTGTTACCGATGTGAAGAACTTGAACAAAATTAAATACACATTGAACGAAAATGTTTTGCTAGTATAATTCTTTAGCCTTATATACAAGTTAAAATGACTTTAAAAGAAAAAACACTATTTCTTTGGTCAGATTATCTCACATTCTTTGATTGCTAGACAGAACCAGTTCACTAACAAAAGGGAAAATGGCCATACTGCATGGCAAACACCAAAAACAAAGGTCCGATCTTCAAAGAGCTGCAAGTACTTGCCTAACCAGTCTCCAGGTAGCCTAGAGCCAAGTGCTGTGCTTTGGCTATCATTTGCAGACAGCAGTAATGAGCTCACTAATGCCTCCTCACACACAGGAGGGCTAATGACCTTTCGGTCCTTTGTGTAACTGTGTGCTACTCATTCGCACTCTGGAGGAGGCATACAGCTTTCTCCTTGAATATGTGGTTCTTGGTCTACAAAAGACTCTTAACCACATAGCATAAGCAACTCCACATATAGATTGCTTTGAACACTTGTGAATGAACACTAGCCAAGGATATTTCCATCCTCTAAGTGGCTTTAACGCTGTGCTCAAGCCACAAAACCTGACTGAGAGAGCTCCCAGGAGGGAGCTTGGGACAAGCCATGCATTGCCCCAACATCACCTGCGCAGGCTGAGGCTGGAGCTGGGGAGACAAGCTCTCCATTTTAGTACACCCTCCTTCTGTCTGGCATTCAGGAAGGTTATCACACTTCTCCTCCACGGCATCGCAAGGGTGTTGACCTTTCATCCATTAAACCCAAGCTTTGAGTTTTTCTTCAGAATTTTCCTCTTCATCCACAGGAGGAGATGGACAGACGCCTTGGTGACCAGGACAGTAACGTGTCTTCCAGTTAATGATGCTTATGCTACCAAATTTTCACACCACATAAGGATTGTTTCCTTAGATGAAAACAGTTAAAAGGGCAAAGAAAGAGGATGAGAAAGCAAAATTTAAATTAACCATCTTTTTTTTTTTTTTTTTTTTTTTTTGATTTTCTTTTCCCAAAGGACAGCTCCTCCTTGTCAGCAGTCCTTGGAGCACGCTGACTTATAAGTTGGTAAATAAGGCTGGTGGGCAGATGGTCCCAACAGTGGTGGGGTTATTTATTTTGCATTATAATACCTGCTAGCTTTTTAGGTGCCCCACATGCAATCACACACACAGTACTCTACAGAGCACAGATGCATATTATATTTTAATCACATTTACTGGTAACATCTAGTTTCCCTTCTTTACTCTTTCAGGTAAACTATAAGGCTGCAACATGCAAAAAAGGCTTGCAGAGGGACAAAATACATGTTTTTGATAATCAACTTTCCCCTTAAATATTTTTGGAAGGAAAAAAAAAGACCCCAAATCACCTTACTACTGAAGTAAACACATATTAAATCTATAAAACTTTCTGGAACTGGCCCAGGCACCTCACCCCCCCCTTTGATGGGCAGGGTATTGCCTCCTTCATTCCCAGTTTTTCAAGGAAGAAAAAAAAAGACACCACCACCACCTTTATGGACATAGATTACACAATGCACACCATCTAGCACCTACATGCTCCAGCTCGTTCAGAGATGACAAAACTCTTTGAAAATGCTAGTACTGCAGTTTTCAAAATTACATATTTTAGAGGCCAAGACTTAATTTCCCCCACTACTGAGCACATAAATCTAGTTGCCCAACATTTCTTTGTTCCCCAAACTCCTCTGCACGAACCTTCTTGGTACTGTTGGTTATTTTACTGTCTTGAGCAGTCACATCACTTTTACTTGCAAAAATACGAAGCTAGGAAAGCAGGCACAGTTACAGGCTCTCTGCTTATCGCAGATTTCCAGCCAACATTAATGTTTGGTATATAAGCTCTGGATAAGATCAACAGCATAAAAATGCTAACTCTCTTGCAGACATTTCCTGCTTTTGGTACTGAATTTTAAGGGTATTTCCCAGCTTATTCCATAAAGTGGGTATGATACCAAAAGAGCAAAAAGAAAAAAAAAAAAGACAGTCAAAGATCAATTCTTCAAGTCCTGTCAGTTATTTGTAACTGAAAGTGGATCTAGGAAAATGGAATTCAGACACCTATCACTGCAAAGGAAAATAAATGCTAGCTGCAGGTGAAAGTTTAACCACAAATCCTCCAGCTGAAGGAGAGTCAAGATGCTAGTAATGTACTTGCAGTAGAGTAAGTAACACTTTATATGCAGCTTGGAATGAAAGTTATGTGCATTTCTGAAGTAACTACAAATTTACTTTTTTCAAGTGCCTAACAGAAAGAAGAAAAAGCAGAATATTTCAATAAAATCGTTAAAGTAAACTATAGCATACTGTCACGAGACAAAATCTGATCACTGAGATGAAAATACCAATGAAACATTAGACACTTTGGTATATAAAACACAGTAACAACTTACAGGTGCATAAGAAAAGGTCAATACATTTTGGACAAGTTACTGAAGTTCAGGCACTGTGGCTTAAGAATGTCTCTAATCACTAGGGATTGCCACCTCGGGCTGGTAGCTTCATTCTGCATCTTCCTAATGCCTTTTTTTTTCCTGGATCTTGTTGATTGGCAGAACCATGCTGGACTAAACAGATGACAGCTCTGATTCATTATGGCAACCTCTTGTTACACAGAAGGAACAGCTGATCTTTCACAGGTCTGAGCTCCACAACCTACCACAGCACAGCTAAACCTACGCTGTGCTTGTAAGCAGCCAGTTAACAGGGCACAGTCTCACTTTGCCCATTCCCTTTTGCCCTCCAGCACTCAACAGGAAGCTTATCTTCCTTCCTCTGATGGACCAGCTGCTCTTAAAATCTCATGCCAAAGCGCATGTAAAAACAAAAAATAGGCACAACAGAGAGATGAGAGGAGAAATGCTTTAACTGAGCCACCCAGCCCGCCAGAGCAGGCCCGTGATGACAGCTGCTGCATCATCTCGCGCTCTGTTCCCACCTCACTCCAGCTTTGTGATTTGGGCAGTTTCACCTGCACAGGACAGCTCTGCCTGCTGAAGTGCAGACCGCAGCTTTTCTGACAAGCTATGTGTAAACCCATCTGCGATCTGAGACTAAATATGGCTCTCAAATTTGTTCTGAAGAGCATTCCTCATCAAGAAAGCTGGCCAGGTCACATACAAGCTAGAATTTCATTTGCAAGCAGTTTTCAAATGGCACTAAGTAATACTGGTATTCTCTTCCCCCCAAGTGAAAATCCCACATTTGCAAATTTTGCTCCTAGCAACTTCACTTCATTTTAATTATCAATATTAAACTAATCAGGATATGTTAATATGCATCAGAAGAATAATTAGCACTAAAAGCCACTCACATTTTTGTTCGTGTTTCTGCATTGTCAGCCTCTGAATTTAATTACAAAATTTTAGCACCAGTTCAGCTCATATTTTTTTCTGCTAATCAGAACCAAAATAAAAGAAGTTTTTCATGGCTTCAACAAGCATTGCACATTTTTCATAATAACAAATTCATTATGACCATAATGATCTGAAGCAGCAACAGCAAAGTGTAAAGACAGTATTCTGAAGAAATTTAAGCCTCTTTGCAGTGAGCCAGGAGTTGAATAAAAGGAGGTACTACATCCCTCTGGTGCAATGCATTCATATATTTTCATTTTAAATTTTCATATGAAGCCGTCCCATATGCATTCTTCAGCTAGCAGACCAGCACTGGACTAACAGCTGCTCAGCAATGTCCTTAAACACATGCACTAGACTTGTCCCAGGAGCCTAACACAGGGACACAAGCCTTGTGGCGTGCTCCATAAACACAGCCACGCTGCCAGCGCGGCCTAGCCCTGTGCTCCCACTGCCTCAGCCCCTCGCCCAGCCCAACGCTGCCTTTCATTCTGAGCAAGGGGCTGATGCGGCCGCACCAGGGCCTGCAGCAACCTTCAATGTTCATAGCAGGGCAGAAGAGAAGCCGGCCATGCAGCTTCCCTGCCCCAAACCACCAGCCACAGCGGATCCTTAGAGCCATGACAGTGCCACAGAGGGGCAGGCCGCTGGGTGCCTGCCGCCTTCCCTTCCCTTTGCCATCACCAGATGTACTCCAGATTTAACAAGGGTTCACTTCAGCAGGAAGAAATAAATACAAACGCCTTATAAGATCACAGTGTTCTCCCTCACAGATTAGAGGGACGTTCCACAGATGATTTAGAAGTTTGTTGTGTGGTTGTTGTTTTTTTTTGTTTGTTTGTTTGTTTGTTTTTTCCCCAAATGGTAGAAACACACTGGAGCCTATATTTAGAATGCACTGCGTTGGTGCACTGCTGCTGGGATGAAAGGGTTTGCTGATAAAACTCTAATTTAGCCTGTCAGCTTAGCTAGCTGGACACAAGCTGTACAAACTCACGCGGTTCCAAGGGCTAAACGCAAGCTGTGCCCAAATCAATAGCCAAGCAGCAACTCCCTCCGCCTGTGGTTACAAGAGTGAGTGGCCACAAACTGGTGGGGCTGGACGCCGCTGGGAAGGGGCTGCAGCCACCTTCCCAGCAAACACGACTGATATGACCCACCAAAATAAAGAGGAGGGTGAGGGGGGATAAAACAAGCTCAGTGAAGGCAGTGGAAATTGCTCAGAGCGATTTAGGGCATACACCACTTATAATCATTAGCATTTGACTTGTTTTGTTTAGATATAAACACTCCATTTCCATTACTTTTGTGGTTTGGCATAGGCTCCTCTTAGAGATGCGAATGAAGGGGTCTGGACATGCTAAAGGAATTACTCACCTGAGTTTGGCTTCAGGTGTGGAAATTGCTGAAGCAGCTTAGAATCAGTTTGCTTCTAAAGTGAATTCATGTGAAAAGGTGTTAACCTGACACCCCTTGAGTCATGAGATTTAGAAATGCACAAGATCCAGCATGAGGAGCACCACGAGCGTGTTTCTCAGACACCCTCTCTTTGCCCTCCCAGATCACAGCTCAGGTGTGGCAGGGCTGCTCGCTCCCCTGCCCACTCCCTGTGGCAAGGCTTGTAGCCTCACCAGCAAGTCAATCTGGGAATTATTCTTAGCCATGTCAATCCCTACTGTTTGGTTCCTCACTCAGCAACAAAGCTTGGGCCAGAACTCATAAGCAAGCAAAGTACTGAACCAGGTCCACCTTAATGAGCATAGGCAAAAATCAAACATCATAAGCCAAACAAGTGCAGGCAGAAGCAGTGAAGACAGAATGTGCATGCAACATTTGATCTCAGCCACAGTTCAAGCTAACAGATACCCAGAGGGAAAAAAAAAAAAAAAAAAAAAAAAGAAAAACCAAAAAAAAAACACAATAGGAAATTATAGAAAAAAAAAAAAAGATGATTGCAGGAGAAAAAAGCACAACCTGGTCAGGTAGTTTTGTAATGCAAAACGGGTAGAGGCTAGATACTTTAGGACAAGAAAATTATGATTTTGAGATTTACTCCTAAAGAAGCTACACATTTCTTTAGTCACTTGTTGTGCTTTTTCAGCACTGATTCCACACTAGTCTTAGACATTCAAACTACTTTCTTCTTAGTTTTTAAGTTTTCATGATATGGATGCCTGCCTATGCCAAAACCATCTCAAGACCAGGTATCAAATAGAAATTATTTCTGGACACTCTTGACAGAAAGAGAAATCCTTTGGGCTGTCCCATGTCACTATCGCACAGAGGAGTGAAAATTTCAGGTGGTTCCTCGCCTCTTCATGGTTTACACATAAAATATAGCAAGGAGGGGAAAAGGTGGTTCTCTGTCATTTGTAGCATCTATTTAACATGTCATCCCACAAAATGGCCTCAATTGTATTATAGGAAGTCTTTTTGCTTAAGCACAGACAATTATTTTCAACTACTACTAGATTTACCAAGTGTCCTGATGAAACAGTACCTTTAGACCAATAGACTATGCAAGCTGAGAATTTTTAAAACCTTTCCCTACCATTTCCTATGAGAGCGAACAATAAGAGGACTTAAGACAAATCAAGCAAGACCACCACTGCGAGCACTGCTGCAGTCAGGAGGCTTAATCGCAAACTCAATCCTGCAGCCTGCACATGACCTGCCTTGCACCACAAACAGATTTTCCTGCAAATGGGTCAGGCTGTCATGCATAATTCATAGGAGCTTCCCCATGATGCGTTAAGATTAAATCAGACACTGTTAGCCAATAGCTCTCTGCTATTAAAAAGCATTAAAAAAAAATCTGTCACCAATCGGTCGCACTGTATCCTGTCTGACACATGTACCATACACATGCTGCAATGGATTGTATTATGCATAATGTTAACCTAAGAGTGGCAAGTAATGGGACACATTTTCAGAAAAAGCTTTTGGATTTCATACAAGGTAAGAGATTTCAGGAGTGTTAAGTGTCTCTGGCACAGCACAGGAAAAAAATAACCACAGCTCAGGTTAACAAATCCATGTCTCAGACTTCAGTTGCTCAGTTCTATTTCCTGAGAGAAGAACTACATGGTCAACATTTGTGTTAAGACTACAAAAGGATCTCCATTTAATATATCCACATACTACTGGGTAATTTGCACATACATCTCAGATCGCTGTTGCTCTCTGAAGTTGATGGAACAAGTGAAGTGACAGGCAATTTACATCAGCTTTCTACCTTACATATAACAGTTTTACACTCTCTCATCGTGGAGAATCTACTCTTGCAGAAAGGAATGTGTGTCACAGCCCATTTTTCATGAGGGAAACAGACACAAAGCGGTTAAAGAATATATTCAAGGTTAAACATCATTCAGCATGAGAAAAGTCAATCCTTTGTTACATAAGTTGTCTTTAGAAAACATGAATATATTTAAAAAACGTTAATTAAAATTCAGGATCAAAGCAAATGTATTGGCACAGGTAAATACATAAGTAACAGTTACTGATCACACACACACATTCAAATGTCAAAAGAAAAACAAAAAGGTAATGGCTGATGTGAATTCTAAGGCAGATCCTGGATTCTCCAAAGCAAAACAACATTGTGGCTTGTGGATGTGAAGCAGTTTCTCAAGACCTGTCAATAAAACTATTAACATACAACATACGTGGCAATCCAAATTTGGATACAAGCTAAAAAGCCTTTTCTGAAATAGCTTAATAAAGAGATCCAGAAAAAGAAAAAAAAAGATACACAGATATACACCCTGGATGTACAAACTAGTTTAATCTTACTATTTACTTCCTGGGTCTTTTTCATCTTACTCGTTCATCAAATATTTAGTTCATTCTCTATAATTCAGCATGAGAATGATGGTAAGAGGCTGAAAGCACTTCAGAGGTCAAAAGGCTGGTCACTAATATGACAACACCATCTGCATAAAGCTAGATCACTGACATAAGCCTAACCCCCAAACTGGCACAGCTACTAAATCCTATGCTAGAGAAGAGTGGGCCAAGAGGAAAAGATAGAAAAATCCTTCTGTGATGGTCATATTGTGTTCAGGTACTGCCTTTTCCTAACCTGGTCAGTCCGAGGCACAGAGGAGATTCTCAAGCTTCAACCGGACTGCCAAAAAGATTAGATTTTTCCTGTCCACAACCCAATTTCACTGCTCCCAAAGAACAAAGGAAGACATCTCAAAGAAAAAAAAAAAAAAAAAGCCCACTACACAAAAACCACCAACAACCACCAAAAATCCCTGCTCATAAACCTGCTTGCTTGTATTAGAGTGCTATTTTTGCAATTGCTTCCCTTTAGACAAAAAAAAAATAAAAAATCTTTGCTAAGTAAGAAAGTTGAGCACTAAGAGCAATAAATAGCCAGAAGACAAGAGACTGGTTTTATTCCCAGCTCTTCAATGAATTTCTCACATTACTGTTAAGAAAGCCATTTCATCATTTTCTGCTCATTTTCCTGACCTACAGGAGAGAAACGAAAGTCTCGGCACCCTGTGAAGTAGAGAAGACATAGCAGTAAGCCTGCAAAAAAAGGAGGGGGGGCGGGTTCAACAAACAAATTTTGCTTTTGTACTTCACTGTTACACTTGCTTGGGGTTTACACAGCCCTCTCCTAAATTGCACCTTGAGCCAGGACAAGCACTGCCCATGTATTTTCACATGATCATGCTTCCAGCCTCCATGTCTAACCCACAGCAGTGCCGAGGGCCATCTCTTCAGAAGCAAAATCTGCAGAATGAGCACAGTTACTCCGTAACATCCAGTATCAGACAACAGACTGGAAGGCAATTATAAAAGAGTATTTTTCATTTCAGTTTGATCTTCTGTCCTGCAAGCACCAGCACTACATGCTTACGAAAGCCAATGCGTTTCTGTAATTTCAGCTTTCCTAATTCCTCAGACAATTACTTTAATTACCAATTTTCTGAGATTAAAAAGTAATCTTTAAAAGTGTAAGAGGGGGTTGAAAACGCTGATGAAAATGGGATCAATCCAACCCCAGTCAGTACGCTGGCAGCAAACCACCAACTCCTGCCTAACTGCGAACGCCCTGAGTCAGAAGGCCTGGTCGCAGCAGGCTCTCATTAACCCCATCAGCTGCAAGTGTGGGATGGGGCCTCACTAACAGCCCGCGACCTACACGCACAACAGCACATACTTTTCTCCTTGAACCTTTTCATAAAAGAAACATGCAGGAAAATAGGACATGAGTGTCCTTTGTGCTTGTTTCTGCTCGAGTGAAGCCAACGTACGTCTGGGCGCTGCTCTGGAGGGCAGCAGGCCGCCCCGGGAGTGCGTTTCTCCCCGTTCTCCAGGCCAAGCATCCAGCAGCACGCAGTGCTGAAACATCAGGCAACAAGGGGCAGTCTTTAATAAATGCCACACTGCCCTTTCCTCCGCAGTGACATGCTGCTATATGGAGCTAATTGAACGCAAAAGATGAGCTGATGTGAGGAGTTAACCCTTGCTTTCTCTAGCTCAGAGATGTTATGGGGCTGCAGCTTGTTGCCACAGCATCCAGCCCACCATCCCAAGCACGCTGCTAAACTGACAAGCAAAGCGCACGTGTATTTGACTGAGAGGCATGTTAAAAAGAACGGAAATTAGTTTAAAACTCACTAAGCAGAAAAGCAGGCACAGGAGTAAGGTGATATAAGGGACAGCTTGACTGGAAATAATCCCATGCCTTGTCCAAGGGTTTGATAAGCAGAGATGATGTGTGTACATGCACTGGGAGAGCAGCATTACACATGTGCTGTCACTATATACACCACACATATGCTCATTTGCCTTTTGGGGCCCCTCTAGTAGCTGTACTCCAGCTTTTTGTCTGATGTAGATTGAATAGCATTTGTAGAAGCTCCCCTTCTAAGGGGCTGTCATTAGCTACTTGTTTATAACGGGTTTATCCACCAGAAATTTAAAAGAACCCAAGCCACCAATAAAAAAAACACAGTTAATCAAAATGTCTGCCCTTAATTTTCTTTTCTTTTCTTTTTTTTTATAAATATATATATTTATATATGTATATTTATATATGTATATACGTATATTTATATATAAGTCATTAGACCAAAATCAAACAAATTATTTTCCTTCAGTTGTTCTTTACAATAACTCAGAGATTCATGGCTTCGTATTGATGAGCATAGCAGGGAACACTAACCATCATATCCTTCTTTAACCACAAGCACCGAAGCCTGCTCAGGGTCCGTGCACTTTCCTGTTGGCATCAGCAAGCCACCAGCTCTGCCTGTACACATTATTGCCTGCTGACTTCCAAGGGGGATGGCTGGAGAGTGTGGAGTTAAACACTAGAGGACATGAGTCACAAGGCATTTCATTCATCACTGTTCCCTCCCTGTGGGAGGGAGGGACTTGCTCTCACCACAAGCCTGGCCATGGAAGATGTGAAGGAGGAGCTGCTTTGTTACCCAGCTGGCGCTACAAACCAGCATGCACATCTTTCCAAAACATGATCTGTTGCTCACACACACACCCAACTGGTACCAAAATTCATCTACCAACAGTGTGGAACATTCCCCCTCACCCTCCCTGTCCTATGTTGGGGACAATTAGCAGGACAGTGCCCGCACCAGTGCTGGGGACAATTAGCAGGACGGTGCCCCCACAAATGCTGGGTACACTTAGCACGACGGTGCCCCCACCACCATGTCAGAACCCACAGCTCCTCCGACATTCATCTTCCTGAGAAAGCCACCCAGCAAGTGGCCGGCTTCAAAGCCTGCCTGCGAGTAAGTGGCTAACCAGCAGCCCTTCTGGGACCGGGCACCCAGCCAAGAGATGTTTTGGGTGGTTTTTTTTTTGAGGGGGGAGAATAATTACAATAACTGCAGTGGGGAAGGAAAATTAGAAGGCCCAAGTGCATCTTGCTGAACTTATATTACACAGTCGTGGGGAAGTTGGTGTGTGTACATACGTGCTTCCTTTTAAACAAAGCAAAGGAAGAGTGTGGGGTGGGTAAGAAGGTGAAGGGAAACATTACAGAAAGAAGTCCAGAGTCCTCTCTTCAGAATAGTTTCAAGCCTGATGGGCAAGGGGGAGAGGGAAGAATAAAAAAAGCACTACCCAGAGACATTTTTCTCCCTCTGCATCATAACAGAGCAATGAGCAAATGGTCTTGTCTGTTTCACATAGACATCTGCACTTTAGGACCAAGGTTCAAGCCCAGGCCTCAAAGAAAAGAAAGATGCCACAGACAGAGAACTACACAAGATGAGGCTACTTTAATACAAGTTAATGCTACTGAACATTAGCACCATTTATTAGTGTGAGAGTAGGAAAGACCATGGACTTCTACCCACAAGTACAAAGGGTGCCCTTCACTGTCCACCGGGGTATCAAAGCACATGTATTATCTGGTCTTTTTAAAATCAACACCACAGAAGTTTTGATAATCAATTGTTGATTTTTAAATCCTTGGGCTAAGTTTTATAGAATGCTTTCTTTGTACAGGCCACGTCAAAACATCAGTTTGATCCTGTTAAGTGGGCCATCTTCTGTGTATGAATCAAGAGGAGACTGTAAATAGATTATGAAAAAGCATTCTGTTAGACTGTCACTCTTCTGCAGGCACTCAAGAGGTGAGCAACTGTCAGGACTCACATATCAAACAACAGTGAAGAAATATAATGTAGATATTACCTACAATGAAATAATTAGAAATATAGATCAAAAAACAAGATCAGTGATCTGTAAATATTACACTAGTTCTCTGGCAGCTGGCTACAAAATGTAAGCTGTAACTAAAGCCTTTTAATGGTCCTAAAAAGATGTGAAGAACATTCAAAGGGTGTGCAATAAAGGTACAATAGGGGTACAATACAAACATCAGAAATAAATCAGAAATGGTCAAAGGGGTACAACAGAAATGTCAGGAAAAGTGTATTCCTTCTTATAATGTTAGCTCTTTACTTAAAACTCAAGAAAATTTTACTGAAATACACACTTCATATAGAACAGTGTAGGGTTATCATAAATACATTCCCAAGCCTTTGTTATTAAAATATCGGGCAAATTCACAGCAGAGAAAAAGCTTTGAGTGCTATTGAACATGAAGATACCAGCTGCTGTTCAGCAAGCACCTGATCAGTAAGTCCCTGAAAACTGAGTAAATGTGTTACGGAGGTACCACTGCTCATGGTATTGCATTCCTTGTCTTTACCTTCAACCCATGAAGACAGCTTGATGTGGAGATTAGTATTAACTAACATTCAATACCTTTAGCAACAGCATCGTTCCTCCGTCCATGCACTTTTTTGCTCTTTTACCTTAGACTCATATATCTTACCATGATGCTATTCCCAGTCAAAATTTTGTTACCACTACAAATTTGTGTAAAGAAAACAACAGAATTAAGAACTTCTAAAGAGATGTGTAATGGTATTTAATCTTTAAATTAAGCAGTTATCATCCCTAACTGACAAAGCAAGTATATGCATAATGTCCTCCACATGTACTAAAATGAAAACAATGCAATTGCCCCACACATACACAAATGTTGATACACCTGCAAGCAGTTTGGCTGCAGTCTGGGACATACCAAGTGAGATGTGTGGCCTCACTGCAGGCATGGGTGGCCACGTCCCCCTGTGGCAGCCTCCCACCTCCGACCCATCACAGCTGCCACCGGAGCCCCAGCCCAGGCTCAGACAGTGGGCAGCCACTGCGTGGGTGTTGGGACAACCACGAGCAGCTCAGCTCCCCATCTGTTTCTCACCACTGTGAAAGCTCTTGCTTTTCCACAAGTTTGGGAGCAGGCTCCTTCTCCCACGCTCAAATATCCCCAGGGGCTTAATGCAAACCTTAACTAAGTCAGCAGAAAAAGATTCACAAACACCAAATCACCATAGATCTGGTACCTAGAGGGAAGTCAGGAGGCTTTTCAAAACAATACATAATTTCCCATCATAGCAGCCTACCCCACATGTGGCCACCAAACTCATCTTCCAAGAGGTGATGCAATGGTAAAGCTTTGGGCAAAATCCAATTAAAAAAAAAAAAAAGTGTAGTTTTTAACCTGTCTTCAATTTTGTTAAAAGGTTTACTGCTTCTTTGGTTTAAGCCCAGTTAATACACAAATAATTCTGGATTGTCTTCCTACACAGTGTTGTGGTTTGAGTTAGCAGACCTGGGAACACAGAGAAAGAACAGAGGATCTCCACAGCACAGACCTGCAGTAGAGCTCACTCAGAGTTAGGTGTCTGTTGTGTTTGCTTCCCTGCAGTTACAGTCTCTTACAATGTCACACATAACTGCTACACCATGAATTACTTTTCTATAAAGTTAGCATAAAAAGAAAAGATAAGATATAACATCTCATTCTCACACTAGTAAGATTACTTATTAAGTATGAGTATAACCTGCTTATGCAACCAGTGCTTAATTGCAGAGTGCTGCAAGGTCGACCAAGAACTGCATGGAGGGCCCTGCTCCTTGGCTCGGCACCCAGCTCCAGCAAGTGAGATTAACCTCTCCCTCACCTCCTCTGCCCCAACCGAGCAGCTGCAATTAGAGAACTGAGATGACCATTGTTTTAACAAGGAGCAAGTTTGGGCATCTACAGATGAGAATATACAGCTTCCACTTGCTCTATAATTATTGGTAACCAAAGACCACCCACATGCACCGAGTTCAGTTAAAGCCTCGCCTCCACCTCTTCAGTACTGAGACAGGGCACTGTGGAAGGTTTCACTCCCCAGTAAACGATCTTTTATCTATACAACTAACAATGAGCATGAAATCCTGCAGTTATCTTCTTGTCTCTTCTTTTTGTATACACACTCTAGTTAATAGGAATTAGCATCCCATTGTACAAGGAACGCTCCTAAGAAGAATACTTGCCCGCTGAACAGGCACCACCCACTCAAGACACAAGAGGAAGTGAATCGCATCCTGCAAAACATTTCGTGTAAAGCGCATTGCCCTGTTGCTTGCTGAACTGGAGAGTGGCTTCCTCTGGTGTGGCAACAACAGACGTCTGGGTGAACAAGTCCTGGTCCACAGGGTGTCAGCAGCAGGGCTGTGTGAACACAGCCCGGCACAGGCACCCGGGAGCTGTTAGCACCAGCATCAACCCAGACATGGGGCACTTTGGGGCAAAGGCAAAAAGTCTGACTAATTACATAAAATACCTAGCACATTTTTCATCGCTGAAATAGTAAAAGAGACTGAATGGTAACCACAGTAAGCGTGTATGTTCAAACTGCCTGTGCTTATGTGAGCTCAGCTGTTCATTTACCTTCTGTGCAGAGAGCTCTACAAAACCTAACCTAGTAGTCAGGCCTTTCAGGCTCACTGGTCTTCAGTCATTCTGCCACACAGCAAACTGATCGAGGCATATGTTCAGATTTACCTTGAACAGTGCACTACAAAAGCAGACTTGTTATTTTAATGGCCTTGTTGTTAAGAACTCTTTACAGCTGAACAACAAATGTATTTTCTACTCAGAACCTGAGCAAAGGACTAGAGAATTTAATCCAACTGCAACTACATAATGTTTAGTGTCCAGCTAGTATAATATTTAAAGCAAACTCCAAAGGAGTGCCTTGATTCCATTTCACAAGTTTTGCTTGCAGCCTGCATCCAGGCTTCACACTGAACTGCAGCACACCCAGGTACCATTGCCCATTGCAGTTGTGTATTGTTTAAAAATAAAAACAAAGACCCAAATGTGTCTGCATCTAGTTTTAAGGTTTGAATTAAGAAGCAAGAATGAAGGAAACAAAGAAAATAAACCAGCCTCCTTCTCCTAACCCCATTTCAGTGATCAGACAGTAGGGAGCAGCTGCACAACCCTGACACATGCAGGACCAAGCCACTGGTGCGCACCATTTCATCTCGAACACAAGGCTCAGCCAATGCTCGATGCAGCTAGAGGGATGGCTGCCGGGTACCTGCCACAAGTCTAGCTGCTGGTGATATCGCCATCAGAAATAATGAAAAGGAGGGGACATATGAATTTCAGCCTACACATCTCCGCAAGATGCTTTCTGGAACAAAGGGGAGCATTAGGGAAGAGTGAACCACAGCTCCAGCAGACAGCAAGGCACCGGTGCATTACCTACAAACACAGCACACAGGAAGCAAAAGCTTCCTTTCCAGCATCGTCCCTCCCCAGCCGCCCCACCAGCAAGCTGTGCAAACGGGGAGGAAACAGCAAGACCACATGACATCCCACAACCACAACAGCTATTTTTACACAGCCCAGGCAGCCTTACAGCAGTCACTGCCTATGAAGAAACATGCTGGTTTCACTGGTAGGCACAGTCAGAGCACAAGATCTTGCTAAACTGGCTGTAGCAGAGACCCACTTGGGGACAGTCACACACCCCCTGCAGCAATTACAGATCCAACCCCTGCACTCAAACCTGCTCTGTGTCCAAGGTACCTCAAGAGACGGCACCTAGGCCCAGTTACCCCACAATACTGCTTTGTAGCCATCCAAAGGGTCCCTAAATCACTGTTTTCTTACAACACTATCAGCAATAAAGCAAATGCCTCTTCTTTCTCTTCAAAGGGAACTTCATGATTCACATTCAGTTTTGTTTTGCAGCTTAGGAGCAGACTCGGAGTCCCCGAAGCCCAGACTTGTCTGTATCACGAGCTGCTCTGGCACCTCTTACATAGGCTCTTTCAAGTGCCCTATTGTTTTAGGGATTACAGACCATTTTCAATTACAATCATCAGAAAAAACGATGCTTCCTTTTTATGCCTCTGCGTAATTTATTGAATGTAACTAAATACTAATTCTATACTATCTGAAGTTAAACATAACTTCATTATACATTTTCATACTCATTTTCTTCACTTTTGTAGATCCCTGTATTTCCAGGTATCCATTTTACAGCTACCTGAGGAATGATGATCAGGTTACCCGTCTACCTTGCGTACATACCTCAGACCATCATTCAACTGGCGCCCCTGATAAAGACGCCTACACAAGGTTACTCAATTCCTATTGTCACACAGGCAAATAATCCAATTTACACCACGGGGCTTTGCTAATTAGCATTTGGTCCTTGAGTTATGGGAAACAACTGCAGTTCTGCAGGATTCTTTAGCACTGTTTCAGAACCTTAAGAGACTAATACACTGATGTAATCAACATTAACACAAGCCCACTCTAATTTCCTTGGCATCAAGGCTTCAGCACCTTGACATGTAACAGCATCAAAAGGCAATACAAAATCAACACAAAGCCAGAACAAAAAAGGCATCCATAACATTAACCACCCTAACTTTCCCAACCAAAGCTTGAGGTCTTTCTGAAAGCATGGATAGGCTGCCTTGATTCATTGTGAAGGTTTAATGGATGCCAAAGCCACACATTAACTTGCTGTGCCATGGTATGAGAGAAAGGCATTTTAGCCTTTGCTTACTGAGTAACTCCAATGTGTCACAAGAGCAATTAAAAACTTTTGTAGTTAACTATTGACAAATCTCATTCCATTCCAACTCCAGCTATAACTGCTGGCTCAAAAATGCAACTTCAGAACACAGTCTTTTCTTGTTCCCACTACCTGCCCTAAATTTTACATCAAGGGCTTAAGTTTTGCTTTCATTTGCAGAAATATAAGTGGAAGATGCTAAAGACTGAGACCAATAAAAATAAATACAGAGACTAGGCAATACCAAAAGAGATACCCAGTCTTCAGTCATATGAAATAGTTCGATTCTATTCCAAGTACTCAGCACTTCTGAAACCCCTCCCAGATTTGCAAATATGCCATGCTGGCAGCAACTTCTTGCCACTTCTTTGGGCTATGCCAGTTTTGATAAGACAAATTAAAACACATCCATGAAGCTTCACCCAGTACAGATGCTTGCTCTTAATGATTTTAATAAGCTTCATGTGTTTTTCAGTTATGAAGAATTACTACTTCCAGACTTCAAAGGCAGAGATCCTGGTGTTATGAATTGCACATCTCCATTAAAAGCATCAGTTCTATAGTGCTTGTCACTCTTCTACTTATGTAAGGCCCTTGTGTTTAAAATGCTGAGCACTCGTTAAATTAGGACAGTCCAAATGACTCAAATCAGGATGCTTTACAGAATCTCAAAGCTCCTTTGCCCACTAATTTTTCTTAGGTCTACATTTAACACAGTCACACGAATTTTCAATACATCTATTCCTCCTAATGTGCACAGCCTTTCTTCACAAAGCTTTATTCTAACATGCACACACACACAAAAAAATTGCCACTGTAACCACAAAGGAATCCTTGCTGGCACAAAGCTGGCTGCAAAAGCAAAGCTGAAGCCATGTGAAGTCATCTGCCACAGATAATGTCCAGCTTGTGCTCCACACACAGGAAGCCTGTGACAGGAGCCTATGCTGATTGCAGTGAGATCAGGAGCCAAATATAGCCCAGCAGGCCGTCCCCCTGCTCCCTTCTGTCCTCCTCCCCGACAATACAACAAAATGGCATAGATCCAAATGGATTGCATTAAGATATTAAAGCTTATTGTTGTCTTACGCATCCTGCCTGAACTGCAAGGCAATACAATTGCTGGAAACAAACAGGTTAGAGTGAAAAAAATACAGGTGAGCAGTCAAAGAAGCTACAAGCTAGACCTCTAAACACACAGAAACATGCAGACAGGTGCAGGGTGCACAAAACAACTGAGTTTATCAGTAGGTGTTGGATTTCTAATTACAAAAAACAGCTACAGCAGAAATCATCTCCAACAGCAATCTGCTGGGAATCACAAAAGCACGAACTCCTTCAACATCAGTCCTGCAGATTTAAGCCCCTGTTAGGGAGAAGAAAAAAAGGTGACAGACAAGTTAGCATGGAAATAAGGAGAAAGTAAATTAAGACCAATTAACTCATTTGAATTCCATGACAGAGGCCACGCAGTCCTGATTATGGGAGGAATTAAATAGTGCATGCCAACACAAAGATCACCAGAGCTACAATTATTCCTCGCAAACACTTTTCAGAGCTTGTTTTCCCCATATTTGCAAAGGAGGGCAGGTCTCCCTCAAGCTCAGTCCTATAAATACAAACAGCAAATAATAGAATTGACTTCTGACACTTCAGCTGGAAATAATGGTCTTTGCTCAAGTAACACTGAATGCCATAATTAAACTGATGAGAAACAACAGGCCCCATTTCTCAAAGCAACCTGTCTATTCCTAAAGAAATAAGAGAAGGTGGCATAGCTGAATTAAGTTTATTTAGATACTTCCCCCTTCCACCAAAAGACGTCAATGGAAAAAAAAATCTGTATCTTAATGACTTATTTAAAAATAAATAAAGGAAGGAGTCCAGTGAGAATTCCTCAGGTTATCAGCATGGTTCATGCACGGCAAGCTTGAGACCCAGAGTTTACTCTCAATATTTTTTTCATATGAATACAACTCCATACAAGACACGTGACAGATTTGCCCTCATGCAAATAAATGCCAGAACATACTTTTAAGACAGAGCACACCTTCCGTCTGATGGGCTCCTGTGTCAAACAGCATGCCATTGGGGTTTGCACTGATGACACAGATGTTTCCACTCTTGGTTAAACAGTGCCACTTCCATTGCCACTGCTGGTAGCTAGCCATGAGAAGGTGATTTAAGGACAGAAGGAACAATTCCCATGTTCCAGTTCACATTTGTGAATGGCCAGACTTTGTCTGGTTTCAGCAGACTGTGGAAGAAAGGGAAAAGTAATGGTAAACTGCTCTTATAACAAGTAAGGCACGGTGTAAGCTTCTACCTGAGAACAATTTTAAAATTGAAAAAACTGAAAAGCCTGTTTATGTATTTCAAGATTTTCAAAAAGAGCTATTTAAGATACAGATTTTTCATACAGAAGCTTCTCAGTTCCATCTAGCCAGACTTAAGCTTCACCCAGGTAAGGGGACGAAGTACCGGAGTCTCAGGACTTGCATGACCACACCTGCTGAGACAAGTGGAAGGCTCCTTGCCTACCAATCTCAGCTAGGCCCAGCATCTGAAATCTGGATAAAATGAGAATTATCCAAATTGGAAGTAATCTATGAAGCCCAAAGAGGACCTGTTAACACAGTCTATTCCTGACTTCAACCAAATCTTCAGAGGAATTGTTAAAAAAAAAAAAAAAAAAAAGTCTTAAAAAAACACCCAGTAGCAGGCCCTTGTCAGCAGCAATTCAGCAGCAAGCAACAGGAAAATGTCAAAAAAAGAAAAAGGTTTTCTATAGACAGCAGTTTAGCAATGTATGATCATGGACTATTAAAGAGAATCCAGAATTATTTAAAACAGATGACAATGCTAACAGAACTAGAGCCTACTGATCATTTTTGGTAATACCAAAGGTATTACCATATATTTCCATTGTTAATGGAAAATACTATGAAGAAAACTTTTGGCTAAACTGCACCTCAAAAGAAAAGGAAAAAAGTATCTTGGTAGTTAAAAGATGCATCAGAAATTACAGGATTCAATAAAGAAAAACTAGAATTACCAAACTCTACGGAGAACTGTTCAGACCATGTTTAATATATGCAAAGAGCTATTTAACTACAGTAATAAATAAAATACAGATCCCTACAACAAGTTTTGAGTGTTTTTGAAAACCTGTTTTAGAAATCCAGAACCACACTCTGAAACCTGAAATGACACTGGTGCTACAGAGGCTCCAACAAAGAGTAATAAAATGTTGAAACCGTCTGATGGATTTACACACAAGAAAATGAAAAAAAAAAAAAAAAAAAAAACTATACAGGAAATTAGGAGAACCAAGCTTTTGCAGTCTGTTCAAGATTAGCAAAGGCAAGGAAATTGGAATAAACTATGTAGTTATTTTATTCCAAAGATCCAGACATTCAGAAGTAAAAATAAGTAAATAAATAAATTAAATCCATGAATTTTGGAGTCTTCAAAAGCAGACCACAACTAGAGATCCTGGAATAAGTAGCAGAATACATCTGCTTATAGCTAAAATCAAAACAAACATACCTTGTCTTTCATGAAAGAATTAATTGCCAACTAAGGAGACTGAATTCACATGATTTCCCCCCCCTCCAGACAAATTCAAAAATAATTACATGTGCTTCATCAGTTCAGGAGATAAGAATCTAATTTTTGCTGCCTTGCTCCATGGATAATTGTTTCCAACTATTAGAAATGAAGTGCTATTTATGTAGATGCAGTATGATTGTACATCCACTTTGTAAAGGTGTGCAGAACCCTGTGCTTTGCATGGCAGAAGGTAAATACAGCCAAGATGATAAACACAAAGTCCTGACCACAAATAGCAGACCCCAAATGGCTTGTTAAGCCACAAAAGCCCGAATTTTATACACAAAAACCCCAATAAAAAAGGGAAAGAAAAGGCAACATTCAGGCTCTCTCTTTTGAAGCAGTAGTAAAGAAATGATTGTAAAATACTTCCTTTTTATTTTTATCAATATTTTCTTTCCTCTGAATGAATCCAATTTCTATTTCCTCTTCTCATGAGTTCATCACACCCCTGATTTCAGGCAGGACAGAAGACCACAGGGGTGCTGAGCCGAGCAGCAGGAAGCACGGAGGAATGTTTACATTCCAAAGCAGTGCTCTCACTGACTTTCATACCAACTAGAAAGAAACAAATGTCATTATTAACTTAAAAAAAAAAAAAGCATAAAGGAAACTTCATTTTGGGTTTTGGACATGTGAGGGAACATCAGTTTTTAGTTGCTGCTAGGACCAACTCAAAGGCCACTCTTCATCAACACTGTTCAGTCAGCTTTTCAGTTTTGTTTGTGTTTTTGTTTTTCAATACAAGGGATGTCTGTTAAAGATTTTTAACATATCTTCAGCCAGAGGCTGTTCACATGGGTGCAGTCTGCTTTCTGAATATCTGCTGCAGATGGTAGCTGCTAACTGAAAACTTACTAGAAGTAAGTTCACCTGGAACTTCTGTGAACACATCTTACTCAAGTTTGAGCTCACTTTTAGTGAGAATATAACGCAGTTCTTGTAGCCATTATCATTCCAATGTCTCTATAAAAGCTCTGCTGACTAAGCTCGCCTGCCCAAGGGGGTTACACATTTGAACCCATCTGCCAGCATCCCAAGAACCACCACCAAGTCCTACGTGCTGGCAAGATTCAGCTGTGTAAGGAACTATCTGGTCCTGGAGCCTGTAGCTACATACACATGCACAGAGCCAAAAAAATAGGTCTGACCTTTAGAGCAGTGTTACAGACGTTTGTACATCTGTTCATAAGCAAACCACAGAAAAAAATCCTCTATGAGATTCTTTAGAATATGACAGGATTTCAATTCCTGTTGCTGGAATTATCCCACTGAAATTCCCCAGATGATTTTTCCCTAAGGAATTTCTGTATTAAAACATGAAATGAAAGCAGGCTTTCAGATAGATTTTACAACAGCACATTCATTGATGAATGGGACACCAATCTGTGCCTCAGTTCTTGTCCCCCTCCCTCCTTACTACTCAACTGCACTTGTTTGCCTCAAAACCTTTTTAAAAGCAAAACCACATATTTTTAGGCAAACAAACTTTTGACTGCAGCTTGCACTACTGACACAACAGTTAGCCTAAAGAGAGGCACAAAACCCTAGTGTTAACAGTGATCAAAAGGCAGCCCCCTCCTTTCCCAGAGGGTGAAATTTGTTGCATATCATGTTTATTAATCCAGATCAGCAATCCCCAAAGAAAGGTCAAAAGTTAACCCCTCTCCTCACTGATTTATGTTGTAGTGGCAGTGCTGTGTCAAATAACAGTAACTAAAGCAACAGTTTTATGTAGTTGGCCTGATTTAAAACAAACAAACGAAATCCAACCATACTGCCAGGACCGTTTTCTTCAACATATATTTATGCTGTGCATGGCCAGCAGCAGACAAACTCGCTGCTGATATGGGCCCAGCTCACACAGCCAAGGGAAAAGCCTTCTCCAAAATCTCCTTGCCATCACAAGAGCAAAGATAAGACTTCAGCAAGCAAAAACTCACTCCAAGTTTCAAAGAAGAAGCAAGAGGGGTAGTTTGGAAGTGATTCACATCCTTCCCCACGTGCCCCATAAGAGATTTTTGAGTAGGATCTATACAGGGTAACAGATCAAAAGGTTTGAGTGTGCTCTTGGTAGACAAAGTGTCTGGACCATTGTTACACTGGTGGGTTGGACAGCCGCCCAAACAATAAGCTGTTTTTAGAAAACTGGGGATTCATCCTCTTATGCAGCATGAGGGAGGGATTTAGCCTTAATTTAGCACCATTTAGAAAAGATTACCCTTTAATTGCAATAGGAGCTGGCAGACATGGGCAGCAATGAAAAGCCTTTATCCCACAAAGCTTTCAATGACCAGCGGCCGTGAGGCAGCACGAAGCGACAAGCCACGCTGCCACAGCCGCCTCGGGGCTCCCAGGGACCCCACTGCAGGACAGGGGACCGTGGCTGCTGGCTCCTCTGTGCCGTAAGGGAAGTCCAAGGAAAGACAGAAACCCCTCATTCATCAGCATGCAAATCAGGAAGAGCAAGTCAGAAATCATGGTGTCAAGGGGCAGAGAAGCTGCGACAATGCACAGGGAGGAGCTGCGGCCATTTGAGGGGCTCGGACATAAATAAAGCACAGGGCCAAGACCGGCACTGGCTGAGCGAAGGGCCCCTGCTGGGAGGGGAGAGATCGTACTGTGCATTTCTTCTGCCTGGGTGTCAGTTCCACCACGTATGAAGACCTCAGTTCTCCCTGCTGCTCTGGCATTCCCTGGGGCCAGGAGGCCGAGGCCTTGGGCTGTGTTTTTGGGCAGCGAGTGCTCTGCTGGAGCAGACGCGCAGCATGCCTGAGGTGTAGAGTTGCCAGATCACTGCCAAGATCCAGTAGCTTGTAGCCACTCAGGAGCCCATTGCAAATGTCACCTAAATTGGAGCAAACCTAATGCTCTTCCAGAACAGGGTCCAGGAAAATTGAGTTTGCGTTCAAACATTTTGTTGCATCAGCGAGGCCTGGCTTACATCTGTACTCAAACAATGGACTGGAATAATCCCAGTTTAGGCTGGCATAAGAAATCCCAGAGCCTACTGCAGAGTTTAATTCAACCCATTTTTGTTTTTAGAAGTTCAGTGAAATGTAGTAACTTCGATGTATAGACAAAGCTTGAAGCCAAGGTTAAGCCTTCCTCCCTCCCCAGGGTGCCTGGTATTTCTGGTAGCCCCAAGGCTGAAAGATGATGCTACTGCCCATGCTGGCTGAGCTATCTGAGCATGCTGGGAACCAGAGAAAGGAGGCTGGGAGCAGGAAAAGAAAGCTGTTGGAAGAACTGCTTAGAAGCCACAAGAGCTACTAGTATCATGGGAGAAAGCAGATCTTATATAAGGAGGCAAAGCACATGTGTCTGCCGGGAAAAATGAGAGAAGAGAGAGACACTGAGACAAGATCTCCCTGGTGCCACTGTTGTTCAAGGGAACCAGTGTGGCAGAGACTGCAAGTCAATTAAGGAAAAAAAAAAATGGGATGAGGAACAAAACTAAAGGCTGCAAGAACCAGGAGCTGGAAGAAGAGACGGGATCCTATAGCTATAAGCCCACATTGCCCTTCAGATATGAATTGGCAGCCAGCTGTCCTCATTCTCTTTGTGTGGTAATTGCTTTCAACGTCTCAGCTCATGCCTGTCTCCAAGGTAAAGACCAAAAAGCACGGCCTCCAGCAGCCCTGTGATAGCAGTCCTTAAGAATATCACACATTAACCAAACCTAGATAACCAGAATAAGTTAATAATATCTCTCGCTGTCACAGACACAAGTCTATTCCAGACAGTATTTCAGTCTTAAGTCTTCATATAGGACAGAGAAATCCTAGCTGGGACAAGGAACAGTGCAGTTTTAAACTTACCTGGATATTAGAACTACACTTTGGTCTAGTTTTCACACACAGACAGACCACTTCTTGACCTTCTTCCAGCTGCAGCGACAGCTACAGAAGAGAAAATGGATGACCAGCCTCAAGTCTTAGCAAGTAAACACATACCAGATTGAAGTATCATGTGTTATTTGAAAACAATACCCAACTTGAATAATTGTCATTTACCCAAGGGAAAACTAAACAGTTAAAAGTTCCCTTCAACACTAAGTCTAAATAGCCCAGCATTACACTGGACCCTCAAAACATCTAACTACCTCAGAAGAACAAACAATAGGATTTTGACTTAATTTTTATTTTTTTAATGAGAGATACATTTTGCAGTTACACATTGAGAGTGTTTGTGTAATTTTATCTAACCAAATACACCACTGCAAAGTATCACATTCTTGGCATGTGGATAGAGTTGACTGCTCTACCACTCTCCCCAGGACTGAACAAGACACACTCCCCTTGTGCAATGTTTGGTGCAATGGCCTGGATGCTGAAGTTGCTGCCAACAGATGACCAGCGTCTAACAACATTAGATATGCTAAGAGACATGTCTTACATGTAGGCGGAGAGCAGGCCTGGAGAGAAACCAGACCCCAGATATGCCATCCATATTTAATGCAGCCACATGCCAGTGACACGGGAGACACTGCAATGTTCACAGTGCCATGGAGTGCATACAGCTATGCCTCTGTGTTCAGATCATTTGTTGGTGTAGCACATCTACATCCACACATGGCCTATGTGGCACATGGAAGATATAATTGCTCTAAAGCACACTTTCCCAAATTTCAAAAAACAAGCAAGAGTTCATAACAAAGAGCAAGTCAGGACTGCAGTAACTGCAGGACTGCAGTTTTAAAGCCACGTTCTTCAGACATGCCTTTTGATTTCTCCTTCTGCCTTTCAGAATCAAACACATGGCTCTTCCTAAGGGCACACTCAATAGCACACTGCTTATCCCACCTATTTTTCTTGGATATTGTTACATTTGTTTTCTTTGCATTCACTGCTGCTGCTGCCCTGCTGTTCAATCTCAAAGAAAATTCCTATATATAACTCATTTGTGAAGCGCAATTAATTCAGAAACAAATTGCCATCTAAACTCAGTATTGAGAGAAGCAGAGAGCCTTATTTTGTGCTCAGTGACATACTGGAGCAGATCAATTTTAAGACTTCAAGGAATATTTCTCTGTCTACCCAAGACTTTATTCCAAATTCAGAGCTGGATTTTGAGCCAACTGAGAAGGAGCACTCTATTTGTTGCATTAGGAATCGATACTGTTTTCAGGAACATGAAGACCTCAAATTTAAGGAAAGTATTCTAGCCATACTCAAATTCCTCAAATGTAACTTTTCCATTACGGTGCTTTTCTGCATACTGAGAAGCAAAAGTAGCAGCGATTTCATGACAGTGGATGAGTGAGTCCAGTTGGAAACCATTACAGTTACGCTCTGCTACAGTATCAGTTCCCAAGGCAGTATGGAGACTGGTCTTACAAAACAACGGGAAAAGTTAATCCCATACTGTAACACTGGAGAGCATTCATGTGCACACAGACACCAAATAGTGGCCTAGCTTTAGACCCTTACTGAACCAAGACATAATGGAACAAAGCTCAGATCTGGACGAGCTCCTCGTCTTGTGGAGGCTGTATTCCCTTGCACATCAGTGCTTACTGAAGATTAAGGCACATTCTTCATAAAGCCTAATACTGTGTGCAGTAAGGCAAAGCTAATACATGACTAACACAGCGTGGCACCATGTAACAAAGAGTAGCCCAGGGCAAGAGATATACCTCCATAAAACCATCTATTTCTACAGACACGAGCTTGTCACAAAGGAGAACAAGGACAGCAGAATGAGAAAATACATTCCTTATGAAGCACACACAGAAATACTGTGTCAACTTTAGTACTATTTCAGGCCTATTGTGAGTACGTACAGGACAGGCCTGTTCTGAAAATAAGGCTATACACACAGCAACACTGATGAAGGGGAGGCAGAGCATACCACAGGCTGATAGACGTTCTCTGAGGCTGGTTTTCAGTCCCAGAGCAAGGACCTTGAAACCAAACACACGCCCCACAGGGGCTTCACCAGCCCCAAAGCCTCCCCAGATGAGCCAGCCTCCACAAGCCATGCCCCAGCTGCAGCCCCCACACCGTAGGGGTATGAAAGGAATGAATGCCTTACTGTGTTCATACAAACCCGAACAATGGCAAGGTCAGAGGGAACATCAGACCAATTTTGACGTTAACAGGCTCTGTGTCATGCTAAAAAGGTCCTTTTCCTTCACTCCCAATAACTCATTTATATTTTGGGGCACTTGGCCATACAGGCTAGATTAGAGCAACCAGCTACAAACCACTACAGTAGGTAACAAAGATCCACCCGGCTTTCATTCAAAGCAGATATTAGCAGCACTCTCCCACTGTTACATTTCTTCTTGTACTCCTGCTGCTTGGTTTATACTTGTTTCCCAAGTCAAACAAACAGGCAGTGAGGGATCTTTAGAGAAACCTCTCCTCCTCATCTCCTGTAAAGATAATATATATGATCAACCTGATTTACTAGTAAATCCTAATTACCAAGGGGAAGGAGATGGATGTCTCAACCATGAAACTAGCTGGAATACTATGATCTCTCAACCCTGCCACATATCCATGAAACATAGCACATTTTGACAGGACAGACTTCCTCCAAACTGCCAGGTCATGCCTATGTTCAAGCCTGGCAGCCCTGATGCACAGCCAGCATCCCAGCCCTCAGAGGCAGCTCACCTTCCTAAAAATCAGGAAGGAGGAGTCACAAGCTAAGATCCAAACTTCCAGCCTGGCTCTGCTGCACACAGACAGTTCTGGGTACAGTTTCTCTCCAAGTCACCACTATACTCTCCTCCGCTGGGGACACAGGAGGACAGGAAAGTATGATCAAACATAGTCAGCATTAATCCAGGATTACTCCAGCAAAATATATTTTTTCCTACTCCAGAACCCCACAGAAGTTAAACACAGTTTGCAAGGACAAAGGGTAAAACAATGCAGAATGCGGGGGGGGCGGAAATGACACTTCAAAACTCCTGCAAATAAAAGTTACTAGTAGAATCACTGGAGGAAAAAAAAAAAAGAAAAGAAAAGAAAAAAAAAAAGTGTGGGAATAAACCTATAAAGCCTGCTTGCTAAAGGCCAGACGCTGACAGAAGATGACCCATCTCTGCATTCCTTTCCTAAGAGGTAAGGCTGCAAGTGTCACAGCAGTCAGCATTCCTTCAGTCCTTCCGAAATCCAGTCAAGCAACTAATATATCTCACATGCTCCGCTTGCTAAAAACTAGATTCAGCTACTTAATCCTTCAGCAAGTATTCACTGCCTAAAAATAAACTGGGGAGTGGGTGGAATCATAAAAATGAGTTCAATCTTTAGAACTGTATCCAAAACTATGGGGTATTTTGTTAAGCACAATATGTAATTAAAAAAAAAAAATATATATATATATATATAAGTAGAACAAGAAGCAGAGTAACAGAATCACAGAATAGTTGAGACTGGAAGGGATCCCTGGAGATCATGTAGTCCAACCCTCCCTCCCCATACTTGAAGTAGGGGCAGCTAGAGCAGGTTGCTCCAGACAGCATCCAGTTGGGTTCAAATGGCTCCAAAGATGGAGACCCCACCACCTCCGAGCCAAGAAAATAAACTTAGAAAATAAGTTAAGCATGGCACGTTGGGTTTGTGGTTAATTATGTATGTGCTTTGGTTCAGTCTTTATTTTTTATGGACTGTTCTGTAGCAACACAAATACACTAGAGGCTGGAGCTAAACAACTCCATAGCTGGAATTATTCCAAGTGACTCAAATGTGCTCTTAAAATATTTCTATGATTACTGAAGGATCTTAGAACAAGACTTCATTGTAACTGGGCGGCATGGGGGAGTGTTTAAAAACACCCCCACTCCCCAAACACCGCTCTAATTTAGCCAGCTAAGTGCAAGCAGTCTCATTTCCCAGAGCTTACTTTGGATACTTTGGCTTCAGCCCACCTTTAAATAGCTTCCTGAACTGGACTCTCCATAAAGAACATAGACTGCACTCATGCAAAAAGCACTAATTACCCTTAAAAGAAGAAACTACAAAAATAGCTGCCTTGTATTTCACCTATTGTGTCTCAGTCAAATGTGACTGAAATGAAGCCAGGGGCAAAGCTGCAGGTGGGAGCAAGTAGATGTCATACTTGAAACCCTCGCACACACGCATGTTCCTACCACAGATTTCTTTTCCTAAGCATGTCCTGAGCCCTTTCCACCCATCCTAGCCCACAACCATTGCATGGTGAACCTCACGTATCCTCCCTCCCAAGAGGTGCCTGCTTGCTGCTGTGTGGAACAGGCCCTGCACCGCTGCCACGGCACCCAGCATGCCACCCCTGAGAAACCACCCCACAACCACATACGCTCAAGCATCAAGTGATTTATGTGCAAATCTGCTGTAAGGTCAGAGCCAGCAGGCCACCACTGACAAACTTACCTGTCTTGCATGGATAAACTTCCATTTGAAGTTGGCTTTGAGCTAGTTGCAAGTCAGAGAGAGTGCTCTGCCTAGAGGTTACTTACCCTGGGGAGATCACCACTCCTACCCGCGGTCACCGTGCCCTACACATAGCAACCTGGGACAGGCTCACCATCTTCCTTTTAACCTAGCTGTCTATATAGTTGTACGTGTGGCAGTGCCATAATATTAACACAGAGCATACAGAAATGACAGTGTAATGGTTACTTTTATATATATAAATATATATAGGCACATGCACAAATATATACGTACACACAGCTATACACACACACAAACCCTAATGAATACAACAGTTACACACAGTGATGCCTGATGTTTTAAGAGAAATATGACATGTTTGTAACAGAGTGTAACATTAAATTTCAAATAAAATTCCTAGTATCTTATATTTTATTCTAAGCCTTCACTTTTGAAGATCTCTCAGTAGAAATCCTTCATGAGAAAAGAAAGAAGAAACTTTAGGTTATATAAAGTACTCTGCTCTCCAACTTCAGTGATTTCATAATCAACAATAGCAAAAAAAAAAAAAAAAAATCCACCCCCCTGTGGGGTTAGAAGGGAACATATGACCTAAGAGGCAGGAGGCTGGAGTTGGCTGGAGCCTGCTGAGCCAAGCAGCTGCAGTTTCTCTTGGTAGGGTGGGAGTAAGGAGCATCGACAGAGCTACCTGCCACCCACCCAGGGTCCAGCTCAGGTCCTCCCCACCCTCAGAAGCTCCCTTTCCTTTTCCAGTCAGTTAAGGCTGTGGCTCTTTCACACACACTACATGTAGGGAAGGACAGGAAGGTGAGAGAGAACACATTTGTTGAAAAAAAAGTGTTTCCTTTAATCTTCTGAAACCAAAGAAATTTTGAGACTGAATTACCAAAAGGATGCATATTAAATTAGGAAATTGAATTCAACAACCATAACCAGAGGGGATCTGAATGAAAGAGCCAGACACTTGTGAAAAGGCAAGCATGCAGACTAAAAGCCAGACGATGAGAGGCAGCTCTAGAACGACCCAACTCCATTTGGGAAAGATGACTTCAAAAAGCCTTTCACAGATCCATTGAATCTCTCAAGGAAAAGTTACTCAGAAAGCAGAAACTAGATCTGTACAGACATCCTTTAAAAAAAAAAATCTAGAAGAGGAAAAAGAAAGAGGAAGCAAAAGCTATCAGACAAGGCTGAACCATTCTCCATCAGCCCAGCTCCAGGAAGGAGGTTTCTGATGAGCACAGGACTGGGCAGCCATGGGGAATGTTTTCTACATGCTCACTGTAACCTAGGTTTTAAAGTTAAAAGTTCATTGCCTAGCTAATGGCTCATTTTCCCCTTCTTACCCTTCTCCCCCCAACTCAACTGGCAGCTGCCAAAGTCTACATAAGAGACTGATTTAGACATCCTTTCATTATACATAAAGAAGTCAGTAATCATAAACATCCCTCAAAATGCATTCTGAAAAAAAAAAAAAAAAGCATACAATGCAGGTCTTTTCTTCTTGTGTTTAGCTACTGTATAAAAAAAAAAAAAAAAAAAAACTCATTTTTTTCAGACTTCTCATAATGCTAGAATTCACCAGATTTCACTGGACACGTGCGTATGTACACAGAGAAGAAACAAAAACACAGGTGGCTGCCTCCTGCTGCTTGCCACTCAATACACATCTATGCTTTATTAACTTCCAGTGTCAAATACAAATTGATATGGTGTTCGTTGTGTGTTGTGGGGAAATTTGTATTTATATTGAATAGGTCTGATGTGTTCAAAAAGATTTCTTAATGCAATTGAGCAGGGTCACATGGAATTAGCCAAGTCCATCCACTTGGTATGTAATTGTCTGCACTGCACCACAAGTGTGAGAGAAAGGGCTCATCCCGTGGACTGCTTTTAAGGGAGTTTTATCAAGAATTGATTAAGTACATAAGTTTCACTTGAAAATAATTTTTAGAATTTCAGGGTGTACTTCCTTTCTCACGAGGGTAAAAAGAATTAGAAATTTAATCTCTAAACAGAACTAAAGGAATGAATTTTAATCCAAGATTAGTCTCTAGTAGTAATACATAAAATCTAAAATCCCTTTCCTTCAGCTTACTTTCTTACAAATTTAATGAGGAAACATCCTTAACAGACTCGTTGACACAGTAAAGAAAACTTGTGATGCTGTAAACTGAGGATATAAGAGGACAGTTCAAAAAAAACAAAAACAACACAACTAAGCTTGCTCTTTCAAAAAGCAAACAAGATATTTCACTGCCACAAAGTTTTTGGCTGTTTCCACCCTTCCACTGCTTCAAATTTATTTAAAACAGCTGTGCTCACAGAACAGCCATCTCCATTTCCTGCCCATTAAAACACTCCCAACCCATTTCAAATAAATGGAGGGAGAAAAACAAGACAAAAATCTGATACTGCAACTGCAGAATGAAATCCAAGCATTTCCGAGGGAGTCTCTTGCCTTCTGGGCTGCAACATGCTGGCTCTCCCACCAAACACCGAGCCCCAGCTACAAGGAAATGCTAGCAAATGACTTCCCTCTCGTCAGGGAAGAAAGGTCACTGCTGTCCTGGTCATTATATTTCAGGGTCCGCCTGCATTCCCATTAAACCTCCCATTTGGTAAGTAACTGGAGCACAACACAGACTATACTTTTTTGCTGATTTTAGAAAAGTTGCTAAAAAGGCTCTTTGAAAGCATGAGCCTTAACTCACATTAAACTCAAAGCAGCTCCAGAGTTAAGGGCATGATTTGTTGTATGTATTTGTTTATGTTAAGGGGTTAGCAGTACAAACATCTGCACAAGGTTAGTTGCTCAGTTAACACTTCATACATGCGAGTCCAAAACTGTATGAGGAGTATCAGAGGTCTTAAAGTATTTGGCATTTAAAACCCAGCTACCGGAGTCATGGAATTTTTGCTATTCCAGAGATAAGGGGAAAATGCTGGGGCAGGTCAGGGATTTCCTAGCCTTTGTCATTGCACAAAAGAGACAAATCAACCTAATTCTCAATTTCTCCTGCCTCTACCTCCAGCTCTGAAAGACTGCAGGCATGTATATACATATTTTTTTTAAATTATTTTTTTTTTAAGGCACAATTCCTGGTGTCTTGACATTTAACTCTTGCAATACTGCCAATATATATTCAGTGCACAAAGCCAAGATTTCACCTATTTAGGCCACAGCAGCAGCTTTCTCTCTCTTGAATAGGTCTCCAATAGGAGTTAGGGCAGAGATCTCCTCTGTGCATCCAGTGCAAGTCCAGCACATGGCAGAAGACAGACCTTGAATGTTTTATGTCCCTCTCACTTAAGTTAGCTTTTCTGGCAATACTGTCATAACTCACATATGAGTCAGTCATATCAGAATGGTCTCTAACCCCACTGAACTCCCACAGGCTGAATAATCAGATGTGAGAAATATCTTATTAATTAGGACAATAAATTACAATTCTTCCCTCCTCAGCTCTATGCAAGCTTTGCAGTTGATGGGAGGGGACAGACAAATGTCTTCCTGCCCACCCAAAACAGCTCTGAACGCCAAAGTGCCAAGAAGAACACAACCATTATCTCCTAGTGTAAACAGACTAAAAAAGTTATACGATGTTTGCTAAACTGATTGTGGATTGAATCAATGACACAGCAACCCAAGAAGCATAGAAGCATTAAGGTTGCAAAAGACCTCCGAGATGATCTGGTCCAACCAAAGTTTATATTTGAAAGAAAAATCTTATCAAAACTATGGAAGGAAAGAAATTGTGATGCAAAACTAAAAATAAATCCAATGTAATGCTCCAAATTGCAATCCACTTCACCTGCCTTCTTTTTCTCATCAGAAAAGGAAGACCACAAGCAATGCTGAATAAACCTGCCTTAGCAAGGGGATATTCCGATTTAACAAAATGTTGGTGTTTTCATGCACTTGGAGTTAACTCATTTGCACTATTTAAATGCAGATTTAGTGTGGCTACACAGTATGCTAAGGATCCCACTTCCACACTATACTTACTTGTTATGTACACAGAAGACAGATTTTTACATGACAGGATCTCATTCATCTTGAAAGCCAGCCAGCCATTCAAATTTAAAAACAACCATCCATATTGTTATGAAAGACCAGAGAGCTGGCTGACAAAAGCTAGAGCAGTCAGATTTATTTAAGATTACAAAGCTTATCATTCCATTGTAGCTGGGAGAAAAGAAAATCAGGGTCTTTTTCTGGAGGACAAGGCCAGGACAAAGCCTCCTTAAAGTACTGACGCTGCAGAGGGTGGACAAAGGCTTGCATTTTCTTACACATTTTGTCACACTAAATATGTCGCTGTATTCAAAATGCAAATGCTTTTTTAAAAGCCTCTGCCTACCACTACAGCTGTAAGATGTAGGAGAATATATCCCAATAGTGTTGAGTGACAGAATGAAAACCATTACTGAGCGTGTAAAATAGATTTCTGCAATGAGAAATGCCAAAGATTGAAGCCAAAAATGTTGGAAGAAGAAAAAAGAACCACGAAGAACAACAGGTATTTGAGGAAGGGAGAAAAATGACACCTCTTGTTGTAGGTCAAGCCTCACTCTCATTGACATTACAGCCATCAAACTATGTACATTTCTATAAGTCTGAAGGGGACAAGAAAATCTGACCTGGAAATGAAGAAATCGATTCCTGTTCCTCACTCCAAGAGAGCTGATTTGTGTTATATATATAAACCTGATTTTTAAACAGTGGAGAAAGCTTGTGTTTAACCATTTCTTGGTCAAAAATCAAATACTTGATAAAAGTGTCACCAGAATGAGCCAAGGGGAAATGCTTACGTAGCTGCTGAACACAGTGAATCAAAGACACATATCAGGCTGGACCCTTATTCACACAGATACAGGCTTCAGGAAGTTACTGGATTAAACTGTGCCATGGAAAAGTTTAAATCGTGAATGCTGCTGAATGGTTCCATCTAAACCAGAGATCAACTTTTTTTTTTTAGGAAAGTAAGTTTTGGCAAAATGATCTTTCTTCTTTTGACAGAACGTTCCAAAGCTGAGGGCACACGCTACACAACTATTTTTTCTGCTCAGAGACTCTTGGGAATAGCTGTATTCACCCTACAATAGCTGATTCCTATTTCAAAGGCCAGAATGCCCTCTCCAAATGAAGTCAGAGCAAACCACAGAATAATCACATACTGCCTGCCCAAAAAACGTGTTCTTTCAACTTCCTTCCTGCCACCCCTGTGCCACGAGGTCCCACTCATGCACCAGCAGGGCACCCCAGCAGGCTGTGACGGGGCCACACTTCTCCCTGCATGCCTGCAGCCCTGCACGCAGGGAGCCTGGCAAAATCCCTGTGGGGCTGGAAACATGCAGTGCCCTTCTGCATGCGGCACAGCAAGCTCCCAACAAATGTCTTTCCTTGAGTATCTGAAAAATAAAAAGGGGTTTTGACCTCAAAAGGGTCCTGTTGATGCAACTAAGTCTGCACATAGGAAGTAACAAAACCTGGTTGGTTTGGGCAGGCTGGAGGGCAGTTAAAACATCTGTTTGGTCTGCAGTGATATTGTAGAAATAAGCTTGTTCATCCACTAAGCCAACACGCTGCTTTGCTTAGGAGCCAGTGCTAGACTACCAGGCAGTTCTGTTCAGCACCGACGCAGAGAGGCTTCCGACTGAATTTACAGCCATAATACTTCACTGCCTGCAGCGCAGCGCTCAGCTGCATGGCTTCACAGGCTCGCTAAGATCCAAGCCGCACGTTGGCAGCAATTAAGGGGTAAAAACAAAGATTAAGGAGACAAAGGACTGCGGCATAGCGGCGGGGCGGGCCGTACAGCCCACTGCAGCACACCGCCAGACACGCCAGTCATTTCTGCGGGAGCTACACAGGCCCTAATATGGAACGGCTGCTCCCATCCCAAGTGCCAAACATGGCCCTGGGACTGCAGGGAAACCTATTTCTGACTAGGCTTGGGTCAAAATCCCCAGTTCGGCCCACATCCACTCCAGCCACGTGGTTTGCTTGGTCAAGGACTTTCTGGGCACTCCCCCGAGTCTGCCTCGGCCTGCTTTGGCCTGCCTGCTGACAAGACGAGGGACAGAGGGCTTTTGGTCCTGTCAGGCCAGGGACAGAGGGCTTTTGGTCCTGTTGGCGGGCTTTTGGTCATGTTGGGCCAGGGATGGAGGGCTTTTGGTCCTGCCACCACCTGCAGCACAAGCCTAGGGCAAGCTGGGGACAGAGGCAGCATCTGCTGCATGGGGTGCATCCAACCGGGGTAGGTAGAAGAGCTGGGGAGAAAGGAGCAGAGGTAAGGCACGAGATGGAGAGAAGGAAGAAAAGGGCTGGAGAAAAGGGGAAATAATGAAGAGGCACCATTCTGCAGCTTCTCCACTTAAAAGCTGCTATTCTCCAAAATGGAGGCTCCTACGTTCATTTGGATGGCAAAATTTATTTATGTCACTTCCCTCTGCTAAGGCTTTTTGGATCATATTTCAAACCCATGTTATACTCCTCTGTTGCTCAGTTACAGATCTGAACAAACCATTCTCTGCAGTCTGCCAAACGCAGAGAAAGAAAGCGAATGAATGCCTGGAGGATGAATCACCCTCTGGAAGTCATCTTATGGCCCCACACTGCTGCAGATTAGTCACAACCTCACATACAGTAGAGTGAAAGAGGAAATGGTGAATCCATTAACTCCAGGGCAGCACACAGCCCTGCTAACTGCTGTTCCCACCCCCTCGCCCCGCTCCTAGGAAAAACAGGCACTTCTCCAAATCATTAGAATTTTCTTTCAGGTTCGAAGAAATATGTTCCTAAATTCAAAGGGATATATTGGGTATTAATACCCCTGAAACTACAGAGTTTGTTCCAGCAGTTTTTGAAACAGCAAGCGAGAATTGTGATTTGAAACGTGTAAACTGCAGGGATCACCACAGCAGAGTCTAAAGAAAACCCCTGCGCAGCCGGACGCTGAGACTTTCAGTTTAGGTGCAGGATGTCTGACGCAGCAGGGCTGCACAAACATCCGCCCCCACCAACGGGATGTGCGGGCACACAGCAGGCAGTCTGGTAGCAGTGCCCACCAGAGCCCCTCCAGCTTCATTCAAGCCCTCAGCAAACCCACAGAAGAAATTTGCCCCTACAGCACCTGGGCAGAAGAGCTGCCAGCATGCGGTAGTTCACACAGCATTCCTCCTGCCAAAGCCGTCTGCATCTCGCTGTACGGGGAGGTGCCCCTGTCTTCACGCTCCCTGAACACCCAGCAGCCCCATCCCACAGCCCACCACCCCAAATCTGAAGAGCCTCAGGTCTGAAGTGCCCGTATCTGGAACTGCATGCCGATGGATGCCCAATTTGAGTGTCTAGTAGGAACAGCCTCTCTGGGTAAAGACAAAGTGCTGCAAGAGGGACCCACGAGCACCCTGCGGTACGGGTCATGCTATTCAGGCAGCAGTGTCACAGTGGAGCTCAGCATTAGACCAGCTGCAGGTGCTCCTCTCCATCCACCTGCTGCTGCTGTAACCCAGCCTCAGTGCTGCGGTACCTGCACCACCACTTGCAGCGCACGGGGGTCCCAAATCAGGGAACTGACCTAATCCGAAAGCAAAAGAAACCTGCTAACAAAAACATAAAAAGGGAAATTTGCCTCCGTTCCAGAGCACAGATCACTGCATCCGCCCCACCAGCACAGCCAACACTAGGCGCTGCCATGCTTCCAGGGAAAAGATATGCAGCAGATAGGACTACAGCTGCCAAACTTTTGTTCCGTGAAACCTTGAATTTAATCAAATGTAGAAAATTCAAAACAAACTTATGTTTGTTGGATGGTCAGGGACAGCCCTCATCCCTGGCCAAGGCACAGACAAGCATAAAAAAAAAAAAAAAAGAAACAGCACAGTTCAAGTCCCAGCTCTCAGCTGAGCCTACAGAAACTTAAGGAAAACCACTACTTCTGATTTTTATTTTTTTAACTACTCTAACCAGCCACCCAAAGGTCTTAACTATTCTACCAAATATTTATCAATGCTCTATTAAATAGTACAAAGTGCATTTTGTAGGAAAAAGCACAAGAAGAAAGTTAGGCATCTCTATGAGGAAATCATTACTTCACTTCTAGAATAACATAATCTTTCTGATTTTTAACAAGGCAAATGAAGCAGCATTGGCAAAGAAAATTAAGTTAAAAACACAAAGACTTACAGGTTACTATTTCCAGTACAGCAGGTAAAACTGGAATGTTTCACTGTTCAGGTTTGTTTTCACAAAAATACAGATATGCAAGAAAGGTAGCTTTTCCAAAACACAGTAGCAGGTGTCCACACTGCTCCAGACGTCAGATTAAATTACAGGTGGCTGTATTCTTAATATAATCCAATCATAATTTATCAAAATATAAGTATTTTAGTTTCCTTGGGGGCTGCTGACCCCCCCCCACAGGTTTGTCCTGCTTCAGACCAGAGACATCAATTCCATCCTCTCCTTACATTTTAAGCGTGGCAGGTGTTAGAGTCTGTCCAAGTAATAACCACCATTAAATCCATAAGAGAAGTTCACAGAAGTCTAAGTATTTTCTATCAGCACGTGCAAAACTGATCAGTTCCCCAACAACTTGTAGCTGTCCTTTTTTTTATTCTACACTTACATACGTACAACCAGAAACAACTTTGGCCTAACAAGGTCTATCTGGGAAAACCAAACCAAACCAGCACACACTTCCCTTATTTTACACACTAACTCCTTTGATTTAACAGTGGTAGATGGCCGGGTGTAACGTCAAACACCAATAGGGTCCTTCCCTTTCAACAGGAATCAACATGACCTCTGAATATTTGTCAGGAGGAGGATGCAGACGTGTACCTAAGGCCTTAGGGGTATTACTACCAAACATCATTACCTACCGTGGAAAGACCTCGTGTCAAGCAAGTGCTGAACTACGGACACAGAGGGTTTAATCCCCGTCCGCCACTGGCTCGTTATGTGACTTTAACCTACCCATTTCTTTCCTCTGCCCTTATGTTCCATCACACAGAACGAGCATAGCAATACAGCAGCACAGTAGGTAAAATGCTTTGAAAGTAAAATCCAATAATGAGCTTTTATGTCAGTAAGGCATTCGGCATTTTTCCCCAACAGGAAAGGGCATGATTTCTTCTCCCCTTCTGAATATACACAGTGCAAATGTTAAACCAGTCCTGCGTCCAAGTAACTGTTACATAGGTAAGTGAATTAACCAAAGCCAAACTTCCCTCCGTGATCAGATAGTGTACACTCCATTTGAGCAGTATATTCAAATAAGAGGCACCAATATTTCAGCCTGGGCATGTATCAGCTCACTAGCAGAACATGCCCCGCTTTATCTTAATGAGAAATGAGGCAGCTCAAGGTTTCACTTGCAGGCTGCCTGAGAGAAACATTCGGGCCTATCCAGGAGTCCTCTACAGAGGGTTCGTGTCACGCAGTGCAGTCAGTACGCAGTCCTGGAAGGCAAAAAGCAGAACCAAGAGCCGCTGCCACCCTACAGAGAACCGAACAGTCATGTGCAGCTCACTGCTCTCTCCCCTGGCATTCCGCAGTCACCTCAAATAACTTTTCATGTTAACTAAAGATTTGGTTAACACTTTCCCTTTGTCTTCCCCTCCCTAAAAAAAAAAAAAATAATTAAAATGTAAAGTTATTTGGCATACTCTTCTGAATTGTTTAACATTTGCAGTACTTTCGTATTGGCTTGCCCATCACAGGTACACCTGGACACTCAGACAGCTACACAACACCCTTACCGTGCACCTGCTTCTGTTACTGGGTGCATTTGATGCTCTCAAGAGCACAACTTCAAGACACCACATGAAAAAGAAAAAAGCGTAAGGGAAACAAAAAAACAAACAAAAAGGCAGGCTATATTTTGATTAAGCCCAAATGATATCAGAGACAACAATAGGATGCTAGTTTTATTGCTGCTCTTCTTTCATTTGTAAGCTTTGCCACCCACCTCTCCCCCTGAAAGCACAAAGGAGGCCTTGTCCTTAGCTGTGATGTACTGACACCTGCTCTCAGGATTTAAGGACAGCCACAGTCTACTTGCACACTTCTACATTATTACAGAAATAAATAATTCATAATATAATCGTGTCCCTGCTTTCTGAAGGTTTAAATGCAAGTCTACCACCACCACAACATACACATCTAATCTGAAAGTACCTTTGGACAGCAGCCAGCTTCATATCTCACCCCACAGTTAGCCATAAATCTAACTGACATCTCAAAAGCAACTCAGAAGTACTGAACAAAGCAATAACACCTCTTCGAAGCCAGCCTTCCCAGCCACATTCTGCTGCAAATCACCAGGACGCCAACAGCCAAATTCCCACACCAAGAGCCGATCCTGCACACCTTCCCCACCAGCGTGGAAATTTTGGCTGGGGCAGGTAGGCAGCCCTGGCATTTGTACAATTAGCGCCAACACAGACAAAGGCTCACGGGATGCCTTCTGAGCTGAACACCGCCTGCGGAAACAACTCTTTGTTGCTTCATCTCCTAGCGGGGAGAAGAGGACGATCAAAACCCTAGGCATACAATGTGATGTAGTATTTCACTGGAAGCCAACATCCCATCTCTCTGAACTGGGAAATGTATTTTTAACCTGTGACATTTAATAAGATTTGATATTAATTTCATTTTACAAAGGTAAGGATGGGACCAAAATAGACAGTAAGTATACCTGGGAAGACAGCTTGCATTGTCTTTTCATTTGATATCTCAAATGAAAACTGTAGAAGAAACACAGCACAAATTACCCTGAGAGGGGTTATGTGAGATATAAGCCAGCACGTGAATAGATAAAAGGACAAATACGCTCTCCGAGGACCCCAACTAAAGAGTTTTGTGCGAAGCCTACGTGCAAGGAGAGGACAGCTCCCCAGTTTTATCACAATGATCTGAACTGCAAATACCATACGTACAAAGGTATCTTTGCGAAGTGGGGTACAGCAATGAGGATACCATGTGCACTTACCAGAGAGATAAAGCTGGGGAGTTACGGCTAGGAAGTTCTGCCACAATCAGACAGGGAGGAGAACCTGGCCAGAAAGCCGTGCAAGATCTGACAACCGCAGCCGAAAAGCCTGTACTCTCAACGAGCTACATTATAAAGTTCCAAAGGCCAGAGCTCATTTACCTAAGGTATGAATAGAGCCAGGACACGGGATGCTTCATAATATTAAACAAATTAAAGTATACCCAAATTTACAACAGCCAGCAGGACAGGAAACTTTGATAGCACTCAGCATAACATGGCCTTGTGCTACCCAGCTCTCTAGATGCAGTGGGGGAACAGAACAAGAATTTAAGAGACTGGAATTCTTTTTTAAAGGCTGCATAAAGTCATGATAAGAAGGGACAGAAAGCACCCCTTTTCCAGTCAGACACCCCACCTGCAATTCCCCTGCTTTCCCCAGGAGCAACCTCGTCTAACCCAAGGTGAAAGCCCTTCGAATTGGGGCTTGCTCTGTGGCAAGCCTCGTGTGCAAGGCTCCTCTAAACATGCCTGAGAAAAGCAAGAAGTTGCATAAACAAAAAAGAAGATAAACTCCTCCTCTGAGAACATGCCTCATGCATCTGCTAAAGGTTTACAAGATCTAATGAAGACCAGATTCCTCTGCAGCATCACAAGAGAGCTAGAGGAGCAATGTTTTTCTCCCTGTGTAGGATGACTAGCAGAGTCCTCAAACCGTTCCCAGAATTGTTTGCCTCCCAGGTTTTGACTTAATTACAACAGGACATGCACACACAAAGCAAATCTTCCAGAATATTAAAAGCAAAAAGGGATGAATCATTGCTGATCCTGACTTTTTTTTTTTCCTCCCCAAAATCTCTCTTACAAGCCTCTGAAATGCTGTAGCCCAAAAAGAACAAAACCAAGTTGTCTTCAACCCTTCTCCCACCTGAAGGACTACACACACAATGCCCACGCAGGCACAGCCCAGGGAGTGAAGTGCCACCTGTGGCTGGGACAACCCAGCTTCCACACGCGGGTCAGGTGCTGGCTTGCTGGATGAGGCTGGACCTGTCCGTTCGCCTCTCGCCCAGAGCCACATCTCCCCACCCCACCTACCAAATGTGTTTGCTGATTCCTCCCTCCCCTTAGCACAACCCCATCACTCTCCCCTCCTTTCCGATGCTGTTTCTAGTACCCTGGACTCCCAGGTGGCACGGCCGCTTCCCAGAGGTGGTCACACCAACACATCTGGGCACCCTGACACTCGAACAGTCAGAATTTAGCTGCTTTCAAGTGGCTTTGGCTGCAGCAGTCCCTCAGTTCTGCCTGCATTTGGTTAACAAGTTTATAGCTATTTAATGCAAACTAGTTAACCTCCTCTTCTTATACTTGTTTAACATAATAAAAGCAAAATAAAGCCCCATTTAGAAGACCAAAAGACACACAGGATGCAGGAAGTGAGGGCGTTCACAAGTTCAGCTGAATTTCTGCAAATCCATCTGTATTTACTTCCCCTTTGAAATACTGTATTGCAATGTGACATCCATTTCCATCTGACATGAGACGTACCAAAGACCAAGAGGACATAGGCTGCACCAGTCAAATAAATCCACATGCATTTACATCTCAGGCTGTATCAGGTATTTTGCAAATAAGGCGAGGCCTAAGTCAACTCAAAAGCAGCACATGGTTTGCCTGCATAGAAGCAGTCACCAAAATAACCAAGAGCTTAGGCAGACAAACGTGTTCCCGTGGGACTCAGGGCACGGCAGACTGGCAGGACATCATCTACCCTCACAAGGAGAGGTAACCGTGGGTCTGCATGTCCCGACATGGCAGTGCCACTCCGTGCAAGGACCCTTCCTGCGGTGGTGCACTTCTGATCTTGCATCAGGAAAACACAGGCATCAGTCGACGCGGTAAAACATAGCACCTCTTCTGACAAAGCTTACTTCATTGCAAGGATTAGATGTCATCTGGGGTTTCTTTAAGAACAAAATTCAAGTAGAATTGCACCGAAGCGGAGCTATGTGAACCAAAGCCCGCTGTATTATTCTCACGGTAGCCGGCGTCAAGTCGTTAGGGGAGAACCCTCACACTGGTGTCAGGCCAGCACAGGAGCAGGTCCGTGACAACCCCTGCCTCGTGCTGCGCTCGGGAGATGCGACCCAGGGCGCCCGTCAGTGTCCCCTGCTCGCCCCGTGCCCCCCCTGCTCCGAGGCGCTGCAGCAGCCGGCGGGGGCACACAGCGGGCCCCGCACGCCCCGCTCGCTGTGGGGGCGCCCAGAGCAGGCGGGGGGCTCCCCTGCAGCGCGGCCCCAGCGCTGACCCCCCGCCAGCTGCTGGGGCCGGCCAGCACCCCGCGAGGGGCGTCGAAGCGTCCCCGCGACCCCGGCTCCCCAGCCCCCCCCGGGCCCGTCCCGGAGTCCCCCGGCCGCCCACCTCCTTGAGCTGCTCCATCTCGGCGCGGATGGTCTCGTACTCGAGCTCCAGCTCCTCGTACTGCTGCTTCAGCTGCTGCTTCTCCTCCAGCACGGCCAGCCCGTACTCGGCCGCCTGGATCTTCTGGCGGGTGGTCTCGCCCAGCTCGTGGCAGAGCCGCTTCACCTCGCTGCGCAGCCACTCGGGCTCCGACTCCATCACCAGCCGCCCGTACTCCTCCTCCTCCTCCGCGCCCAGCGACATGTCGGCTCCCCGCGACATGTCGGCAGCCGCCGCCGGCGATCGCCTCCCCGCTCCTAGCAGCCGCGGCCCGCCATGGCCCCCCCGCCGCCGGCAGAGCCCCCCCGGGCGGCCATCCAGGGCCCAGCCGCCCCCCGCGCCCTGCCCGGCTCCGCTCCGCTCCGCGCCGCCGGCCCGGCCCCGAGCGCCCAGCGCAGTGAAATCATTCAAAAGGCACGGCCGGGCCGGCGCCCCGCGGCACGCTGGGGCTTGGAGTCCCCGCCCCGCGCCCGCCCCGCGGGGAGCGCCGCCCGCGGGACTACAGCCCCCACAGTGCACCGCGCGGGGCGGTGGCCGCCCCTCGCACGCGCGGCGCCCGGAGGGAGCGGAGCGGCCCCTGGCGGGCGCGGGGGGGACAGCGCCCGGGGACCCCGGGATGGAAGCTCACGGGTGGGCGCCCCCGGGGCTGGGCCCGGGCCAGCTCCGGAGCTGGAGCCGGAGCCGAGCCACATCCCAGCCCCTCGGTGTGCCTGCTGAATGCAAGGCGCCGTCAAGGGCTAGCAGCTAGCGTTAGGTTAGCGGTTAGAGCTTGCCTTCCAGCCGCAGAAACGTGCGTGCTGCGAAGGACCAAGTGCAACCTCCAGCAGCCCGGCTGGTCAGGCACAGCCTCACAAGGGAAACCTAACTCAGCCCAGGCAGGGTTGTGGCAGAAAACTGGCCACCAAGCACACGTCCCTGGCGGCTAGCCCCTTGGCAGCGAGTACTTCCAGGGCGGCTGGGAGTCTGCAGGCTTCAGCAAGAGCTGAAAATAAAAAGACAGCTACTTCTTAAAGAGCTAACAGCAGGCAACATCACACGCACTGCTGTCAGCCCCAACAGCTGACGTTCACACCAAAGAACTGACCCTATCTCGTTCTTTACAGTGTTTCACATCTCCAGGCAGTTGCTCCATCAAGCTCGCCATCTGCCCCATGTTCCCCAGCATCAGCACCCTGAGGAGGGCACAGCCACGGCCCAGATGCTCACCTAGCACAGAACTGCCTGAGATGCAGGGAGGAGACCTGCTGCAACAAGCTCTGCTGGCATAAGTAGCCGTGAGTCAGTAATACGCGGGGAGCTTCACCACACCGCTTGAAAAGGGAGCTGCCAAGCAGGCAGGAAAAAGCCATCAGCTGTTGCTACAGGTTGCACCACTGCGCAGGTACAGCGGCAATGGCATGGGAGGTAGGCACAGAAATTGGGATACTCATGGACACTCATTTCTCCACCACAGGTAGAATTAATTCCTACAGCGCACTGAAGGCAGAACAAAGCCAAATACCTCCCTTGGTTGGGCCGCTGTATGTCATAAGTGGCTCTGCAGAGGCGGTGTGAACAGGCCCCAGCTTCACACCCAGGCAGGGGAGGTGATGGCTTCACCCTGCCGGCAGCACCAGAGCAGCCTGGCTCCCTGCTGCTTCACCCTCCTTCAGCACACCCAGCACAGTCTGGAGTTTCTTCCAGTGTCAAAAAGAATTGGTAAAAAACTTGCAAGAGAATGCCAAACACAACACAAAAAATTACATGCTTGAGCACTCCACAAGGTCTAGGACACAAAGCACCACCTCTGCTCATAGCTGCAGGGGTTTTTCAAGGTATTTTCAACTTCTGCCTGTGCTCATCATGCTTTTCCCTGGTACATATAAACCCTTATCTCTTTAATAAACTCTTAATGGCTGAATTTTACCTCTTAGCCATGCACCTGCCTTGGTCAGTTCTTCATCAGGGCCTGGAGTTCCACATGCCTCACGTGCAGGGATCTCTGCCGTAAGCACGGATGCAACACTGAAACAGTTGCCTGAGACCTAAGAAGTAGGAATTTGATGTCCTCACCTTATGGCAGGTATATGAAATTCCTTTAGCTTTTTCCCTTCAAAATTCCTCAGGAAAGATCTTATTTGTTAACAACGAGCATCTAGTTTGCCTACACCAGAAAATACTCATGTACTCTGCGTAACCAATACCTCCACAGTGGTACAGCGTGAAACCTCCAGGCTGCCCCGTTTTGTGGGAAGCTGACGGCAAGCTCTGCCCCTGCGTTACCTCCTAGGAGAACTCCTGGCCCAGGCAGCCCCAACAGGCCCACCAGCAGCTTGGCTTTGTGCTGGCCCACCGATGGGTTGAGGGAGGGGATGACAGGCTGGCAGCCACACGCCGCCTGCCTCCAGACCTGCTGTGTGATTCCATCAGAAACCTGAGACTTCAGCTTTTTTTTTTTTTTTTTTTTTTTTCCAAGGAATATGCTGCATTGGTAAATTCTAGTATTACACCCCAGGGGGATCTATTAAAATCCAGGTAGTTACTTCATAACAAATTTTGCAGATTTGGATTTGGACACAGAGAAGTGCCTCTGACAGGTGTCCTCGGTGAAGATGCATCTGATGATGAAAAAAAGGAAAGAGAGGCCGAGAGGTGGGGTGTCACTGAGGTTCACTTAAAGTCAGTAACATTGCCTCAAAGTTACTTTTAATTCCTCAATTTTTGTGTCCCCAGGATTTAATGCGCTTAGCCTACATGCTTAGCATACATACAGCTCTCCCTTTCCAGATGACATGGGTATGAAAACAAAGATTTAGTACCATTTCCATAAAACTAAATCCTCATGTAGAGGCTACTTCACTCTCTTGCACTGGATTTATGCTGCTGTAACACCCTGATGTCACTGCATGACGTAGAACATTTGGGGGGGGGGAGGTTAAGCATTCTGATTCTTTTATAAACCCAAGTGAGGAAAATAAAAGCATTGTCTCTTGGATTCTCCTCCACACCATGTTTTAAAGTATTAGGATTTCTTCTCAAATCTGTGGCATTTCATGTTTTTCTTTTGTCTTCCCCTAATCAGTAGCATTGCTAATCCCATGCACTCACAACTAATTAATCCATAAATATTTATAATAATCCATACTGGGTTGTTCTCTTCTGCCTCATACTTTCTGAGCCTTCATTGTGCTCAGGTTTTACTCTCTAAATCTGGGCTCAAACAAATTAGCTAACCTTTTGTGCTGCTCCTTTCCAGAAGCTGGAATTTGCTTGTAACAACTTACTCTCAGGATGTGGGGCTTCAGTTCCCATCCTGAAAACTGCTGGGTTTATAATTAAATTGTAAGACCTGACTAGTTTTTGAGATTGAGATGAGCGAATCAACTCACAATAGCTCAAGTGACCTCATTTCATATTTATTTCATAGGGCATTCTTAAAACCAAGATTTGTTACTAGGTTTCATACTGTGTTATTTTGCTAAACTACCCTGCCCAGGATGCAAAGGAAAATGTCCAGCAGTAAGTATAGCTATTTCAAAAGCATTTCTGGACAGTTTAGGAAACTGGAGTGGCTTGTCATAGCTTAGGTTCTCGCAATCATTCAAGGCAATGATGCAGTCTAATAAAAGCTTGTAACGACTGTATGAGCACAGCCTGGCCTGTGCCCATAGCCTCCTCCTGGGCACAGCCAGAGGTCAGTGCCCATTGCAGGCTCTGTCTCCAAACTCTGTTAATGCCAAGGCTTAACTGTCACCCCATTCATTCAAGGTGTCATGGCCAAGTGCAGCTGTGGTGCTATAATCGCTGCACAACAGATGGGAAGATAGACTCTCAGTCTTTTCTTCTGCTGAGGTTTTAAAGCTAATAACTGAGCACAAGACGGTAGGATCATACACAAACTATCTTCACTACTAAAAGCAAGCTGGAGAGTGCTTCTTCTTGAGGGAGCTAATCAACATACCCTGTCCTGGTACATAAATCAGCCCTGCAATGCTAATTATTTAACCTGAATCTAAGCCTAAAAGCATATTGGCACTTTAATTCAATGCTGCAAAATGTTTGTGTAACTGGCAGACATGATGAGCTTCAAACAAGCTGATTTTTCTGATAAACCCTGCTGAATGATTGTGGAAAGCCAACCTAACCTGCACCTAAAAGTGGGACAACTGCAGACATGAGAATCCTTTTATAAATAAATAAATATATATAAATAAATAAATAAACTTTCTTTTACATCTTGTGTTGGATTAGTTCAAGCGTACGAAAATAAGGTGGTACAGCACATCATTGTTCATCCTCCTTTTATATACCGCATTTGTTTATTGCTCAGCTTTAGCAAATAGCAGAACAAAAATCTCTACACTGGATCTGAAACGGCCTTAAGTATCTCTGGCGAATAGCGCTCTGAGCAATGTGCACTGTAGCAGACACGCACGTCCACAAGCCCTTTCCAGGCCAGGAATTGCTGTGCGGTGCCCAGATGTGTGCACAGGGGCCACCACGAATTCGAGGCTAGGACTAATCACACAGAGAAAAAAATGAAATGGCTTCAGGGGCAAGAACATTTTGGGGCAGGCTTCCTGTTTGTGTGAGATACAGTAATGTACCTCACTTACACAAAAGACAATTCAAAATAAACACCAGAAAGGCTCAGCTGGCTTGAATATATTTATTCTAGTGACTGAAAAATCCGGATATACATTTATAGCTGATAAGTAGGGGAGAAGTAGGTGAAAACGTTTTACTGGCTGAAAGCTGCCAGAGGTGACGTCTGCATGCAAGAAACAAGCAATTACAAGGAATTACAGACATTGCTTGTCACTAAACTGAATTCTTAAGATGTCTAAGTGTCAGGAGAAAAATGTGACTTAACCTTCAACATGTGAGCAATGCCTTGGCTGGATTTGGGGAGCACAGGACACACAAGAGTGTGCTCCTTGACCTGAGCAGTTAGATATCCACGCTGATCAACACTTGGCCCACTGCCAGGAGTTGCAAAGGAGATATGACTGGAGGGTCCAAGCAGCAGTGTCTGGCACACCATCTGCTCGGCGTAGCAGGGAGCAGATGCTCAAGATACTTTCTTACACTGCCAGGGTGGAACAAGCTGGAGAGGAAGGGAAGATTTTTTTTTTTTCCCCCAAACATTTCCCTGTTTCCTTCTCCTGCCCTTTACTGCAAGTCTGATGCCTCCTTCAGTCACCTACAGCTTCTCTAGACCACACGGTGCCTCCCCTATTTTTCAGCAGTTTTCTTCTTTTGTCCCATTCACCTGACTTCCAATGCACAAAGATGCACTTAGGTAAGCCAGAGCCAAAGACTTGAAAAGACCACAGTTCTTATGGTTTGGGCCTTTGGATTTGCTCAGAGGTGCTGGGAAGCATGCTGCCACGGGGACTGGCTGGGAGCACATGGGCCCTGCAGAGCGTGTGAACCTGCAGAAGTGAGGAGACAGCAGCCCAACAACGCCTCACCACTCCTGTAGGTCTGTGGGAAGGCTCTGGTCATCCCAAGTAGCCACACTACCTCTTCTCAACTGGACTGCAGGAAGGGACCACGTTTATGCTTCACACTTCTGCTCGTGTGAAGGAAAATGTTCCCTTTTAAACCATCTCTGCAAGCCTGACTGACAAGCAGTAAATGATGTGCCATTACATGGTCGCTTCTGGTGAGGTAAACACAACGGTATTTGGATCTAAACCAAACCTGTCTCTATTTCGATAAATAATTTAGGCACGTGTTTAAACTGACACAAAACGAGTCCACACAGCAGGGAGTACCAAGATAACAGAAAAGATCACTGTAATCCTACTTCTTTTTTTTTTTAATCCATCTTGCTATGGTAGCTTGAAAGGGTCTCAGGTACCAAGGGCCACTTGCAGAGAAGCAATATTGTTGGGCAGTTACACAGAAATGTAGCATGGACTTGGCAGGTACAGATTTTCTTTTTCTCTGTACAAGTAAGAAATATTTCTACTTATTTCCACCAGTGTGAGAAAAGACATTTGTATGTTTTACCTTGTGTGAGACAGGCGTAGCCAGAGCCTGCTTTTGGCTGCTCTGTTGGAAGCAGCAGGAATATCACTGAAGTCAGCTGAATTACTCCAAATCTAGGTGACATGGATAAAATCCATGGATCAGAGTTTTGGCCTCAGAGAGGATGCTGTGATAACACCAATGGGACACAGAAGCTTTGGTGCTGCTAAAGGGTGTCTGTGCAACTCCCTACAAGGTGTTGGAGCCCCAGCATGCCACCAGAATCTCTTGCTACATTTTTCCTGAAAAGCTGATCTAGAAAAAGCAGCTAGGAAGTATTTCTGCAATCAGATAATTCCTCACCACTAGAATATCCTCCTACCAATGCCAGGTTTCCTAACATAAAGCAAGCCTCAGATTACTGTACCGGAGCCTAGGAGTTGCATCAGATCCGCTTTCAATTTAAGACGGCTCACGCTAAAGTCACTTTCGGAAGTCACTCTGCCTCTACTTCTAAGCAAGCACGTCTGTGGCAGCTTAGGTCTCAGCCAGAATTTGATCTATTTCAAATGACTTGGTATCATTCAATAGAGGACACATAAATTTAAAACAAAGTACTTTCCCCCGACTACTGGTACTAGACTGCAAACTACATCTCCTTGATTCACATGCCCATTGCACTGTTGGCCAGATAAACAAGGCGTGAAATGGCTGCTGTTCCTTCTCTACTCACTTTGTTTTATTCTAAGCATGCTGTTCCTCATTTCCAAATTTCTAGATTAGATTAAGGAAAACAAATCTGTGGAGTTAATTCCATTAATTATAAAGCTAATCAACTAAATAATTCACAGAAGGTCTGAGCCCATTGTTATTTTCTTCTGAGTATGTTACATAAACATTAATTACAATAGCATTGGGTTTAAATAAAGAAAAATCAGAAGCAAACTCCTCTTGGAAAAAAGAAACAGCTTCTCAGTAGAAGCATTCAGAGAGATCACAGTGTGCATGGGAAGAGCTATCACATAGGCAGCTCACTGACAGCAGCACCATCATAAAGGAAATGGGGTGTGATCCAGCAATAAATTAATCAGTGCTTTTAGCACTGAGCTAATGAGTTATGGAACAGGCAGGTACTTTTTTTTTTTTTTTTGAATGTTGTTTCCACTTATGTATTTTGAGTATCCACAGACTTCCCTGACATCTGCTATAATTTTTGCATTAATTACTAATAATTGGAAATCCCATAGAGCTATTTTAAATATAATTGACGTGCTTTATCTAAGAAAAATGTATCATTATGGTCAATTTCTGCACCTGGTAATTGAGGTAGGGTTCAATTTTAGCATTTGGAAGTATTACTCTGTGCATTTAAGATTGTAACAATAGGTTACTATCTTATATATCTGGTTAGAGATAAATAGATTTGTACCTTAGTCTTTGCTCTTTGATGTCTATCCCCCTGCGCTCTAGCCTTCAAATAAAGCTGCCTTTCCATAACTGATTAAAAACACCTGCTATCAAAAGGAGAAAAAAATAATAAAAGAAAACAAAACTGAAGAGAAGGCAATCCCAGACAGCTGAAAAACATCAGACCTATAAAAAAGGGAAAACTCTAAAGTGTTAATATGGGCAGTGGTTTCACTGGATATTATAAAATCCACAATTAAAATGTAGTAAAATCCTCACGGCTCAGTTCAGAACTCCCATGGGTGGGTTCAGGAAAACAAGGAAACAGAGCACAAAGTTGTTAAATGTAACCACTTAAACTAGGCCTTAATGGGGTACTTACTTTCTGTAGCTATTGCAGTTTTATATATCTGAATTATTTTCCAAAGTGACTTGTGTATCTGCAGAGCAGACACAGGGGTGTGTTCTTGCAGAGTGTTCACACACAGGATTCATAGCAAGGGGCTGGTTATGATTTTATTCACATCAGTTATAGATGCATACAGCCATTCTGTTTTCACTGGTTGACACCAAGAGTCAGGTCTCTGCCTTTAAAAAGCAAGCGTGAGCCTACATATACACTGATTTAAAAAAAAAAAATGAGGTGTACTACTTTAAAAAGCACATCCTTATGCCCAGCAGAGTCACATTCTTTGCCACTATAAACAAAACTAATTCCATAAAAAGATAAAAGCAGACATGCCACAGATTTCCATAAGCAGTCTTTCTGGGGCCAGACATCTGCAGCTGTAGCATCAGCCCAACGAGGCTGGCCACTAGTACAATGCAGGGGAAATAGTGCACTTTCTTCCCAGTTTCTTTTGACAGTTAGTTGGTACTCCCCATGTGATGGTGAGCTGTCAATAACACTTTAAAAGAGAAAACCATCAGCAGTCCAGTCTGAATTCATTTGTAATGAAGGACAGTTTTCTGAGCAAGTCGTCTTGCAGAGATCATAAGCGTGAGCAGGAAGGAAGAAAAGCAAAGAGAGAATTAAAACAGAAAAACAAGAAACAAATTTGAGCAGGGGATTTTACTCTAATTACTCTGCTGCACCACTCTTTTTCTTTTTACCCCCTTCCTTTTGCATCCATCCCTGGCTTGGTGCTGCCATGCCTTTATTCACACGAGACTGGGTCTTTAGAAGAGCTCCCAGTGACAGAGAACTCAGAAGGCACAGGTACTGTGCCACATTCCTCATTCGTATCCAGAGCAATGGTCTTCTGTAAGGGGATTAAAATGGAGCGTGCGTAGGTCAAAAGGTAGACAGGAAAAGAATTGGACTTTTGCTTTCTTCCTGTCAGGAAAGACTATAGGCTGGCCAAAGCATTAAGTCACATCTTTCATCATATCTGGAGAAAGACTTTAGTTGGATGGGAACAGCAGGAAGCCAGGGACAGCCAACTATGAAACGACATCCAAAGAACCACAACCCTCTAACATCCTGTTATAAAGCAAACTCCCAGTATTTTACAGGTAATGTCATTCAATATCTAGCACAAATTTTAAAAACGTAATAGTCCTATACTTGACTGCTATACCTTCTATTATTATAGGTGGTAATGAATGCAAATCATATGGCAATTATAGTTCATCATTACAATGAAAAGGTTCCTGGCAAAGTGCTACGACAAATGAAAACCCACATCACATTCGATAGCAAAAACATAAGCCTGATTCTATTTAAACATACCTACCACAGAAATATCCCACATATGTCCCAGATCTGTCAGTAATTATACTTGAAAAGGATGCACCATGTTAGTTAGCTCAGTGAAACTAGCCGTATTGTGGTCTTTGAGTCGTCATGGCCATTAGCGTTTATCAGTATTCATCACCAGCATATTTTGCTCTTCCAGCTTCTGTTTCTTTCCAGACTTCCCAAGATCACCTTGCTTTCCCATCCTCCCCTGCTCAGCTCAGCACAAAGAGCAGAGGATCAGGTTGCAGTCATCTGGAAAGCACCTCTTTGTCCTCAAGGTACATGGTCCCTGGCACAGTGCAGTGCCACTCACAGCATTTCCAAATCCATAAGCCCCATCTTTATTTGTTAGCGCTGAATATTAAACTAGTACCTCTTTCAGATTTGCAAGTAATTTCACATTGCTTCACATAGACATTCTTGTGGGCAGAAGAGAAATCCAAATGTTTTGCTTGGCCAGCTGATTATGTACTGTTACGTAAGATCTTTAAAATGGCAATATATTCTACAGTATAATTCAATGTAAGGGAAATAAACATTTAGGAAACATAAATAAACCAACCAGAATTATCAAACTGGGCTTTGAACCTGTACTTAGGAACAAGGAGAAGTCAGAAATTAGGTCCAAGTTAAGACCAAGGAAAGTAGAGTTTTGACCTGAAGTATCTGTCTCAAACTCCAGAAACGATTAAGAAAACCACAGGCCAATTTCTGCAAACAGTTATGCATTTGAATAACTTCAGAGATCTTATTTGTATGAGTAAAATTCCTTACCTAAGTGTCTGCAGGATCATGCTTCATGATGGGAACCAGCAAGGCTGGAGAAGTGTTTTAAATTGTTCCTTAACTACTGTTAGTCCAGTAAGGAAGGGCATACTCTCTCCCTGTGCAACATAACCAGATAAAAGCACGTTAACCTAACTTCATCATGGCATACAACTTACAGCTAACTAGCCTAAAGGAAATCGTATAACTTGGTGTACATTCTTTTGTTACATAGCACAGACAAATGAAGTGTCACTGTTGGACTGACTTTTTATTGTTTGGGTGCTGACTCTGTGCTCTTCAGAGCACATCCTGTACATTCTGTTTTCTTACATGGTACCTATTTGTAGGGGCTGTTCTTCCTGAAGAGCATAAACGAGTCCCTCCTGCCACACAGGAAATTTGTTTTTGAGAGAGGCCAGTAAGTACATTTTGCCTGTTGTGGAAAAGGTGAGTCAGACCCATGAAATATAAACTGCAGGTAAAAAAGCACTGAAAACAAATAATCTGCTGAAAGGTATGCTTTGCATTTGTGAAACAGTATTCAGATAAGGTTCACAAAGCTAGGTAATGATTATTTGAATATTTGGTATAGATTACTACTATCTAGCTAGCTCAATATCTACATGGTAGCCCTGTAACAACCACGAAGTACAACATCTTTCCCATAGAAGTAGATATGCATTTCTGGGAACAGCTTTGTATTCCAGGTGCTTTGTGTTTTGAATTTCTGCCCTAGCTCTGCATGTCCAGCAGTGCCAGAGTCAGTGGGAGCCACCAACCTAGAGTAAATCCAGCAAATATAGAGACAAGCACCCATAATGTACCAGGTACATAGAATACGCTTTGAAACTCTGGCAGGTAGTCACAACTCACTCAGCTAGGAGGAGGTCCAAAAATCACAATTTCCTATCATAACCACTCCAATACTTTTCCTTGTTTCAGAGACAAGAATAAAAATGTATTTTATTGAATGCCTCACCTACTACATCCTCTATCCTCTGGAACAGTGCGTTTGGTCTGGTGTAAACAAGCAAGGAGTAACTCAAGGTGGTGTCCACCAGAAACTCACTTGTTTGGACATTGCAGCCTGGTTATCTGAGGGCCAAAGCCACAGCTCTGTCACGATTTGTGCCTCGTGACCAGAGACTCCTGGAGTCTGTACAATAAGAAAGAAAGATTTCTGAAGGAGAGGGAGAAAGCAGACCTCACGCAGTACCTTTGAAAATCTCTCCCTAAAGGCATAACTAGAAAAGCCATTAATGGGGCAGAGAGTTTTCATTATTCGAAGCATGTTTATTGCATCTCTTTCCCCCAAGGAAAATAGCACCCGCTGTGAAATGGAAGGCAGTTAATGGATTGCAGCAGCAGGAACTAAATATATTTCCTTCTCTTCCATAAGTACCAAAGAAAGAAGAAAGTGGCCAGCACAGGCATTGCCCACAGAGGCTAACTGCTGCTCCAATTCCCCGGACAAAGCATCAGTTTTAGAGCTTCTCACTGAGCTTTGTATGTAGGCAAAGGCAGATGCTCTGCCCTGGGAGAAAGATTATTCCTCTCTAACTAACACTGGCCAAAAGACTCACACGGAGCTTCCATACACAGAGATGTCTGAACAGCCGTACGAGTCTGTACCCAGCCCCGGGGCAGGGCAGAACAGGGTGGAAGGGCACAGCTGCAGGGACCGGGTCAAGCAGAACTGTTCCCACCACAAGATCAGGTCTCCCATAGTTCAGTCCAGCCACCCCATGCCTCTTGGGGGAATATCTCCCACTTTGCTGCTTTCCCCACTTCAGGCAGCATTGTTAGCATGCTATGGCCCCTCTACTCATTGCTTTACCATGACTGCAGAGCATCTGCCCCTTGTTAAAGGCACCCTCAGACAGCACGTTTCATTTCTTCAACTTGCACCATGCAGAGAGCTGCCAGCTCCCCCGGTCTGGCCCCTGAGGTAAGGGAATCCTGCAGCGGCACACAGCAGCCGAGCTCTGCCCATTAACCGAGGCACCCCAGGCTGGAGGCTCACAACAAACCTCGCTTCAGCACCTCCTGCTAGCCAATTCCACTGCTTATTGACCTAACAGAAAAGAGCAAACAGAGGAAAGAAAGCATTTTCCTGAGCCTGGCTCTCTCCTATTGCTCCCTCCTTCCCAAAGCCTCAGAGATGCTCTGCAGAGCACTGAGCTTTCAGTGCCCCTTTGTTGGCTTTGCTTCTACCTGAACAAGAAAGACAGGGGCTCTTCCTGAAGCTTTCCTGCTATCCTATTATCAAGTTGTTAGATTTGTGTTTTTGTTTGTTTGTTTGTTTGTTTTGGTTTGTTAGATCATTCTTCTTTCTTTTCCTTTTCCTCTCCTCTCATTTTCCCTGATATCCTATCAGTATTAGTATTTTTAATATCTCTTCCTCAGGTCTGGGGAATAAAAGCTGTGGTAACTTAGCTGGGGGTTGGTCAGCATGAATAGCTTAGTCGTTAGTCCCACAGGCCCTTCCGAGGTGCAGCCTCGTATTAATGGTAGTTTGCCTTCTCTTTTGCTTTTGTATAGTCTTCCTTGAAAATGCCATGCAGACGGTGTAAATGGTATCAAGATAGATAAAGCAAGGCACATATAATTTCCATATCTTGTTCTCCACAACCTCTTTCCAGCAGAAGGAGCCACGATATCCCCTAAGTGAACTACTCACACAAGGGTAGATGTTATCCCGACACTACAGCAGGAGCAAAGCAAACAAGAAGTAAATACACAAGTGGAAATGCAGAAAAGAAAATGGAGACTGGATTCCCCACCACAGCCTTTGGGAAGTAAGGCAAAGCCAGGAGGTTTACTACTTTTAGAAGATTCACATACATTTTCTAACGAACTAGTATATACAGGAACTCTAACTTGGTACCTTGAATTCTTGTGCTGACTTACAAGATAATGACCAACGTGCAAGGAGAGACACTTGCACATATTCCCTTTAGAAAAAGAGCTGAGACAGAATCATGAACATCTTCAGCCTTGAAACTGATGTTGCTCAGAAGGAAATACTGGTGGGTGTGGTAGAAGGAGTCATTTCACAGACAATTTGTTTAAAAATACAAAGCCCACACCTTTTACATGCATTGTTAGAATAAAATAAAAATGGGAACTTAAACTGTATTTATTGCATAGTCCTAACACTTCTCGTGTTGCCTTATTTTCCATGCAGATAAAACATTGGTAGGGTAAAGAGTCTGTCTCTTTCACTGCCTCTGTAAACAAGCAGAAATACATTGACAACTCCAAGCTCCCTGGAATAACGTGCTAGCTGTAGATGCCTATTGTCTGCATATCACCATTACAGATTTCTCTACACCAGTGATTCAGCTTGGGCAGAACTGAAACTTCCCCATTTCCCCAGATATTGATAAAATAAACAGTGAAAGAAAGAAATTATTTTCCACAGCTTTTCCTCTTGGTTTTGCAGCAGGCTTTAGTTAAAAAGTGATTTCCCAATGAGAATGGAAATGAGAAATAAGAAAGTCAATTAGAAAACTGAGATTTGTGAGATACCCTTGGAGAAATCTTAATGAGACTTTGTACCTTCTTTCCCTGGCTTCAAGAGCCTGTACTCTACTAAATTATTTACAGTCTATGTAAACTAAGAATGAGTGGAACCAGAGTGTTTTGAGAAACAGATGCTGAGGTTGCCCTTTCCTTCCTCTCCACTCCTGGCAGATATATTATGTTCACAGTGAGGCTGTGATCCTGTGCAACTTTACTTCTGGGGTTGAATTTCTGTACTGTGCAGTTTTCTGCCATTCACCCGTGCTGCTTGCCTTCCCCTTTTCTTCTGTAAGCACCATCCTGTAACCTTTTAAAAGGCCCCACCCCACCCTGATATTAAACACAGCAGCTGACTACAGCCTCCTTTACTAGAGCTTTGTCATCAAAGCTCTTCATTCAATTCCTGCCGTAATTCTTTCTCCTGCATGGTTACGTTCCTCATATTCCCACTTCAAATGCCTCACCGCATGACCCCTGCTTTGTGACCATACCTAGGCTACATAAATATCTTAGAGAACATTTTTCAGGTTTTCTGTCACCCTGTCACTGGACCAGCAGGAGTGTTCGGGCAAGCAGAGCTTACACACCGCAGCATACTTCCCTGTTGGATCACCCCAGCCACCAAACACCTTGAGATTTTAAAATAAAGCCTCAGTGCTTCAGTTGGGCAGTACAGGGGGAAATGTGAGGTAGGCTGTCTCTTCACCTGATATTTTCCAATCTTGTCTTTGTCTTCTCCTTTCATTATGCTGATGTTACAGTCCAAAAAGACAGAGAAGAGAGAGAGAGAGAAGATTTTTTTTTTCTTTTTTTTTTTTTTTTTTGGGGGGGGAGGCCACTAACTTGAGCAATAATTAGATCTACAAAATGTGACAGCTGGTGGTGGGCTCACATCTATTTCCCTTTGTAACTGAGTACCTTGCACAAGTCCCTAAAGCCCTATTGTTGTTAACATTTTTTTTTTGCCAAAGTTTTTTGTATTACACCATTACTCTAGCTAAACCCCACTCTTCCACTAGCTTGCCTTTGTTACAATATCCACTTAGATACACAAAGACCAACCAGTTTCTGTCTCCCCAAGACTGGTCAGCCCTAGCTGCCAGGAAAGGTGAAGCTTCAGGGTCATCCAAAGTTTGGTAACGTGGGAAAGCAAAAGTCAAAGAGGACAAATCCCAGTGTTGTGCACTCAGACAGGGAAGCTGCAGTTGCCTCAGAAGACCTATCATCACTGAGGAAATGCAGGTGAGAAGATGGGGACTCAGCAAAGCAGCATGGAAGTGGGAGGACCTGAGCAGTGAGCAACAGCTTCTTTGGAACAGAGATGCCTCCACACCTACTCTGTTGAAAGCAAGTAGGCCTTGTGTCACAACAAACGGGTTTAATCATATGCTGAAGTGCCAATTGATTCCTCCAAATATTTAGCTCTTAAAAAAAAATAAATCCAAGGAAATATAGAAGCTTGTGGGTGCAGGGTACTTTACAGCAAAGTTGCTGCTGTTAATCCTTACCAGCTGTGGTGAGGACAAGCGTTTTTTCCCAGTACACTGTGAGACATCAAAGTGTGTTGCTAACATTTATGCTTAATGCTCCTCTCTCAAACAACTGCATCTGCCCTGCTGATAACTAAAGAAATAGTAGCTTAGAACAATAAGGCTGCCTTAGACTGATGATGATGTCAATTGATTGTGGGTATGGATGGCTCTTGATCCTATCATTTTTTCTATCCATGACACTTAAAATTTACCGTTTCAATCCATTTTAGCAGTACATGGTGTTCTGTAGTAAAAAATCCAATGTGGCAATGTGCCACAGGCTTTTATTCCTAGAATAAACGCAGCATAAGATTATAGGGGACATATCAAGGGTTTAGACAAAAACCAAGCTTTAAGATAGATTTCTTAAAGATAGCATGTCATATAAGAATTCTTGCCTTTCCATATATCATCAATGATTCAATACATATTCTCCTGGCTTCTTAAGAACACTATTAACTGTAATTTCTACAGAATAATGAGATTTAATCATCCATTTCATAATTACACACACTCCCTAGCCCCAGGCCATTTCCAATTGAAGGTAAACATGATGGGACCTGAGACAAGAGCACAGGAAAAAGAGGGTGTGGAGAGTGTTAACAAGGAGACAAAGGTAAAAGCAATTGCTTAAAGAGCCAAGCTAATCTGGAAGGATTATCAAAAACAAAAAATAATTCAACTGTGGGAACGAAGAACATGCCAGGAGAGCACAGGGCAGTTATGGCTGAAGGAGCAACTGTGCAGGACCCAGAGGTGGTTGGGGCAGGGAAGCTAAAGCCTAGGAAAAAACCAAAGCCCCATGTAGGTAGCAGTCAGTAATGTTTGTCAGTCCCTTTGCATGCTCCTGCTCCGAGGACCTCCTTGCTGCTAATCCAGAAAACTGCTGCAAAGACACAGCGTGAAGCACAATTATGCGGTTCAGTGCTCTATGTACTTAATGTCCTTCCTCCTTGAGCTCTCAGTTTCTCACTGTGGCTACAAGCACTGCAGCAGTGCTGCTCTTCCCTGTCGTATCTGAGGAGGACTTCTCCCTGAGAACAAGTTTGCTGGCTCAGTGGATTGATATCTGTGGAAGGGAGCATCGGTAAAATAACACAGTGCTTATACAGAACTTGATTTTTTTTTTTTTTTTAAAGGCATGAAAAAAAGAGGAAAGGAAAAAAGAAACAATTAGGGAGAACATGGCAAAAACAGACAAAAAGGACAGACAAGCAAGGCAGAAACAGACAAAAATGCCTCTTAGGTTTCAGGCAATGACAGTTGCTGGAGAAGCTGAACAAAATATCATCTGCTGGATTTTCATTGAACGTTTTCATTCCCTGGCCTCACTGTTCACGCAGCACTAAGTCTCTGTGCAATTCCTGTGACATAACACACAAAATTCTACGTTGTTTGCCCATGGCATGCTGCAGCACATGTGCCTTACGTGCTGTGTTGGTCCCCTTACTGTGCTGCTCTGCTCAAATGGGACCTGAGGGTGCTGGAAGCAGACAGGAAGGCATTATGAGAAGGACTTTTGCAGGCTCCCGTCTGTGGGACGTTTCTGCCCGTGTTGCAATAGATGATTTGCACACCGCCCACACAGGGACCGGGTAACACTTCCATCTAGTGGACAGTGACAGATCTATGCTATTGTGTGCCAAGGCTTGCTCCTCAGGCTTTGCTTTCTTACTGTTTTAGAAAAAACGTAAAATGGTGATATCAAATTCTTCTACATTAGTATGGTAGAGATGAGCTCATCTGGGAGAAAAGCTCTCAGGTGTCTAGCTGGGCGGGTATCCAAGTTGAAAACAGATCGATTTGATCAGATACGATGCCTTGGGATTTTCCATGCACATTTCATCCAGGAATCCTAGGGTGAGGTTTAGGTAGGCCTGATAGGTTTGAATAGTTTTTTTTATCTTAAACTAGATAGTTTCCAAACCTAATTCCATTTCAACTGAAGCAGATTCAAAACTTAGATCAACAAGTAGACCCAGAAAAATTAGCGATCCATAGGCTATGTAAAAATGAACTGAGAATCATTTACGCTTCTCTGTATTACATAGCTTAATCTGTGGGGAAAGAAGAAAAAGGAGGGCAATGGAAAAACCAAACCAAACCTGTGTTATCACTTTGGAAATACCCAAAGGGGAGTTTAGGAAGGGGGAAAAAAAAAAGCTTCTCCCATCTCTTTTATATAACGACCATAGTAAATCCCAAAGAAAGCCTGTCAGCATCAACACACTTATTGCAGATTGCAAGAACAGGTTGGATGTTTTTCCTCATTTAGCAGAGCAAAAGCGTTAAATTGTATTCTTCACAGCTAGGTACAATATATATTTTTGAAATCCCTTTCTGTTTCAAGCTTCTGTACTCAGATTGTCCAACTAAATTAAAAACAAACAAACAAACAAACAACAACAACGACACACACACACCCCAAACAAAAAGTCTACCACCACCTTGACCACCAACAAAATAATAAATAAATAAATAAATAAATAAATAAATAAATAAATAAACACCCACAAAACTGAAAGCCAAATTCCCAATCCCATCCCGAGGGAAACCAAGTACCCAAATCCCAGCCCCTGAGGAGAACAAATGTCTCCACCCTCTGCTTTCCAAGCAGTCTTTCATCAGAGTCAATCTGGCTGTTGACTCAAGGTGACCTCTATCATCTGCAAGAAAACCTCCTGAACAGCCAGCTGAATGAGCTGATGAATTAGCACAGATGCGCAGATTGCTCTGGTGAGTGAGAGGTCTTCAGACTTCAGCTTCACTCCATTTTCAGATACATCCGTAGTGCTCAAAATTAAAATCAAAAGAGCTGCTACTCCCCTTCATTTTGAACACTGCCATTTTAAATGCTGACCTTTCCTTTACAGACCCCAGCAAGTGGGCAAACATGATGCCATAGACAGGAAAACATCCCAAGCAAGTGGAAGGGACCATGTCTGTGGGCCTGAGCTGGTGGCAGGTGACACAGTGCATAGGGCTGACTCCTACAAGCTAAAATGAAGGTATCATTGTTTGAGACTGGTGGGCTGGTACCACTTTTCAAAAGAAAAACAGCTAGAGCCAAGGCAAATAGTGATAGCAAAGGGTTAGTATGTGCCATGTGGATCTTTGACCCTTATTTATTTAGTATATATAAAGATTGGCCTGCAAGTTACTGTAGGCTTAAGCAGAGTGTTTAGGAGCATCTTATTCTGCCTTTGAAATGTGCCAAGAAATTCTAAGAGGGCAACTCGGGATCATATTGTCCCTAGGCTGGCTTGAGTACCTCACTGGGTGATTCACGCATGCTTAGCCCAGTATCGATACTAATGGGAGAAATAGGAACTGCATATATTTAGCACATCTCTGAAAGGAAGATTCTTTCTCCCAAAATCTTAAATTGATTATTATAATTTGAAAGCTATTTATAAAAGCAAGAATCAGGAACCAGACATTTTAAAGCATGGTCCTAACAGCTCCCGCATCCTCTCGCGGCACAGCAGCTCCCAGGCCCTGCATGTGCAGGATCGGAGCAGTCTGGTGCAGACAACCCACGCAAGTAAGGAGCATCAGCTCAGCAGCAATCCCCCAGAGGCTTCAGGAGGACTAGAAGATAACGAAACAGAGGAAGCAATAAAGCAAAGCATGTTTCAGGAACACTTTAGGTATTGATTGCAACCTCGACTTTTTGCCTACTCTGCAAGGAATGTGTAATTCAGCTGGCATGGATGAGCTTTCAAAATCCAGGCCAGAATTAACTATGCTTAAATGATTCGTAGGAATAAATGACACAAAGATAGTTCTTGCTCCTCTAAACACATACACTCTAAACAGTAAGTAGCTTGGAGAGACACAAATTATGCTTCTCTTTTATAATCTGTGGAGGCAAACAACACTTCCTACTCCAACGAACAGCCATGGAAGGGAGGCTGATGACTCAGTTTTGCAGACCTGGAACAGGGTAGGTATGCCAAAGAGCTGCTAGAGGAATTGCCTGAAAGGAAAAGCTTAACAAGAGGGCCTAGAGGAACTGGCATCGGGCGAAAAGCTGAATGCCTTCCTGGCAGAGATGCATGGGGGTGTTCACTCTCCTCCTAAGAGAGCAGTGGGAGGGACAGTGACAGCCTACCATGGTCTTAAAACTCTAGCCAGAGGCAGCTAAACCTTGATGTCCAAAATGAGGGAGGATTAAGATCTCCCTCTTTGTTCTAGCTCCTTCTCTCTTAACATCTCACCTCTCCACAGGGCTGAAAATAAGATGTGAAGTACTAATGTTGTCACCATGGGTGCTGCAGCCAGAAGGATTCGGTAATTCTCAAAACTCATTGCAGATGTGAGAGGTAAGACTTAAGTCACCCCCTGCTTGAGAAGAAAAACTAAATTAATATTTAGTCACAGAAGCTCATTGCTGCTCCGAGCGAGACAGAACAGCTCTCAGGAATCCTGGAAAGGCATAGCATGCAAATGCCCAACAATTGAAAGACATTCTGGGAAGGAACATTTTGCAAGAGAAGGTACTACAGCTGACACACCTACCCTGCGTTACAGCTTCCAAGGAAACATTGTATACAGCAATTTGGAATGCATATACAACCCTGGGAGCAGCAGGTTTTTTAACAGCTAACGCATTTCCTTCAGCTGTATGAGGTGTCATTTGACATTTATATTCCACAGGGATCTTTTCTGCAGTTATTCGGATATAACTTGGAATATCCTCTTGGAAAGCACACAGCTTGACTGAGAAGTACCAAGGTCTTCTGTACAGTGAGGTGGGAGAGAGGAAACAGAAAACCTGTAGCTATTGCAGAGATGTTGCCATTATAGGGTTAATTAGGCATTAACAACTGAGGCACAGCACGCATTTTTCTGAGGATTAATGACCATCTGGAAGAAACTGATGGCCTAGGAGACCCTGATCATCAGTGTTTAAGGCTTGTCCTTTCTCAAGGTCATTAGCACAGCTACAGGGTAAGGCTGGATCAGAGGCCAAATGCCAGCCCAAAGTGCTCCCTCACACCCCATAGAAGTTTGCACCCGACTTTAGGGGTTTCCAGCCACCTGCTGATACACTGATACTGGTGAGAAGGTTTCAGGAGCATTCAGAAACCTGTCTGACTGATGGGTAAAAGCTTCACCGATCAGGTAGGATTTAATCTGTTCAGTTTATAATATCCCTCAGTTAATTTGTTTTGCAAGCAGAGGTTCTTCCTCTGAAGCTCACAAGCAGGTACTGTGCGAGCATTAGTCCCCAGACACACCAAAACCACAGCGGCTGAGAGTTGTGCCTGCCATACCCAGAAGCACAAAGTGTCCTCCAAAAATGTGGGAAATGAAGAATAACCCACGCAAATCAGAGATATTTTCTTGCCTATTCCCTTGGTATGAAATGGGAAGGTTTATATCATCAATATTTTTATACATATATGAGAGCACTCACAACAGTCTCATTACCCACAGAGGTGTGATCATTTTATGCCTTACAAAACTGTTAGATTATCATTTAGCCTGTTGCTTCCCAAGACAGGTGATACATTTTGGCTCTGTGTGGTTTTAAATACACTTGACAAGTAAAAAACATTTCTCCTTATTTGTTTACCTTGCCTCCAATTCTGAATAAAGAAAAACAAAATTCCTCTACCTATTTTCTAAAGTTAGTATTATTTCTTGTTCTCTCACGCACGTATTTCTAAACTCACCTATGAATTGTTTTATCACTCCATCTCCAGTGGACTTCATTTGGCAGAAGGAAATAAAAGTTTTCACAGGGCTACATAGGTTAAGGCCCAAATCTTTTCCCATGTGCCTGCTGGCGTGGGAACTCCTAACATGTGCACACCATTATTGTCCTTGCAACCTGCATCACCAGATGGAAGTCATCTGCCAGTGAGTGCCCAGTTAACGTGGCTGTTTATCTCTTCCTTTCTTCTCTAACCTAGAACTACTTTCAGTTTTATGTCTTTTTGTATCTACATCCTCAGCTCATGGTCAACTAGTGTCAGAGGACCTCTGCTTCAGTATGCAGATGTGGTACAAAGCTGCTGATGCTTTCCCTCTGCTCCTGAGCTCCTCTGCTTTATTAGGATCCCCTAAATAAGTTCTAGAGGTGCTTATAGGGGCAGATGAGTTTTCCCAGCTGCTCTTCCTGTCCTGCTGGAGATTAGGCCTCTTTCTCCCCCTTCTGTAATAGAATTAGCTGGAATGAATATACTCTGGCTTTTCGGCTGCCTCAGTTCATTGCCTGCTGTATTAACCAAGACGCTGAATTAGTTCATCCCAGCAGGACTCTCCAGAGATAACCTGAAATTGCTTTTTACTAGACTACTTTATGTCCCTCAGTTACTTCCAGTAAGGCAATTTTCCAAGTTCTTTTGAAAATCAGAATAAGTGGTTTTTATCCCTTTGCCCTTTATCCTC